>NC_060139.1:418272713-418915032 GCF_021461385.2 Schistocerca piceifrons | reverse complement strand
GGTCGACTTCTACCAGTTTTTCCATTCGTCTATAAAGAATTCGCGTTAGTATTTTGCAGCTGTGACTTATTAAACTGATAGTTCGGTAATTTTCACATCTGTCAACACCTGCTTTCTTTGGGATTGGAATTATTATATTCTTCCTGAAGTCTGAGGGTACTTCGCCTGTCTCGTACATCTTGCTCACCAGATGGTAGAGTTTTGTCAGGACTGGCTCCCCCAAGGCCGTCAGTAGTTCTAATGGAATGTTGTCTACTCCCGGGGCCTTGTTTCGACTCAGGTCTTTCAGTGCTCTGTCAAACTCTTCACGCAGTATCGCATCTCCCATTTCATCTTCATCTACATTCTCTTCCATTTCTATAATATTGTCCTCAAGTACATCGCCCTTGTATAGACCCTCTATATACTCCGTCCATCTTTCTGCTTTCCCTTCTTTGGTTAGGACTGGGTTTCCTTCTGAGCTCTTGATATTCATACAAGTGGTTCTCTTCTCTCAAAAGGTCTCTTTAATTTTCCTGTAGGCAGTATCTATCTCGCCCCTAGTGAGATAAGCCTCTACATCATTACATTTGTCCTCTAGCCATCCCTGCTTAGTCATTTTGCACTTCCTGTCGATCTCATTTTTTAGACGTTTTTATTCCTTTTTGCCTGCTTCATTTACTGCGTTTTTATGTTTCCTCCTTTCATCAATTAAATTCAATATTTCTTCTGTTACCCAAGGATTTCTACTAGCCCTCATCATTTTGACTACTTGATCCTCTGCTGCCTTCACTACTTCATCCCTCAGAGCTACCCATTCTTCTTCTACTGCTTTCCCCCACTGCTGTCAATTGTTCCCTTATGCTCTCCCTGAAACTGTGCACAACCTCTGGTTTAGTCAGTTTATCCAGGTCCCAGCTCCTTAAATTCCCACCTTTTTGCAGTTTCTTCAATTTTAATCTGCAGTTCATAACCAATAGATTTTGGTCAGAGTCCACATCTGCCCCTGGAAATGTCTTACAATTTAAAACCTGGTTCCTAAATCTCTGTCTTACCATTATATAATCTATCTGATACCTTTTAGTATCTCTGGGATTCTTTCATGTATACAACCTTGTTTTATGATTCTTGAACCAAGTGTTAGCTATGATTAAGTTGTGCTCTGTGCAAAATTCTAACAGACGGCTTCCTGTTTCATTTCTTAGCCCCAGTCCATATTCACCTACTATGTTTCCTTCTCTCCCTTTCCCTATACTCGAATTCCAGTCACCCATTACTATTAAATTTTCGTCTCCCTTCACTATCTGAATAATTTCTTCTATCTTATCATACATTTCATCAATTTCTTCTTCATCTGCAGAGCTAGTTGGCATATAAACTTGTGCTACTGTAGTAGGCGTGGGCTTTGTGTCTATCTTGGCCACAATAATACGTTCACTATGCTGTTTGTAGTAGCTTACCCGCACTCCTGTTTTTTTATTCATTATTAAACCTACACCTGCATTACCCTTATTTGATTTTGTATTTATATCCCTGTATTCACCTGACCAAAAGTCTTGTTCCTCCTGCCACCGAACTTCACATAGACCTGTTTATTTCTACAATGGTTTACATCAGTATACAGCTTGAATATTTAGCTATTTATCCACATAATCACCATTTCTGCCGATGCATTTTTGTAGACGCTGTGGCAGTTTTTGTATGTCCATGTCATACCAGCTCGCCGCCATGCTTTTCAGAAAGTTATGAACCTCTTCTTTCACCTCGTCGTCGGAGCTGAATCGCTTTCTGGCCAAATGTTCTTTTAATCTAGGAAACAGGTGATAGTCACTGGGAGCCAAGTCAGGAATATAGGGTGCGTGGGTGATTATGTTTCCCTGAAACTGTTGCAGGAGAGCAACGGTTTGTCGAGCGATGTGTGGGCGAGCATTGTCATGGAGAATGTGAACACCCTTGCTCAACATTCCTCTTCCCCGATTCTGAATTGCCCGTTTGAATTTTTTGAGAGTCTCACAGTACCTGTCAGCGTTAACTGTGGTCCCAGCGATTCAGCTCCGAAGACGAGGTGAAAGAAGAGGTTCATAACTTTCTGAACAACATGGCGGCCAGCTGGTAGCACATGGGCATACAAAAACTCCCACAGCGTCTCCAAAAATGCATCGATAGAAATGGTGATTATGTCGAAAAATATCTAAATATTCAAGCTGTAAACTTATGTAAACCACTGTAGAAATAAACAGGTCTATGTAGTTATGAAAAATAGGAGACTTTGCTTTTGGGATTATCCTCGTATTACAGTCCAAAGCAGATCTGCGTCCGTCAGGGCCCATTCACGTCTATCACCCCAACAAGCTATCATCGTTATTTTGTACCATCCAACAGAGAAAAATTACGAACTACAAAAGCACCACTAACTTCATCCGACAGAGAACTCAATAAGATTTTTACCGCATGTATCTCCTCCCATATATCGAAAACAGGTATCGTCTGCCTGCCAGGATCGAGCACAAGTAATGATCCTATTAAATATACAGGTACTGATCCATTGCACGAATCAGTGTAAAGTTGCATCACCTTTACTGTAGGAGGATGACTGTATCCCACAAAATATACTCTAAGTCGCAAGAGACCCTCCCTGTGACCCTCTGTTGTCGTTTGAAACATTCTTCTTTTCTGATGTAACACACTTTGTACACTGCCATACATTTTGTTTCTTCCATAACGACTGTGTTAGATTCTAAACTGACATTAACACATTCTGATCCATTGCTTCTCACAGAAAACTTGACGTTGCACGGTAAAAATCATGTTGTTACTGCTGCTACCATAACACACCACACGAACTGGATGATTTTAAATAAAAGACAGTTACAACATATGGAAACTGGAAGAGTTTGACAGCGTTGTGGGGAGTTTCCAAACTGCTGTTTACATTTAAACTCATCTGTCACAGTGTCTCTTCATTCTGTTTCGACTGATTCCTCATACTGCAGTCATTATGCAATCACTGTTTCGGTGGTAGACATCGCCAGTGTATCATGGGGTACTGACAGGTTCGCCTTGAGCACCAGGCTTATAAAGTATGTGTGTCTGTGTTCTGAAATGGGCAAAGCAAATAACTATGTCCAGTTATAAGGAAGGTATGGATTTGACGTGGAAAACTGTGATAGCAAATCGAAAAGTATGTCAAGTCATACGAAGGATACAGATATTTCTATTTCCAGAGTCACTGCCATCAGCAGGGTGTATTTCCGATACTTCGCTCATTGTCGAATGTCGTCCAATTGAGACCGCGATCGTAATATTTAACTATAAGTATAGTGATCAAATATGTATGTGGCCAGTTTCCTAGGACGATTCTTACTTGGGGTGTGTGGCGGTGGCCTCTGGCTGGATTGATTCATGTTTCCCGCTTACAGCAGGAGCCTCTCGAATGGTAAGGCCTGTTGGGGTGCATGAATGTAGATGACCTAACTGTGTCTTCCTCTAGTAGCCGGAATACGAACTAATACTTAGTATGTGTTGCATAGCTTTCGTGATTGCATGGAAATTTGACAAGATTCAATATGGACGTGTGTTTATGCTTTACCATTATTCCCTCCCATGTAAATTGTCCAGTTGACTGCTTCTGCACATTTCGCGCCTTTATTCAGTTGAGGGAATATCGATTGTGTTGTGCACATCCAGCAGTTGAAAGACGGCTGGAGGAAACGTTTGCTGTTTCTCTAGATGTGAGAAACACCTTAGTTGACTTTGTAAATTACAAGGATGATTTGGAATCTGTTACATCACCAACATTAGTGTTCGCAAGTGGTAAGATCAGTTTCCTCTATTTTTTTCGACGTTTCGTGTAAAGGTCTTCGCAGACGAGATCAGTTTCTACTTGCTCAGTGGTTTTCAGTACGCTCCATATCGCTAAGGTTTCGAGCTTCTAGAGAAATAATTTCGAGTCTATATCTTCGGAATTATACTATGCGAGCGATGGTGCAATGCAATCGATATTGCTGTGTGCTTGATACCGAGAATTATCGCGTAAATGGTGTAATATTCTGGCAAACAATGTGAAAATACATGTCTTCCTGTAATCCTAGAGTCTGGAGATGGTTGTAGAAAGGAAGCAAGCAAGCGGGTTGGGGTCAGAAACAGTAACGCCTTTATGAAGAGGGGAAGCGAGCCCCACTTAGTACAACAGTTCGGAGAGTGACTTCAGTCCGCTAATGGCGCTCTGGTCATGTGTCGGGAACGGATGACTTGTGGCTGTTGACTGTGGTTGATGATCACCTGACGTCACAGGAAATATCTAGTGCTGTGTGGAGTATACACAGTGCATATGATTATGTTGTCTGTCTTCGCTGCATATGTAAGAGTGTCTTGCAGTCGATAGCTATATGCATGGTGCACAAGGAGCGATTTTGTATGGCGCAGGATATGAATTGTGTGTTTACTACATCGATATGGTACGTGGAGATCGGTTTCATGCTGAAATATTCAAGCTTCCATATTCAGTGGCAGAGCAATGAAATTGCGAAGGTGTCTTTCCGTATTTGACGATCTGTAGGCCACTTATGCAGGGTTTAACTGTCAGTGCAATATGGCAATCTGTACAAAATAGTTTGCCGCTGAAAGTCTCATCTGCTGAAGGTAAAAGGCGCATAGTGTTTCCACACTGGCAGCATCAATAATTTGGCAGTTAAATTCATTAAAAGCCCATCACAATGCTCCATTCATCCATAACACATCCTTTGTGCTGGGACATATGAGCCTCAACATAGTGGTGAGAACATTTGTGTTTCGGAGATGATTGTTGAAAGCAGGACTTAAGGATTTCCAGGCAGGGTGACACATGATGGGCGGGGTGCCACGTTAAGACCATTAGGAATAATGCATTTGGTATTATTCTGGGCGATTTCCGTAAACAGGTTCTTTTAGGACCAGAATTTCCATCCAGACAAGCTGAGACATCAGGAAAGCTCCTACAAGAGCGATCGTTAACTATTTCTAAGGTAGACTTGGATCTTATTTACATAGAAATGTGACATCAGTGTAGCATTGAGAACCTTTTGGCTGCACCTGCACTTGTGAAACACTAAGCAGACATCTCACACTTGGCATTGAGGCCTGCAAAGGACTGGTGTGTATGTGTGGCAGCTGAGTAAACACATCTGTGGTGGGAAGAGTCTCGCATATCCCATTAGGATCTCTAGGGAGAATGTACCCTGTGCTACTCTGGGAAGCATTACAAAACATTTCTATAGCACGTTCAGAGGGGAGACCTATGACGTCAGTGTGTCAGTACAGCATTGAGAACCTTTTAGTTGCATCTGCAATGGTGAGCCACTACTCAAACATCTCACTGAGGGTGTTCTGCTATGCGAACATCTCACTGGACCACAGGGACAAAGGCTATGCATCATCGTGTCAGCAACAGTGTCCGGGTAGACACTTATTTCTCAGGTGTCAAGTATGAAAACGATTCCACTGCGTCATGTTTGTGGGACCCGAACGGACACCTGAGCGTGGTTCGGCAGCTGACGGCTGTGTCGTCGCTTTGTGGGTGCTGTTGGTGGATTGCGACTCCTGAGAGTGTGAGTTGTGGTGTCCTGTGCGGTCGAGTGGAGAGGGGACGGCGGGCGGTGCGTGCTTCACGATCGAAAGGTTTTTAACTGTGTAATTGCTTGTGATGTGTGTTCCATGACGGCATTCCTTGGACGGTTGGAATAAAATCGATTTAATTACTTCTTACAAGACCTTTGTCTTTCCAAACAGCGGAGACTGATGAGCAAGAGAAATGCAACCCGCACAGACTGATTTGTTTTGTAAATAAACAATATAGGCTTGAATTTCCCTTTGTGAGATCCTTCCTCTCCACTGCAGAGCCGCCATTTCCAGGTAAAGGAGGGGAGGGTGAGTGAGGAGGGGGTGAGGGGGGATGGGGCGAATGGGGTGGTGAGGAGGGGATCGAATACCTGAGAACTTTTTTAAATAATTAAATAAACTATATTCCATACACTGCCTTAAATAATTAAACAATGTTCTGTACATTGTCAAAATTGTTTAAATAATATTCCATACACTGCAATTTAATTCGCTCCAAATAACCGATAAAGTGAGTCTTTTTCCTGCCTGTTTCAGGGAGGGAGTGTGGGAGGGGAGGGGAGTTTACTAGAGGGGGAGAGTTTAATCAATTGATCAATTTAATTAAGTACTCAATCAAACTGATAAGAGTGAGAGGAGCTACTCCAGTAACTCAGACATGAAAGTGTACCTGTAGCAGTAAGGGGGAGAGGGTGGGTTAGAGGTTTCCTGAGGGGTGGGAGGATGGGGGAGGGGATGGGGTCACGATAGGTTAAGGATTTGTCAAACAAAAGGAAGGATCCTTTTAGCAGAATAATGGGTTAATGACCTGTCAATTAAAGGAGAGCAATAGATTTTCTCCTGAGTGTATACCTGCCCCTGATGTAGGCAGCCCACACTACAAAAAGTGTTCATACTGGCCTTGTTCCCTCTACTACCATCGTCGTTTTGTGCTACTCTTAATTTTGTATATGGCTTTCAAAAACCACTAGCGAGATTTTCGTATTTTCCGTCTTTCTACACGCTAGCTATTGATCCTTACTCGAAAAAGTAACATGACTTTTTTGTAAGAAATTTGATGTAGTTAAATAATGTAGAATTATACGATGTCGTTAGAGGCAGTTGTTCTATTCAAGAATAGCGTGCAAAACTGACCTTCAAACACACCTACACTCTACACTCAGCCTCTACAAGTTACGATTTGTAGTATGTTGTTCATGGCAGTCCTTCCCATCACTCTGCAAAAATTTGTGACTCTACGAATTATATTCCACATTCGATTTCCTTTGCTCTAGGTGGAATAGCACTATTACGCCACCGGCTAATTCGAGCATTTCCAAATTGTAAAATTCACGTTTGTGTAAATTTTACCTTACAAATATGTGATTTTTAGCAGCATAAAATAAACAATTACGAACATGTATTCGTCTGACCCTCTGATTACGAAACTGCTGTGCTTGTAAGGATTAAATTAGGATCAAATTGTCAATGTATTTAGTTTTAGCATATCGTTTACAAAAGTTGTTCTCCTTTCATTACCCTCACGGACACGTTTAAGTTGATAATGTTAACTAAATAGCCGACTATGCTGCTGGTCTAATAGTCCAGTCGGTAGAGACCAGAAAAGTCGAATATCGGGAATAGCCCGTGTAGTCGGAAATTTTTGCACAGTGGTAGTAGAGAGTGCCACGAGCAACACACTAGAAATCCTGACTGATGATGGATGAATGCTGGGGATGGAAGTGCGTTTGAGGGTAACTTTTCTTGAATAAATCGTTCTCAGGGAACACGTAGCCCAGTACAAAATTTAACTACATTAAATTTCCTACGAAAAGGTCCTGTTCACTTTTTCTGTAAGCCAAATAGTTTGGACGTGGCGAGCGAAAGAATGTGGAAGTCTTGAGACTGTAGTCGATTTGTTTGATATTTTGCTGCATCATCGGTAAAGTGCACAGAGTTAGTTCTGAATCACAGTTAACTACTGCAGCATCTGAGCGCTACGTTGTGCAGCAGATAAGAAGGGACCCACATCACACAGCTTGTGAAATTGCAAACACATTTAACAGGAGTGCAAGGCAAGCAGTCTCGCACTCTGCAGTCTCACATTGACTGCGTAGGGGTGGTATTTTTGCCCATCGGCCAGTACGTTGTATTCCATTCACAAACGGACATTAGCGGCACTATTTGCAATGGTGCCAAGAGCACAGGGACTGGGGGATCGAGGAGTGAGGTCGTGTACTCTTCTCGGATGAAGTAGGTTCAGTCTGAGTAGTGATTCTGCATTTATACTCATATGGCGAGGGGTGAGGAACACATAATGCACCGTGGAATGTGGTCGAACACCATAGCCTTGGTGATCTCTGTGCTGTTGTGTGGGAAGGTATAATGTCGCATGCTCGCACTGGTGTCAGTGACCTCCACATCTCTGAACATGGTACACTCGCCGGACAACTCCTTCCTATGTGCGTAAGGTCGTTTTCACGTTTCTGTACATCATCCGCGGTGTGGAATATCAGCGGCTTGAAGGTGAGAGGGGAGCTAGTAAATCTGAAAAGGGAAATGCAACGGATCAATGTAGATATTGTAGGGGTGACTGAAGCGAAATGGAAATAAGACAAGAATTTCAGGGCAGATGAGTATAGGATAATATCAACATCAGCAGAAAATAGTATACCGGGAGTAGTTTTCGTTACGAATAGAAAGGGAGACCAGAGAGTGTCACTGTGAACAGTCGGTGATAGGGCTGTTCATATCAGAATCGACAGGGGACCAACACCGCCAACGATAGTTCAGGTATATAGGTCGACGTCGCAAGGTGAAGATAGGGAGATAAAGTGAAGATATTGAAAGAGCAATATAGTACGTAAAGTGAGGTGAAAATCTAATAGTCATGGGGGACTGGAATGCAGTTGTAGGGAAGGAGAAGAAGAAAAGGTTACAGGAGAATATGGGGTTGCACAAGGAAAGAGATAGGAGAAATATTAATCGAGTTCTGTAGTAAATTTCAGCTAGTAACAGCGAAGGAGGAGGAGGTATACTTGGAAAAGGTCGGGTGATACGGAATGATTTCAGGTATATTTCTTCATGGTCAGACAGAAATTCCGAAATCAGATACTGGACTGTAAGGAGTGCCCAGCAGCAGATGAAGACTCAGATCACAACGTAATAGTGATGAGTAGGCTGAAGTTTAAGACATTTGTCAGGAGGGATCAATGCGCAAAGAACTGGGATATAGAGATCTAAATCTACATCTACATGTATACTCTGCAAATCAAATTTAAGTGCCTGGCAGAGGGTTCATCGAACCACGTGCACAATTCTCTATTATTCCAATCTCGTATAGCGCGCAGGAAGAATGAACACCTATATCTTTCCGTACGAGCTCTGATTATTTTTTCGTGGTGATCGCTCCTCCATATGTAAGTCGGTGTCAACAAAATATTTTCGCATTCGGAGGAGAAAGCTGATGATTGGAATTTCGTGAGAAGATTCCGTCGTATCATTTCTTCGACACTCTCTCCCATATTTCGTGATAATACAAAACGTGCTGTATTTTTTTGAACTTTTTCGATGTACTCAATCTGTCCTATCTGGTAAGGATCCCACACCCCGCATCAGTATTCTAAAAGAAGACGGACAAGCATAGTGTAGGCAGTGTCCTTAGTTGGTCTGTTACATTTTCTAAATGTCCTGCCAATGAAACGCAGTCTTTGGTTAGCCTTCCCCACAACATTGCCGTGATACTCAGGAAGTTCTCTAAGGCTATAGATACAGCAATCAGGAACAGCTCAGCAGGCAATGGAACCCATCATTAAGGATAAAGAGATATAAGGCGAAATGTTAGGGCCATGTTCCATGATGTATCATTTTCTGCTGCTACCTTATTGACTCAAATACTCTGAAGCAGGTAGGCCTTTGCCAATCACAATTTCATTTAATTGCAACACAGATTAAGATATCAGATCTCAAAAATTGGGCCATAAAAACAACTAGGCCGAGATTAATAGGAGTTTCAGCGTACCCAAATTATGAAATAGCTCTTAACTTAATTAAAAGGGGACAGTCAGGCCTCCAATAATAACACCAACAATTAAGTAAAATTACCAAGTAGAAAACAGGCTGGTCTTCTTTCATAACATCTTCAGTTAAATGTTATCACCAAATAGAAAACAGGCAGACCTTCTTTAATAACAGATTCAGTTAAGTAAAATTACCAAATAGAGAACAAGCAGGCTTTCAATGATAACAGCTTCAGTTAAGTGAAAGAGATCAGCTTAGAAATCGCAATGATCGCAACAGACCTGTAGGTGTTTTTATTTTATTTTATTTTTTTGTTTTTGTTTGAGTCAGTAGTCTTCTGTCTGGTTGAATGCGGCCTCCCGCGAATTCTACCTACAGATATCAATAAGACAATAACAGTTAAGACCTCAAAATCCAAAATTTAACTGAAGTTCCCGAATCGAAGCTGAAGTTTTCCGGTTCGAAAGGGGGCCCAGAATTTAGCACAGCGAAACTGGCTTCAACTGTCTCGTTGGCGTGCCACGTCCCAGAGGTGGCTGCACAGGCTACGCACGAAGACGGCACTCGAACTCAGCCACGAATTCAAATCGGCCCACAAATATGACTAGCAACCACTCGCCTTACTCCGTGCCCAAGACGCCTGCACAAGTGCTCGCCTTCCTCTCCGGGCCGACCTTACCCTCCTTCTCGCTCCGTTACCACTCCCCAACTGCCGGCCGGAGTGGCCGTGCGGTTCTAGGCGCTACAGTCTGGAGCCGAGCGACCGCTACGGTCGCAGGTTCGAATCCTGCCTCGGGCATGGATGTGTCTGATGTCCTTAGGTTAGTTAGGTTTAATTAGTTCTAAGTTCTAGGCGACTGATGACCTCAGAAGTTAAGTCGCATAGTGCTCAGAGCCATTTGAACCACTCCCCAACTCGCCACGCTACAGCAAGCCCCATCTCCCCGTCAACAACCTCGAGCAAAGATCTTAAAGGCCTCAAACCAGAGGGACATCACGGGACAGATCGAGCTAGTGGCGCCTGGAATTGGAAAGGTGACGCCAGAAACCCCACCACGGCTCAGTCAGTACCGTTGAAGAATGGACACCTCTACAAAGGGCAATCACAGACCTTGGAAAGAAAAACAAAGGTACAAAGAAGGTAACTGCGAAGAAACCATGGATAACAGGAGAAATACTTCAGTTGATTGATGAAAGAAAAAAATGGTTCAAATGGCTCTGAGCACTATGGGACTCAACTTCTGAGGTCATTAGTCCCCTAGAACTTAGAACTAGTTAAACCTAACTAACCTAAGCACATCACACACATCCATGCCCGAGGCAGGATTCGAACCTGCGACCGGAGCGGTCTCGCGGTTCCAGACTACAGCGCCTAGAACCGCACGGCCACTTCGCCCGGCTCGATGAAAGAAGGAAGTACGAAAAAGCTCAGAGAGGAAAGAAATGAATAGAAACTTCACGGAAGCTAAGACGAAATGGATGCATGAAATATGTGAAGAAATCGAAAGCAAAGCAGAATGACTGACTTAGCATATAGGAAAATAAAAACAACCTTCGGTGAAATTAAAAGCAAGGGTTGTAACATTAAGAGTGCAAGGGGAATTCCACTATTCAACGCAGAGGAGAGAGTGGATAGGTGGGAAGACTACATTGAAGGCCTCTACAAGGGGGAAGATTTACCTGATGTGATAGAAGAGGAAACAGGAGACGATATAGAAGAGATAGGGGATCCAGTGTAAGTATCAGTATTTAAGAGAGCTTTTGAGGATAGAAGATCAAATAACGCAGAAGGGATAGATAACATTCCATCAGAATTTCTAAAATCATTTAGGGATGTGTAGAATGTATAAGTCTGGGGACATCTACACAATTACGAAGACTGCAAGAGCTGACAAATGCGAGAATCATCGCTCAGTCAGCTTAACAGCTCACACATCCATCTTACAAGAAAAATATCCAAAAGAATGGAAAAGAAAATTGATGAGGTGGTCGATGATGATCAATTTGGATTTAGGAAATATAAAGGCACCAGAGCGGCATTTCTGACGTTGCGATTGATTTTGGAAACATGGGTAAAGAAAAATCATAGGGTCTGTCGGTCTGGAAAAAGCGTACGCCAATGTAAAATGAGGCAAGATGTTGGAAATCCCGAGAAAAGTAGGGGTAAGCTATAGGGAGAGACGGGTAATACACAACATAATAAGAGTGGACGACCAAGAACGAAGTGCTCGGATTTAAAAGGGTGTAATACAGGCCTGTAGTCTTTCACCCCTACTGTTCCATCTGCACATCGAAGAAGCAATGATGGAAATAAAAGAAAGGTTCAAGGTGAAATGATGTTAACGATACGATTCGCTGACGACATTGCTATTCTGAGTGAAAGTGAAGAAGAATTACATGATCTGATGAATGGAATGAGCAATCTAACTAATGCAGAATATGGATTGAGAGTAAACTGAAGAAAGACGAAAGTAATGAGAAGTAGCAGAAATGAGAACAGCGAGAAACTTAGCGTCAGAATTGATAGTCACGAAACAGAAGAAGTTAAGGAATTCTGCTACCTGGCCAGCAAAATAACCAATGACGGACGGAGCAAGAAGGACATCAAAAGCAGACTAGCTATGGCAAAAAAGACATTCCTGGCCAAGAGAAGTCTACTAGTATCAAATATGGGCTTTAATTTGAGGAAGAAATGTCTGAGAATGTACGTTTGGAGCACAGCATAGTGTGGTAGTGAAACCGGAACAGAAGAAAATCGAAGCAATTGAGGTGTGGTGCTACAGAAGAATGTTGAAAATTTTGTGGACTGATAAGGTAAGGAATGAGGAAGTTCTGCGCAGAATCGGAGAGGAAAGGAATATGTGGAAAACATTTACAAGAAGAAGGGGCAGGATGATAGAATATCTGTTAAGAGATCAGGAAATGACTTCCATGATTTTAGAGGGAACTGTAGAGCGCAAAAACTGTAGAGGAAGACGGATATTGGAAGACATCCAGCAAATAATTGAGGACTTACGTTGAAAGTACTACTTTGAGACGAAGAAGTTGGCACAGGAAAGGAATTCGTGGCGTGCCGTATCAAACCAGTCAGAAGACTGGTAAAAATCGAACCTTTATGGTTGTTTCACACTTATTCAGCCAGTGGGAGAACGACGCCGGGTGGACAGCTGTGGGGTACACTTTTTTCATATAGGCACAGCTGCCCTGTAAAGACTTGTACGTATATTCGTAAATTTTCACACACAATTAAGTAAATGGATCACAACAAATTACTACCATGGACGGTTGAAGAAGAAGAGAAGAAATAGGATGCGCTGGGTTCTGCCAATGAGAACGAAAAGAGGCTATGTTGGCAGTTGTTTATACATTTGGGAAACTTGAGAAATGATAGTTATAACTTTTTCAACTATTTTATGGTAAGTATGCAAGTTGTTGGTGATTTACTTGTAAGAACAAAGTATTCAATTCAACGCCAAAACACAATCTGCAGAGAATGTATGCAGCCTTTACACTCATTTTCAGTAACAGATGAGTGGTAAAAAGGCATTTTAATTTTTAGAAAGTTTTATTTCTATTTTAAAGGACTTTAATAAAGTTATGTATTATAAAGAAATTTAAGTACCAAAGACGTGTATATGTAACGGGAGACGTTCATGAATTTGACCGAAAATGTCGGTTTTCAGTTTTAATTTACTTATTAGTAGAGCTTATGGACAATAATTCCCAAAGTTTCAATGATGAAATTATTTCCAAAGTGGCACAAAAATAATTAAATACTGACATGAAAAGTGCGGTGTGGGCTACATATTTCCACATGGTGTCAACAGATGAACATCCCATTCATCATCTGTGCCACATTAGCTGGTGTAAATGTCTACATGCTCAGAGGGCTAACAGCCCTTACACTCACCAGAAGAGGCTTCCAAATTGTATCCTGGATTTTGTCAAGCCCACTTACAGGTTTCTGGCCGACCCTGAACTTCTAAAAATGTGTGTTCATGGTAAAACCTAGAATCCAAATGAGTATCTAAATTCACTAATGTGGAAACGATGCACTTAAACGACTTTTTCATGTGCTACAGCTGCCAGAACTGCGACTTATGATGCGATCCTTGTATTAAATGATGTGAACTTAGAGAGGATGAAGGTATTAGAAAAGGCTTTAGGACAGGACGTCTCACTCAAGACATCTTGCGAAAAATAGATCTACAGCGCCTTTCTGCAGGTGAAAGCTCAGTTGAAGACCAAGTAAAGGAAAGCAGGCAGAAAATAAGAAACCAGAAGAGAAGCCCGGGAATGAGAATCCCGAGTACAAATCTTGGACCTTCTGAAGAGATGGCAGAAGAGAAAACGTTAGGTTGAACTTTAACATACGAGGGTCTTTCAATAAGTAATGCCCCACATTTTTTTCCTCAGAACATATTTACTGTTAAGAGTCAGAATTTTCCATCACGTTTTATAGCCGTACGTCAACATTGTGGAAGAGCATGAATTTCCTGCTGGTAAAAGCTCATGTCCTGTAGGTGTAGCCATGTTTTCACTGTCTCAATCATTTCAGATGCACTTCCAATGCTGACCGACAACTGTAGAGCGAGTGGTCGAGTTGTGATGCGCCGGTCGTCACGAATAACGGCATCCGCACTATTCAGCATTTCTGGAGCAATGGCTGTGGCAGGACGTCCCGAGGGTAGCTGATCATGGAGCTCTGTTTCTGAATTTCCTGAGGCTGTAACTTTCTTTACCCATCGCCCAACTGTACCCCTATCAACTACAGCATCACCATAGTCTGCACACAAACGTTTATGGATGTTCACCACGGTTTCTTTTTCTACACAGAAGAATTCATAAAAATCCCGCTGCTTGTAACATGAGTCGTACGTAAACGCCATTTTGACGCTGTACTATTGCTCTGGCATCTGCCAGAACGGTTCGATACTTCACCGGAGCACAGAACACACATCAAATGTGAAGCACCAACAAGGACGTTTGTCTGTGTATATTAACGGCTTTTTACAAAAATGTGGGGCATTGCTTATTAAACGACCCTCGTACATTTTCTGAAAATTATGTGTTTTTTAAAATTTATGTACCGTTCTCTCAGAATCTTTGAAGGCTACACTTGGAAATTTTGTACACTTGTTTCCGTAACCCAACACCTATTGTTGTAAACCCAGTTAACAAATTCAGAAATTCTGAATGTAGGCTGTGATATGGAGCAAAATGCTTGGTATTTTGCACGAATTTTATATTATTCTTATGGAATTATAATTGAAAAATTATCGGATTTCTTCTATTCGATATATTCAAAAAAACTCAAGATATAAGCTTACTATACGCATAGAGATTAGAGATTTCTCGAAAAAAGATATGGGAATGTTTGGAAGATCTAACTGATAAAGTCAAGATGCTATACCAAAAGCGTTACACCTGTGCCCAGACAGACACCAGAAGATCAGAACGGTTTGAAACAAAGAGAGATATCCAACAAGGAAGTGCCCTATCACCACTCCGGTCTGTAGTAGTAATGGACAAGATCATAAAATCTATCAAGAAAATAGCAAACCAAATGCCCTGGTTTTTTCTGCTGATTTGATAGTATGGGAAGAGACAGAAACTGAAGCACAGAAGAAACTTAATGATTAAAATAACACAATCAAAAATTTCAGTGGCAGGCTGAATAACATCTTACATAAGGACCAGAGGTGGTCGAACACATTATAGAATTGCTCAATTTCTGAAGCCGTTTCTGTTGAATGAATCATCCAGATTTTCTGAAATTGTAATAATTTGTTTGTCTGTACATGTAAATCACATCTGCCGATTCTCGTTCCATTCGGGTAATTGCTTCTTGGTGCATATGTTTTTTTCTTTTTTTTGTGAAGTGAACTGCCCACTGCGATAATATTTCATGAAGCCTGGTACGTGCGGGACCATTCCATAATGTGAGACGAGTCAAGGTTTCGGCCGCTACTGTAGGTGGCCCTTATCAGGGTGATGAAGAACGCCGTGACAGTGCGGTGGCGCCTCGCAGTTTCGCACCTGCGGCTCTAGCCTGCTCTCAAGCCGCGGTCCTCGAGAGCTCGGCAAACATCGTTGCCCCTGCGGCTCGGCGTGCGCCTGCATTCATGCGCCAAACCGCTACTGCCTCCGACGCCGAACTGCAGCCCGCACCTTTCCTATTTCTCCAACTTAGTTTGCTCTGCATTCTCATACAAAGGCCATGGTGCGATTCATTCACTTACATTACATACGATACCCCCATTACTGAAGGAGAACGCTTTAGGTTAACACTAATTCAGAACTGCTGCTTGCTTTTCCTCAGTGTGAGGGCAGAAACGGGGTGCAATCATCCCCGTGATGCCAGTCGAGGAGCTAATTGACTGAATAGTTGCGTCTATAGGTGGAGAAAACTGACAAGGGCCGGGAAAGTAATGTTAGACTCTACACATGTCCATACCACATCCAATGACGCCATTAGTGGACGATGACACGGCGGTCGGTCGGTTCGCATGAGCCTGAGGACAGAATTTACGTTTTACTTCCAGAAACTTCCGCTGGTAAAGATACATCAGACAGGCAGCACTTGTGCAGTGTTGTATGACGTTTGTGTGGTTATGGATGAGCATAGAAACGAATGAGGGCTATCATTGTCTCAGCTGCCGATATGCACGTTTCTCATTCCAAATAGCACCAACGGTCTCTGGTAACAGCGTAACACACTAAAGTGCTCAGGCTTCCGTGGCCACTTGTTGACGTATTGCCTGTTGGCCTTCGTCTCGGGATCTTCGGCCAACGTTTGTTGAATGATTTTTCTGACATATTGCCATCTCGAGTGACTGACATTCTAAAAACGCCACCTTCTATTGCTGGTGGCAGATGCTCCAGCCAGTCGCGCTGGCAAAACATACGGAAAAAAAGTCGGCCAGAGACCCCGAGACGAAACTAAGAGACAATACGTCAACAGTATAACATGCCTGCATTCCAAGAGACATGGTGGGGAGATTAGGATTGTGAGCCACAACGTTCGCACAGAGCTTGGCGATTAGGGACTATACATCACACCTAACTCACAGCCTGAATCCAGCTAAGAGGTGGACTGGTTAGGACAATAAACCCACATTCGGAACGTCTCAATTTCAAGTACCCATCCCGGTTCCCCCTGACTTACGTATGAGGTGCAACAATAAAGTAATGAGGCTGATTTCCTTTGCAAGATGTGGCAACCCTGCAGGCTTGTGTAGGCACAATATCTTTGACTTTGGTCTATAAGCTGCTTCTAGTCCAAGCGTCACATCGATGCAACTGATCAGTCGTGCATTGTGCTGTAATAAGTTAACACATGTTTGTGTCTCTCGTCACGGAAATGGAACCGCATAATATAGCGCAACGGTATGCCATTTGTTTTTGCGTTACATTGGGTGAAAACGCGACGACAACTTTCCGTAAGCTGCTTTTGGACAGGAGGTTATGTCAAGAGCTCAAGTTTTTCGTTGGCATAAAATTTTTAGTGAAGGCAGAACGAATGTTGAAGATGAAGACCACAGTGGACGACCATCAACCTCACGGACGGATGTCAACTTGGCCAGGGTGCGTGAACTCGTACGATCTGATAGAAGATTATCCGTGAAAATTCTTGCAGAAGAACTGAACATCAATCGAGAAACGGCTCGTCTAATAATAACTGAAGATCCTGGTATGAGAAAGATTTGTGCAAAAATGCTCCACAAAAATTTAACACCACAACAGCGAGGGCCGGAGTGGCCGAGCGGTTCTAGGCGCTACAGTCTGGAACCGCGCGACCACTACGGCCCCAGGTTTGAATCCTGCCTCGGGCATGGATGTGTGTGATGTCCTTAGGTTAGTTAGGTTTAAGTAGTTCTCAGTTCTAGGGGACTGATGACCTCACAAGTTAAGTCCCATAATGCTCAGAGCCAACCAACAGCGAGAAACACGGAAAAATGTGGAATCCGATCTGTTAGAGCAAACGGAAATCAATACAGAATTGTTCATCCGTGTTATCACTGGTGATGAAAGTTGGTTTTTTGCAGTACGATCCAGAGACAAAACTCAAGAGTTCGCAATGGTGCTCAAACGGATCACCCAGACCAAAAAAAGCTCACTTGTGAAAGTCAAAAGTGAAATACGTGCTTGTGTGATTCTTTGATTCCAAGGGAATTGTTCATAAAGAGTGGGTGTCTCCTGGACAAACAGTTAAACCATATTACTACAAAGATATTTTAGAAAGATTTCTTAAAAGAGTTCCTCGTGTCCGTACCAGCATCGCTGATAATTGGATTCTGCATCACGATAATGCGCCATCCCAAACTGCTCTGTCGGTACAACAATTTTTAACCTCAAAACAAATTTCAGTACTACCACAGCCACCTTATTCACCAGATATCGCTCCGTGCGACTTTTTTCTATTTCCAAGAGTCAAAACGGCGGTCAGGGGATACTATTTTCATCAACACAAGATGTCCAAAAAGCTGTGACGAGGGTATTGGAGGATATTAGAGAAGATGAGTTCCAGAAATGTTACCATCAACGGCAGAAACGCTGGAAAAAGTGTGTGCAATCTAAAGGGAACTATTTTGAAGGAGACAACACTAAACTTGACTAAAACGGTAAGCAACATTTTGTTCACATCAGTCTCATTACTTTATTGTTGCAACTCGTATCCTATTGTTTCCTTAAATCGTTTCGGTATGTGTCAAGATGGTTTTGCTCAGACGTCCAAGATACAATCCATTTCGAAACTTACCCCATTCCAAGGTAGCGTCCTGTGAAACGGTATCGTCCTTTGAAACGGTATCGACAGCTGAGGTATATCCTACACTTCTTTCTTGCGATCTCCCGATGTAGGCTAAATACTTGCGAAGAAAATTTACACCACAATACAAACGATACCATTTGTCTCCTGTTCTTTTTATTAACAGCTTCGGCTACAGATATCTGTTGGCAACAGTGGAATTATTGTACCAGTAGGTCAGTACACCAGTCAGTAGATGGTATCATTATCAAGACAACAGACGATAGACGGAGACCAAGCTGATTCACACACCTGATCATACGCTGTGCCATTTCTAGCTTTCTTTGCAATAGGTGAACATTTAAAACGAGTTATTACGATGATATATAATCTCATAAATAATACGCAGGGAAAACAGACGAAACCGACTTCTTACTTTAACCTCTGAAAGTTAATCACCATCATCGTCTGTCATTTGACATCTACTGCATTATCTTGACTTTCCCATACCTTATGGTATTCAGCTGTTTGCTCCCATGGTTCTCCTGTGTGTCATTGACCCTGCCCCCTCCCCTCCACCCCCTCCCCCCCTCTTCCCGCTGTCCCTTCCCACTCTGTTTCCTGCTTCCAAATTCATCAAGGAACTTCCTTGTTTCAGATTCCCTAATTTAGCCTGGCCACATTTTGGGCCACTTCCATTCAAATTTAATTGTAATAACGATCACGTGTCCCATTTCAGTTTTCTACTTTATCTCTTTGTTCATTGCTATTAACCAAAACAGGTTATACTCACTGATTGTAAACTTTGCTGTCAGATTTGTCGTAAGCGCTTCAGGTTGATTTCAGTAGTTGTTTTGGGTTACTGTAAATACAAAAACATCTCTTCATCAGGATTTTTAAATCTACTTGATCTTTTAATTATTGACATTTGTTGTCCAAAGACAGCGTTATCAACAAAGCAACATATGTTACAATAATACGCCTTACTTCTTCGTCTCCTTTCGTTTAAGACTCTAAAAAACTTATTCAGGGGCCACTGAGAATAATTATAGTTTTCTCACTAACCTAAGCATGTGTGTAATGGGGGCTGTAACACTGGCGTATATTTATGAGTATACCAGCACAGACGGAATCAATTTCTTGTTTCACAAACGCCTTCTTCCTCAAAATTTATTAATTCCTGGTTGCGTGGAATGGTGGAATCTTGTTTATTCGGCACTCTATTTCATTCAGATTATGGTTCTTTTTTCTTTTTTTCATCTACAGTAATTGTGTAGTAGTAGCAACAACACTCGATGCTGACAATCATAACATTTTAACCCAGCAAATCTCTGTAAATGGATAGCGGAACGTTTTCAGTTAAGAAGTTAACGTTGAACTGTAAAGTACAGTGTTGGCACCGTTCGTTGCGAGTGTAAAATAACGTCAGAGAGAAAGATGTTATCAGTGTCCATGAACAAAAAATTACGCATAGTACGGCCAGCTGAACGGAGCTCGTTTAACTATTTATAAAAATTCCAGAATACTGATAGCAGTTAACGATGTAAATGACGGTCTGATTTCTGATGACGAAATTATCGTCGTTTGTTCGTCTGCAAACAAGCGGATAGTGATGACGGATTAGCAGACGAATCTGGCGCTCAACCTTAAAGCAATATGGCAACAAAATGATCGTTATGTCGAAGACGAGGCAGAAATTACTTCTGCCAAAATGCCTGCATGATTGTGCTGCACATAAACGAATGGCTTAAAAGAAGCTTACTCATTATTACAATGAATAAAACTCACTGTTTCTTTTTCAGTATCCAGTTGCAATATATAAAAGTAATGTAGAGTTTGCGTACGTGAGAGTAAATACCATCTGTGTGTTTATGCCATTTAACCACTGTCACAAAGCTTTTTTCTGAATTTCTGTATGATCCAGATTTTTGGATACGACAGATAACTTACGGTGCTACCGAGTTCGGATAATCGAAATGCCATCGTAAATCATACTCATTGCTTCATTCGATAATTTCGTTAGTGGCCCGCATGCGGTTCTTCATGCTGTATCCACTTCTACAGCCAGTGTGTCACTATGCTTGATTAAAATACGACTACAACCGTTATTATGGTGATGGTGATAATTTTACTGTATATCCTGTACATTACGCAGTGAATGTTTGTACGTCTAAAATGCTTATGTCTAGTGTGTTTCCCTTTTTTTTATGGAAAACTATTGCAGAGTTGTCAAATCTGGGAGAATAACTGTCTTCGTCGAGACGCTTTTGTAGATGATTAAAAATTTTCTTGTATTAATTTGCTACCACCTTTATCACTTCTGAAAGTGGATAGCCACACCTCGTTAGGTGGAGTTAGAAATGACAATGTACGTGTGGTCTGGTTCACATTTCTGAACATCTTTCTGAAGCGCCAAAGAAACTCTTGTAGGCATGCGTATTCAAATACAGAGATATCTGAAGAGGCAGAATACCGTGCTGCAGTCGGCACGACAACACGTGTCTGGTGCAGTTGTTAGATCGGTTTCTGCTGCTACAGTGGCACATTATCAAGATTTAAGCGAGTCTGAACGTGGTGTGGTAGTCGGCGCACGAGCAATGAGACGTAGTATCTCTGAGGTAGCGATGAAGTGGGGTTTTCCTGTACGACCATTTCAGGAGTGTACCATGAATATCAGGACTCCGGTAAAACATCAAATCACCGACACACACTGCCAGTGGGTCTCAATGCTTGATTAAAATACGAGTTCTACCATTTTAATGTTGGTGGTGATAATTTTACTGAATATCATGTACATTACACAGTAAAGATATGTCTAAAATTCTTATGTCCAGTGTGTTTCCCTTCTTTTGATGGAAAACTATTGCAGAGTTGTCAAGTCTGGGAGAATAAGTGTCTCAGTCGACACACTTTTATAGATGATTAAAGATATTCTTGTATTAATTTGCTATCTCCTTAACTACATCTCAAAGAGAATAGCTCACCTCGTTAGATGGAGTTTTGAATCACAAATATACGTGCGGTCTGATTCATATTTCTAAATATCTCTTGGACAGTCGCAGAGTGATCCATAGTTGCACACAAGACATTACGGAAACCAAGGACATTGCTACTCCAAGGATGAACCTTCTTCATAATCTTGTTGAGTTATATACCGATAGTTATTCCGCAGAGAAAATAAACAATGAATAGGTAGACAGACCAGAGCTTATGCATACACATACACTGTAACTCATCTTGCTTGACTCACACAGCAGGCTCTTCACTGGAACTTCCGAAGCCCTGACCATACTTCTCTCTCCTAATTGGTAGCAACAACAAAGTACATAGATATATGTACTTAAGTGTGTCTGTAATGGCCCAAAAATGTTTTTAATACATAAAATACATATAAATAAAACATGGAATCTCCTTTGTTCAAAATATTCACCAACAGCTGTGAAATTTTGACACAGTGTTAGATTCGAATAAGTGCTCGTTTTTAATACCTACTGCAGTGTCAACTTATAATGTATAAAAATGTCCATTCATATTTCAAAAATGGATGTACATACATATATGTTTGTATAAACGTATGTTCGACATCTCCTCCTAAACCACTGGACCGATTTCAATCAAACTTGGTACACATATCACTTACTGTATGGAAATCATCCCTGTGGAGTAAGAACCACCTACCTATCAAAGGGGTAGGGGAGGAAGCAATGCAGCCGAAGACGCTCGAATACCCATACTTTAGCACCCAATATTTGAGACTGAGAGATGTTAGAAACTTGCAACGAACTTTGCATATGATTTCAAACATTTATGAAACATTTCCTCGCTGACGACCATCCCAGATTAATGAAAAGAAAAATTTGATGCCATACAACGTTTTTGCTATTCGTGTAGTGAAACTGCCGCAAGAAACATGACGTTTCAATTTATTACTTATTTACTACTAACTGTATCCACTACAATTTTTGCGGTCAGTATTCAAATACACCACAGCATGTGCCAGAAAAATTGTATAATTATACGACGTATAGTTAAGGAGATATTACGTAATAAACACAGAAATGCGTGGAAACTTCCGCATCATGCAAGACATTTAAATTTATTTTTTGGCTGCTACAAACACTATTCGCAACATATTTCGCAGACAGTATTCATATCTGCCGATGAATGTACCTACAAAAATACTTCATTCTACGACACAAAGTTAAGGAAATATGACGTCAAAACTGAGATGCGTAAAAAAATGCCACATCATGCACGGCGTTTTAATGCATTACTTCTTTACTACGTACTCTTTTTCATAACACATTTCGCAGGCAGCAGCCACATATGAGGTGGTATCTACCTACAAAAGTCTATCATTGTGCGACACATAGTTCAGGAGATACGACATAAATACCGAGCTGCGTGAAAATAAACTGCATGATGAAATATGCTAGAGATACAGGCGAAACATGTGTACAAATACGCGTGAAATATGCTAAATATACGTGAAATACATTTGACATGTGCGTACGCAAGCAAATACATGGTAAAAAGCTCATCCTAAAAGTTTGGATTGATTTGGTACACACATTAGTTACAATATGGAAAGAAATACAGTGAGGTAAGAACCACCAGCCTCCTATTGGGGTTAGCCCGGTAATGCGAAGGAACAGAGGAGGAGGAGATGGGCACAGATAGACGTAGGAGAAGATGGACAGAGAGGGAAGCAGGAGGGGATGGAGAGAGAGTGGGAGGTAGACGGGAGGACAGAGAGCGAGTGGAGGAGGAGATTGGCGAAGAGAGGGAGAAGGAGGATACAGACTGACAGAAGATTAGAATGGATAGATATCCGGGAAATGCGGGTTCAAATGGTTCAAATGGCTCTGAGCACTATGGGACTTAACTTCTAAGGTCATCAGTCCCCTAGAACTTAGAACTACTTAAACCTAACTAACAGAAGGACATCACACACATCCATGCCCGAGGCAGGATTCGAACCTGCGACATAGCGGTCGCGCGGTTCCAGACTGTAGCGCTTAGAAACGCTCGGCCCCCCGGCCGGCCAGAAATGCGGGTATTTAGCTAGTATTTAATATAGAAAGGCGAAAACTTGTCACCAATCTAGAAAATCACTTGACTGATTTATTTCAGGTTTTTACTCGACACCCTAAAAGCCAAAAATCTCGAAAAGTACCTGATTGATTTACTCCAAATTTTTACTCTATACCTTACAAACCAAAAAAACATTTGACTGATTTATTACACCTGTTAGTCGGTACTCTAAAAATCAAAAATCTCGAAAAGTACTTAACCGATTTACTTAAATTTTACTCGATACTCTAATACTGTATATATAAATGCATATTTAATGTACAAACGGGAAACGATACTGCACGACGTCCGGCATCTCTTGTAAACGTCGACGTAGTTGTGCATCTGAACTCGGTCCTGACTGGTCAAATTCCAATATAAAATCTTTACTCAGGGAACGATTGTTCATTATTGAAGTTACACCAAATGGTTCAAATGGATCTGAGCACTATGGGACTTAACAAAAAAATGGTTCAAATGGCTCTGAGCACTATGGGACTTAACTACTGTGGTCATCAGTCCCCTTGAACTTAGAACTACTTAAACCTAACTAACCTAAGGACATCACACATATCCATGCCCGAGGCAGGATTCGAACCTGCGACCGT
Organism: Schistocerca piceifrons; assembly: GCF_021461385.2. Classification (NCBI taxonomy): domain Eukaryota; kingdom Metazoa; phylum Arthropoda; class Insecta; order Orthoptera; family Acrididae; genus Schistocerca; species Schistocerca piceifrons. The sequence continues at coordinate 418,891,029 of NC_060139.1, read as the reverse complement.
AGCAGTCGAGCGGTTCCGGACTGCGCGCCTAGAACCGCTAGACCACCGCGGCCGGCGGACTTAACATCTATGGTCATCAGTCGCCTAGAACTTAGAACTACTTAAACCTAATTAAGGCGCTGCAGTCGTGGACTGTGCGGCTGGTCCCTGCGGAGGTTCGAGTCCTCCGTCGGGCATGGATGTGCGTGTTTGTCCTTAGGATAATTTAGGTTAAGTAGGGATTGATGACCTTAGCAGTTAAGTCCCATAAGATTTCACACACATTTGAACATTTGAAACCTAATTAACCTAAGGACATCACACAACACCCAGTCATCACGAGGCAGAGAAAATCCCTGACCCCGCCGGGAATCGAACCCGGGAACCCGGGCGTGGGAAGCGAGAACGCTACCGCACGACCACGAGCTGTGGACGAAGTTACACCACAGATTTTGGGTAACATGATGTAGTGTAAAAATCTCTAAGCGAGGTATCCTGTATGTGGTCCCTTTAGTACGTCTCTAACTCTTCACAATGACGTGGGATTTAATAGCTATGAAATTAAAGTCATAAATTACTCTAACTAGAATTTATTCCATAAATAACGTTGTAGTTTGCGAGGAATCATAATTATGGATCATAATCCCATATCAGACAATATACAACAGTTCACAGTAACAATTGTCGTTGTTTATTAGCAAGGTTTTGAAACAACTGCGGATCTCCTGCTGGATATTCCGCGACATTATCGTGTTTAGAGACATCCTGAGTTGTATGGGAGGTAAGCAGCGATGGCACGGCAAGGAATTAACAAAGAATAAAGATAATACTGCGATAGCACGACAATTCTGGCGGCTGCGGCTTCTAGCCGAATGAATGGTTACGCCCAACTATCGACGGCATTCTGTTGCTGCAAGGTATTCCTAGCGTGAGCTGTGTCGGCTGCCGTCGATCCGTGGATTTCGAGGTGGCGCTCCATCACTGCCCTTCACTTGTGTGTGCTTTGCTGATCCTGGCGCGCACCGACTCTACATTAGTCTGTTCTACTCTGTATCTCCCTTGATCTAACCTCTCAGCTTCACGTCCTCTGACCGAATCTCCTTTATTCGACGTTCTCTCTTCTGCCCATTCACAGCCTTTTTGCGCCTCTTTTCAGTCCAATCTACCGCTTTCCTGCCAACGTTGACCAGTAGTATAAATTTATAGCTTCTTCGTGAGATGCGTATTAACGCCCAATCAATTTCTTTATCGCGTTTCTGTGCTCAAAACGAGGGGTGTAAGACGGACGCCAGAGCCGGTGCAAGTGACACGCATGTCCTTTTCGCCTGCGCGTCTTCGGAACCGTGGGACTGCAAATGAAAACACCATTATAACGGCACAGCTCGCGGTGTTTCTGATCAGCTGTCTGTTATCCTCCTCCTGATGCTGTACTCCCTGTACGCCAGAACAACGTTTTTCTGAATTTTCTCAAGCCACCGGGGTGTTTCTCCTCGGTCTACCTGCAAACAGTCTGTCTGCAGCTGGGCTGGCAGAAACAGTGGGGGTTCGTATTTTTTAGCGCCGTAGCCCTGTCTGGCCACATTGTCCTATGTCGGGACGTGTCGGTGTCCGGCGCCAGGCCGTCCACCCGGACAAAAGACTGACCTATCGCTTTGTCCCTGTTTTGTGTCTGGAGTCCAGCTTCGAAAGGACACCGCTGTGGGTGTCATGAGGGAGCGACCTTTTCATCGACTCTTCGCACCGAATGGCCTCGTGTCCGTCTTTGACACCTCCAGTTATAGAATCCCAATAAAAAAAGCGCAAGCATTGGTGGTTAGTCCTGCCTAAGCACTTAGTGTTATAGCCGACCTTATGATTCTATGAGCGATTGGTGCATTCCATCTGTCATATCGTTATGCAAGAGTGGGATGTGGCTATCTGTGCAGGTTAGCCACCTCAGATTACCAAGAATCTCGAAAAGTATTTGTGCGATTTACTTCATATTTTTACTTGCTACTCTAATGAACATTCGGATGGACAAAGGCTGTTTATACAAGGTGTCCAGTTTATATGAAGATATTGAAAATCTCGAAAACAACACATTGGATACAAAAAAATTATAATTAAAATTTGTTCGTCTCGGAGGAGGAACTCTAATGACAAAATCAACCCCCCATCCCAGACCATTCTACGGAAAAAATACATAAGTTTTGTCTGATTTTTTTTTTCTCACACGACATAGTGCGCTGTAATCAAAAAAATCAAAGAGCGTAGGAAATCGGATGTTTGAAAATGCTGTCCAATGACACTTTAATTAACTGCCCGCTTCCACGGTGCGAGGGTAGGACAGGCAATTATTTTATAACGTTGAATACAACTGTACTGCCTATTACGATATCTCGTAGTTCGCTACATGATCACTGCGGCGCGTCGAGCAGACTCCTTTTCGTTTTGTCGGGGGAATGGAACGCTGAGAATGGGGTTTCCCATTAAAAGTTATGAAATAATAGCCTGTCCTACCCTCGCAACGTGGAGGTGAGGGGTTAATTCAAGTGTCACTGTATAGCATTTTGAAACATACGATACTCTAAACCATTTTGATTTAAAAAAAATTATCTTCTGCAATAACAAATGGGGGTTCCCATTTTAGATTTCAAAGTCGCCTCCCCTCCACGAACTCACACACAGGATGAGTGGACGGCCAGATTTGATATCATTTCATGTCCCCCTCCGAGACGAATAAATTTTAACTGAAATATGTTTGAGTACGATGCGTAGTTTTCGGGGTATTTCAATATCTTCATATAAACTGAACACTTTCCATTTAAAAGGAAACGTTACCAAAAATCTCGAAAAGTTCTTGAACAATTTACTTCCATTTTTTACAGGTTACTGTAATAAACGTTCAGATGGTCTTTAGCTATATATTTTTTATTATATATATTAAACGGTCTTTGTTTAAGAGTGATACTTTTTAATATTTGAAAATAAGAACAAATCACTCAACGGATCGAAGTAAATTGTAATATATTTTGAAGCTTAGACATTGCAGTCATATACTCAACAATACTCGTATGTCGATCAAATGTTCACCACGGCTTTGAACACACTAACGCACACAGTGGTTCCAGTTGTTAATCACTCCGTTCAACATTAGAGCCGTTATGTCTGCGACAGCCAGATGAATATTCGCCTTGAAATTTCCAGAGCGGCTTTTCAGCATAGGCATGAGCTTTGATGTAGCCCCAAAGAAAAAAATCTATGGTTGTTAAATCACATGATCGTGGCTGCCAATTCACGGATCCACATCCTGAGATGAGCCGGTCGCCAGACTTCTTCCATAGCAAATCGACAGTAGCTTCATCTGTGTGGCACGTAGCGCTATCCTGATGGAACCACCTCTTTTCAATATCTATGGTCTCAGGTCTTAGCGTCAGAAATTCGTTTAACATGGATCTGTCGCGGTTGCCATTGACGGTAACAGTTTTTCTCTCATTATCCCGAAATACACTACTGGCCATTAAAATTGCTACACCAAGAAGAAATGCACATGATAAACGGGTATTCATTGGACAAATATATTTATACTAGAACTGACATTTGATTACATTTTCACGCAATTTGGGTGCATAGATCCTGAGAAATCAGTACCCAGAACAACCAGCTCTGGCCGTATTAACGGCCTTGATACGCCTGGGCGGTCTGAGTCAAACAGAGCTTGGATGGCGTGTACAGGTACAGCTGCTCATGCAGCTTCAACACGATACCACAGTTTATCAAGAGTAGTGACTGGCGTATTGTGACGTGCCAGTTGCTCGGCCACCATTCACCAGACGTTTTCAGTTGGTGACAGATCTGGAGAATGTTCTCGTCAGGCTAGCAGTCGAACATTTTCTGTATCCAGAAAGGTTCGTACAGGACATGCAACACGCGATCGTGCATTATCCTGCTGAAATGTAGGATTTCGCAGGGATCGAATGAAGGGTAGAGCCACGGGTCGTAACACATCTGAAGTGTAACGTTCATTGTTCAAAGTGCCATCAATGCGAACAAGAGGTGACCGAGACGTGTAACCAATGGCACCCCATACCATCACGCTGGGTGATACGCCGGTATGGCGATGACGAATACATGCTTCCAATGTGCGTTCACCGCGATGTCGCCAAACACGGTTGCGACCATCATGACGTGTAAACAGAACGAACCTGGATTTATCCGAAAAAATAACGTTTTGCCATTCGTGCAACCAGGTTCGTCGTTGAGTACACCATCGCAGGCGCTCCTGTCTGTGATGCAGCGTCAAAGGTAACCGCAGCCATGGTCTCCGAGCTGATAGTCCATGCTACTGCAATCGTCGTCGAACTGTTCGTGCAGATGCTTGTTGACTTGCAAACGTTCTCATCTGTTGACTCAGGGATCGAGACGTGGCTGCACGATCCGCTACAGCCATGCGGATAAGATGCTGTCATCTCGACTGCTAGTGATACGAGGCCGTTGGGATCCAGCACGGAGTTCCGTATTACCCTCCTGAACCCACCGATTCCATATTCTGCTAACAGTCATTGGATCTCGACCAACGCGAGCAGCAATGTTGCGATACGATAAGCCGCAATCGCGATAGGCTACAATCTGACCTTTATCAAAGTCGGAAACGTGATGGTACACATTTCTCCTCCTTAAACGAGGCATCACAACAACGTTTCACCAGGCAACTGCGGTCAACCGCTGTTTGTGTCTGAGAAATCGGTTGGAAACTTTCCTCATGTCAGCACGCTGTGGGTGTCGCCACTGGCGCCAACCTTATCAATTGCATATCACGGCATCTTCTTCCTGACGGTTAAATTTCGCGTCTGTAGCACGTCATCTTTTTGGTGTAGTAATTGTAATGGCCAGAAGTGTAAATGAGGTCCAGTGATGCAGCCACGCCATAAACCGCACCACTCAATGAGTTTTTTCTAATGCAATGGTATCTCATGCCCCACTTGTGAGTTCTTCTCACACCAATAACGACAATTTTGCGTATTGATGAAACCACTAAGACAAAAATGCGCCTCCTTTGAGAAGATGATTTTTAACTGAAATCATAATCAGCATCCAACTGCTGTATGTCCCAATCAGAAAACTAAGGACGCAGTCTGTGATAGTTTGGCTTCAATTCTTGGGAGAAGACAACTTTGTATAGATGCAGCCTCTAATTCTTTCATAGTATTCGCCATGCTGATGTCTCAGATATCCGCAAACGGTGAGTACGTCTTGAAGCTGACACATTCGGTTCTTCCTCAATACTGGGTGCTGCTGCTGCTGCGACGTTAATTTCGCTTCGCGCTTTACAGTGGCTTCTGGTCATGTAGAGTAAAATCCCGCTCAAACTTGACGAAAATGTGGCGTATAGCGTCAATAGAGAAACAAGATAGCGACCTAGTTCTAATGGTGAACAGACGACGAGGAACTGAGCTGCCACATGGGTAAAATTGTTTGATGATTTCGAAACATTCAGAAAGCTTGAGTTGCTGTATAATAAAACCGCAAAATGTACGGATATTTTCACACCTAAAAGTACACCAAAATATATTAGAAACTGGAAACTAAAATTTTAAAATGTATCAGTCATAATGAAAAACACTTTATATAAATGTATATGTAATACTTGCTGAGTACGTGGTGTTGCCAAAACGTTCAGAAGGCTTGAGTCGCTGTGTAATAAAAACCCAAAATTTACGTATATCTTCTCACCTAGAAGCACACAAAAAATATTAGAAATTGGAAATTAAAATTTGAAAAGTATCATTCATAATGGAAAATGCTTCATAAAAATATACATGTAATACTAGCTGAGTGCCTGGTGTTGCCCAAGTATTTATTTATTCCAACCTTCTATACATCCACATACTACTTCTCCCCCCCCTCATTCCGTCTCTTCCTCCTCCCTCCCCCTTTATGTCCATTTCTTCCACTCTTTATCTTTGTCCACTTCCTCTATCCTCCACTCCTTGTCTGTCTCCTCCCACCCCTCTTTCTACCCCCTCCTCCTGCGCTTCTTTCCCTCCATCTCTTCTTGACCCTCTCTATCCATCTCCTTCTTTTTCCTTTCTCTGTCATCTGCCCCCCCCCCCCCTCCACCTCTCAGTTCATCTGATCCTCCACCTCTGTCCATCTCCTTCTTCCCCCACTCTTTCTCTGTCTCCTTCTCCACTTTGTCCATCTACTCCTACTCTCTCCTGCTGTTCATCATCTCCTCTCATCTCTCTGTGCACCTCTGCTTCTTACCCTTGCCTACCCCCTCCTCTCCCCTCCCTCTCCCCATATCCTCCTGCCCATCCCTCTACACATCTACTGCTTGGCTCTCTATCCATCTGCTCCTTCTACAATGTGGAGCTCCATCTCTGCCCCTCTCTAGGTCCATCTCCTCTTTCCCTTATCTTACATACCTCTGTCCACCACCTCCTCCCCCATATGTCCATCTGCTCTTGCCACTTCGTCTATCTGCTCCTCTCCCCTTTCTCTATCAATCTACTCCTTCCCTCTGTCCATCTGCTCCTTTCCCTCTCTCCAGCTATCTTCTGCCCAACTTCTTTCTCTCTTTGCCCATCACCTTCTGCTCCCTCTCGCCAACCATATCATCCCTCCTTTCTCTGTCCGTCTTGTCCTCACCCTCTCACTGTCCATCTCTTCCTACCCCCTCCAACTGCTCATCTCTTCCTCCCTCTTTTCACTGTCAATCTCCTTTTCTTTCTTTTCTGTGCCTATCTGTGCCTCACCTCTTTCTCTGTCTATTCATTCTCCCTCTATCCATCTCCTCCTCCCCATTAAGTCCATCTCCTCCTCCACTTTCTCTTCATCTATCCCTTCCTCCCACTCTATCTCCTCCACCTACTCTCTAGAGTCCATCTCCTCCCCCTCCCAGTCCATTCCTCCCCTCCCTTTTGTGATCTTCACCCCCCCCCCTTCCTTTGTCTCTGTCCATCTCCTCCTCTTTCATTTCGCTGTTCATCTCCTTCCCCTCCTCTCCAGTTCATTTCCCCCTCTTCATTCTTGCTCCTTCCCCTTTCCCAGTCCGTCTCGTTCCCCCATCTGTGTCCATTCCTCAATATCCCTATCTGTGCATCTTCTCTCCAAGTTGTTACCCACACCCCTACGGGAAGTTGCTGGTTCTTTCCCACACAGTATTTCTTTCCAGACAGTAATATATGTACCAATTTTGGTTTAAATCACTCCAGTGATTTAGGAGGATATTTTTGGATCGAATTTCACCCTGCAGTATCGTTTTCACGAAGCTGGATATTTATGACGTCATAGATCCTGAAATGTGTCGTACAATGACATAATTTTATGGTACATCCGGTGGTATATGTGATACGGTCCGCGAAATGAGTTGCGAACAGAGTCAGTAGCAAAGAAGTGATAAATTAAAACGTCCTGCATCATGCGTCACTTTTTCACGGATCGCTTTATTTAACGTCAGATCAACTGAATTATGTGCCGTACTAGGGTATAATTTTGCTGGTACATTCCTTGGCATAAGCGAATACTATATGCAAAATGTGTTGCGATACAGTTAGTAATAAGAATGTAATAAATTGAAACGTCATGTTTCATGCGTCAGTTTTAGTGCAAGAACAGCGAAAATGTAGTAAGCTAGAAACTATTTTTCCGTTCATCATTTTGTGGGGGTAGTCGTCAAGAAGAAGTTCTGTAAAGGTTAGAAATTGTGTGTAAAGTTAGTTGTAAGTCGCTAAGTGCTCTCGTTCTCAAATACTGGATGAACATAGTCTGGCTATTTGCGCGCCGTGAGGTATAGTTCTTTTTCACCACTTTGTTGGGTAGGTGGTTCTTACCCCCATAACGACTGTTTGAAGACAGTAACTGATATGCGTATAAAGTTTTGTTGAAATTGGTCCAGTTGTTTATCAGAAGCTGTAGAACGTACGTACATATATATATGTATGTATAATATCCAATTTTGCAATATGTGTGGATATAATGTGGAGACATTGTTAACAAAAATATCGAAAAGTTCTTTACCAATTTACTTCAGATTTTTGCAGGGCGCACTAATAAACATTCATAAGGACAAAGTTAATATGTTTTTTAAATAACTATCTACAGCTTTTTTGTAAAAACAACATGTGAGAAGGAAAATGCTGTGCTTTCATGTAAATATTTGCAGTTTCGTTTCCTTTCCCACAATCAGTCTTAACTACGGTAGTAGCCATTTAAACCATTAGAAAAATTGTTTCTCCCATTCATATTATTTATCATTGTGTATATTTTTAAATGAAAATTAGATATACGAGATTGTACTGTTTTGTTTTATTCTTGTAGTCTGTTTTTATAGCTAAAAGGGGAGATGTATTTATGGGATTTCAGTTTATGATTAGAATAGTACCACAGATTCTTAATCTGGATAACAATAAACAAGTCTCAATATCAGAGAAAGAGAAAGAGAAAGAGAAAGAGAGAGAGAGAGAGAGAGAGAGAGAAGGAGAAGATGGACAGAGAGAGAGAGGGAAGGAAATGAGATTAAAACGAACATGCAGTTCCCATCCATATTTAGCATAATAGTACTAGAGTTTCGGGAATAATGTTTCTGTTCATTAATCGGAGTGGAAAAGCATAAATTTCACTTACTCTTCTGATGATTCGGCTGTGTACCGTCCAGCCATCTTCAGAGTAACCCGAGGTGACTGAGCCCCAGCACTTGCTTCGTCCTCCTAAACCAGCAGACAGTGCCACTGTGCATGTGGCCACAGATATACAAGGCGCCAGAAACGTTGATCGGAGCAAAGAGGTACAACACATGCACGAAATTAAGTCTGTGGCTGCACGGTCGATGCACACGATGATATCGATCTATCACTGCGAGCTGCACCGTTACGAGGTCTTCGTGATTTACTACAGAGAGAGTCGAATACCATGATTTGTCCAAGCTGAAGCCGCTATCTCTATTAATTAAATTCGTCGCCAACCGAATTGCTTCTTTCTCTACTGAGCCTCAGAAAGATGAAGACGACGCTAAAATTTTGACGTTATCGTACACCATACAGTGGCCAGTACCAATACAGTGCTCTGCCACAGCAGATTTCTTAGGTTGTAAGAGCAGGATGTACCTGCGGTGCTCTGTGCATCTCTCATGGACTGTACGAGTCGCCTGTCCGATGTATGAACGGCACACTCACGGGGGATCTTGTAAATCCCAAGCTTCCGAAGAACCAAATCATTTTTAACCAAACCCAGGAGTGCTGCTCTCTTCGAGAATCACTTTCACTTTGTGTTTGCTGAGGGCCCGTCCAATTTTTGACGGTAGGCTTCTACCTACTGCAGATTTAAAAGTTCCAGTGTCTTCTACTGCATTACTTATGCCCACTATTGGTTTCATTCGTAGTGCCATACGTATCTGCTATGGAGAATGCCCGTTGGCTTCAAAATCCTTTCCAAGTCTAGAAGCTTGTCCTCCAGGCTGCTCTCGTCAGCAATCACGCGCACTCAGTGTACCAGAGTTCTGAGAACACTCATCGTCGGCGAAGGATGGTGGCAACTGTTTGCATGTGAATATAAAAAAATGGTTCAGATGGCTCTGAGCACTATGGGACTTAACATCTGAGGTCATCAGTCCCCTAGACTTAGAACTACTTAAAACTAAGTAATCTAAGAACAGCACACACATTCACGCCTGAGGCAGGATTCGAACCTTGACCGTAACAACAGCGCGGTTCCGGACTGAGGCGCCTAGAAGCGCTCGGCCACAGCGGCTGGCGTGAATATAAATACGTATGGGTCCCAAGTCCCAAAGCGGCATCATCTTTGAAATGGAAGAGCAAGAACTAACTGTGTTGTATGACAGATATGTAATCTAACACGACCCCAGTTCTATGTGTAGATGGAAGGAAGAATTGTGCGAATAAAAATAGGTTCAGCAATAGGATTAAAATTCTGGGTGAAGGAATATCAATGTTAAGTTTTCTGATGACATTGGCATCCTAAGTGAAAGGGACGAATAATTGATCGGACTGATAAGGGGTATGGGGTAAGGAACAAATACTGTGGACTGAGAGTACCCCTAAGAAATAATGTAAGGGGTAGGAGAAGTGAGCGTAACGATAAACTTTGCATCAAATTTTAGGACCGCGAAGTAGACGAAGTGGAGGCATTCTGCTACTCTGTGGATATGGTAGCACATGACAGACGAAGGAATAAAAGACATAAAAAGCAGGCTAGCGAAGAGGCATTCCTAGCCGAAAAAAGTGCGCCAGCTGTCCTTGCGGCTTGTCCTCTAGTACCCATCCGTTCTAGATTGTGCTCTTTGGCTCCTTCTGTCGGAGCGAACTTCCATATTCCTAGGTGGTGGGGCCCGCGGAGAACGTGTATTTAAGCAATAGAATATTCAGTATAGTGGAGAGTTGCCTAGACGAGCAAGCCCGAGTGCGGTGTGTGGACTTTTGTTCGCTCCGGCCTGTTGATATCGGCAGTGAGCCTTTGGCCATGACGGAAGGGGCAGCGTGTGTTATCAGCCGCCCGACCTGCTCTGATCTCTGTTCCGTAACATGGTGCCTCACAGAGCTTCATAACACAGTCGATAATGGAACAACTTCACCGAGAAGTAACGGACTGTAATGTTGAGCAACGTCTTGATTCAACATCAGTATTCTGCTAGTGTGAACTTGAGGTTTTGTAGACGTTGTCCGTTAAGTGGTGATTGCTACATGTCCGTTATGTTTCATTCCTCTCACGCTCTGTGCTGTTTGTGAAGTACCGAGGTCACATGGCTTATTATTATTATTGTTGCTATTGGTACAATACGTGCAAGCGTGATCAGTCTCGCTGGTATTCAATTTCAGCTCCGCAAGAGCTATTAGCTTATTAGTATTTTAGTTCGCCTCTCTGTAACTTGTTGAAGGAATATATTTTTAAAAAATTATTTGTCCCGTACTAAGCAAGTTTCCGAAGATTCTGTGTTTCAGCCCAGTTGGTTTTGTAGTTGTGTTGCTTAATGGAACCTGCTGAGTTGTTTGTGGCAAATTACCCTAAAGTATTCTGCTCACAAATACTGCTCATATTATATTGTAATTGGTCCATGCTCAGAAGGTACGGTAAAACTGTTGCATGATTCGGAGAAATGCATGATCCGCACTGTGCTGACGTACAATTAATAAAAGATTCGGGACTATTATGCCGTGGTCGAAGGGATAGCACTTTAAAACCCGATGTTTCGTTTCCATCTGCGGAGGACATTTTCAAGGGGGATCGTAGCTTTGTTGAATGTCCGAGTCACATCCTGGCTCGCTACTGGCTACAGCAAAATTCCGTTTTCGCGAGCTTCTGCGCAGTGTCGTGACTTCACGTTTTGAACACGCGAGCGCAGTTAGCCGTTGACTGCCGTCGTCCGCTGTTACTATCACCCCATTGTGGAAGACTGGTACACATCTTCTTCAGCATCGGAATCCAAATTTCGTTGAATTTCACGCCCTCCTCCTTCATATTGAAATTCCAGGGTGTTTCACAATCTCTGTGACCTCTCCGTAGAGCCTTTCGTGGCATCCGCTTGTGACTGCGAGTACGTGAGTCCTATCAAAATGAATGTGGTGGTCTCTTGGCTGTAAAGAATGTTCCCCAACAGCTGATCTGTCAATCTTCTCTCTTCTGCAATTGCCCTTGTTCCATTCGACTCTTTCTTGACAGTTCTTTTTGTAGTACCCACGTACGCCTCACCATAACTATATGGAATCCCATAAATTCCAGCTTTTTACAGCAGTCGGCGAGCATCCTTGGCTGATTTTAGGTGACCTTGTATCTTCCGTGTAAGTGTGTAAATTACCAAGATTTTCTGCTTTTTCAAGATTTTTCCCTATGCGGTAAGTCACGTTCTTAATGGATGGCAGGAAAACTTTCGATTTCACCGGCGCTTGGGCATCACTATAATTTCTACGTGGTGGTCTTAACGCTCTTTTCATATCAGCGAACGAATAGCCATTCCTGAGCAATGCATTGTTGAGATGTTTCAATTCTGCGTCAAGCAGCTCTGGTTCACAGATTTTCCGTGATCTATGCCGGCCGGTGTGACCGAGTGGCTCTAGGCGCTTCAGTCTGGAACCGCGCGACCGCTACGGTCGCAGGTTCCAATCCTGCCTCGGGCATTGATGTGTGTGATGTCCTTAGGGTAGTTAGGTTTACGTAGTTCTAAGTTCTAGGGGACTGCTGACCTCAGATATTAAGTACCTTAGTACTCAGAGCCATTTGAACCATTTGAACCTTGATCTATCCGCCAACGTTTTTATGATGCCTCGCTTTTGTTGTGGGTGGTGGTTCGAATCCCGGTGTAGGTAACGGTCAGTGTGCGTGGGTTTCGGGTAAACCATGCGGCCCAATCCACCATCTTCCACTACATCAAGAAAATGTAATCTTCCGCCTGCCTCTTCCTCCTTCGTAAAGCGAATCTTCGGATTAATCCGTTCAGATGTTTGTGAAAACGATCTAGTTACTCCCTGCCATGCTGCCACAAAACAAACGTATCATCCACGCAATGGAACTAAATATTCAGTTTCTTGGTCGTAGCTTCCAATGCCTGTTCCCCGAATTTTTTCATAAAGAAGCTCGCTGTAACCGCGCTTAATGGGCTCCCCGTGGTGATATCATCCGTGTGTTCACAGAACTCTTCGTTGTATTTGAAATATGTGGTTGTGAGGCAATATTTGAACAGTTCTACAACAAAAAATGGTTTAAATGGCTCTGAGCACTATGGGACTTAACTGCAGACGTCATCAGTCCCCTAGAACTTAGAACTACTCAAACGTAAGTAACCTAAGGACATCACGCACACCCATGCCCGAGGCAGGATTCGAACCTGCGACCGCAGTAGTCGCGCGGTTCCAGACTGTAGCGCCTAGAACCGCTCGGCCAGTTCTACAACATCGCGAGGAAAAATCCGATGGTCCATGATCGAGTTGTGATTTTCTGAACGCTCTGTTTGACAGAGCACTTCTTTATCAACAGCGTAACAGTTCTAAGGACTTTATCAGTGAGGTCTTTACTTAGTTTCCTATATGTTTGCAGCTCTAATGGGTCGTTAATCATACTGTAATACTCGGAAGCATTCAAAACAACTGTTGCATTTTCCTTGTCAGCGCGGAGAGTGATAACACTATTGACCTCATTCAGGCGTCTTAAGGCATTCCTCTCACTCACAGTTAAATTACTTTTTGGAGGTTTGTGAATGAGTAATCACAACTCGATCATGGACCATCTTCGCAGTGGAAAAATATCTGTTGTGATAGTCTCACAAGTAATGCATGCTATTCAGTCAGAAAATTATACGTCATTACTGACTTGAAAATACCGTAATGTCGGCTTAAGCAAGCAGGAAACATTTAAAACATGTAACAGCAGTCAGTGCACAGTACCATTGGTCAGTCGCGACAACACTCAGTAGGTTAACACACAAGTGCTGCCCAGGTGCGAGTAGGCCTAGCACAGTGAGTGTTTCGTACAAACTCCATTCCGGGAATCGAGAATCTTAACCATATTTGCCTGTTATCGACATTGATACTGGCAAGACATCTCTCCTAGGAATTCCAAGATTTTCGAGAATGTTTTAATTTCAGCAATATGTGACATAAAGTCATGTGTGTGAATTCCTAAGGGACCAAACTGCTGGGGTCATCGGTCCCTAGACTTACACACTACTTAATCTAACTTAAACTGACCTATGCTAAGAACAACAAACACAGCTTGAAATGCCGTATCTACACTCATTAATCCCACCTGGACATCTGATGATGGATGAAGTCCGAAACGCGTTATATAAGCAATAAATTAATTCATTGCCTGACGACTGACTTTTACCGCTGCGACTGAGACTGAATGCAGAACTGCTGATTATTTTAATTTCGAATTTGATGTCGGAAAAAATGACAAAAGAAACATTTGTTAGTGTTATATAATAACAAATTAGGTATTTTGTGATTTTTTCCTTTAGTTGTACCGTGAAACCTTGCTTCTTGCCGATTCCCGGCGGGGTCAGGGATTTTCTCTGCCTCGTGATGGCTGGGTGTTGTGTGATGTCCTTAGGTTAGTTAGGTTTAAGTAGTTCTAAGTTCTAGGGGACTGATGACCATAGATGTTAAGTCCCATAGTGCTCAGAGCCATTTGAACCTTGCTTCTTCCCAAATTTCGTGATTCTAGGCCAAGACGCTATAGGTTTTAGTGAGTGAGTCTGCGGGTATTAAATTACGTGACACTAATAGCCGTATTGACTTCAATGTTATACGCCATCAATGGACCATAGACCTCAGTATGTGACATAAATGTCAGCTTGGTACGTCTACTCGTTCCTGAAGGGAAAAAAGGCCGCTTGGATTGGCCACGCGGTTTGAGGCGCCATGTCACGGACCGTGAGGGCCCTTCCGACGGAGGTTCGAGTCCTCCCTCGGGCATGGGTGTATGTGTTGTACTTATCATAAGTTAGTTTAAGTAGTGTGTAGGACTTGGGACCGATGACCTTAGCAGTTTGGTCCCTTAGGAATTCACATACATTTGACATTTTTTGAGAAAAAAGGATTGCTAACAATCGGACAGACACAGATAGACTGATGACAAAGTGATCCTATAATGGTTCCATTTTTACCCATTGAGTTACGGAACCCTTAGAACATTTTTATTCATCTCAAATAAATGTGTGTAAATTCCTAAGTGACCAACTGCTGGTGGTCATCTGTCGCTAGACTTACAAACTTCTTTAACTTAAACTAACTTATGCTAAGAACAACACACACACCCATGCCCGAGGGAGGACTCGAACCTCCAGCGGGAGGGACCGCACACGTAACATTACGCATCAAACCGCGCGACCACTCCGCGCGGCTCACAGAAATCACTTCTAGCGTCTGCGCACCATTGACGTTTGTACTGCTTAAAAAATATACCGATCTCCCGCTTACAAAACAAAAAAATAGTATTTTTTTAATCCCCAGTTCCTAGAATGTCAGTTTCCGAGACGGTCGGCCACTTTGCTACACTGTCGAATGAAGTCCATATTATAAGCCGCTATGCATGTTAACAGTCGACTAGATACTGACATTCTCTGCCCGCCCACAAATGGTTAAGCCAGGAGTAAACAAAACTTCTGCTCATAGCTTATCATCTTCTTTCTCGCACCAAAATAATTTTTCACAGTTCGTAGCAAAATTGGATTGTCATACATTGCCTTGATCCATTGCGCTGTGGCTCGAACCTAGGAGTCAATACATTCGATTGGACGTGGTAGAAAAATCTTCTCGAACACTTAAGTTCTGAACACCACGTTGTGTTCATTGCAACGTCTCTTTACGCAGATACATACACTTTTAGTAAATGTTTCCATTAGTTGAAACTAATGATACACGAATTTAATAGGCCAACAAGTTTCAAACGAGCGCACACTCCGTTGCAGTGTGAAAGACGGATTCCGGAAACTATCCCCTAGGCTGTGGCTACGCCTTTTCTCCACTATATCCTTCCTTCTTCGGGTGCTTGGTCCCGCACAGAACGCACAACCTCTGTGGAGCTTGAGAAGTAGGAAGTACTGGCAGAAGTAAAGCTGTGAGGTCGGATCGTCAGTCGTGCCTGAATAACGACTCTGAAGTCTCAGGTCTCATCTAGGCGCCAGATACAAACCGTCTGTACGACAGTTCTCTTCATGTAACTATCACGACACCTTAAGAACTAAAACTACTGTATTATGAAGAGTTCGCATCCAACCCTGTAACTCTATCATCGGATCGAACAAGACAGTTGGAAAACTCCCAGCTGGAAAACCCCTCTTGTAAAATGAGGAAGAAAATATGCTTAAAATGCAGACTGTTGTGAAACTACATATGAGAAAGAAATGGAGAGAAAAGTATTATTTTGCTTGAACTTTTAATTTCATTTTTTGTTAAGGCCATAAAAATTAATTTACGGAGTTTACTTAACAAAAACTTGGACAAATGCACTCTGTCTATAACAAATTGGAGAAAATCACTTCCTTTTTTCCTTTGAGTCACAAGCCTTGTGACTAGGTTGATGCGAGCCACCACGAATTCCTTTCTTGTGCAGCCTTTTCATGTCAGAGCAGCAACTGCAACGAACGTCCACAATTATTTGCTGGATTTAATTCAATTTCTGTCTTCCTTTACAGTTTTTACCCTCTACAACTACCTCTAGTGTTGTTCCTTGATGACTTAACAAATCTCCTATCATCCTGTCCCTTCTTCTTGACATGTTTTCCATGTATTCCTTTCCTCTCCGATTCTGCGGAGAACCTCCTCGTTCCTTACCTTATCAGTCTACCTAATTTTCAACATCTCAAATGCTTGGATTCTCCTCTGTTACGATTTTCCCACAGTCCATGTATCACTACAACACAATGTACATACTCAGAAATTTCTTCCTTAAGTAAAGGAATATGTTTGATATGTCTTTGAGACGTCTCTTTTGCCAGTGCCAGTCTGCTGTTGACATCCTCCTTGCTCCATCCGTAATGAGTTATTTTGCTGCCTAGCTCGCAAACTTTCACGCCGTGATCCCCTATTCTAATGTTAAGTTTCTCGCTGTTTTCATTTCTGTTTCTTCTCATTACTTCCGTCTTTCTTCCATTTACTCTCAGCCCATACTCTGTAGTCTTTGGACTGTTCATTCCCTACAGCATATCCTGTAATTATTCTTTACTTCGTCCGCAGCTCGTGGTCGTGCGTTAGCGTTCTCGCTTCCCGCGCTCGGGTTCCCGGGTTCGATTGCCGGAGGGGACAGCGATTTTCTTTGCCTCGTGATGACTGGGTGTTGTGTGATGTCCTCAGCTTAGTTAGGTGTAAGTAGTTCTAAGTTCTAGGGGACTGATGACCATAGATGTTGACTCCCATAGTGCGCAGAGCCATTTGAACCAGCCTCTTTTCTTCCACTGAGGGCAGCAATGCCATTAGCGAATCTTAACACTGAAATACTTTCACTTGCATTTTAATGTCATTCTCGAGTTTCTTTTATTAACTCATTGCTTCTTCGAAGTATGTATTGAACAGTATCTCCTAAGACTACAACCCTGTCTTACACGTTTCTTAGTCAAAGCACTTCGTTCTTCGTGTTTCATTCTTATTGTTCCCTCTTGGTTCTCGTAGATATTGTACATTACACGCCTTTCCCTATAACTTACCCCTATCTTCCTTAGAATTTCAAACATGTTGCACCATTTCACATTATCGAAAGCTCTTTCCAGTTCGAGATATCCTATGAACGCATCTTGATTTTCCTTCAGTCTTGCTTCCATTATCAACCTTAACGTGAGAACTGCCTCTCTAGTGCATTTACCTTTCCTAAAGCCAAACCGATCGCCGTCTAACATATCCTCAGTTTTCTTTTCCATTCTCCTGTGCATTATTCTTGTGAGCAACTTAGATGCACGAATTGTTAAGCTGATTGTGCGATAATTCTCGCACTTGTCGGCTGTTCCTATCTTCGGAATTGTGTGTATGGCGTTTTTCCGAATCTCAGATAGTATATCGCCAGTCTCACACATTCTACACAGCAATGCGAATCTTCCTTCTGTTGCCACTTCTCCCAACGATTTCAGAAATTCCAGTGGAATGTTATAAGTCCCTTCTGGTTTATTTTATCTTAAGTCTACCAAAGTTCTTTTAAATTCTGATTCTAATATTGAATACTCTGTCTCTTCTCTGTCGACTGCTGTTTCTTCTTCTATCACGCCATCAGACAAGCCATCCTTCACACAAAGGCCTCCAACGTACTCTTCCCGTCTATCACTCATATAGTAACATTAGTACCGTGTGTTCTTTTCTTGCAGTACACATAAAATTTTCATTATGCTGATTAATTTTTTAAAATTTACACCTAAAACTCATTCAGTGGATGGAAAATATACATCGGTACCCACAGTTTTTAGTCTAAATAATTTGAAGGGTGTGTCGATAATGATTAAATTTTATATTGGAAATTGTACGACATTGTAGCTCTTTTTGTATTAGCTAGTGTATATCAGCTAGTGTATAAAAAAATAGCTCAGTCGGTTAGAGCATTCCGCACGAAAGACACCGTACGGGATTCGAGTCTCGACCAGATACACAGTTTTAAACTGCCCCAGCAAGTTTCTTAATAGTGGACACTGTGCTGAACAGTCAAAGAGTCATTCTTGTTGCCACTAGTTATCGTTCCATTCACCTACGATTTTAGACTCACTGTGTGTATTGCCCTCATTCCCAAAGGTGCAGACAACCAATGGCTGGCGTCAGGTGTGCCACGGCAGAGCCTGACACGGGAGCACTCAGAAGCGACAGCCTGCGGATTGGACGTGTTGCGCGGTGACAGATCTGCGGGCTGGAAGCCGCGTGGCCAGCACCACTTGCCACTTGGCTTTTCCGCGCGGCGCCATCCGTCAGCGGCGGCGGACAGAGCAATCTGGCCGGCCGGCGACGTCATTAGCCGGCGCGCCGCTAATGCGATATTAACGCAGCCGTCGACGGCGCCCCGCGCGCCTCGGCGGCGCCGTGCCGCTGATTGGTTTTCAGCCGCCGCCGCTGCCGCCGCCGGATCGCTGATTGGTTCCTGCTTCCTGTTTTCGGGAAAACATCCGGTATCGACCTGACCCGCGGCACGCTCGTATCCCAGCGCCGTGGAGCAGGATCACTCCTTATCCGAGTGACTCGCGACTGCAAAAGTCACCTTAGCCACGTTAGTTATTACCCACACTCTCACTCACAGGCATCGGCAAGTGGTAAAATTTCTAGAAAAGAAACAATGATTTTACAAAAACACTGATTATGTGTCGCAGGGCACAAAGAGAAACACTGTGGATTTAGTGGTTGATTCACAAAAATGGTTCAAATGGGACTTAACAGCTGAGGTCGTTAGTCTCCTAAACTTAGAACTACTTAAACCTAACTAACGTGAGGACATCACACACATCCATGAACGAGGCAGGATTCGAACCTGTGACCGCAGCAACCGTGTGGTTCCTGACTGAAGCACCTAGAACCGCTCGGCCACAGCGGCCGGTGGTTGATTCACAGTTTAAACTTTTTGTATATCATGTTTTTCACAGGAAACACACCTTTTTATTGGCGCGCCCTACAGTCAGGGAGAACGCCAATCTTTATAGAAAACTGCCTAAATATGAGTCATCCATTTTTCCTACGCAGCTTGTTCTGAAAGCCTTACTTAGCAGAAAAGGATGGATTAGATAACCAAAGCACATTATTACTGTCTCCATGTTTCGAGATCGCTGCTGCTACTCAACTGTGTATTGAATTCATGAAATTGTTAAAAAGATCTTTATTTTGTGCCACAATCGTTTCGGCTTGTATATTGAAACCATTTTCTGATGAAATTCGAAACTGTCGTTGTAAATGAAACCAAACGATGTACATAATGACATAGTGGATATTTAAGTACTTCCTGTAGCAAGAATGCAGGTGTTTCGGCATTAAAAAACTTTAAGTTTACATACGCACAGTATTAGCACAGAAAACACAAAAATATAGCTTACATTGTCTTGTGGTGGAGCAGAGTTATGAAAGTCACACTGTGGCAGATTTCAAATTTATGTTCCTCTATAATCGTAGGAAAAATGAACGTGTCTTGGTTATACAAACTGCCCATTTCTACTAGAAAATTATTGGGTGTATCGCTCTTAATTCTTGGATGCAGTAAAATTGATGCCCGATGCGTTCCCTTGCACTGTTCAACACGAAAAACAGGGAATGACTGTACCACTTAAAGTTTTGATGCGGTATGAGGAAGACAGACTTTGCTATCTGTGTCAGATTATTTACTGGCGACGAAAATCGCCCAGATACCGAGCGTCAGTTAGGAACACGACCCCCTAATAAAAGTCACAATTAATAAAATATTCCGTACTATTATGCTGTGGTCGGGTGAATTTCACATTAAAACCCAACGTTTCGTCCCCATCTGTGGAGAATATTTTCAAGGAGAATCGTAGCTTGTTTGAGTGTATGATTCACACCCTGCCTCGCCACTGAATGCAGTAAAATTCCGCTTATGCGTGATCCCGCGCAGTAGCGTGATGTCATATGCTTTGAATACCCGGGCACAGTTAACCGTTGTCGGTTACGGTCGTCCGCTGTTGTTATCACCCCATGATGGAAGACTCGTACACTTCTTCTTCAGCACCGGGCTGCAGATATCATTCAATTTCACGCCCTCCCCAGACCTACTCAAATTCTTAGAGTGTTTAACAATCTCGATAGCTTCTCTGTAACGCCTTTCATAGTGCCCGCTTGTGGCTGCCAGAACTTGAATCCTATCAAAATGAATGTGGTGATCTCCTGGCTTCAAAGCAGGCCCTGCAACAGCTGATATGTTAATGTTATACACCTTCTACAGTTGCCCCTTCGCTCTGCTATACTTTTTTGACCGTCCTTTTCGTAGTAATCATGTACACCTCCCAACAACTGTACGAATTCTAAGAATTCTGGTTTTTTCCAGCGGTTTGCGAGCATTCTTGGCCAATTTTAGGTGATCCTGTACCTTCCGGATGAGTTTCTAGATTACCGCGATGTTCTGTTTTGTCAAGATTTTTCCTAGGCTGCTAGTAGCGCCCTTAACGAAAGGCAGAAAAACTTTGGCTTTCACAGGGGCTTGTGCATCGCAATGATTTTTGCATTGCGGTCTTAACGCTCTTTCTACCTCATCAGACGAATAGTTATTATTGAAAAATGTAATGATGTGTTTCGATTCCGCGTCAAGTATCTCTGGTCCGGAAATGATCCTTGCTCTATCGGCCGAAGTTTTTATGACGTCTCGCTTTTGTCGTAGGTGATGGTTTGAATATCGGCGTGGATAACGGTCTGTGTGCATGGGTTTTCGGTAAACTATTTGGCCTAAGCTACCATGTTCTTCCTTGGAAACTAGAACGCCAAGAAAATTTCATCTTCAGGCTGCTCCCTCCACCATGGTAAAGTGAAACTTCAGACTAATCCCACTGAGATGCTTGTGAGATCGACCTAGTTCCTCTCTGCCGTGCCTCCACAAGACGGATGTATCAACCACGTGGCGGAACCAAATAGTCGGTTTTTTGTTGGCAGTTTCCAGTGGCTGCACCTCGGATGCTTCCGTAAATAGATTAGCTACTGGGCGTAAGGGTTCTCCATAGCCACGCAACCTGTCTGTTCATAGAACTCATCGTTCCATTTGAAATATGTGGTCGTAAGGCAACATTTAAAATGGTTCAAATGGCTCTGAGCACTATGGGACTTAACTACTGAGGTCATCAGTCCCCTAGAACTGAGAACTACTTAAACCTAACTAACCTAAGGACATCACACACATCCATGCCCGAGGCAGGATTCGAACCTGCGGCCGTAGCGGTCACGCGGTTCCAAACTGACGCGCTTAGAACCGCACGGCCACACCGGGCGGCGGCAACATTTAAACGGTTCTGCAATATCTAGA
The DNA here is from genome assembly GCF_021461385.2 of Schistocerca piceifrons. Lineage (NCBI taxonomy): Eukaryota > Metazoa > Arthropoda > Insecta > Orthoptera > Acrididae > Schistocerca > Schistocerca piceifrons. Next base: position 418,869,642 of record NC_060139.1, on the reverse strand, counting down.
GGAAAAATCCGATTCAGCTGTTGCAACGCGCCATTGAGCAGAAGTATAGTACATAGTGATACCACATCAAAACAAATTAATATGTCCTCCGGCTGGACCACTATGATTTACTGATAAAATATGTCGAATTCTTGGCATAGGAGTACGACCGGCCCACGTACGGCAGTAAATTTACGATATAGGAGTCCGATTGGTCCACATACGGTTGTGACATTTCCGACAGTGAATGTTTACTTTTTACAATACAGTTAATACAAAATGGTTCAAATGGATCTGAGCACTATAGGACTCAACTGCTGTGGTCATTAGTCCCCTAGAACTTAGAACTACTTAAACCTAACTAACCTAAGGACATCACACACACCCATGCCCGAGGCAGGATACGAACCTGCGACCGTAGCAGCAGCGCGGCTCCGGACTGGAGCGCCTAGAACCGCAAGGCCACCGCGGCCGGCACAGGAATCTAAAATCGTATACACCGACTGTGAGAGCTTCCTCGATGTGTTTTGCTCCTTCACAACAATGCCAGCTGTAATGCGACGAATGTGAACGAATTGAAAGTAAGCTAGTGGACAGACATATTGAGAATTAAACTGTCAATGATCAGGCCGTACGATTAGTGATCTATACTTCTCGTGAAACTCCAATAAAATTTAAAGATTTTAACATTACCAGCCTTGAACCTGTGGCTAAGTGAAATTGCCGTCTGCTTCACCGATATAGTACATTAACTTTACATAACAACAAGCTAACACAGTCTGACAAGGATGTACCTTCACATTTCCAAGGTTCTACAATATGAGTTGGCTATTGCGTTGTTTACGGAATAAACGACACCTCTTACTATAAAAAAATAAAATTATGAGAAAATCTATCACTATGTTGCCCAAGTCTTAAAAAACGTAACAGTACTAATCAAATCTCGGTACTACATTAAATTAAACATGTCTTGCTAGTTCAATTATACAGCTTCTATTCTAAACTGTAAATAATAAGTTGGGAATTGCGTGTAGAACAAACCTCGTATTCAATAATGTTGTAGTGTATAATATTGCTAGGGCTGCAGCAAATCGCGGCTAGAAAAATACGATACCCCTGGCTGGAGCCCTTCTCAAGCAAAAACGTAAAACTACAAAGCTACCAGTAACTATTAATTATCGGAGTGTAGGGGGAGAGGGGGGGCTGCTGCCATCTTAAATAGCCCAAAACATAAGAACACTACTGTTTGTGATTGCTTCTTGTTCGTTATTTATGTCGGATCTACGCAGCAACTGTTTTAAATACTAGAAAGTACAGCGCTTACATGAATAACATTGTGTTAGGAAGGCAATTTCGAATGCTTTTCTGTTCTAAAATACGTAGTTGTTCTAGTAATACGACACGTTTCGTCTCATGAATGTAACTTGTTTTGTGTTGGTGTGTTTCGAATAGCCAAAAAGAGAACAAACACATGCGAAAATCACGCTTTCGTAATCTATCTAGTTCCACTTTTACTGTATTTGTGCCGATAGCAAATGAAGCTGGAACTCCGGAAACAATGTGTGTTGGTTGTCAGTACTATTTCTTGTTTGTTGTACAATGAAGAACCAAAGAAACCGCAACATCTGCCTAATGTCGAGAAGGGCCAACGCGAGCAAGCGGAAGTTCCGTAACACGACGTGGCATCGACTCGACTAATGCCTGAAGTAGTGCTGGAGAGAACTGACACCATCAATCCTGCAATTCTATCAAATTCGTAACAGCACGAGGGATTAGAGATCTCTTTTGAACAGCACGTTGCAAGGTATCCCACATATGCTCTATAATGTTAATGTCTGGGGAGTTGGTGGCCAGTGGAAGGTTTAAACTCAGAAGAGTGTTCCTGGAGCCACTCTGTAGCAATTCTGGTCGAGTGGGGTGTCACATTGTCCTGCTGGAATTGCCCGAGTCCGTCGGAATGCATAATGGACATGAATGGATGCAATTGATCAGACAGGCTGATAATGTACGTGTCACCGGTCAGTCGTATCTAGACGTATCAGGGGTCTCTTACCACTCCAACTGCACACGCCTCACACCATTACAGACCCTCCAACAGTCTCCTGCTGACATGCAGGGTCCATGGGTTCATGAGGTTACCTCCGTACCCGTATACGTTCATCCGCTCGATACAATTTGAAACGAGACTCGTCCGACCGGGCAACATGTTTCCAATCATTAACAATGTCGCTGTTTTGCGGGCCCTGACGAGGCGTAAAGCTTTGTGTCGTGCAGTCACCAAGGGTACCCAAGTGAACGGTCTGCTGCGAAAGCCCATATCGATTGTTTTTCATTGAATGGTTCGCACGCTGACACTCGTTAATGACCCAGCATTGAAATCTCCAGCGATTCGCGGAAGGGTTGCACTTCGGTCACGTGGAACGATTCTCTTCATTCGTCGTTGGTCCCGTTCCTGCAGGGTCTTTTTCCGGCCGCAGTGATGTCGGAGATTTGATGTTTTACCGGATTCTTGATACTAACTGTACACTCGTGAAATGATCGTACTGGAAAGTCCCCACTTTATCGCTATCTCGGAGATACTGTGTCCCATCGCTCGTGCGTCGACTATAACAGCACGTTCAAATTAACTTAAATCTTTATAACCTGTTATTGTAGCATCAATAACTGATCTAACAACGCCGCCAGATACTTGTTGTCTTATATAGGCGTTGCCGAGAGCAGCGCAGTATTCTCCCTGTTTACATATCTCTGCATTTGAATACTCATGTCTACAACAGTTTCTTTGGCCTTCGATATACATCTACACCTGTATCTACATGATTACTCGGCAGTTCACTATTAAGCTCCTGCCAGAGTGTTCATGGAACCTCCTTCAAGCTATTCATCCACCGCTCCATTCTCGAGCAGCGCGAGGGGAAAAACGAACATTTTTTCCATGTGTCCTCTGATTTTTCTTATTTGTTGTGATCTCTTTCCCAATGTAGTTCGGTGCCAACAAAATATTTTCTCACTTCTAGGAGAAAAATGATGATAGAAATTTCATGGTAAACGCCTTTGTTATAATGATTTGCATCCCAATAAGCGTTCCGGATCTGTGGGCGCTTTCCCCTATTTCGCGATAATACAAAACGAGCTTCCCTTCTTATCCCATGTCCTCCGTTAATCCTGTCTCATGCGGATCCCACACTGCACAGCAACACTGCAGAAGAGGACGAACAAGCGTGATTAGAGAGTCTCTTCCACAAGCTACGACATGGTCGCGAATAAAACAGTGACCTGTATATAGAATAAATTTCCTTTAATTTACGTCTATGGTCACAAACGTTTTGTTCACAGATTACCGGTTTCGGTCTATAATGAGCATCTTCAGATATGTTTTTTAGAGAAACAAAGAGTTTGTGACCATAGACGTAAAGCAAAGGAAATTTAAGAGTCTCGTGGTCTGTGGTTTGCTTTCCCCAAAAACATTATCTGTATGATTGTTCCAGTTCAGGTTAATCATAATTGTACTCCTTAAGTATTTAAGTGAATAACAGCCTTCAAATTAGCGTGTTTTACCTTATAATCGAAATTTAGCGGATTCCTTTTAGTATTCATGTTTCACTTTTCAGTATTTAGAGTCAACTGCCACTTTTTGCAACATACAGGGTTCTTGCCTAAATCATTTTGTAGCTCGTTTTGATCATTTAATGAATTTACAAGACGGGAAATGACAGTATCATCTGCAAACTAAGCGGGCTGCTCAGATTGTCTCCTGAATCGTTTACGAAGATCAGAGACAGTAGAGAGCCTATAGCATTTCCTTTGAGAATGCCAGATATCACTTCTATTTTACTCGACGGCTTTCCGTCAGTTACTACGAACTGCGACCTTTCTGACAAGAAATCGCGAATCCAGTCTCACAATTGTGACGATACTTCGTAGGCAGAGAATTTGATTAGAAGCTGCTTGTGAAGAACGGCGTCAAAGCCTTCTGTAAATCTAAAAATTAAGAATCAATTTGACATTCCCTATCGATAGCACTCATTACTTCGTGAGAATAGAGAGCTGGTTGTGGTTCACAAGAATATTTCCTGAATCCATGCTGGATTTTTGTCTATAAATTGTTTTCTTCGAGGTAGCTCATAATGTTGGAACACTGTATATGCTCCAAAAACCTACCACAAATCGACTTTAGCGACTTGGGTCTGTAATTCAGTGAATTAGTCCTATTTTCTTTCTTGGATACTGGTGTGACTTGTGCAAGTTTCCAGTATTTTGTACCAGTTTTTCGACGAGCGCCGCGCCGGGTAGCCACGTGGTCTATGGCGCCTTGCCACGGTTTGCGCGGCTTCTCCCGTCGGAGGGGTGTGTGTGTGTGTGTCGTCCTTAGCGTTAGTTAGTTTAAGTTAGAGTAAGTAGTGTGTAAGCTTAGCGACCGATGACCTTAACAGTCTGGTCCCACAAGACCTTACCACAAATTTCCAAATTTCCTTTCGACGAGCGAGCGGTAGTGTATGACTGCTATGTATGGAGTTATTATATCAGCATACTCTGAAAGGTACCTAATTGGTACACAATCTGGACTGGGGGCCTTTGCCTTTATCGAATGATTTAAACTGCCTCGCTACACCGGGGATAGCCGGCCGGAGTGGCCGAGAGTTTCTAGGCGCTACAGTCTGGAACCGCAGGTTCGAATCCTACCTCGGGCATTAATGTGTGTGATGTCCTTAGGTTAGTTAGGCTTAAGTAGTTCAAAGTTCTAGGGGACTGATGACCTCAGAAGTTAAGTTCCATAGTTGTCAGAGCCATTTGAACCACACCGGGGATACCTTCTTCCAAGGTACTCATGTTGGCAATTCTTCTTGATTATAATTCTGGAGTATTTACTTCGTCTTATTTGGTGAATGAATTCCGGAAAACCCTGTTTATTAACTTTACTTTAGTGACACTGTCATCAGTGGTTCGCGATAAATTTCGAAATTCTCCAAAAATTGACCTATCACGGGGGGGGGGGGGGGGGGGGGGGGGGGGTTTGACGTGCTTTTTTCGTTGCTCTGCGGCAGTATTCTGAGCTGTTTTGTGTACTATGAGGAATCCGTACCATACCTTATTAATTTATGTGGACTATATGTCTCCATTACCGTCGATACTATTTCTTTGAATTTAAACCATATCTGGCTTACGTAGTCAGATTGGAAGGAGTGGTGACTATCTCCTGCGAAGGCGTCAAGTGAATTTGTATCTGATTTTTTGAAAAGACGTATTACTTGCAAACAATAATAATAATGATAATAATAATAATAATAAATCCCGTGGACGCCCGGGAAAAGAATAGGCCTCCGGTATGTTCTGCCAGTCGTAAAAGGCGACGAAAAGAACAAACCACTAATAGGGCTAACCCCCCTTTTAGTGTGATTAGTTGGTTCAGGACAGAACTAAAGAAGCCTTGGTCGGGGACGACGCTTGAACCCTATGCCCGCCCACAATGGTAACGACACTGCTAGCCAACTGGAAAATGATTTAAATCCAAATAGAGGTGTTTTGCAGGATATGCTTCCTGCAACCACCCTAGAAGGAAAACAAAGACAGAGTATGAGATGGTCAGATGAAGTTAATCGACCCCTCATATTCTGTTATTACCAAGCAACAAACCTAGGAACCAACACAGCTGGATACAGATCACAAGTATACACAACATTTATTACCAGATACCCAGAATTAAAATTTTTATCATAACAACGACTAGCTGATCAGATCCATTTAATAATAAAAAATAACGGGATACCCCAGTCAGAATTAGAAAACATCAAACAAGAAGTACAACAAATACTGGAACAAAATAATGTGCAATCAGAAGAAGAAGAAAATACAGTAATGGACTCAAACATCCCAGAGCAAACAAACAAAGAACAACACGCATCAATTAAACAATCAGAGGAAAACGAAATCTTAAGACAGCCACCAGAACAAGCACAAATAGAACACGAAGTGACACACATGTTAGATATAGAAGAAAAATTTCAGCTGACATATATAGAATACAAAGACACAAATACAGACATTAGACCATTCTTGCATAGGCTGCCAAATAACCCACAAGTCGAAACAACAATAAAAACTATCAACACAATCATGCACAACAAAATAAATGAAAACACAACTGTGGAAGAGTTACAACTACTGGTTTATATAGGAGCACTCACTACACTAAATATACACACTAGGCAGAGATCAGAACCAACCAACACACAGAAGAAACCCACAAAACCAGCATGGCAACACAGGCTACAGATCAGAATAGAAAAACTGAGAAAAGACATCGGACAGCTAACACAATTTATAAGAAATGAAATGTCAGAAAAAAAACGAAAAAGGTTAGGTAAAATCTCACAACAAGAAGCGATAGAGCAATTAGATGAAAAGAAGCAGAAATTACAAGCGTTGGCCAAACGACTTAGAAGATACAAAAAAAGTGAAAATAGAAGGAAACAAAACCGAACATTCAACACAAACCAAAAGAAATTTTACCAGACAATAGATAACACACACATTAAAGTAGACAATCCACCAAACATAACAGACATGGAACACTTCTGGAGCAACATGTGGTCAAACCCGGTACAACATAACAGGCATGCACGGTGGATGCAAGCAGAAACAGACACATACAAGATGATACCACAAATGCCTGAAGTGATAATTTTGCAACATGAAGTCACCCAAGCAATTAATTCTACTCACAATTGGAAAGCCCCTGGAAAAGATAAAATAGCAAATTTCTGGCTAAAGAAGTTCACCTCAACACATTCACATCCAACCAAATTATTTAACAGTTACATTGCAGACCCATACACATTCCCTGATACACTTACACATGGAATAACTTATCTGAAACCTAAAGATCAAGCAGACACAGCAAACCCAGCTAAATATCGCCCCATAACATGCCTACCAACAATATACAAAATATTAACTTCAGTCATTACACAGAAATTAATGACACATACAACACAGAACAAAATTATAAATGAAGAACAAAAAGGCTGTTGCAAAGGAGCACGGGGATGTAAAGAGCAACTGATAATAGATGCAGAGGTGACATATTAAGCTAAAACTAAACAAAGGTCGCTGCACTACGCATACATTGATTACCAAAAAGCTTTTGATAGTATACCCCACTCATGGTTACTACAAATATTGGAAATATACAAAGTAGATCATAAATTGATACAGTTCCTAAACATAGTAATGAAAAATTGGAAAACCACACTTAATATCCAAACAAATTCAAATAATATCACATCACAGCCAATACAGATTAAGCATGGAATATACCAAGGAGACTCATTAAGTCCTTTCTGCTTCTGCCTTGCTCTGAACCCACTATCCAACATGCTAAATAATACAAATTATGGATACAATATTACTGGAACATACCCACACAAAATCACACATTTGCTGTACATGGATGATCTAAAACTACTGGCAGCAACAAATCAACAACTCAACCAATTACTAAAGACAACAGAAATATTCAGCAATGATATAAATATGGCTTTTGGAACAGACAAATGTAAGAAAAATAGCATTCTCAAGGGAAAACACACTAAACAAGAAGGTTACATATTGGATAACCACAGCAACTGCATAGAAGCGATGGAAAAAACAGATGCCTATAAATATTTAGGATACAGACAAAAAATAGGAATAGATAATACAAATATTAAAGAAGAACTAAAAGAAAAATATAGACAAAGACTAACAAAAATACTGAAAACAGAATTGACAGCAAGAAACAAGACAAAAGCTATAAATACTTACGCTATTCCAATATTGACCTACTCATTTGGAGTAGTGAAATGGAGTAACACAGACCTAGAAGCACTCAATACACTTACACGATCACAATGCCACAAATATAGAATACATCACATACATTCAGCAACAGAAAGATTCACATTAAGCAGAAGGGAAGGAGGAAGGGGACTTATCGATATAAAAAACCTACATTATGGACAGGTAGACAATTTAAGAAAATTCTTTCTAGAACGAGCAGAAACTAGCAAAATACAAAAAGCAATCACTCATATAAATACATCGGCTACACCACTGCAATTTCATAACCACCTCTACAACCCTTTAGATCACATAACATCAACGGATACGAAGAAAGTAAATTGGAAAAAGAAAACACTACATGGCAAGCACCCGTATCATCTAACACAGCCACACATCGATCAGGATGCATCCAACACATAGCTAAGAAAAGGCAATATATACAGTGAGACGGAAGGATTCATGATTGCAGTACAGGATCAAACAATAAACACCAGATATTACAGCAAGCATATTATTAAAGATCCCAATACCACAACAGATGAATGCAGACTTTGCAAACAACAAATAGAAACAGTAGATCACATCACAAGCGGATGTACAATACTAGCAAATACAGAATACCCCAGGAGACATGACAATGTAGCAAAAATAATACATTAACAGCTTGCCTTACAACATAAACTTATAAAACAACACGTTTCCACATACAAGTATGCACCACAAAGTGTACTGGAGAATGATGAATTCAAATTATACTGGAACAGAACCATTATAACAGATAAAACAACACCACATAACAAACCTGACATCATACTCACCAATAAAAACACAACTAATCGAAATATGCATACCCAATACAACAAATATGCAAAAGAAAACAGGAGAAAAAATTGAAAAATACATCCAACTGGCTGAGGAAGTCAAGGACATGTGGCATCAGGATAAAGTTGACATTATACCAATTATACTATCAACTACAGGAGTCATACCACACAATATCCACCAGTACCTCAATGCAATACAGCTACATCTAAACTTATATGTAATTATTGATACATGTTCAATTACCCGAAAGTTCCTAAACGCAATGTAACATATACCGTACAGTTAAAAGAAGTCACGCTTGATCAAGGTCCACGTCACTTTCATTTCGAACCAGACCTAAGGTCTGAGAAAGGAAAGAAGATGATAATAATAATAATAATAATAATAAAAGGAATTAAAATTGATTAAACTTCTTTTAGAATACTTTTCATTATACCTAAAGCCGATGTTAAAAAAACAAATAAAATTTACATTCGATTTTGTCATATGATGACATGGTTATAGACGGTGGCTGTTATTTTAGGACAAATGTTGATGGTGTTGAGACAGCAACCAGCCACAAATTTATTTTAAAGGAACTTAAAATAAATTTGTGGCTGGTTGCTGTCTCAACACCATCAACATTTTCATTGACGCCAAGTGTGGTGCAAACATCTTAAGATTCTGTATACCACAAATAAATTTATACATCCGCAATTCCTTTTTCACTCATTAGTTTATAGTTTAAGTAAATGTATTTACACAGCCGGCTTTGCAAGTTCGCTATGTCTATAGAAATGCTACCAATAGCAACACTACTGTTTCTCATAACTCTTGTTGTAAATTGTATGACGGGGAGATAGATTACATGAAGTTACAAGGGACTTGAGTATGGCCGTAGAATCGGTAGCTACTACACATTTAAATTAAAATTTCCACTTAATGTTTCCTCGTTCATCTTAGAAGTTGGGGACAGTAATAATACATGTAGTTGTATGTGTCTTCCCGTTAGGCATGTAATCTCACTGACCGGAGTTTAACTGTCTTCAGTGACGAGTCCCGTTTCGAACTGAGCCCCGATGACCGGCGAATACGTGCCTGGCGACGCACCGGACTGTGGTGGGGTGCTGTCCTGTCGCCCGTCATAAGGGTGCCATTCCATCTCATAGCAGGACCCTTACGTTGTCATCCGCGGTACACTTACAGCACAGCTGTGCGTCGACGGTAGTCTATGCTGGTTTTTGTTGCCCTTCACGGCAAGCCTTCCTGGGCTTGCATTTCAGCAACACAATGCCCGCCCGCACACGGCGAGAGTTTTTACTGCTTGTCTTCGTGATTACCAAACCATACCTTATCAGAAAAGTCGCCGGATCTCTCATCAGTTCAGAATGTTTTGGGGAATTATGGGCAGGGCCCTCCAACTATCTCGGGATTTTGACGATGTGACGAGCCAATTGGACACAACGTGGCACGACACCCCTCAAGAGGACATCCAAAACTGTAGGATCACGGGGTCCAGGGTTCGATTCCCAGCCGGATTGGGGATTTTCTCTGCCCGGGGACTGGGCGTTTGTGTTCTCCTAATCATTTCATCATCATCATTCGTTATTGGATTGTGTGAAAAAATTGGAATGTGTAAAACTTGGGACTTTGTACGGACGCTGACGATCGCGCAGTTGAGCGTCCCACAAACCAAACACATCATCCAAAACTGTCTATCAATGCTTACATAAGGGCATGGACCAACGCATTTTGACTTGGTCAATTTGTGAAGCTCTTTCTCTTGAATAAATAGTCAATTTTTTTTTGAAACGGTAATCATTTGTTTCCTTGTACATGTACAGTCGTACTCAAAAGTATCCCAACGACCTGAATTGCATTTCGCCTGATTCGCATACAACCCTCATAACGCAGCTGTCTAGCAGGTTCTCTAATCGCTCCTCGGTACAGTCGTTTGACTATTGAAAATGGTTCCAACAAATAACCACTAGAAAACACTGCTCTGTATCGCAAAAACTCAAGATGTAAAGTAGTAACACGATACTACAAATATTATGGAACACCTTATCAGAGATAAGACTGTCCTTAAGGCCTGTAAGCTCACATTTATTACAATAAATGGCGTACCTGAAATGTTACCACTGTCATTATTACATCAGATAGGTAACGCACGTAATAAGTTCGTCATATTCATGATTTCCTCTTCAAAGTAACATACCGTACTTATTGTTTAACACAAAATGACATTAAAAATTTAAGTTATTCACGAGAAGCTAGTTGAGAATATGTATGAACTTCAAATGACACGGCGAACCGTCTCGTTCTGCATATGGACTCAAACCCAGGTCATGCAGACTAAGCAAAGATTTCGTGACTGACGGAAACTAACAGTCATTCCTGACTGGGCATACAGAGAGTGATAACCTCGATTTTAGACAGTATCAGTTAGGAAATATCAACTTTATACTACATAACGTAAACATTTTTAACGGACGCGAATTCCTACCCAGCATCAGATGTCCCTGTTAACGAACTACGGGAGATATTAAATATTGCTTCTTCACAAGAAACTTACATGAAATGCCGTGAGGTAAAGCTTTGTGTTGGACAGGAATTCGAACCCAGAACATAATCGGATTGTTATCGAAGCACAATCAACTGCGACATATAGGATTTTCTCGGCAATAGCAAGATGTTTTAACTGAAATGACGAGACGAAACATTAATATTTTCATGCCCAGGACTCCAACCCGGCACCTATCACTGTCATATTCTAGAGAAAACGAACGTTAAATATGGGTTTGTTACACCAACAACAACATGTCAAGATGTTTGAACTAGAAATAATATGACGAGGAGTTCAGTGCTGACTAGTAATCGAACCCCACGCATATCGTTGTTGACTACACACAAAGAGACGTCAGCTACCAAATTTTTCTCCGCCAGCAGCACGGAAAACATCCTTGAACTTACAGTGATCTCGCAAATAGTTCTGTGTCTCACTGGGAGTCAAAAACGTCACATACCGTTAGTGTAGACAATGAATGAAAATACACTAAAAATCAAAATTATTATCCACCAGCACATAGGTGTTCTCATGCCAGACCTTGATAATACATAATGAAAACTTTAGTGCCGGGCCAGGATTCGAAGCCATTCAGGCGCAATATGTGGAGATGTTGCGGAATCTGCAGTTTTGAACAAACAACAATTTGTAGTCGAACTGTAGTGTCACGAAGGGATCAAATTCCGTGTTAAGGGCGGTCTGAGTTGCATTCCCAGTTCAGAACCAATTTTATCGACATACAGAAGCTCAAATAAAAGATGGAATAAGTGTCCTGTGACCCTACAAAGCGTTTGTTTCGTCACTAGAAATAAATAACCAGTGTAAGAAAAGTTGTTGGTGATGGAGTTTCTACTTGTCGCCACTCCTGACGTTATTGTGGTTCAACCTAATGTCTACTTGGTAAAGAAGGAATATCATGTTTAATGTGAATTTCAGACCACAATGCCATTATACCTTCTTCACTTGGCGTAGGCAGAAGAGAATAGAATCTGTCTCTCCCTATCAAAAATCATCAGCAGAAGTTGGAATTGTACCCAGACCTTGAATATACGAACCTCACAGCAACCCAACAGTCCACCAGACACACGTCTCTGTGCCTCATTTTTCTATTGTAACGCCGTTGCGACACACTGGATGATAATTCTGACACACAGGCTCCCTGTGGTAGTTTGCATCATGTTCAGTACATTCATTACCATGCTTGACCGAATCGCCATGAACTAGCTGCCTCTGCTACCCAGTGCATACATTCGACTCTATTTTTTAATCACCGAAACTAAATCACGTAACTGCCACCTACACAGAACTGCCAACAGTGTAGGATGCAGATATTTAAATAAGAAGTGTTCCTTTCCATTTGAACAACTCTATTGCGCTATCTGTTTGTTGAAAGCGTCGTGCAGTGCAAAAGAAAAGCTGTAACTGTCTATCTAATGGCTCTGAGCACTATGGGACTTAACATATATGGTCATCAGTCCCCTACAACATAGAACTACTTAAACCTAACTAACCTAAGGACATCACACAACACCCAGTCATCACGAGGCAGAGAAAATCCCTGACCCCACCAGGAATCGAACTCGGGAACCCGTGTGCAGGAAGCTAGAACGCTACCGCACGACCACGAGCTGCGGACTAACTGCCTATTTCTCACGAGTCTACATCCGCTCATATCCATTATCTCACAACACTGTGGAATGCGGAAGTTCTGTAGGATTTGTTGTTGACTTCTTCAGCAGGTGTAGCTATGGTTTAGCTAGTAGTCTAGCGGTAAGTATAATGCACTATAGACAAAACGTGGCGCGTTCGAATACATTCACTGCTTCAATTTTAAAACGCAATTCTGCTGTCTGCTGAAGTTATCAGTCTAATGGAACTTTGAACATAATTCCCTTCACTTCTCAACTCAAAATATTCGCATGTGGAAAAAGGCCTAACTGCTGCGATATTTCGTTCTTTTCAGGTTTAATAGACAGCCAGGCAGCAGATGCATCTCGAAACTTTTGTATAATGTTTGGGGAGAGCGCATCATGCCAAAATACGTCAGATAAGTATTTTCTACATTAGCTGTCGTGTGGTAGTGGCATTTTATTCTTCTTCAAACCTTATTTGACAGCTTTAATTCAGAACAAGTTTTCTACATGCATGTAATCAATAAACTGCATGTGCATTGTCAGACTGTTATACCTAACGTCAAAGAATTCGCATATATCGTTGACGATTACTTTCTCTCTCGTATTTACTATTGTTTAAACAACACTAAAAGAAACCCTACGAAAATTGTGCACTATATTATAAGAAATAAAATAAAACTACCCACAATAATCTTATGACGAAAGTCTGTTTTAATAAAGCTGAGTATCTGTACACAAGCGTGCATCTATCGAACCGAATTAGTAAAATACAACTCTCTTTGATTTCGACTGAGTCTGTGTTTAATTGGTATGCTGTGTCATACTCAAGAGGTATGCAAATAAATCATTTCATGAATAAAGTTATGTATTCCTAGAAACCCAAAATTTGATTGTCAGCAACGGAAGAGGCATTACCCGTTGTGCAGCATTGTAAGTTTTTCACCACTGCACTATGAGCCGAAAGTATTTTCTTGCGTTTTCCTTATCGATGTTTGATCTGACTGCTTGCAGCTCTTTTACAGAAGGAATAAAAACGTTATAGTCAGCGTAAATGTACAGACTTTTGTTACACCTCAAGCGATAATAACTCAGATCATTCAATGGATATGACAGGATAAATCAAGTGAACTCTGAGGCTTAATTCCGTGCACACAAGGAAGTAACTCGTCGATCACAGAGTTGCCAAACATACCTTGCCTTGTTGCCAAATCTCAGTTACAGTACCAGCAGGGAAAGACGAACCGAAGTGTTCCTACAGAGGGCTAGGAAGTGACCATAGCTGGCATCTCAAAGACGCAGCTGGCACAGCCTGGAATGCATCTGATTTGCATTTCTGTAACTCGGTTTAGGGACTGGAGCGTAGTTACTAATAATAATCAGAACTGACTGAAAACCGAGCGAGGAGGCGCAGTGGTTAGACACTGGACTCGCATTCGGGAGGACGACGGTTCAATCCCGCGTCCGGCCATCCTGATTTAGGTTTTCCGTGATTTCCCTAAATCGCTCCAGGCAAATGCCGGGATGGTTCCTTTCAAAGGGCACGGCTGACTTACTTCCCCGTCCTTCCCTAATCCGATGAGACCGATGACCTCGCCGTCTGGTCTCCTTCCCCAAAACAACCAACCAACCAACCAACTGACTGTAAACTAAGCATAATAAATCAGTAACTTTCATAGTTGTTTATATATTCGTTTCGTAAGTGTATTCCAAACTGAGATATTCATTCATGGACGTATTCGTGCCTGGTCGATAGTCGAGCACAACAAACAAGAAAAATAAAAAACAATGTGTGTGTGTGTGTGAGAGAGAGAGAAAGAGAGAGAGAGATAAATATAAAAAAGAATGAGAGAGAGAGAGAGAGAGTGAGTAAATATTGTTGTAAAGAAATTGCATCGTGGTATGTAAAGAAATCTTTCATCAAAATGACATGTTCCACATTATTACGATATTTCTTATTCATGATATATGGAACAAATATTAATCGAATTAAATCAAATCTAATCTTATCATATTGCTGACTAGCCATGAAGAGTCATGAATTAACGAAATATTCGCCAATATCGGTAACCAAATCTAAACTTGAAAATAAAAGACTACAGTTATTGTAATAAACCGGGACTCTTATCAAGACCCTTTCGTCTCTGTTAACTAAACACGAAAGATATCTGATATACCTCCATTCAGAAGTAACAAATTGTGCATGCATTTAATGATGGAGCACATGATGTGAAGTTCTGTGACGGAGATACGAAACCAACACATAATCGGATTGTTAACTAAGTAAAATCAAATGTTATGTATCGGTTTTTCTTACCAGCTGCTAGGTGTTTGAATCTGAAATAAGGATACAAATTTTTGTGCCTGAGCAACAATCGAACTGCACATCTACTGTCCTTCTTTATCATCCACGAATATGACTTAAGTATCAATGGTTACTCACCAACAGTAAGATGTGTGCGTGTCTGACTAGAAATAACGATACCTATTTCGAATGTTGGCAACACATGAACAGACATTAAAAGTGCATATTAATTTTCACTAGCAGGGCGGTATGCACGTGATAGGGCTTGAAACGAAATTATGAATTTTTTTGTACTGGATCAGTATTCGGACCCACATACTTACCTTTGGAGTAGACCTAGAGGAGACTGCAGTCTTGGGGAAAGGAACGATATGACTGAACTATACTGTTCTGAGAGATTCAGATACTCGAGAGAGGAGATACGAATTCAAATCACAGTCCAGCACCAAATTTTTCTACGTCTGCAGTTCAATCAAGTACAAATAATATAAGAGCCCTGTTCCTTTGAATGTCTATCGGTTCATTAAATAAAATAAAATTTTCTAACGGTAGCAAGTTTACTGGCGGCAGTATTACTGTTTACCATTTCTTCCGCCTATGTCATTTCCCAACATAAACTGGCTCTGCCCAGTTGGTAATGAAGGAACGTGATGTTTAATGTGGATTATGAATTATAACGTCTTACTCTTGAGGTTTACCAACCGTACTCTGCCGCATTTCGCTGGTTGTAAGGCAAAAAGCTTACTGATAAATTTCACAGAAGGAAGAGGGAGACGAAATGTCTCCCATTGGAAGGTCATGTTGTTTTATTTAAATGATTACAAAATCAGGTAAAACGAACAGTGAGGTTGTCAGTAAAAGCACATTACTGTCGTGCTTGGGTGGCTCAGCTGGTAGAGCACTTGCCCGCGACAGGAAAAGCTCCCGAGTTCGAGTCTCGGTCCGGCACACAGTTTTAATCTGCCAGGAAGTTTCATATCAGCGCACACTCCACTGCAGAGTGAAAATCTCATTCTGGAAACATCCCCCAGGCTGTGGCTAAACCATGTCTCCGCAATATCCTTTCTTTCAGGAGTGCTAGTTCTGCAGGGTTCGCAGGAGAGCTTCTGTAAAGTTTGGGAGGTAGGAGACGAGATACTAGCAGAAGTAAAGCTATGAGGACGGGGCGTGAGTCGTGCTTGAGTAGCACAGCTGGTAGAGCACTTGCCCGCGAAAGGCAAAGGTCCCGAGTTCGAGTCTCGGTCCAGCACACAGTTTTAATCTGCCAGGAAGTTTCACATCACTGTTGTCAGTATAATGTTACACTGCCCAGGGCCTGTGATGATAAAAGGCCTGTTTAGATCAGGCATATTGTATATAGAAGTGGAAGAGAGAGCACCACTACATTTTACAATCCGTATGCATTGCATACACACAGAAATTACTGTTACAGTGTACTTATGGAGCCCAATGGGTTAATTGCGTATTTTCCGGTGAGAAAAAGCACCGGCAAACAGTCTTCGCTACATTAGGTTACTTCAACTGGTGTCACTCTGAGCTAGAATTTATGGTCATGACTAAGCGTAAGGTCAATGGGTCGGATGCGGGTTTTGCAGCTGCGAAATACTTTCCCACATTACAGAAGCGAATATTAAATTTGAACTGATATTGCGAAAATCTTGAACTTCGGTAGTTTAGAATGAAAATATTTCTGTTTATTGCAAAGGAAAATAATTGATTTTCTACAACATTCTCTGTCATACACAACTTGATACAGGTCACGTCGACCAAAACATATGGAAGAACTGACAGCGACGTATATCAGAAGGCAGTAAGATCCCTTGGCTTTTGGTTTGGCAGTATTCGGCAGCCATTTCTAGGCGCAAGTAAATGAAGAGTCTTTACATTCTCTTGACATGAGAATAGCATAATCTCTGTGTCAGAAGATTACTTCTACTTAACCATTTAATACACTCGCATGTTTGCCACCGTGACTAATTTTGTAAGCTAAGCATATCATCCGTCACAGCACACTCCTGGGGCTGGGAAATGTGGCCACAATGGTCTGGTGGAACGAACTATCACAGGTGCAATGCGTGGGTTCAGGCATTTACTTTTAAGAGGCACAAACAGATGTACTTTACCTCTAGTAACCTCAAGAGAAAGATATTCTAATCCAGAATCCACATTAAACATCACGTTCCTTCATTACCAACTGGGCAGAGCTAGTTTACGTTGGGAAATGACATAGGCGGAAGAAATGGTAAACAGTAATACTGCCGCCAGTAAACTTACTTACGTTAGAAAATTTTATTTTATTTGATGAACCGATAGCCATTCAAAGGAACATGGCTCTTATATTACTTGTACTTGGTTGAACTGCAGACGTAGAAAAATTTGGTGCTGGACTGTGATTTGAATTCGTATCTCCTCTCTCGAGGATCTGAATCTCTCGGAACAGTATAGTTCAGCCATATCGTTCCTTTCCCCAAGACTGCAGTCTCCTCTAGGTCTACTCCAAAGGTAAGTATGTGGGTCCGAATACTGATCCAGTACAAAAAAATTCATAATTTCATTTCAAGCCCTCTCACGTGCATACCGGCCTGCTAATGAAAATTAATATGCATTTCTAATGTCTGTTCATGTGTTGCCAACATTCGAAATAGATGTCGTTATTTTTTGTCAGACACGCACACATCTTACTGTCGGTGAGTAACCAATTGATACTTAAGCCATATTCGTGGATGATAATGAAGGACGGTAGGTGTGCAGTTCGATTGTCGCTCAGGCACAAAAATTTATATCCTTATTTCGGATTCAAACACCTAGCACCTGGTAAGAAAAACCGATACATAACATTTGATTTTACTTAGTTAACAATCCGATTATGTGTTGGTTTCGTATCTCCGTCACAGAACTTCACATCATGCGCTCCATCATTAAATGCATGCACAATTTGTTACTTCTGAATGGAGGTATATCAGACATCTTTCGTGGTTAGTTAACAGAGACGAAAGGGTCTTGATAGGAGTCCCGGTTTATTACAAAAACTGTGGTCTTTTATTTTCAAGTTTAGATTTGGTTACCGATATTGGCGAATACACTCCTGGAAATGGAAAAAAGAACACATTGACACCGGTGTGTCAGACCCACCATACTTGCTCCGGACACTGCGAGAGGGCTGTACAAGCAATGATCACACGCACGGCACAGCGGACACACCAGGAACCGCGGTGTTGGCCGTCGAATGGCGCTAGCTGCGCAGCATTTGTGCACCGCCGCCGTCAGTGTCAGCCAGTTTGCCGTGGCATACGGAGCTCCATCGCAGTCTTTAACACTGGTAGCATGCCGCGACAGTGTGGACGTGAACCGTATGTGCAGTTGATGGACTTTGAGCGAGGGCGCATAGTGCGCATGCGGGAGGCCGTGTGGACGTACCGCCGAATTGCTCAACACGTGGGGCGTGAGGTCTCCACAGTACATCGATGTTGTCGCCAGTGGTCGGCGGAAGGTGCACGTGCCCGTCGATCTGGGACCGGACCGCAGCGACGCACGGATGCACGCCAAGACCGTAGGATCCTACGCAGTGCCGTAGGGGACCGCACCGCCACTTCCCAGCAAATTAGGGACACTGTTGCTCCTGGGGTATCGGCGAGGACCATTCGCAACCGTCTCCATGGAGCTGGGCTACGGTCCCGCACACCGTCAGGCCGTCTTCCGCTCACGCCCCAACATCGTGCAGCCCGCCTCCAGTGGTGTCGCGACAGGCGTGGATGGAGGGACGAATGGAGACGTGTCGTCTTCAGCGATGAGAGTCGCTTCTGCCTTGGTGCCAATGATGGTCGTATGCGTGTTTGGCGCCGTGCAGGTGAGCGCCACAATCAGGACTGCATACGACCGAGGCTCACAGGGCCAACACCCGGCATCATGGCGTGGGGAGCGATCTCCTACACTGGCCGTACACCACTGGTGATCGTCGAGGGGACACTGAATAGTGCACGGTACATCCAAACCGTCATCGAACCCATCGCTCTACCATTCCTAGACCGGCAAGGGAACTTGCTGTTCCAACAGGACATTGCACGTCCGCATGTATCCCGTGCCACCCAACGTGCTCTAGAAGGTGTAAGTCAACTACCCTGGCCAGCAAGGTCTCCGGATCTGTCCCCCATTGAGCATGTTTGGGACTGGATGAAGCGTCGTCTCACGCGGTCTGAACGTCCAGCACGAACGCTGGTCCAACTGAGGCGCCAGGTGGAAATGGCATGGCAAGCCGTTCCACAGGACTACATCCAGCATCTCTACGATCGTCTCCATGTGAGAATAGCAGCCTGCATTGCTGCGAAAGGTGGATATACACTGTACTAGTGCCGACATTGTGCATGCTCTGTTGCCTGTGTCTATGTGCCTGTGGTTCTGTCAGTGTGATCATGTGATGTATCTGACCCCAGGAATGTGTCAATAAAGTTTCCCCTTCCTAGGACAATGAATTCACGGTGTTCTTATTTCAATTTCCAGGAGTGTATTTCGTTAATTCATGACTCTTCATGGCTAGTCAGCAATATGATAAGATTAGATTTGATTTAATTCGATTAATATTTGTTCCATAGATCATGAATAAGAAATATCGTAGTAATGTGGAACATGTCATTTTAATGAAAGATTTCTTTATATACCATGATGCAATTTCTTTACAACAATATTTACTCTCTCTCATTCTTTTTTATATTTATCTCTCTCTCTCTCTCTCTTTTTCTCCCTCTCTCACACACACACGCTGTTTTTTATTTTTCTTGTTTGTTGTGCTCGACTATCGGTCAGGCACGAAAACGTCCATGAATGAATATCTCAGTTTTGAGTACACTTACGAAACGAATATATAAACAACTATGAGAGGTACTGGTTTATGATGCTTAGTTTACAGTCAGTTCTGGTTATTATTAGTAACTACGCTCCAGTCCCTAAACCGAGTTACAGAAATGCAAATCAGATGCATTCCAGGCCGTGCCAGTCGCGTCTTTGAGATGCCAGCTATGGTCACTTCCTAACCCTCTGTAGGAACACATCGGTTCGTCTTTTCCTGCTGGTACTGTAACTGAGATTTGGCAACAAGGCAAGGTATGTTTGGCAACTCTGTGATCGACGAGTTACTTCCTGGTGTGCACAGTATTAAGCCTCGAAGTTCACTTGATTTTTCCTGTCATTTCCATTGAATTATCTGAGTTATTATCGCTTGAGGTGTAACAATAGTCTGTACATTTACGGTTTTCAGCCCAGTAAAGTCGTTGCACGTGGAAATCGCAACT
Organism: Schistocerca piceifrons; assembly: GCF_021461385.2. NCBI lineage: Eukaryota > Metazoa > Arthropoda > Insecta > Orthoptera > Acrididae > Schistocerca > Schistocerca piceifrons. Next base: position 418,849,251 of record NC_060139.1, on the reverse strand, counting down.
AATCTTGTCCTTTAAATAGCGATTTACGAGTTCTAGTCACTATTGGTCTCGTAATAGGAATCCCAAATGTATATCTCTTCGCAAGCTCTGTGGTAATATGTGCTCTCTAAAAAAGCGTCTGTCCAGGGTCGCCGTTCCAGTCTCGCCGACTGTGACTTTTTTATCCCTTCAGTGAAAGCGCTACAAGCAGTCAGATCAAACATCGATAAGGAAAACGCAAAAAATACTTCCGGCTCATAGTGCAATGGCGAAAATCTTACAATGCTGCACAACAGGTAATGCCTCTTTCCGTTGCTGACAGTCAAATTTTGGGTTTCTAGGAACACATAACTTAATTCATGTAATGCTACATTTGCATACCTCTTGAGTATGACACAGCATACCAATTAAACACAGACCCAATCGAAATCAAAGTGAGTAGTATTTTGCTAATTTGGTTCGACAGAGGCACGCTTGTGTACAAATACTCAGCTTTATTAAGACAGACTTTCGTCGCAAGGCTATCGTGGGCTGTTTATTTCATTTCTTATATTACAGTGCACAATTTTCGTAGGGTTTCTTTTAGTGCTGTTTAAACAATAGTAAACATGAGAGAAAAATTAATCGTCAATGATATATGCGTATTCTCAAGGTTTGAAGAAGAATAAGTGCCACTACCACACGACAGCTGATGCAGAAAATACTTTTCTGACGTATATTGGCACTATGCGCTCTCCCCAAACATAATACGAAAGTTTCGAGATGGATCTGCTGCCTGGCCGTCTATTAAACCTGAAAAGTACAAAATGTTGCAGTAGTTAGGCCTTTTTCCACTAGCGACTATTTTGAGTTGAGAAGTGAAGGGAATTATGTACAAAGTTCCATTAGACTGATAACTTCCGCAGACAAGAGAATTGCGTTGTAAAAAATTTAGCAGTGGATGTATTTGAAAGCGCGACATTTTGTCTACAGTGCATTACACTTACTGCTACACTTCTAGCTGAACAGTAGCTACGCTGGCTCAAGAAGTCAACAACAAATCCTACAGAACTTCCGCATTCCACAGTGTTGTGAGATAATGGATATGGGTGGATGTAGACTTGTGAGAGATAAACAGTTGCAGCTTTTCTTTTGCACTGCACGACGTTTTCAACAAACAGATAGCGCAATAGAGTAGCTCAAGTGGAAAGTAATACTTCCTATTTAAATTTCTGCTTCCTACACTGTTGGCAGTTCTGTGTAGGTGGCAGTTACGTGATTTAGTTTCGGTGATTAAAAAATAGAGTAGAATGTATGCACTGGGTAGCAGAGGTAGCTAGTTCATGGCGATTCGGTCAAGCATGGTAATGAATGTACTGAACATGGTGCAAACTACCACAGGGAGCCTGTGTGTCAGAATTATCATCCAGTGTGTCGCAACGGCGTTACAATAGAAAAATGAGGCACAGAGACGTGTGTCTGGTGGACTGTTGGGTTGCTGTGAGGTTCGTATATTCAAGGTCTGGGTACAATTCCAACTTCTGCTGATGATTTTTGATAGGGAAAGACAGATTCTATTCTCTTCTGCCTACGCCAAGTGAAGATGGTATAATGACATTGTGGTCTGAAATTCACATTAAACATGATATTCCTTCTTTACCAAGTAGACATTAGGTTGAACCACAATAAAGTCAGGAGTGGCGACAAGTAGAAACTCCATCACCAACAACTTTTCTTACACTGGTTATTTATTTCTAGTGACGAAACAAGCGCTTTGTAGGGTCACAGGACACTTATTCCATCTTTTATTTGAGCTTCTGTATGTCGATAAAATTGGTTCTGAACTGGGAATGCAACTCAGAGCCGGCCGGTTTGGCCGTGCGGTTCTAGGCGCTACAGTCTGGAACCGAGCGACCGCTACGGTCGCGGGTTCGAATCCTGCCTCGGGCATGGATGTGTGTCATGTCCTTAGGTTAGTTAGGTTTAATTAGTTCTAAGTTCTAGGCGACTGATGACCTCAGAATTTAAGTCGCATAGTGCTCAGACCGCCCTTAACACGGAATTTGATCCCTTCGTGACACTACAGTTCGACTACAATTTGTTGTTTGTTCAAAACTGCAGATTCCTCAACATCTCCACATATTGCGCCTGAATGGGTTCGAATCCTGGCCCGGCACTAAAGTTTTCATTATGTATTATCAAGGTCTGGCATGAGAACACCTATGTGCTGGTGGATAATAATTTTGATTTTTAGTGTATTTTCGTTCATTGTCTACACTAACGGTATGTGACGTTTTTGACTCCCAGTGAGACACAGAACTATTTGCGAGATCACTGTAAGTTCAAGGATGTTATTCCATGCTGCTGGCGGAGAATAATTCGGTAGCTGACGTCTCTTTGTGTGTAGTCAACAACGATATGCGTGGGGTTCGATTACTAGTCAACACTGAACTCATCGTCATATTATTTCTAGTTCAAACATCTTGACATGTTGTTGCTGGTGTAACAAACCCATATTTAACGTTCGTTTTTTCTAGAATATGACAGTGATAGGTGCCGGGTTGGAGTCCTGGGCATGAAAAAATTAATATTTCGTCTCGTCATTTCAATTAAAACATCTTGCTATTGCCGAGAAAATCCGACAGGTCACAGTTGATTGCGCTTCGATAACAATCCGATTATGTTCTGGGTTCGAATTCCTGTCCAACACAAAGCTTTACCTCACGGCATTTCATGTAAGTTACTTGTGAAGAAGCAATATTTAATATCTCTCGTAGTTCGTTAACAGGGACACCTGATACTGGGTAGGAATTCGCGTCCGTTAAAAATGTTTACGTTATGTAATTTAAATTTGATATTTCCTAACTTATACTGTTTAAAATCGAGGTGTTTCACTCTCTGTATGCCTAGTCAGGAATGACTGTTAGTTTCTGTCAGTCACGATATCTTTGCTTAGTCTGCATGACCTGGGTTTGAGTCCATATGCAGAACGAGACGGTTTTTCGTGTCATTTGAAGTTCATACATATTCTCAACTAGCAGCTCGTGAAAAACTTAAATTTTTGATGTCATTTTGTGTTAAATAATAAGTACGGTATGTTACTTTGAAGAGGAAATCATGAATATGACGAACTTATTACATGCGTTACCTATCTGATGTAATAATGACAGTGGTAACATTTCAGGTACGCCATTTATTGTAATAAATGTGAGCTTACAGGCCTTAAGGACAGTCTTATCTGTGATAAGGTGTTCCATAATATTTGTAGTATCGTGTTACTACTTTACATCTTGAGTTTTTGCGATACAGAGCAGTGTTTTCTAGTGGTTATTTGTTGGAACCATTTTCAATAGTCAAACGACTGTACCGAGGAGCGATTAGAGAACCTGCTAGACAGCTGCGTTGTGATGGTTGTATGCGAAGCACGCGAAATGCAATTCAGGTCGTTCGGATATTTTTGAGCACGACTGTACCTCGATCGACACTGCTTCGTGTAGTTCACCAGCGTGTTCGTATGTGTGCTTACAAAGTACAAATTCTGCAACATCTGACGCTGACCGGCAAAGCACGCCGACAACAATTTGCTGCAGATAAGCAGCAGCGTATTGATGAGGATGCCAGCTTCATGGAAAGATGTTTATACTCAGATGAGGTAACCTTTCATCTATCAGGAAGGGTTAATAGGCATAATGTTCGGATTTGGGGTTCGCAATATTCCCACATTGCCATTGAACATATTCGTGACAGCCCTGAACTAAATGTGTGGTGTGGGCTAATGCATGACAGGAGGTTTGGACCGTTCTTCTTTGCGGAACAAACATTGAATGGGTCAGTGTATCTGTACATGTTGGAGCAGTTTGTGTGCCCTCAGATACAAGATTTCCAACACAACATTATTTTTCAACAAGATGGAGCTTCGCCACATTGGTCAATAGCTGTTCGCAAGTTCCTGGATAGGAAATTTCCCAGTCGTTGGATCTGACGCGGTGGACCCATTGCCTGGCCACCACGTTCGTGAAGAACCGACTGTATGCGACCAAAGTGGACGATATTCCTACGTTGCGACATCGTATCACTAATGGGATTGCAATAATAACAGAGGAAATAATGTTACAAAGAACTTGTCAAGAAATTGAATATAGACTCGATATTCTTTGTGCTACAGATGGTTTACATGTAGAGGTGTATTGATGATAAATAAATAAATTCTTTGCGATGCTCTACAATGTGGTACATTTTTCATTGTCGTATCTACTGTGATTTTTTTCTGGGTCTTTGAAATCAAGGAGGTTTGAGTGGTACACCCTGTATTTTATAGAGGCGTGGAGGGCTAACAATTCTCTACCAAACGCCTGTATTGTTGCTGCCTTGGCATCAGCTTCAAGGAGAAAAGAGCGAGAGGCTGCCAAGCATCGTTTACATATTATTGTAGTAGAGCGCCGTTTACTGATTGGCTCGCGTCAACGACAGTGGCTCGCGTCAACAACATGCACGAGAGGAGCGTCCAAAGCAGGAAGTGCTAGTAGTACCGCCTCAACTATGACCACATAAAACAAATAGTGGGACAAGCAGATGCCATACTCAGATTCATAGGAAGAATCTTAAGGAAATGTAACTCATCCACGAAAGAAGTGGCTTATAAGGCGCTTGTTCGACACATTCTTGAGTATTGTTCATGTATCTGTGTTACCTGTCAGATAGGACTGATAGAAGAGATAGAGAAGATCCAACGAAGAGCGGCAGGTTTCGTCACAGGATCGTTTAGTCGGCACGAGAGCGTTACGGAAATGCTTAACGAACTCCACTGGCAGACGTTACAAGAGAGGCGTTGTACATCACAGAGGGACTTACTATTGAAATTTCGAGAGAGCACTTTCCGGGAAGAGTCAGACAACACATTACTTTCCCCTGCATACGTCTCGCAAAAGGAGAAAATTCGAGAAATTAGAGCCAATACTGAGGCTTACCGACTGTCATTCGTCCCACACGCTATTCGCGAGTGGAACAGGGTCGGAGGGCTCAGTTAGTGGTACAAAAAGTACCCTCCGCCACAGATCATTAGGTGGCTTGCGGAATATGATGATGATGTATATGTAGATGCGTCGCTTCACCCTTAGAGTTTTTAGATCCCTGCTGCATGGGGCTAGTGGCAACGATAAAAGTTGAGGACCCCTAAGAACCGGCGCAATTCCATTGCCATTTCTGATCGAGCTATGCTGGGGATAGCCTCTATCTTTTCTGGCAGCGAGCGTGAGCCCTCAGAGGAAATAAAGTATCCAAAGAATGTAATTTCTGCCCTACCGAACACGCACTTCGATATATTCAAAACGATTGCAAACTCGCCCTTGTCAAAACCGTTCAAACTTCTGAACTGATACAGGTCCCATACTGCGCTGCAGTACGGAGCTTTACCGACGATCATTTCTTTCACGTACGTTTTGTCAATGGAACAGAAGAAAGGAGAGGGGAGAGGCAGTGGCAGTGGTGCAAAAAGTACCCTCCGCCACGTACCGCAAGACGTATTGTGGTATGTCGACGTGGGTGGATATGTAGACTGTAGACAAAGCTTTCGTATTAGTTTTATATCGTGCTGATCGCGAACCAGCACAATATTCTTCTAAACTGGTTGAGAAACTTCCAGGTTCGGTACGCGGCTTAGTTGAAATGCAACGGTCAATAATACTACGCCCTTATTCGATTCAAGATAGTGTCATTTTCTTGTTTCGCATGGCAAATTTTTTACTCTATAAGAGCAACGGATTCTGTAACTGAACATCAGTGGCTCACGATAGTGAGCTCATTTTGTCCTCTTGGTACTGTACACTGTAGCTGGCCTCTGACTATGTTACACATGTCGCAGTAAGTGCTATTTTTTTCTTTTAGCTGTTATAAGTAAATGTAAGATGCATACATAATACATAACATAGAGTATTGTACTGAGACAATGAATGTAGGGGAGTAGATGTAGCATCGCCGTCCTGGACAAGCTTCTAATGGTGGTGGTTTGCCAATGCCTTCCTCTGACCTGTTATGAAGTGCCAAGTGTGCATCTTTACAGCGTTGATGACTGTGATGGGTACTTATACAGTGCGGTGTTGGGTTTGTGTTGTTAACGACGAAGGGAAGGGAGAGAGGGTCAAACTCCACGCCGTCACGTAGCCTACTCCTTCCGAAGAGCATGAAGGGGGCTCCGACTCTTTATGTCCCGTACGACGGACTGACCACAACAGTGCCACATGCCCTCACTTCATCAGACACTGCGGAGAGTTTTGGAATTTAATTCAGGACACTGGCGCAAAGACTGGTGATTCTGGAACTTTACGTCGCCACCTCTCCTCTCCGCCGGCCAAATATTAGCTGTGAAAATATTCTAACAGGATTCTAACATAACAGCTTGGCCCGAGTCGAGCGCCATCATAGAAGCATGCGTTAGCGATCTCTGTTACGGTGAACACTAAACTAAATGGACAGATTGCGATTTTCCGAAGCATCCAAATTAATTGGTTTACGAAGACTGAATAAGGCTTACCGGCTCCACCGGGAACATAGTTTACTATGTTCACAATCGAGACACACGTTAGCTTAGCTCCAGTGGGAATCTAGTTTACTATGTTCACAATGGAGAGACACGTTAGCTTAGCTCCAGTGGGAATCTGCGCGTACCGTCAGCATAACACGTTCTGATACAGAAAACGCTTGCTGTCGTCTGTACATTAAGACACAACGCAAAGTTTTTTCTGGTGCGGCATCTCGTCACCAGTAAAAACCGGACTGTCAGAGATTGTTATAAATAGGTTACACTTGAAGCTTCTATACGCTCTGAACAGTGGAGTATTACGAAACTGTTATCACTGATCGTTAAGAAAGCAGAGTCGTATGTCTCTCAATGCTACGCTGACGTTACGTTGGCGAGGAAGATAGTAAGTGGCAATCAATTTTGTGATTACATAAAAGAAATCTAAGACATAGTAATTTTGCTGACAGTAATTTTGCTGCATTTTACTCCCTCTCGCTCTCGTGCGATTTGTATGTGTGTGTCTTTCGAAAGCTGTTTGCTCCCCTATTGTGGCGTCGACGGATCTCTCTTCGTGTACCACAGCTTCATGCAATGCTGTCGGATCGGCGCAGTAATGGGACTGTCATGTCAAAATTCAGTAAAAAAACAAGGCAAAGTAAGGTTATAGTATTTATTTTGCAATTTCTTCTGTACATGATTAATCTCTGTATCGATGGGAGGGGGTAAGCAGTTCCGGCATTTGCCTTACAACCAAGGAAAACCTCCCGAAAACCCTGGTCGGAACTGACTGTCCGTAGTCTGCTGGACGCACTGGATGGGGCGGCGACGCTAAGCAACTGTCATGTTGAGGCGTCATGCGTGACACAGGCGCGAAGAGTCGGCAGAGTCCCTCTCTGCGTAGTGTGGCCGACACGTAGCAGACCATCACCGGCCCGCAGCGTAGTGTCACACTGTCCATGGAAAACAGTCCGGTTCGTTCCAGCAGGAGAGGGCAGCACGAAGCGACGGCAGCTTTACACAGCAAGAATTTTTCACGTGAGTGCAGATAAGTTCGTGACACCACAGACCTGCCGACGAATATGCCTCTGCGACTCACGTCTGCGGCTCTTACATCTGAATCACACGCCTGCTCGACTAAACATTGGCAACTATACGCTTCTGTGGTTCAGCACGTCTGGAACTACTCTTCTGTGATTCCTACATGTATGGGGCAGTGCATCTGGGACACACAATTTTTGCACGCAGGGTTGTGACTCACTTATTTAGGACTACATACCTGACCCTCCTACGTGTCTGTACTGTTACATCTGCGAATAGTTGTCGGGGACGCTAAGCTGCGCATCTGAGAATCTTCACAATGAGTCCGCGCTCTGCGAGTCCATACTAGGCATCCCAAGAGTAAGCGTCAGCGACTCTACATTGCACGGCCAAGAATCTACGCTAAGCAGCCTACGCTACACGTACACGAGACTACACTTTGTGCTCACTCGCCAGCGGTCAGCCCCGACAGTCTGAAGCACTAACCGTAAAGACCCTCCTGCGAAAGACCGACGAACGGTCCAGCAAGGCAACGCATGGCCTAGAAGGTCCAGCGCAAGGTCTTCTGGGTATTACACATGGTAGCAGCAGGACTGGCATCGCGGCTATAAGGCGTTTGCCATTGCCCTTGCAGTGTTCTTCTCCTGACCGAAGCATCGCGTAAGCTCGAGGACACACGGTGCAGGCTCGTGGACGTTTAGTGTAGATGCATAGCGTAGATTCACGGGCGCGTAACTACTTTTTTGAGTAGCAGATGCGTAGACTTGTGGAGGCACAGCACAGACTCGCAGACCGCGTACTGCTGGAAAGATTCTCAGACGCGCAGCGTGGAGTCGTCGACGGCTTCGTTCACAGACGAGCAACGTACAAAAATGTAGCAGTCCTAGATGTGGAGTCCCAAATTCGTCAGAGTCACAGTCCTGTACGCACAAATGGCGAAGAGTCCCAGACGTACTTTCACACACATGTAGGTGTCACAGAAGAGTAGTCCCGCACAGATATGGTGAACCACAGAGGCGTACTTTCGCCAGCGCGTATCGTGCAGGCGTGTAACTCGCAGATGTGAAGAGTCGCAGACGCCATGACCTGTAGACGCGTAATCGCCGAACAACCTGTCGAGTCACAGACTTGGCTACACTCAGGTGAAAACTCGCAGCTGCCGTCACCCCGTGTTGCCCCCACCTGCTGCTGAACTGGACTGAATTTCATGCACAGGGAGCCTCCTTATATAGCCATCGCGGCTCTGTTGAACTGCTGTTTCCGAGGAAACCCGTAGCGATATTGTTGCCTCGCCGCCCTGGTTCTAATGTTACAACAATCGGTAGCATATTTCACGTGTATACTCCTTATAATACCTATTAAGACACAGTGATCCAGATCTTTCCGAGAATGTTGCTTTTAGCTGGATCCGATTTGGAACCTCTAAGCAATTGAAGAAACGTGTTCTCTAATCTCGATCTCCACCAACATTTTGCGTCATCCGTTAGGATGTTCACTCTGAAAACAGCAGACTTCTGTCCGAGCTTCTTTTTTAGGTCATCGGTCTTCTGACTGGTTTGACGCGGCCTGCTACGAATTCCTATCCTGTGCCAAATTCTTCATCTCAGAGTAGCACTTGTAACCTATGTCCTCATTTATTTGTTGAACGTATTCCAATCTCTGTCTTCCTCTATAGTTTTTGTCTTGTACAGCTGCGTACAGCCCCTTCTCCTTCTGAGTGTCTGCTACATATTCCTTTCTTCTCCGATAAAGATAAAGACACCATTGTCTGCACCTCAATGGGTTTGAACGAAGTCGTATAATAAGGTACGAGAAGCTGGGTGTTCCTTCTGCGATACTGCAGAAAGACTTAGCCACTGTACATGTTTGCTAGCAGCGGTAGTCACGGGAACGTATGGTCGCAGAATGACCGGGCTCCGGACGGCCACGCAGCACTTTTTTTTTCTGAGTCGTTTGATGCGACGTCCCACGAATTCCTCTCCTGTGCCATCCTCTTCATCTCAGAGCAGCACTTGCAACCTACGTCCTCAATTATTTGCTGGACATATACCAGTCTCTGTCTTCTTCTATAGTTTTAGCTCTCTACACCTCCCGCTAGTCCCATGGAAGTTATTCCCTGATGTCTTAACAGATGACCTTATCATCTTGCCCCTTCTCCTTGTCAGTATTTCCCACATATTCCTATCCTGTGCGATTCTGCGCAGAACCTCCTCATACCTCACCTTATCAGTCCACCTAATTTTCAACATTCGCCAGTAGCACCGCATCTCTAATGCTTCGATTCTCTTCTGTTCCGATTTTCCCACAGTCCATGTTTCACTACCATGCAATGCTCTGCTCCAAACGTACATTCTCAGAAATTTCTTCCTCAAATTAAGACCTATGTTTGATACTAGTAGACTTCTCTTGGCAAGGAATGCACTTTTTGCCAGTGCTAGTCTGTTTTTTATGCCCTTCTTGCTCCGTCCGTCATTGGTTACTTTGCTGCATAGGTAGTAGAATTCCTTAACTTCATCTACTTTGTGGCTATCAATCCCAATGTTAAGTTTCTTTCTGTTCTCATTTCTGCTATTTCTCATTACTTTTTTCTTTCTTCGATTTACTCTCAGTCCATATTCTGTACTCATTAGATTGTTCATTCGATTCAGCATATCAAGTGATTCTTCACTTTCATTCAGGATACCAGTGTCATCAACGAATTCTATCACTGATATCTTTCCCCTTGAGTTTTAATTCCATTCCTGAAACTTTCTTTTATTTCCATCATTGCTTCTCCGATGTACAAGTTGAACAGTGTTGGTGTCTTACACACTTTTTAATGCGAACACCTAGCTCTTGGTCGTCACAGAGCGAGGTGTGGCAGTGGTCAGCACACTGCACTCGCATTCGGGAGGACGATGGTTCAAACCGGCTTCCGACCATCCAGATTTAGGTTTTACGTGATCAGGCAAATACCGGGATGGTTCCTTCCCTAATTCGAGCTTGTGCTCCGTATGTAATAACCACGATGTCGACGGGACGTTAAACACTGATCTCCTCCTCCTCTTGGTCGTCCACTCTTATTATAACATCTTGGCTCTTGTACGTATTGTATGCTACCCCTCTCTCCCTATAGCTTACCCCTATTTTTCTCAGAATTTCAAACATCTTGCACCATTTCACATTTCCGAATACTTTTTCCAGGTCGACAAGTCCTATGGACGTGTCTTGATTTTTCTTTAGTCGTTCTTCCATTATCAACCACAACGTCAGAATTCCGTCTCTAGTGCCCTTACCTTTTCTAAATTCAAACTAATCGTCATCTAGCACATCCTGTTTTCTTTTCCATTATCCTGTATATTATTATTGGCAGCAACTTGGATGCAAGAGCTTGTTAATTCTCGCTATAATTCTCGCCCTTGTCAGCTCTTGCAGCCTTCAATTTGTGTGGATGATATTTTTTCCGAAAGTCGGATAGTATGTCACCAAACTCATACATTCTACACAACGTGAATAATCGTTTTGTTGCTGCTTCAATGTACTCTTTCCACCTATCCGCTCTCTCCTCTGCATTTAACAGTGGAACCCCCGTTGCAATCTTCAATGTTACCTCCCTGGCTTTCAATGTCACCGAAGGTTGTTTTGACTCTACTATATGCTGAGTCAGTCCTTCCGACAATCATTTCTATTTCGATTTTTTCACATTTTTCATTTAGCCACTTCGCCTTAGCTTCTCTACACTTCCTGTTTATTTCATTGCTGTAGTACTGAATTTCCCTGAAAATTTTTGCACTTCCATCTCTCATCGATCAGCAAACGTATTTCTTCAGTTTCCCATGGTTTCTTCGCAGTTATCTTCTTTGTACCTATGTTTTTCTTTCCAATTTCTGTGATTGCTCTTTTTAGAGACGTCCATTCCTCTTCAAATGTACTGCCCACCGAGCTATTCCTTATCACTCTACTATGGCATTAGCGAACTTCAAGCGTGTCTCGTCATCCCTTAGTACTTCTCGATCCCACTTCTTTGCGTATTGATTCTTCCTGACTAATGTCTTAAACTTCAGCCCACTCTTCATCACTACTATGTTGTGATCTGAGTCAGTATGTGCTCCTGGGTATGCCTTACAATCCAGTATCTGATTTCGGAATCTCTGTTTGACCTAATGTAATCTAACTGAAATCATCCCGAATCACCTGGTCTTTTCCAAGTATACCTCCTCCTCTTGTGATTCTTGAACAGAGTATTCGCTATTACTAGCTGAAATTTATTACAGAACTCAATCAGTCTTTCTCCTCTCTCATTCCTTGTCCCAGTTCCACATTCTCCTGTAACCTTTTCTTCCACTCCTTTCCTTACAACTACATTCTAGTCCCCCATGACTATTAGATTTTCATCTCCCTTTACGTCCTGTATTATCCTTTCAATATCCTCATATACTTTCTCTGTCTCTAAAAAAATCCTTATTATTAGGATGTTTTGAATGAAAAAGAAATACATCATTCGATCTGCAATCTTTTTGAAGTGAAATACCCCATCTTAATTAGGAATGTTTGCGCCTGCTTTCATTTCGTTACACACGAAAAAATGAATACTTTTATAGACACTTAGAAATTCATCAATAGTTACATGGCGAACACAAAACCTATTTAACACATATTTCTGTCTAATCTTCGGGAACTTTTATAGATATTTCGGTGTGTGAGATGATGAATGTGAAACACGTCAGAACATGGAGTCCAACGCTCTACCACAAAAACGAATTCCTGTAGACAATGTACAGGGAATGTGACGGGGTACAACAAGAATACAACAACGCCGAAGCTACAGACCAATCATTGGACAGATTACATGAGCAGAGAGTGGCAGAAGATGTTCTTCGTAACTTTTGTCTTAGGACTTGATGTTGTGATGGCTCTTAGGAGTACCATAGAAACCGCGGGGGAGTTCTGATATTGTCAGCTGTTTCCTGTAGCGCCTTACGAAAGTGGTGGAATATCTGTGAAATAACTAATGTCGAAAAGGTGTTACATGTCCGCAACACATCGATGCAAATGGAGTCGTAGTTGTTACCGTTGTGAGGCTGAACTGATAGAGAGTTACAATTCTAGAGGCAGAAAATTCGGTTTTGGATAGTGAATCGTGGAATCTGTTACACCAGTAACTGGCCGTGTCGGAATACCACGGCTTCTACGACGTTGCCTATTCGAGAAATGTATCTTGGGGCAAACTCCGATGGCTGCAGTGTTACCCTATGGGAAACATTGAAATGTGATACTATCAGAATGCAGCATAGAAGGCATAGACAGAAGTAATATTATCTCTAACCTTTTGAATCCATTAATGAATTATGTCGTTCCCCAAGGGCGCTGCATTTTCCAGAAACTACTGTGATTATTTTTGTTTCCGAATTTGAGGAGCGTCTACAGAATCCAATACGTCTAGGACGCCATAAGATTCTAAAGGCTATGCCAAACGGCTTGCAGTTGTTTTGAACACCAGAGGTAGGGCAACATACACTGGGTACCTGATAACATAGTGGCAAAACACCGTAAAGAGTTTGTCTATTTACAGCAAGTACTTGAAGTTAGGCCAGCCTTCCGATAGTCACCCCCAAGGACAGAATAACCGTAACCGTATTCTGAATAAGTCTGAAAAGTAATCGAGAAGTACTGGCAGAAATGAAGCTCTGGTGCTTGTTGTGAAACGTACCAGGTTAGCTAATTTAGGAAGAAAAGTGGCCACGAAAAGGGAAGGTTCCGTTTGGAGATCTGGACCAGCACATAGTTTCAATCCGTAAGCAAGTTTCGTAACAGTGCTCTGAAATGTAGGCATATTTCCTAAGGTTGCGAGACAGGTGTCACTGTAATTAACGGATTACAAAGGAAGGTAAATTACCGTTTTCACCTCACTGACTTTACGGCTCATACGTCTCGACAAATGTTCTAATTTTAACAAGAACAGGCTTGACAAACATTTATAGATAGTCACGTCTCTTAGGAAAGGTATCTATTCAGATGGCAGGTAAGTTAGTTTCCTTTGCTTTCTTATTAACTTTTTATTTTTACTGTCACGACAATTCGTTGACAGTAACGAGGATTAGGATTTAACGGCTTTGTTGAAGAAACACCAGCTTGCACAGGGCATGGACTGGTCAGTGTCTTTACATCTGCGCCAGTGTAGTTGTCCTCAGAGTTACCTATCCGTATTTTCCTTATCACAAAATCATGTAAGAAAAGCAATAAACCGGCCGCAGTGGCCGTGCGGTTCTAGGCGTTACAGTCCGGAACCGCGAGACCGCTACGGTCGCAGGTTCGAATCCTGCCTCGGGCATGGATGTGTGTGATGCCCTTAGGTTAGTTAGGTTTAAGTAGTTCTAAGTTCTAGGGGACTGATGACCTCAGAAGTTGAATCCCATAGTGCTCAGAGCCATTTGAACCATTTGAAAAGCAATAAATAGTTTTCATTTCATGATTATTTCTGATTTCCTTACTCAACTTGGCTCTACAGCTTTACCAAATAATATTTCCCCGAAAAAGTTTTAGACAGTTCATGACAATGACGTTATCATAAAAGACATTATTATAAAAAAAGGTTATTATAAATCTTTCCGATACGACTACAAACACCAGAAAATATTACTCAGGTGTGAGACAGTTTTGCAAACAATTCCAGCAAAATCGCAACCCCCGTTTACAGAGCAAATGGGAATTGAAGGATCGTCATGTCAGAGCGTTATCAAATAGGATCTGGGCATTTACTCCCACATCTTTCCTGCTGCTCATGAGTTAAATGTTCCAGACCAACAGTGCGTGTTTAGTTCTCACCGTGGTTTCTGAATGGAAAGCTATCGAGGCATCTCGACCCCCATGTTTTCATTTCTTTAGATAAGGATCGGTTCAGTGCGTTCGGGTATGTGAACTCACCGAATACATTCCTCCATGCAAATCCTCGTGAAGACTTTGATAAACCGCTGCATATTGTTGAGATTAGTGTTTGTAGCGCAACATCCCGGTCAGTTTCAGTTTGCCCGTTAAGTATCTATTGTAATAATAATTTTAAAAAACTTTGATACATCGTATTACCGTAAGCTACTTTCTTCTGGATTTAACTATGGCTCAGTCGTTACCAGTTTACATCAATTTCGGCGGTTCTCTCATTTACGAGGGGACCTAATCCCCGTCTTCTCCGGTCAACTGCATTGAGATTCTGTTTTTTTGTGTCGAGTAGGGGTCGCCAGTTTAGAGAGCATCAGTGCACACCAGGCATGTGGATGTGGTCTTAATCGAGTCAGACCGCTTGGTTGCGGAATGCCTATCACCAACTCCAGTCCCAAAGATCTACCTCTTGACCGGTATTGCACCTCCTCCTGTAAGACGCGGAGTGATTCATAACGCGAGTGCTGCAAATTAGTCTGAAAGTCACTTCAGGTTCGTGTAATGTCGTTCAAAAGAGCAGTGATAAGAGCTGAATGAGAGGATTACTTATCTAGTGACACGGCTTCACCATAAGCCACTAATTCATTTTACAAGCTACGGTGAAATAACGAGTATTTCGGTAAAAACCCTATCAGTCGAATAACACTTCCCTGGTTCTCTTCTCACACCGTCAGTATTGTAACGACAAGAGTGATTCCACACACGCAAGAAAGATTCCTATGAAGTACTTATAAATAATACTTTATTACAAAAAGTAGAAAATGAACTCATTCGCAAACAATATCTTCGGGGACGCAACTCCATACGGTGTGAACGCACAATTTGTAATCTCCCTGATTTTTTTGATACAAAATAAATTGTAAATCTCTGAGGTTGTCGTTCGCTAACGCTAAGCAATAACTCTGAAATTATTGTTTGGTCGGAAGTCTATCACTGATGAACCACTATCACAAAATCAAAACTCCACCGCCGTATACCGTCCAAGGAACACGGTTTCACACTGAGGCCGAGATCAGTAGAGGTGATGGTGTAACACCAATAATCGATAGGTTAATGTATAATCCGTGCAAGGTCTCTTCTGACATTGTACTCTAGTGTATCGGCATAGTCAAGATCATTGGTTGTGTAAATACACTGAAGAGTCAAAGAAACTGGTACAGCTGCCTAATATTGTGAAAGGCCACCGCGAGACTCAAAAAAGCCGCAACACGAAGTGGCAAGGACTCGACTAAGGTTTAAAGTAGCGCTGGAGGGAATTGACACCATGAATCCTGCAGAGCTGTCCATAAATCCGTAAGGGTACGAAGGGGTGGAGATCTCTTCTGAACAGCACGTTGCAAGGCATTCCAGATATCCTCAATAACGTTCTTGTCTGGCGAGTTTGGTGGCCAGCGGAAATGTTTAAAGTCAGAAGAGTGCTCCGTAGCAATTCTGAATGTGTGGGGTGTCACAGTGTCCTGCTAGAGTTGCCCAAGTCAATCGGAATGCACAACGGACATGAATGGATGCAGGTGATCAGACAGGATGCTTACGTACGTATCACCTGTCAGAGTCGTATTTAGACGTACCAGGGGTCCAATACCACTCCAACTGCACACGCCCCATATCACTGCAGAGCCTCCACCAGCTTGAACAGCCCCAGATGACATGCGGGGTCCATAGATTCATGAAGTTGTCTCCATACCCATACACGTCCATCCGCTTGATACAATTTTAAACGAGACTCGTCCGACCAGGCAACATGTTTCCAGTCATAAACAGTCAAATATCGATGTTCACGGGCCCAGGCGAGGTGTAAAGCTTTGTGTTATGAAGTCATCAAGGGTACATGACTGGGCATTCGGCTCCGGAAGCCTATATCGATGATGTTTCGTTGAAAGGTCCGCGCGTTGACCCTCGTTGATGGCCCAGCATTGAACTCTGCAGCGATTTGCGGAAGGCTTACACTTCTGTCACGTTGAACGCTTCTCTGCAGTCGTCGTTGGTCCCGTACTTGCAGGATCTTTTTCCTACCGGAGCGATGTCGGAGATTTGATGTTTTGCCGGATTTCTAATTTTCAAGATACACTCGTGAAATGGTCGTACGGAAAAATCCCCACTTCATCACTACCTCGTTGATGCTGTGTTCCGTTGTTCCGCTCTAGTGCGATCGCGACTGGCGGGAGAGCAAACCAGTCAGCAGCCACTTGCGGAGCTCTGCAGAGGTGAGAACACCGGTAGCTGTCCAGATGAGCGAGCCGTCGCCTGAATTTTTAACTCTGCTGCCCGCACTTTTGCTACACAGTGGAATGGCACTTAACAGCATGCATTTAACACCATTTCTTCTGAGACCTTCTGAGACCTGTAAACAGAACATTCGCAAGTATCCTACCGGTAACATTTTCAATATTATCTTGCTTTGTACATTCGATTATAGCCCTTCGTGTGATGTGGCAGAGTGATTACCTTAAATGGACAAGGATTCGGGAGGAGCGGGGTTCGAATACTCGCCGACCACCCTGAATTGCATATTTTGTGGTTCCCCTGAATGGGGCACGATGAATGCTCGGGAAGTTCCACTGAGAAGAAGATGTTCGTTTATTTCCCCATCCTTGTCCTGTCGAAGTTAATGTTCCGCCTCTAAACGCCTCGTCGTCAACTGGACGTTATACTCGAATGCTGATTTTTTATTTCTTTCGTCATGTTACGAGTACACAGTTTCGAACGAGAGTAAATATTATAAAAATAACAGACTAGGAGGTAGGAAATCGTAATTCAGTGTTTTAATATTATAATATTTACGTCTTGATAACCTGCCACTGTAACAGCAGGAACCGATCCAACAACTGCGCCAGACACTTGCTGTCTTATATAGGCGTTGCCGATCGCAACGCCATATTCCGCCTTTTTCATATCTCTGTATTTGAATACGCATGCCTATACCAGTTTCTTAGGCGCTTCAATGTATGTAATTATCATGATAATTATTTTGGAGTTTTAAGAAATTATGTTGCAACTGCACCTCTGGTTTTATGTGTAATAGTCTGTGAATGTAATAATTTGCAAAAACTCTATATTTCACTGGTCCATAAGTGGGGAAGCTAAATATAATACCTGTAGCAAAGCCCCGCCGCTACGGAAGTAGTTCGACGAGACTGGAAAAGGTGGACTTGACGAGCAAGGCTTTGATACCCTTGTGGCGAGTTAGTCGAGTTCTGACTGTGTTACTGAGTGGTCAGAGACAGTCTTGGTCAGCTCTTGTGGCATAAATTGAGGTACGAAGAGCTTGCGAGCATGTAAATTAGCCTCGGATGGAACGTAAAGTGGTCTATCGACCATGGTTTCATTGTTTACCACGTTTGGTTAAATAAACGATGCCAAGAAGAGCTATATCACGCCGTGGCTAACATCAAGACCCATGGTTGCTATACCGACAATTTGACAGCCACTGTAGTTTGCAACAAGCGCTGCCAGTTCCAGCAGAATTGTCATCTAATTATGTACAGTCGTGCTCAAAAGTATCTGAACGACTTGAACGACTTGAATTGCATTTCGCCTGATTCGCATGCAACCCACATAAGCAGTTGTCTAGCTGGTCCTCTAATCGCTCCTCGGTACAGTCGTTTGACTATTGAAAATGGTTCCAACAAGTCACCACTAGAAAACACTGCTCTGTATCGCAATAACTCAAGATGTAAAGTAATACCAACGTACTACAAATAACAGAGAACTACTTATCACAGATAAGATTGTCCTTAAGGCTTGTAATCTCACATTTATTACAATAAATGACATACCTGAAATGTTACCACTCTCATTATTATGGCAGATAGGAAATGCACGTATTAAGTTCGTCGTATTCATGATTTCCACTTCAAAGTAACATACCGTACTTATTGTTTAACACAAAATGACATTAAAAATTTAAGTTATTCACGAGCAGCTAGTTGAGAATATGTATGAACTTCAAATGACACGGCGAACCGCCTCGTTCTGCATATGGGTTCAAACCCAGGACATGCAGACTAAGCAAAGACTTCGTGACTGACGGAAACTAACAGCCATTCCTGACTAGGCATACAGAGAGTGATATACTTCGATTTTAGACGGTATCAGTTAGCAAATATCGACATTAAATTAGATAACGTAAACATTTTTAACGGACGCGAATTCCTACCCAGCATCTATTGTTCTTGTTAACGAACTACGAGAGATGTTTAATATTGCTTCTTCACAAGTAACGTACTTGAAATGCCGTGAGGTACAGCTTTGTGTTGGACAGGGATTCGAACCCAAAACCTAATCGGATTGTTATCGAAGCACAATCAACTGTGACATATAGGATTTTCTCGGCAGTAGCTAGATGTTTTAACTGAAATGACGAGACGAAACGTTAATTTTTTCCTTCCCAGGACTTCAACCTGGCACCTTTCGCTGTTATATTCTAGAGAAAACGAACGTTAAATATGGGTTTGTTACACCAGCAGAGACATGTGAGCATGTTTGAACTAGATTTAATATGATGAAGAGTTCAGTGCTGACTGGGAATCGAACCCCACACATATTGTTGTTGGCTGCACACAAAGAGACGTCACCTACCGAATTTTTCTCCACCAGCAGTTCGGAATAACATCCTTGAACTTATACTGATCTCGCAAATAGTTCTGTGTCTCACTGGGCATCAAAAACGTCAGATACCGTTAGTGTTGACAACGAACGAAAATACATTAAAAATCTAAATTATTATCCACCAGCAGATAGGTGTTCTCATGATAGAGCTTGATAATACATAATGAAAAATTTAGTGCCGGGCCAGGATTCGAACCCATTCACGCGCAGTATGTGGAAATGTTGCGGAATCTGCAGTTTTGAACAAACAACAAATTGTAGTCGAGCTGTATTGTCACGAAGGGATCGAATTCCACGTTAAGGGCGGTCTGAGTTGCATTCCCAGTTCAGAACCAATTTTATCGACATACAGAAGCACAAATAAAAGATGGAATAAGTGTCCTGTGACCCTACATAGCGTTTGTTTCGTCTCTAGAAATAAATAACTAGTATAAGAAAGATTACTTCTTTCTAAGTGACGCGACTCCTGACTTTATCGTGGTTCTACCTAACGTCTACTTGCTAGAGAAGCATTATCATGTTTAACGTGAATTTCAGACCACAATGCCATTATACCTTCTTCACAAGGCGTAGCGGAAGAGAGTAGAATTTGTCTCTCGTTATCGAAAATCATCAGCAGAAGTTGGAATCGAACCCAGACCATAAGTATATCTTCAAGCCAATAGACCACCAAATCCTCTTCTCTGTGACTCATCTTTCTATCATAACAACGTTGCGCCAGACTGGATGAGAATTCTGACGCACAGGCTCCCTGTAGTGGTTTGCAGCATGTTCAGTACATTCATTTACTTGTTTGACCGAATCGCCATGAACTAGCTGCCTCGGCTACCCAGTGCATACATTCGACTCTATTTTGTAATCACCGAAATAAAATCACGTAACTGCCATCTACACAGAACTGCCAACAGTGTAGGATGCAGAAATTTAAATAGGAAGTGTTCCTTTCCATTTGAGCTACTCTATTGTGCTATCTGGTTGTTGAAAACGTCGTGCAGTGCAAAAGAAAAGTTGTAACTGTCTGTATGTCAGAAGTTATCAGTCTAGTGGAACTTTGAACATAATTCCCTTCACTTCTCACCCCAAAATATTCTCATGTGGAAAAAGGGCTAACTTCTGCGACATTTTGTTCTTTTCAGGTTTAATAGACGGCCAGGCAGTAGATGCATCTCGAAATTTTGTTTTATGTATGGGGAGGGCGCATCGTGCCAAAATAGTCAGAAAGGTATTTTCTACCCTAACTGTCGTGTGGTAGTGTCATTTTATTCTTCATCAAACCTTGTTTGACAGCTTTAATTCAGAACAAGTTTTCTACATGCACGGAATCAATAAACCGCATGTGCTTTGTCAGACTGTTATAGACAACATCATAGAAGTCGCATATATCGTTGATGATTAATTTCTCTGTCATGTTTACTATTGTTTTAACGACACTAAAAGGAACCTTACGAAAATTATGCACTGTATTATAAGAAATGAAATAAAACTGCTCACGATAACCTTACAACGAAACTCTGTTTCAATAAAACTGAGAATATGTACAGAAGCGTGCCCCTAGCGGCACGAATTAGTAAAATACTATTCACTTGGATTTCAATTGGGTCTGTGTTTGATTGGTATGCTGTGTCATACTCAAGTGGTATGCAAATGTGGCATTTCATAGATAAAGTTATGTATCCCTAGAAACCCAAAATTTGCTTGTTAACAGCGGAAAGTGGCGTTACCTGTTGGCAGCATTGTAAGTTTTTCACCATTGCACTATGAGCCGAAAGTATTTTCTTGCGATTTCCTTATCGATGTTTGATCTGACTGCTTGTATCTCTTTCACAGAAGGGATAAAAACGTTACAGTCAGCAAGACTGGAACAGCAAACCATAATAGACGTTTTTTTTCACAGGTCAGCACGTTACCACAGAGCTAGGGAAACGCGTGTGTCTTCACCTCCTTTTACGAGGCCAATAAAAGCTAGAACTCGTAAAACGCTATTTAAAGGGCGAGATTAGTTGCGATTTTCACGTGCAACGACTTTCCTGGGCTGAAAACCGTAAATTTACAATCTTTTGTTACACTCAAGCGATAATAACTCAGATTATTCAATGGAAATGACAGGAAAAAATCAAGTGAACTTTGAGGCTTAATTCCGTGCACACCAGGAAGTAACTCGTCGATCACAGAGTTGCCAAACATACCTTGCCTTGTTGCCAAATCTCAGTTACATTACCAGCAGGAAGAAGACGAACCGATGTGATCCTACAGCGGGCTGGGAAGTGACCATAGCTGGATTCTCAAAGAGGCAGCTGCTACGGCCTGGAAAACGCATTCTGTCTGATTCACATTTCTGTAACTAGTTTTAGGGACTGGAGCGTAGTTACTAATAATACTCAGAACTGACTGAAAATTAAGGTTCATAAATCAGTAACTCTCATAATTGTTTTCATATTTCGTAAGTGTACTCATAACTAAGAAACTCATTGATGGACGTTTTCATGCCTCGCCGATACTCGAGCACAACAAACAAATAAAAATACAAAAAGACTGTGTGTGTGTGTGTGTGTGTGTGTGTGTGTGTGTGTGTGTGTGTGTGTGTGTGAGGGCGAGAGAGAGAGAGAGAGAGAGAGAGAGAGAGAGAGAGAGAGAGAGAGATGAAAATAAAAAAGAAAGAGAGAGAGAGAGTAAAATATTGTTGTAAAGAAATTGAATCATGGTATGTAAAGAAAACTTCCGTTAAAATCGCGCTTTCCACATCGTGACGAAATGTCGTATTCATAATGTATGGAACAAGTACTAATCTAATCATATCATATTGCTGATTAGCCATGAAGAGCCCAACCTACATAGGTCGGAATGATCATCAAAATAAAATAAGAGAAATTAGAGCTCGAACAGAAAGGTTTAGGTGTTCGTTTTTCCCATGCGCTGTTCGGGAGTGGAATGGTAGAAGTGCCACAGTCTACAATGTTGCCAGATCGAGCATATTGCTGGACACAGAATTCATAGGGGAGCACGACTGTATCGTCCACTTTACGAGAACGACTCGGCGGTCTAAGACTGTATCTACAACACATATTGCACGCTGAAGACTCAGAGGGATTAAGAAAACAAAATTAGTTTATGAGAGCAACGTTAACTATATAATTCGAAGTATTCATAGTATTGTATACGTGTATGTAAATGTCTTCCAATGCCCACTCAAGGAAGACAAGGATGCACAGTCTAGCTTCAGTATTACAAATACGCCTCAGTTTGTGGATGAACTCAGGTTGATAATCATTTTGAATATTTAGCAGTACTCTTACCCATTGGTGTTAAACTCGTTTTCAACCAATAACTGCCACAGCTACAGGAACACTACCTGTGATTGTGCTTCGATACCAATCCGATTAGGTTTTAGGTTCGAATCAAAAATGGTTCAAATGGCTCTGAGCACTATGGGACTTAACATCTATGGTCATCAGTCCCCTAGAACTTAGAACTACTTAAACCTAACTAACTGTCCAACACAAAGCTGTACCTCACGGCATTTCTGGTACATTACTTGTGAAGAAGCAATATCTAACATCTCTCGTAGTTCGTTTTAAAAGGACAATAGATGCTGGGTAGGAATTCGCGTCCGTTAAAAATGTTTACGTTATGTAATTTAATGTCGATATTTGCTAACTGATACTGTCTAAAATCGAAGTATATCACTCTCTGTATGCCTAGTCAGGAATGACTGTTAGTTTCCGTCAGTCACGAAGTCTTTGCTTAGTCTGCATGTCCTGGGTTTGAATCCATATGCAGAACGAGACGGTTCGCCGTGTCTCAACTAGCTGCTCGTGAATAAAAACATTTTTAATGTTATTTTGCGTTAAACAATAAGTACGGTATGTTACTTTGAAGAGGAAATTATGAATACGACGAACTTACGTACTACGTGCATTACCTATCTGACGTAATAATGAGAGTAGTAACATTTCAGGTATGTCATTTATTGTAATAAATGTGAGCTTACAAGCCTTAAGGACAGTCTTAACTGTGATAAGGGGATCCCCGGTATTTGTAGTACGTTGGTATTACTTTACATCTTGAGTTATTGCGATACAGAGCAGTGTTTTCTAGTGGTGACTTGTTGGAACCATTTTCAATAGTCAAACGACTTTACCGAAGAGCGATTAGAGGACCTGCTAGACAGCTGCGTTATGTGGGTTGCATGCGAATCAGGCGAAATGCAATTCAAGTCGTTCGGATACTTTTGAGCATGACTGTACATCACATCTACTGATTTCCGTCCCATTCGTAAAACTGTTTCATGGTGCGTCGTTTTGCTTCTCTTTGAGTGCGTACAAGGAAATTTCCTAACTGATTCACTGACTCATCACCTCTCAGCCGACACCGCTAGGGATAGAAACTTGAAATTTGGAGAAAATGTTTTGTTATGCTATAGGTATCGTTATGAAAGAATGTTTCGTAATTCCTCCCCTGTGTGCGTGAAATACGGGATGAAATCTTTTTTTTTTTTGAAAACAGTCGCTATTAAGGCACTTTTATAGCTAGAGCTACGAAAGCTGGTATTTGGTATTTAGGTAAAAAAATTAAAAAAGAAAAAAAAACGGTTTTCCGCATGTTTGGCAACTCAGACCTTAACGGGATGAAATAGTATCTGATTTTCTTTTCAATATTCATTATTTAACAACTAATAAAGCTATATCTATGAAAATTGATACTTGGCTTCTCAGTTAGAAATAAAAGATATGCGTGTTGCAGTGTTTTTGGAAATTCAACCCCATAAGTGGGTCAAAACGGGACCAAAAGTTTTATGAAAATATTTCATTATGAAAGCATTTTTAAGGCTAAATCTACGAAAATCTAAGTCTCGCTTATCGGTTGGAAAATAAAAAAAGTATGTCAGTGGTTTTAGAAAAAAAAATGGTTCAAATGGCTCTGAGCACTATCGGACTTAACATTTTAGGTCATCAGCCCCTAGAACTTAGAACTACTTAAACCTAACTAACCTAACTAAGGACATCACACACATCCATGCCCGAGGCAGGATTCTAACCTGCGACCGTAGCGCTCGGCCGGCCACTGGTGGCCGAGCGGTTGTAGGCGCTTCAGTCTGGAACCGCGCGACCGCTGCGGTCGCAGGCTCGAATCCTGCCTCGGGCATGTAGGTGTGTGATGTCCTTAGGTTAGTTAGGTTTAAGTAGTTCTAGGGGACTGATGACCTGAGGTGTTGAGTCCCATAGTGCTCAGAGCCATTTGAACCATTTTTTCGTAGCGGTCGTGCGGTTCCAGACTGTAGCGCCTAGAACCGCTCGGCCACCTCCGTCGGCTGGTTTTAAAAATTCAGCCGCTAAGGGGGGTGAAATAGATGACGAAAATTTTTATGAAAATGTTTGGTTATTCAAAACATTTTTAATGCTTAATCTATGGAAATTGGTATTTGACCTCTCGGTTAAAAACAAAGAAATATGTGTTAGGGAATAACACTTTCTTCAGAAATATCACCACACTAATTCTAAGGACACGATTAGCAAAAACTCCAGCTACCAGCATCGCTTTGCAGGGGGAAGTATATTCGAAAAGTCTATGCTTCTGTGACTTTCATTAACGTGAAAACTTTAGGTGTTTCAATTTGTGGATAAGATAAAAGACTTGGTCGGGTTTGTATAGAAAAAGAAACGGATCTTTAATTTTTTAATTTTTTATTAGGCCTAGCAGACCCTTAAAAGTTATTTTTGTTACAATTACTACACAAAAGCGGGCAAAGCTGCAGGCGCTAAGCTAGTGTTTTAGTTATTTCCGGTTTAACGCAGCAGTAATCGCCATTTGCATTACAACGTAGTTCACAGATTTGCTATTCCACAGCCGCCGCATGGTCTTCACTTGTCGAAGTACAATTAAAAGCTTCTCTGCGGATACGTTTGTCAGACTACTCACAATCGAAGCATAAATCAGTTACGGAGTGTGTCACAATCATATGAAAATGTTTACGAAGTTCATCTTCAACACTCACATACTCCTTCCATCACGGCTACAAACGGTCTCTTATTTCAACAATACAATCTCATCCATTTTGACGACATCTTACATGGATTAAATGAGTTCCTACTGTGTACATCGCATTGCCTCACATTTTCATATCTTATTATTATTACATGAGAGATAATCTTTTACACATGTGAAAAACAGTATAGAATTCTGCAGTGTGCTAGAAGACATAAGTTAACATCATAAGCAATATTTTACCCAATAACAGTGAAGAACAAAGAAATGACTGCACGTACAGATCAGTGCGAATATATTAATAAAAAAATATGTTTATCTGCGAACAGTGAAATTTCAGAACCACGGTTAATAACCAGATAAACGAGTTGCAGCCAGGCATCCATATTGCCACACGTGGGCAATCTATCACGTGCGATCCATCAGATTGCTTGCTAATTACGGATCATCAGAGACTGATTACTGCGTTCTGGTATGTGCTCAACCATGTGCGAACTGTGAGCAGATCGTTTCACCTGATGGCGGGCTGCTGCGATCTGTCGCTCGTGTGTGTGGGAACCCTAAAGTAAATTTCTCTGTGAAACGTAAGTAAGAGCTTGATAAAGTACCCTAAGATATTAATAACTCGGTGGAAGTGAATGAAAGTGTGATACGTCTCCCAGTCGTTCACATGGCGTGAGATCAGCATATCTATGGCTTCAAATAAAGTTCCCCGTAATAATTAAAGAAACGGGAAAAGACAGTGAGTGTCAATCAGAGAGCAGTTGCGATGTAGTGCGGTAGTGTACCTGATTACCACATGGACTGTAGACATTTGGATGACTTCACAAGGGGGAAGAATCATCGCGAATCTGGATGAAGTACGAAATGTGACAAATGTAGCCTAGGGATCTGCGCGCAACACTGTTCCACATATATGGGGACCGTTCTGAACCACAAGCACTGCCGTCCGAAGGAGAGGGGGTGGTGGACCACGGGCAACTACGACAACAAGTGAAGTTACATTCCGCAACAGTCAAGAAGAGATCACGTCAAATAACCACATTTAATAGGACTGCTCCACAGTGGCACGTGGACAGCATGGAGGTGGTGTCATTATCCAATGACCTGTATGTTGTGTTCCGTTGACAGTTGCAAACTGGCGGCACCTTTTGCGGTGATGCCAGCAACATAGGGACTGGAGCAACAATGGAGATGCGGGGTCGCGTGATCTTCTGGGATAAGAACAGATACAGCGGGTAATGATTGGTAAGAGGTGGAAACATGGGAACATGTAATGCACCCCACAACATTGCCGAACATTAATGTTTTGTTAGCCTAGATGTTATGATGGGGGCAGGGATGATGTTGTATAAGCGTACTGATCTCCATACCTTTGAACACGGTACGCTCACCGGTAACCGTTATTGCGACACTGTACTCTTCTCACGTGCGTCTTTTCACGGGTGCACTAGACTCTCACTTCATTTTTGTGGATGGAAATGTGCGAATAGACTGACCTGCCAGTTCCCCTAATTAAATCGCATCGAGCGCGTTTGGGTTGCCTTGGGGAGACCTCCACTGATGTCACAAGAGTTATGAGACACCCCCAATATCGTGTCGGACATCCCTTCGCCCGGCGTAGTACAGAAACTCGACGTGGCATGGACTCAACAAGTTGTTGGACGTGTCCTGCGGAAATATTGAGCCACGCTGCCTCCATATCCGTCCGTAATCCTGGAAGTGTAGCCGGTGCAGGATTTTGTGCACGAATTAACCCCTCAGTTATGTCTCATAAATGTTCGATGAGATTCATGTTCGATGGGATTTGTGTCGGGTGATCTGACTGGCCAAATCATTCGCTCGAATTCTCCATAATGAGCTTCAAATCAATCGTCAACAGCAGTGGCCAAGTGAAGTGGCGCATTTTCCTCCATGAAGATGAAGTCCATGAATGACTGCAAATGTGTCCAAGTAGCCGAACGTAAAAATTTCCGTCAATGATCGATTTAGTTGGACCAGATGACCCAATCTACTCCATGTAAACACCGCCCACAACATTATGGAGCCACCTCCAACTTGCACAATGCCTTGTTGACAACTTGGGTCCACGGCTTCGTGGGGTCTGCGCCACACTCGAACCCTACCATCAGCTCCTGTCAACTGAAATCGGGACTCTTCTTTCCAGGCCGCAGTGCGGGCGATGTCGTGCTGTTACATAGACAATCGCGTCGGTCGTCTGATGCCGTGGCAGGGTACCACAAAATTTTGCAGCGCTGTCCCAACCGATACGCTCATCGTACGTTCCAGATTTCTGCGGTTACTTCACGCAGTATTGTCTGTCTGTTAGCATTGAGACCGCTACGGTCGCAGGTTCGAATCCTGCCTCGGGCATGGATGTTTGTGATGTCCTTAGGTTAGTTAGGTTTAACTAGTTCTAAGTTCTAGGGGACTGATGACCTAAGATGTTGAGTCCCATAGTGCTCAGAGCCATTTTGTTAGCACTGACAACTCTACGCAGACGCCGCTGCTCCCGCTCCTTAAGTGAAGGCCGTCGGGGACAGGTTGTCCGTGGTGAGAGGTAATGCCTGCAATTTGATACGAGGGTGAGTCAAATGAAAACCTTAAATTTGTAATAGCAAATAGAAATTTTGCGCAGTTATCCTGTTAGTTAGTAAGCGTGCAGAATGGCCTGTAGGTGGCAGCATAGTTCAGATGCACACATACCGTCGCAGTATCGGTATAAAGATGGCTTCCCCACTTTCGACTTGTGCCAGGGAAGAACAGCGTTCTGTTATTCGGTTTTTCCGTAGTGAAGGTGTGAAACCTATTGAAATTCATCGACGAATGAAGGTTCAGTACGGTGATGCATGTTTGTCACAGCAGCAAGTCTACGAAGTTCGTAAATGGTGTGACTTCAGTGGAAGATGCTCTTCGTCCAGGTCAGGCACAACGAGTTGTGACTCCACAGAACATTGCAGCAGTTGAAGCCATGGTGAAGGAAAACCACCGAGTGACACTGAATGACATTGCAGCATGTTTGCAGATTAGTCATGGATCAGCACACCCCATCGTGCATGATGTGCTCCAGTTTCACAAAGTGTATGCAAGATGGATGCCACGGCAGCTGACTCCTGAAATGAGAGAACCACGTGTTGATGCTTGTGAAGAACTTCTTCGGCGCTTTGAATGAGAAAGTGATGGCTTCCTTGCAAGAATCGTTAACGTTGGGGACGGAACCTGAGTTCACTTCCACCAACCGAAAACAAAGAGAGGGAGCAAAGAATGCCACCATTCCTCGTCACCAAAAAAGTTTCGAACAGAACCATTAGCAGGGAAGGTTATGCTCACTCTCTTTTGGGACGAAAAAGGCGTCATTTTGGAGCATTATATGCCCAGAGGGACCGCTGTCACCAGTGCATCATACACAGATCTCCTAAAAATCATCTGCGGCCTGCAATCAAATCAAAGCGACGTGGATTGCTGTCAGCAGGTGTCCTTTTGTAACACTACAATGTAAGGCCGCACACTGCCCTTACAACAGACCTGCATTTTGAATGTCTTCCTCATCCACCATACTCACCAGGCCTTTCCCCAAGTTAGTTCCACACGTTTGGACCACTCAAAGATGCAATGGGAGGAAAAAAGTTCCGTTCTGATGAAAAGGCACGCCACGCGGTGCATGAGTGGTTGCGCGGACTACCAAAAGAATTTTTTTCTAAAGGAATTTATGCACTTTCTAAGCGCTGGAGGACTTGCATTGAGCGTGGGAGAGATTATGTTGAAATGTGATACAGCTTTGTACCACTTCTGCACAATAAATAATATTTAAAAAAATATTTAAGGTTTTCATTTGACTCACCCTCGATATTCTCGGCATGCTCTTGAGACTGTGGATCCCGGAATGTTGAATTCCACAACCATTTCCGAAACGGAATGTCCCATGCGTCTAGCTCCAACTGCCACTCCCCTTTCAAAGTCTGTTAAATCCTGTCGTACGGCCATTGTCACCTGAGTACAAAGGACAGCTCCGCCAGTGTATCGCCCTTTCATACCTTGTGTGAGCGATATTACCTCCTACTGTATATGTGCATATCGCTATCACACGACTTATCACCTCAGTGTATAGCAGAAGTTCTTCCTATTTATGATCAAAGATTCGTCGAGCTGTGTTACTTGGCAGTGATATGTCAAGCGTATGTTGCTTTCGTCCTTAAGCTTTGCACACCCGTGAGGTGGATGGAATGGCTGCAGAGTGTGAGGCAGACATCATGATTGGGTACTGTGTGAGATGAACGATTCACGAGCAACCCTTGCAACAGTTTTGAGGTAAGCCCTCAGCAGCAGAGAGCAGCTCGGCTCGTGGACACAAAATGTGCCTGAATGAACCCCGATGCAGACCGTCATTGCACAGAACAAAAGGTCGCTGCTTCTACGCAGAGTTGTCAAACTCGATGTGGAACTATGTAATTGCTCTAACGGAGGCTGGCAAGAAAGCGCGGCGTGGAAGACCGCCGCGCTGCCTGGCGGTGCGTGGCGGCACTAATGGCCTGGAGGCGGCGCTAATTAAGGCCAGCCACAACAAAGCGCTCGTAATGGCCGCCCCGCCTTTGACGCCGCGGCGCGCGCCACCTACAGCTGCAGCCCGCCTGCAGACGCCGGGCCGCACCGCGACGCGCTTTCTGATTAGCCGGTCTCCGGCCGCGGTGACGACTCGCTGACAGACGCACAGTACCCTACCCTGCAGGCGCTGCGTGCTGCAAGGAGATCACAACTGATTACCTGCTGACCCGGTCGAGAGAAGTGTGCAGCTGAATCATGATATTATTGCCAGGTTCTTCATCGGAATTATCTCCTTCGTGGCTGTTCCACAGACAAAATATCGGTGGCTGTTCAGGGATATTTTTGAGTATTTTCGCACTGAAGGAGCTAGAGGCTTGGACGCACTGCTGTTGCATGTACACGTGCGCGAACTATCGCTTTCTCGGATTGCTGCAGAACTACCATCGGGTGGTAAAATGTAAATATCGTGTGGCCTACGGATCTCGGACACAGACACCATGGTCAGTTTTGATGTGGTACCACTTCAGGTCACACTCGATATAATTAGTGAGAAATTTGACAGAGCATTGCTGAATATTTTCAAGCATATTTTGACATCGAGGTACTTCCTTTGTGGAGGCCAATTCTGTGAGCAGACTGAAGGAGTGGCCATGGGTAGCCCCTTATCTGCAGTAGTAAATAAATGTAAATGTCGTGTGACTAGGGCCTCCCGTAGGGTAGACTGTTCGCCAGGTGCAGGTCTTTCGAGTTGACGCCACTTCGGCGACCTGCTCATCGATAGGGATGAAATGATGATGTTTAGGACAACACAACACCCAGTCCCTGAGCGGAGAAAATCTCAGATCCAGCCGGGAATCTAACCCGGTCCCTCAAGATTGACATTCCGTCGCGCTGACCACTCAGCTACTGGGGCCATAACTGGCGGTTATACGAGTGATTAAAGTTCAGCTACTCACAGAGGTCCAGTGTGGGCAGTAATTATCGTATGGCAGCGAAACTAGGTAAATATTCTAATGCGTCAACACGGAATTGATTTATGCCGGAAAAAAAAAATTAGTTTCAATTTTGGCCACCAGGTGCCAATCTGGCGCTATCAGTGCAACAAAGACGTATAGAAATGCTTCCACACGTAATTAATTAGAAACAGGACATGGACAGAAAAGGTCAAACAAGTGAGAAAGACATAATGTTGATATTATTAACTGTCGCTTGCACAACTTTTTCGATAATAGCCCCAGAGACGTCGACGAGATGCTGTACAGCGCCAGGTGCAAATCAGGTGGCCATAATTGGAACTAATTTGTTTCCAGCGTAGATCGGTTCCACGTTAACAGATTAGAATATCTACCAAGTTTCGCCGCCATACGATGATTATAGCCCACACTGGCCCCCTGTGAGCAGCTGCAATTGAATTATAACCACCACGTGTGTCAACAGTCGCCCGCTGCAGAGCGCCTCCCCTGTAAATTGCTGGTCGCCTGCACGCAGTAAAGCTGTGTTAACCGCGTGGTGTGAACGCGGAATAAGTGTCTTCTCAGCTCACAGCAGAGCATCTCTCAATAAGTCCCTAATTATCCGGTGCTAGACTGACAGACACACTCATGATGGGTCGGCGTACGTGCTCTTTACTATATACTATTTTTAAATTTAAACTCGTGAAGTTTTCTTACAGAGTGATCGATTGTTTCTTTTCCTTGTGGACCCAATGCCTACATATCCTGACAACTAACACATGGCGTCGTCAGCCTAGGATACAGACCGGCTTAAGTATAGTAGAGAGTCTTGCGGTACTGGCCACCTTTTCATTTGTAAAATGTGAAATATTTAAAAATTAGGGAATTTTATACAGTAATCTGGTATTTAAACTAATGCCTCATGGATGTACGTGTATGAATTCCTTGAAATTTTACAAAAGTGACAGGTTATGTAGAAGTATAAATTGCCTTCTTGTTCAAATGGCTCTGAGTACTATGGGACTCAACAGCTGAGGTCATCAGTCCCCTAGAACTTAGAACTGCTTAAACCTAACCAACCTAAGGACGTTACACACATCTATGCCCGAGGCAGGATTCGAACCTGCGACCGTAGCGGTCGTGCAGTTCCAGACTGAAGCGCCTCGAACCGCTCGGCCACACAGGCCGGCTGCCGTCTAGTACCGGCCAGTGCTTGTATAGGAAGATTTTTCAGGCTTTATTGATGAATAACATTACACAAGTAAAGAAAATCAGTAAAAACATTATTATATGAATAAAACTGACTAATTTAAACATCATTGTCACTTCTTGCAATGATCACAAATACAATATACTTCCTTGGTCCACACAACCAACATGTGCCCACTTGTTACATTTCGTGCATTGTATCCATTCCTCTTCAAAGGATTCTAAGCATTTTACACATATTGTACTCCGTCCATTGTTAGTGTATCCCCACCAAATTACAGCCTCTTTCGACGCTACCTGTTTGTTGCATCACTATTTGGGCTATTTAGTCGTTTGCTTCTTTTAGATGCATCTGATTTTTCTCTATAGAACCCCTGACCTGACTTCGGGTCTCTTTCTGACTCTTTTCTCTGCTGTTTGTATTTTATTCTATCCGCCCTGGTAGCTGAAATATAAAGCGGCTTGCTAACTTACGCATTGAGTGGGCGAACCATGTTAATGAACACAAAGCTCTTGGAATGGCATTGACAACGTCCCTTTTAAAAATGATAGCAATAAATTGGCGGGAGGCGGCAAGAAAAATCAAGGGAGCTTTGATTGAAAACTGTCAACGTAGCATAGACCAGTTCCAGAGAATATTGTTTATCAACACGTATACTTTATCCAAGGCCTACTACATAGCACAGGTTCTCCCCATTCCATCAATGGTGGCGAAGACGATCATGTCCACCTTAGCAAAGTTCTTGTGGAAAGGGGAATTGTTTCGAGTGCCGGTGAAGACAGCAGTTTTGGATCCAAGCAATGGAGGAATGGGTCTAACCGACATCAAGTCTAAAGCGATGGCATTGTATGTCAAACGAACATGGAGCATAATGTGTAATGATCCAGGGGGCATTACAGCAAAACTATATGATATTGTTAGGCCAGAAAGTGTAGAGCCGCCTATAAATATACAAAAAATAAGTTTTAAGCTGAAACACATTAGGGAGTATTATCTTGAACTAAGTTATCTCAGCAAAAAGATTTTAAACTGCAAAAACGTTACAGCAAAGGCGATTTTAGCTGAAAGGCGGAAACATGAAAGGAAAAATAACATAGAAACCAAATATGCTGGAATAGCATGGAATGTGGTCTGGAAAAACATCAGTAGTGATGTTCTTTCGTCTGACGTGAGAACAGCGTGGTACAAGGTAGTCAATAACATCATCAGCACTAATGAGCGCCTCTTTGCCGTCGGTTTAAGTGACACAAACCTCTGCAGCAAATGCAACCTCGTTGATAGTGTTCCTCATCGTTACACTTGTGGAGATCGGATTATCAACTGGAGGTGGACCAGGGAGAAAATTGCTCAAATAACAAGAACTTCAGCAAACAATGTACCGACTAACAGTTTCTTCAGACCAGAGGAAAGTTACTACCCTCAGGCAAAAAATAACGCAGTGATTTGGTTAATGGGCAAATATACAAGTTATGTTTTTAACAATATTGGGAGCGATGAACATATTGAATACAAGATGTATATGGAAAATGAATTCGAGAAAATACTCAAATATCAGAATCACAATAAGAAATATGGTAACATGCTCCGAATTGTCTTCAACCGAATGGGTATAGGTTAGGAACTGGATTCCTAGTAGAGAGGGAATGGATTGGGTCACGTTCCCGACCCTAACCTCACCTGCAAGTCACACATGAAAAATAAATCAGCAGTACAGCAGATACAAGAATATGGCGAGAAACATCTGGTGTCTGATATAAAGGAAGATCTTGAACTCCCTATAGATGCGTTTAGAAGGCTGGAACTGACAAAAATAACAAGGCAGTGAAATATTTTGCGATGTCGCTGTTCGGGACTTCTCTTCTGTCCATGTAATTTACCCAGGAAAGAACACATATCAAGGATTTACTGAATGATTAATTTGGGTCTGGGAAATGATGATGAGGAACCGGCTGCAGAAGAAGAAAATGTGCGTACTGAACTGCCACCAGTTGAAGGTGACAGTGAAGGTGCTAAATTGTGCTACTACTAAAGACTCATTTTTTGAATGCTGTAATTCATGACTGCAATTATCTGTCACCTTATTTATGTCATTTCATTGTAGTCATTTTTTTTACTGTTTCTAGTGAATAAAAAAAAATCAAGAAAAAAAAAAGTGGTCAGCGTGACAGACTGTCAATCCTAAGGGCCCGGGTTCGATTCCCGGCTGGGTCGGAAATTTTTCTCCGCTTAGGGACTGGGTGTTGTGTTGTCCTAATCGTCATCATTTCATCCCCATCGACGCGCAGGTCGCCGAAGTGGCGTCAAATCGAATGACCTGCACCAGGCGAACGGTCTACCCGACGGGAGGCCCTAGTCACACGACATTTCCATTTATACCTAAAATACTCCTCGGAACATGAATGGCTCAGTTGCCTGTCTTGCTGTCATTTTCCTCGACATTGCTTCATTTATTGCCACTTCATATCCTCTTCAGACCATTCTCGTTTCATGTTCCCCTTACTCTCAGCCATTCACGCCGAAAAGTGAAGAGAAAGAGTTATTGTTATCTTTCTCCTAACGTTCTGACTTGGTTCTGCAAGACAAGTGGTCGGCCGATAATGTACGATGATCACGCAGTAAAAACGATACCAGTTGCGTATCAAGAATGAAGTTCTCACTCTGCAGTGGAGTGTGCGCTGATATGGAACTTCCTGGCAGATTAAAACTGTGTGCCGGACCGAGACTCGAATTCGGGACCTTTGCCTTTCACGGCCAAGTGCTCTACTATCTGAGTTTTAATCTTCAAGGAAGTTTCATATCAGCGCACACTCCGCTGTAGAGTGAAAGTTTCATTCTGGGAACATCCCCCAGGCTGTGGCTTAGCCATGTCTCCGCAATATCATTTCTTCCAGGAGTGCTAGTTCTGCAAGTTTCGCACGAGAGATTGGGTGAAGTTTGGAAGGTAGGAGACCAGGTACTGGCGAAAGTAAATCTGTGAGGACAGGTCGTGAGTCGTGCTTGGGTAACTTAGATGGTAGAGCACTTGCAAGCGAAAGGCATAGTTCCCGAGTTCGAGTCTCGGTCCGGCACACAGTTTTAATCTACCAGAAAGTTTCAGTTGCGTATTGCTGAACACACAATGTCTTGAAAGTTTTGCGGCTAAAGTATCCGTAAACAGTACAATTAAAATAAATGTAAAAGAAATGAACGCAGGAGAAAATGCTCGACGTATTATAAGTGGGATCATGGCGTCTTTCAGCTCACCCCTTGTATGTGCTACCACCTACTAGCGATGGCCAGTACTGTTAGACGGACGGTACTGTAGGACTTTCCCCTAAGGGACCCTCGATCTCTGGAGACAAATTACGAAGTAATCACATTGGTTTCCTACCACCCTTTATGTTTGTATCGGTGGGCCGGCCGAAGCGGCCGTGCGGTTAAAGGCGCTGCAGTCTGGAACCGTAAGACCGCTACGGTCGCAGGTTCGAATCCTGCCTCGGGCAGGTTTAACTAGTTCTAAGTTCTAGGGGACTAATGACCTCAGCAGTTGAGTCCCATAGTGCTCAGAGCCATTTGAACCATTTTTTTGTATCGGTGATACGGTGAAAGTATCTCCACAGTAATGCAAATGTCGACGACTTGCGCTGTATACATTGTCTGAAAAAAAAAAAGATTGTTCCATTCACTCACGGAATTTGCTGTTGATAACAGTAACGCTTATTTTAATGTTGACCTTGAAGCTTGGAGTGAGTATATCTCGGTGCTGTTTAGTATCTGTGTTGGTCGCAATGTTAATTGTACGTTAGCAGTGGTACACAGCAGGGTGGCTAGGTCTCCTGATGAAAAATTGGCTCATGTCAGGTTACCGAGTATCGGACCATTGCTCGGTACTTTATTGCTAACACAATGAAATCGACAGCTGTAAAAGTGCCTTCTGGAGTAACACAAGGGAATGTTATTGGAACGAAGGAAGGAAGATTAAGGTTTGACGTCCCGTCAACATCGAGGTTTTTAGAGGCGGAGCACTGGTTCGGAGTGTTCAGTGGGTGGGGAGAGAAATAGACCGTGCCCTCAGCTGTTCAGGTGAACCACGGAAAAACTAAATCTGGCTGGACGGAGGGGGGTTGGAACCGCCGTCCTTCAGAATATGAGTCCAGTGTGATAACCACCGCGCCTGCCCAGGCGGTGCAAGTGTTGCTGGGCCATTACTGTTTACAATATACGGCAGTTGGACAAAATTATGGAAACAATGCGAGAAATGCATGCTTGAATATAAATGTCAGTGCTAGCCAAGCCTGCAGGTTTTTCTTTGATATTTTACCACTAACGGCACTTGTTCAATGTCCTAAATAGGCGTCAAGTACCAGTCATGGTCAGAAAAGTATTCTGCGTAGTTGTGAGTTAAGTGAATTAGTGCTATGCTTAGCTCGACTTCAAAACATCATATCTCGACAACGGATAAAGATTACTGGACAAAAGAAATTGTTTTGATTTTATCCATTTACTATCTTCGCGTAAATTTTGAACCGATTCGTAGAAGTTTAAAGTGCCAAACTGGCACGCTTCAGAACACGTAAAATCCAAAAACCAAGAGTTTTTCACATGGTAAAAACTTAGACCAAAATGCGATGTATTGGTGGACCAAATTTCAGCTATCAGTCTAACTCCAGTCCGGAGTTTTTGCACATAAAATCCGAACGACGGTGACTGTTTTTGCATATAAAATCCAAACGGTGTCGATACGGATGGTGCCAGTAACTGAACATTAACTTCAGCCCAATAAAAAATTTTGCTAAAGGAATTAAACGATTCGCACAATCTGCCTGGGCGCCAGTTCTGTCCATCGTTCATATACAGCAACGTAGCTACAGTAAGAAAATTGTTCGTATGGCTGTACAAATGGCTGCTTTGGGATAAATCAAATACTTTTCGTCCTATGTTCCTAGCCGGAATAGGAACCGAGCACCAAGACACCCACCAAACCGCGATTCTGTGCACGCCCTCTCCATACATCCTATAACGTCTTCAGAATACTCGTATAATATGCAATTACAAAACGTACAACATAATCCTACACAGATGCAACAATATTGTCACGTGATTCCCGTATCTACTGAAACAGCTCTGCAGAGTGTTGTTCTGCTGGTCTTCCCCTGAATTCAGTGAATCCACGTCTACAACTACATCTATGCAGACCACCTTGAGGTGTGTGGCGGAGGGTACTTGTGGTACCACTAAGATTTGTCGATAAACTTCTGTATGAGCTTTAATTCTGTCAATTCTCGTCGTGGTCATTCTGAAAGACACGTGTGGGAGGAAGAAATATGTTGCTCTCGAAATTTCAACAGCAGCTTTCTCCGTGATACAATCTTGTAGTGAGTGCCACTGGAGTTTGTTAAGCAACTCTGTAAAACGATCACGCATACTACACGATGCCATGACGCAACGTGCTGCTGGTCGTTGGTTCTGTCTGCCACTTCTGTTAATCCTACTTGGCAAGACCCAGACTGATGAAAAATATGCAAGAATCGGTCGAACAAGTGTTTTGCACATCTTTCGTGGATGAATTACATTTCTTGAGGATTCTTACAGCGGATCTCAGCCTGGCGTCTGCTTTTCCTACAATTTTTTGATGTGAATGTTCCACGATCACTTCGCCTATTTACGTGCAGTATGCTACATTTATTTACGTTCGGGGTCAACAACCGTTACTGTACCGATCGTCAACCTACTGTACATCGTTCTACACTTCGCTATAATCTTTTGGCGTTGCAACCTACCTATATTCAACAGCATCATCTACAAAAAGAGTCATAAGGCTGCATCATTTATATACAGAAGTTGGACAAAAATATGGAAACACCAACAATACAATACATGCTGTCAACAAGGTTGATACATCATTATACAGTTGTTGTGGAATTCCAGAAAATCTGGATATCAATAACGATAAATACGAAATCTAGGTCACCATCCACATAACTAATTGTGTATTCAGAAAGACCAGATTAATTTCGCTGCGGTGAAGTCTGGTACCAGACAGAGTTTAGTTCGTAGACTCCAAAAGAGGTAAAATTCATCCAACAAAGAACGTCACAACATTACCCTCGGAAGGTTGTCAGTACGTTTTGTTTGGAATTGTTGGTGAGTTAGATCAGTGACTGAGGCACGGAAGATTCAGAGAAGAGCAACATGATTTTTCACAACGTTTTTTCTGTCACACGCAATATCCTGGTGCAGAAAAACCAGTGGGCCGAGGGAAGCGCGTTTTTTCTGCGGAACTTGGGTGGAAACATTTTCAGACAGCTGAGTTCTGCGCTTTCATTGTGTGGACACGTTGGTTTAGACCTTTTTGTAATTAAGCATGGTAATTAGCACAGGAACTTCTCCCATTACTGCTAGTTGTAAGAGTTGGCATTATTAGAATTTCACTCTACAGGTATTTATAGACGTACAGTTGATCATCCCAGAGCTGAATAAATTACAATTGTTGAGAGTAGAAATGTGCTGATTGCACAGCAGAAACTTCGTTGTTTATTTGAGTCCTGATTCGCGAATGTTAATATGTTCTCATAGCAGTTTTGCAGTTTGCACGGAACGACAGAATCAGGTGTCACAACAACGATATTATTTTGTATCTTCGAGTACGAGTATTGGGGATGGAATTCTTCTCGTAACATCTTAGAGATCAGTTACAATCATATTTCTTCTGTTTATTGTGTGTGCATCGCAGTACACTCCCTTGTACCATCTGGTATATAATTCTTTTGTTAGTGTAGTGTGTGAGAGGGGCGTCGTTGAGATTAGTTGCGTTATTTTTGGAGATATTTTGGAGGATGGTCGTGTACTGTCCACGCAAAAGGCGTGTTGACTATCTTGTGTGTTTCGCTGTGGTTTGTGACCACTGTCCAATGCAATGTGTCTTCGCTGTGGGCTGATTATTGTTATCGCCAGTGGCGCGATGTATTTGCGGTGTGTTTTTTGTCTGTGGATGTTGCCTTTGGTGTGATGTTTCTCGCGAAGAGTACATTTTATTCGAGTGAGGTTACACAAATGAGCTATCGAATGCAGTTGTTGTTCACTGTGGTTATTCGCTTGTGGTTTTCGCATATGGTTTTCCACACTTTTGTGTGATGATATTTGCGAGTAGTTTGCGAGCACCTGAGTGATAGATCTTGGACGGTAGTTTGTACAATGTTGGTATGAGCATGGAATATGCGAGTCATTTTAGTATGTGAGGAAGGCACACCATTAATTTGTGAGAAAGAGAAGAACGGAAGATATGTAGCTTAGCAGTCAAATGTCAATAATACCTTGTGATTTTTATGATTGTATCAGCGTCTGGAGTGGAAAATTTGTACACCAGTTTGAGAAAATTTTGTGTCACTTTCAGCAAAAAGAGAATTTCCCTTCTTTTTATCCCAATTTGAATAGCGAGCAGACTGGTGACGTCGGTACTCATCGAGATTCACACCATAAACCAGTGTTAGTGCCACCTTAACAACAACAAAATGGGAGTATAGTAGTTTGCGTATCTTTTATAGTAGTTGGGTTGCATGAATAAGTAGTGTATTTAGATGGAATGAGAATGACTAAAGTGAATGTGTAGTCTAAGCTGGCTTTGTACTTTGCGTGCATGAAAGGTTACGGGAAATTAACACTATACTATCATACAGTACAACACCTCACCACTACTTAAGATTATAAATATTTAGACACAGAAAATCAATCATTTAAAATTATTTTGGTAATAATATCCAATTTTTGTGAAATACACTAAGATTATATTTTTGATAAAGAGCTGTAAACCATTTTATTTTATTTTTATTCTTGGAGTAATCATTCATTATAATAATCAGTCATTATAATTCACTGTAT
Organism: Schistocerca piceifrons; assembly: GCF_021461385.2. NCBI lineage: Eukaryota > Metazoa > Arthropoda > Insecta > Orthoptera > Acrididae > Schistocerca > Schistocerca piceifrons. The sequence goes on along the minus strand of NC_060139.1, from coordinate 418,809,671 downwards.
TTACGCTGTAAGCATATTTGTAAAAACGCTGCACTAAGTTTCCATGTAAGAATTGTGCAGACTATGAGCGGCTGAGTTGTGGCGACATATCAGGGAGTTGGAGAAATCACAGACACCGAAGCGGCGGTAGCAACTTGGCAGATGGGCCGCCATGCAGACAAGACGGCTAAGGCAGTATGCCACCCCTGTGAGTAGAGGATGACACAGCAGGCGATGGTGGCCCACTTAGCGACCGCAGGGCAGCTGGTCGTTTTGACGTCATCGGGCTGCATGAATGGAGTCAGGAGTGGTAACCCCTTTGCACCTCGCGCTGTCAACAGGGGGCTGGTGCCCAGCCGACATCAGAGCACTTTCGCCGCCGCTGCCACTACAAGGTCCAGAGGGACCAACCACTGAATGGAAGTCAGAGGCCCGTGCGAGCAGTGCGCACTGGGCAGTGCTGAGTGGAGGTATTCGTATGCCTGGAAACACGGTCGATGGCGTCGGCGATGGCGGGAGGTGATTCACCTCAAACCTGTGCTCGTGTGCTGCCCGGGTCTTCTCATGATCTTCAACAGTGGCAATGCATTGCTGACCAGCACATCATCTAAGACGGTCACTAATCTAGACGCCATTGATTGCTGCCACAGACAAGGTCCTGCCACACTGAGGGTGCTGCCGGTAATGTGCATGCCTAGAAAAAGTGGTAACCCATCTTGGCAAACCCATCCCATATAGCTGCCACATCTAACCTGTTACATGACATGTGTAGTGTAGTGTTTTCATGTGACAATTGTAAAAAAAAAAAAAAAAAAAAAAAAAAAAAAACAAACAAACTGGACTCCCTAAAGGGAGAAGGGAGCTGTGGAAGCTTTGTTTTCATTAATTGCTTTATGTATGTTTGTTTTACATATGTTTTATATGTGCCTTGCTGTTTTCATTTTTACAAGGTTACACGTATGTGTTATGTTTTACTATCAAGTTTTATTTTTTCTTTAATGAACGCATGTATTATTTTTTCGTTTTGTGTAAGGATTTACTTGTTTTATGTCAATCATATGTTGTTTTGTTGTGATGACATGCATGCAGCAGAGAGTGTATGGATGACCCCTCATTGAATGTGGTAAAGACAGGGAATAACATTGTGCTGGGATTTATGGTGAACAAAAATTGATTCATGATTATTTCTTTGATAAAGACCCAACTGAAGTGTCACCATTTATTCTGTTCATGTCACACTGACCTTTTAAAGTGTGACACTCCCTACGAATAAATTTGAGGGGAACGGGGTGGTTATGAGTGATTGCAGGGCACTCTCACTTGGGATTCGATGTCATGCCTCTTCATGTTCTTAGGGAAGACGATCTTTATTACGACTTGACTTCATACATCATGATAAAATGGTGGGCAGTAGTTAATGTTCTTGCTTGCGTGATCTAGGGAAGGAATAATGGTAAACTTTACATGCGTTCAAAGAAGTAGGGTGCCGATTTAAACGACTGCAGTAAAAGAACGGCAATGGTGGTCCAAGGGAAGCACGTTTCTTCTGCAGATCCTGGGTGGAAACATTTCCGGATGGCTGAGTCCCGCTGTCTCATTGTGCAGACACGTTGGTTGGCGCCGGTTGGTCAGCATCCGCGTCCAGGTAGACTGACTGGCACTGGGAAGTCGCCGCTGCAATGTCCAGCACATTGTAGACTGGCAATAAAACAGACGATGGGCTCTTGTTAGGCAACTGTGCGTGTTCTGCGAATTTCTGTGGGACAGGTCACTGGTACCCAGACGTCCAGACTCTGTTACAAAACATATTTGTGAAAGCGCAAGGCTTTTAGCGAGTTTATGGCCATTCTTCGCAAACTTTGAAATAGACGCGATAGGGGAGATAACAAGCTTCTGATGGAGAGGTGTGGTTCCATCCCTCTCATGTTGTTAGCAAAAGACATGGCGTAAGCGTGTGGGAAAGAGGCCGCGAAGCTGAATCTTTTTTTCCTTTTCTCCCAATTAGCTTTAAAGTCTCTGATTGGTGAAATAGGTGTATGCAGAACAAGGGGTGCTCTCCGAGCTTCGAATGCCATGCTCCAGCTCGTGATTGGCTTGGGCTAAAGTGGGATAAGATGTAAATGGGCTTTTGCTACTGAGTTTAGGAGGAAAGTGGACAGAAAGAGATCACTCTTGTACTAGCGCTTCACTAGCAAAGAACTGCAGGACTCTACCTAAACAGTGAGACTTGTGTCCTTTGGTAGTGTGCCAATTACAGCCTGTGCCAGTCACCTTCTGAACCATCAGAGGTACTTCTTCTAGCATCACGCACACAACGAGTGATGCTTAGGTGTGCTTATTTGTCTTGAGTCGGCCGTCTATGCATTTGACATATTCCGTCATGCATAGTCGTGGCACGGAGTCAAATTGCTTTGGCAGACAAGCAAATGTGTCCACCTGCACACTGGAATCCACTGGGGTTTCTGAGGCTCATAGGGATGTACCTGCATTCCGAATTAACCGAACGCAAAACCGCGTACTTGCATTTTTCGGGTGCGTGCCATTAATAACAGATTGCGGTCGTCTATGACTTCAGTCGCCGAACGCATCGCGGTGTGCCGCCTTGATCAGCAGAAGGGTAAAGTATTCACTGCTAAGGCGTAGGGCTCCAAAATATGTTTCTTAGCACTCTGTTCTTTCGAACGATATTTTACTTTTTTTGAATAGTAGAGTATAGATGATTGATGGTAGCGTAATTTTTGTGCCATAGCCCGGATTCGTGTCTATGAAGTCAGATAAAGCGATTAGTGTTCTGGTTAGTGTCGTGTGTCGATCCCCAGCTGATCACTTTGTCCACCATAGACCCCATGTTAGTGAAAGCGTTTGTCAAATGAAAATGTTTGCGTGATGGGTTTTTAGTCATTTTTTTGTCTTGTGGTGTTAAGAATGAATAAATCTATTGTCATTTAGATCACAATTTATCATTGTGTTCCGATTAACAGTACCTTGCCATTTTTATTAAAGTCCAGATTATAAAAGAAGGTAGTAAGCTTGGAAAGTTAGCTTCCAAAAACTCTTAGATGGCGTTAAGTACAAACACGGGTAGCAAACCAAATCCAGAAATGCTGAACTACGTTTCCAAATGTCCCTTTTTAAAGAAAAATCCAGCTGTACTACTCCAACGTTCCGTTTAATGTGGCGGCAGGGTATTATGATGCTACATTAGTTTTCGTGTGTGTGTGTGTGTGTGTGTGTGTGTGTGTGTGTGTGTGCGCAGTACTGTCAACCATGGGTAGGTATCATAGCGTTTTTACCTTCTTCCAAACGGTGATTCAATTATGTTTACTGTTACTGAGCTGTTTCTACGTACAAATGGTGTAGTACATTTACATTTTCTCTCTTCCACCACCAGTTTGCAGTGGAAGCCTACTATTCGACAACTGAAATGGGGATATGATTGAGCCGTGCTGCAGCTCGCTTTGGTGCTGTGGTAGGTTTCTGCCCTCTGTTGGAGGCCAGACGGTATCGTTTATTTGGCATCGTTGCGGTTGTTTGTATTCTTCACGTGTTGACTGGCGCCACTTGGTTTCGCAAGCGTTGCCTATCCGCTAGTGGCAGCAGCGGCGCTATCGATATGTAGTAACTATGAGATCTTCCGATTGACTTGGGTTCGTGTTGCTACTCGCAGTGTCGCCGAGACGAAGAGCAGCGAGCGTAGTGCTTGGGGATGGTGGATCTAATTAGCTTTCCTCTACTTCTTGTTACTAATTGCTGCATTCTATGTATTACTATTTGTTACTATTTGTTGAGTTCAACCAGTGGTATCTTTCCTGCCTGGTGGCCGCTAATGCCCCAGTTACCTGCCCTGGAGGTTAGTGTATGTAACGGCAGTGTACGTTTCGTCGCCTTGCCGCTGCTGTCAGGTAAGGCGTGTAGTTTTGACAGTTTCCTTGATTTGTAGGTCGGTTGGTGTTTCTTCTACTCTGGTAGTAGTGGCTCCTTTCTCCTTTCGGAAGCTCTAAACACAACATTCTGAGGACGTAGTGCTGATCGCAGGTTCGGGGTTTGGCGTGGTGTTCCATCGTTGCATTGGTTATCGGACGTAAGGTAGCTTCAGAAGATTATCATTAGTCATTCGTTAGACTGCCACTAATCTGAGTTACCATCTTGTGAAGTGAATACATCTCTTGGTTGCCTTTCTCATCGCTCGCGAAAGTGTTTTTGGCCTGATCTACTCAGAGATCGATTCCTGGAGTACCGTCTGTGACTAGCCCTTGTGTTTTATTATTGTGTTATTATTTTATTATTGTATTACAAAGTTACCATCATTGGCCTCATCTGTTTGGTGATCCGTTGCTTGTCCTTTGGATTTAACCTTGTTATTATATTTGCTGTTTTATTGTATGTTTCTAACTTTTTTTAATATTATTGCCATTCTTGGCGTTACAGTAGGTTTAAACGGTTGTGCAACTTAGTTTACTATCTTTTTGTCTCACCTGTTTGGTGACCAGTTGCCTGTCTTTCAAATTAGCTTTTGCTATTGCCTTGCTGTGTTGACAGTATGTTTGTTAATTTGTTAAAAATAATTGCCATTTCTGGCTTTAAAGGCCTTCAGCCGTGACTGTCGCTGCTTGTCATAAAATTCTAATGTGGCAATTGTACTTTAGCAGTTAGCCTTTAAGACCTTGGTGATTTGTTTTAAATAATTTAATAACTGTAGTTTGCAAGTTGCAAAAAGTTAAACAATTCTTAATTTATTGCCATGAACGCCTTCAGCTGTGAAACAATTCTTAATTTATTGCCATTAAGGCATTCAACCGTGAGTGTCGTTACTTGTCTTAAAATTTTAATTTGGCAATTGTATTTTGCAGCGAGCTTTAAGACCTTGGTCACTTGTCTTTTATATTTTAATAACTGCAATTGTAAGTTGGAGCAAGTTTAATCAATTCTTAATTTATTGCCATTAAGGCCTTTAGCCGTGAAACAATTCTTAAATTATTGCCATTATTTTAATTTGTTCTTGATTTTCAATAAATTGTGTGATTAAAAGAAACGCCAACCAATAGTAACTGATTAGGCCACGGTCCCGTCCACAATCGTAACCAAATCCTGCCTTCCTTGACCACCAGGTCTCAGTGATATTCGTTTGAGGTTTAGCAAATGGGCATAGCCTGCGAGCCCGTACCCTCTGCGCTGAAAAATTTCCACATTTCAGAGTTCCCTCTGATAAGCAGTTCGGTGGACTTTTACAGCATCTGAGGGTCACAGGTAGCCTTGCAGCTTGGAAGACTGACATTGGAAGCCCCCGCATAGTCCATATGCCTGACACTGACACGTCCGGTAAGAACCTTCCCTGGGACCAACGTGCGATGCGACGATTAGCAGCAGCAGAAGGCGTGTCACACTGTCTCATCCGGGGGCGGGGGGTGTACTTCATGAACAGCTTCTGTACCTGTATCGTCAACAGCGCCTTCAGGCCATGTGGCTAAAGGACCAGCATGGCAGATGATGGTTCCGTCAATGGCTATTGTAGAGGTGTGCCGTACATCCATTGTCCACATCCAAAATTTTATTTACCGACGAGGAAGTCTTCACTAGAGATGTTGTGAATATCTATAACCAGCATGTATGGGCAGATGTTAAGTCCACAAGCAATTCAGGAAAGAGAGCATTATCACGATTCTCAATCGACATATGGGCAGGCGTACTTGGCGATAGCTTAATAGGCCCATAAAAGCTACCACAAAAGTTGACTGGGGAGCTTTATCTGGGCTTTCTCATTAATGCGCACCTTACTGGAGGCTGTGCCATTACAGCAACGAACACAAGTGTGGTTCATGCATGATGACGCACCAGCACACTTTCGTCACAGTATGCGCGAACATTTCAGGACCGCTATACTGGTCGGAGGGGGGGGGGGGGCACACTTTGACCTCCTCGTTCCCCAGACCTCAATCCTCTGGACGTTTGGTTATGGGGACACTAGACAGAATTGGCCTATGTTACGTCAATCAACGGTCACAATGCCCATATAGTACTAGGGACAGAAAGTTGGCTGAAACTAGACGTAAACAGTAATGAAATCCTAAACTCGGATTGGAATGTATACCGCAGAGACAGGCTGGACAGTGAAGGGGGAGGCGTGTTTATTGCGATAAGAAGTGCAATAGTATCGAAGGAAATTGACGGAGATCCGAAATGTGAAATAATTTGGGTGAAGGTCACGGTTAAACCAGGCTCAGACATGGTAATTGGATGTCTCTATAGGCCCCCTGGCTCAGTAGCTGTTGTGGCTGAGCGCCTGAAGGATAATTTGGAAAATATTTCGAGTAGATTTCAAAAATGGTTCAAATGGCTCTGAGCACTATGGGACTTAACATCTGTGGTCATCAGTCCCCTAGAACTTAGAACTACTTAAACCCAACTAACCTAAAGACATCACACACAGCCATGCCCGAGGCAGGATTCGAACCTGCGACCGTAGTGGTCACGCGGTTCCAGACTGAAGTGCCTAGAACCGCACGGCCACACCGGCCGGCGAGTAGATTTCCCCACCATGTTATAGTTCTGGGTGGAGATTTTAATTTGCCGGATATAGACTGGGAGACTCAAACGTTCATAACGGGTGGTAGGGACAAAGAATCCAGTGAAATTTTTTTAAGTGCTTTGTCTGAAAAGTACCTTGAGCAGTTAAACAGAGAACCAACTCGTGGCGATAACATATTAGACCTTCTAGTGACAAACAGACCCAAACTATTTGAAACAGTTAACGCAGAACAGGGAATCAGCGATCATAAAGCGGTTACTGCATCGATGATTTCAGCCGGAAATAGAAATATTAAAAAAGGTAGGAAGATTTTACTATTCAGCAAAAGTGACAAAAAGCAGATTACAGAGTACCTGACGGCTCAACACAAAAGTTTTGTCTCAAGTACAGAGAGTGTTGAGGATCAGTGGACAAAGTTGAAAACCATCGTAAAGTATGCATTAGATGAGTATGTGCCAAGCAAGATCGTAAGAGATGGAAAAGAGCCAGCGTGGTACAACAATAGAGTTAGAAAACTGCTGCGGAACCAAAAAGAACTTCACAGCAAACATAAACATAGATAAGCCTTGCAGACAAACAAAAATTACGCGAAGCGAAATGTAATGTGAGGAGGGCTATGCGAGAGGCGTTCAATGAATTCGAAAGTAAAGTTCTATGTCCTGACTTGGCAGAAAATCGTAAGAAATTTTGGTCTTATGTCAAAGCGGTAGGTGGATCAAAACAAAGTGTCCAGACACTCTGTGACCAAAATGACAGACTTAAGGCCGAAATACTAAATGTCTTTTCCCAAAGCTGTTTCACAGAGGAAGACTGCACTGTAGTTCCTTCTCTAGATTGTCGCACAGATGACAAAATGGTAGATATCGAAATAGACGACAGAGCGGTGTACCGTAGGTCTCTAGAAGAGCGTAGCGTTCCAAAAGATTGGAAAAGTGCACAGGTCATCCCCGTTTTCAAGAAGGGACGTCGAACAGATGTGCAGAACTATAGACCTATATCGCTAACGTCGATCAGTTGTAGAATTTTGGAACACCTATTATGTTCGAGTATAATGACTTTTCTGGAGACTAGAAATCTACTCTGTAGGAATAAGCATGGGTTTCGAAAAAGACGGTCGTGTGAAACCCATCTCGCGCTATTCGTCCACGAGACTCAGAGGGCCATAGACACGGGTTCACAGGTAGATGCCGTGTTTCTTGACTTCCGCAAGGCGTTCGATACAGTTCCCCACTGTCGTTAAATGAACAAAGTAAGAGTATATGGACTATCAGACCAATTGTGTGATTGGATTGAAGAGTTGCTAGATAACAGAACGCAGCATGTCATTCTCAGTGGAGAGAAGTCTTCCGAAGTAAGAGTGATTTCAGGTGTGTCGCAGGGGAGTGTCGTAGGACCGTTGCTATTCACAATATACATTAATGACCTTGTAGATGACATCGGAAGTTCACTGAGGCTTTGTGCGGATTTTGCTGTGGTATATCGAGAGGTTGTAACAATGGAAAATTGTACTGAAATGCAGGAGAATCTTTAGCGAATTGTCGCATGGTGCAGGGAATGGCAATTGAATCTCAATGTAGGCAAGTGTAATGTTCTGCGAATACATAGAAAGAAAGATCCCTTATTATTTAGCTACAATATAACAGGTCAGCAACTGGAAGCAGTTAATTCCACAAATTATCTGGGAGTACGCATTAGGAGTGATTTAAAATGGAATGATCATATAAAGTTGATCGTTGGTAAAGCAGATGCCAGACTGAGATTCATTGGAAGAATCCTAAGGAAATGCAATCCGAAAACAAAGGAAGTAGGTTACAGTACGCTTGTTCGCCCGCTGCTTGAATACTGCTCAGCAGTGTGGGATCCGTACCAGATAGGATTGATAGAAGAGATAGAGAAGATCCAACGGAGAGCAGCGCGCTTCATTACAGGATCATTTAGTAATCGCGACAGCGTTACGGAAATGATAGATAAACTCCAGTGGAAGACTCTGCAGGAGAGACGCTCAGTAGCTCGGTACGGGCTTTTTTTGAAGTTTCGAGAACATACCTTCACCGAAGAGTCAAGCAGTATATTGCTCCCTCCTACGTATATCTCGCGAAGAGACCATGAGGATAAAATCAGAGAGATTAGAGCCCACACAGAAGCATATCGACAATCCTTCTTTCCACGAACAATACGAGACTGGAATAGAAGGGAGAACCGATAGAGGTACTCAAGGTACCCTCCGCCACACACCGTCAGGTGGCTTGCGGAGTATGGATGTAGATGTAGATGTAGATGTGCAGCCACTACAGGGTCGCGCCTTCAATGTGTACCAGCAGGTACAACAAAATCGGTTTACATTTCATAGCGTGAGCAACATCAGTGTATATTTAAAATGGTGCATCATTCATACGCCGGAGGGCAGAGGGGTGCATTGTCATGAACGGATGCCACGTTGAATACTTCCTATAAACACGTGTTTATCGCAGAAAGTATGCATTTACGGACCCATGTTTACTTGGCTTATTCTTCTCGTTTCGGTGGATACTACCACCTCTCAAGGTGTTAGACACTTTCTTTAACACCCTGTTTAAGCCCAAAGAGAAAAGCAGGAACATAGTCAGAACTACTGAACTCGTAGCACGTGCCGAGTAGGAGTTTTTTAAGCACAAGTAGGTGGCGATCAGCAAATTCAGTTATCGTCCGTAAGCAGTAAATATTATGAGAAATGGAAGTCAGTAGGCGATATTAACCATTGAATAGCAATTCGATAGTAGCCAGTGTCCAAGCGTAACAGAAGAAAAATTGTCTTTAGACTGGTCCAAATGATTCCATATACAATGGATATGGGGAACAGTGTTCAAGCTATAAGTTTTAAAGAGATGGCATAACCGTAGATTTCGCAGGACCCTATCTTGTTTGACTGTGTGGGGTGAACAAACGACAGACAAGGCGAAAAAATGAAGGCAACCTTCACAATTGGTAGGCAGCGACAAATGTCGTCAGATTTGCATATATGAGCAACAATCATTTATTGGGAACTTGGCAGTTAGTTTGAAGTTCTTTGTCGTCCTTTAAGCGTCATCGACGAAACTTATTCTACGTGTAGCGACATTTCTCACGTGACATAAGATTTTCCTCCTCGTTCTCGTGCGAGTTGTTCAGTAGGATCAAGTGATATATTTTTACTTCACCATGGGATTGTCATTCAGAAATGGAGCATATTAGTATCCAGAGACACCTGACTCTGAACCAAATGCACCTTGCGTTTTAGAGCTTTTGTGAATGCTGCGCGGCGTGAAACTGCCAAAGGACGCTTTGATGTTATCAGGTTTTTGGTCACGTTGTTGACCTGTTTCCTACTCTTAGTGCAGTCATCAGTGGCCCTAGTTCGGAGCAATCTGCCTGCTATATAATCACGCAAAGCATCTTGTGTTATGTAGTGTAAATTAGTGAAAGAAAAACTTCTACTCTTTGTACTGCTTCAGTGTACGCCTAGGTAATCATTGTCTACTAGCCATTAAAATGCCTTCACTGGTTAAACACATTACAGGAAAGAGAGGATGGGAGATAAGGGTTTGGTGTTTCGTAGTGAGGTCACTAGAGAAGGAACACCTGTCAAATTGTACAGTGGTAAGGGGGCTAATTAACAGTGCCCCTTTCTAAGAAATCATCTCACAATTTTCCCGGGTACACGCTGCAAAAAGAAGGAAAACAAAATAAAATTAAACGGCACTATCATTAAAGTAGATCAGATTTGGAACATTAAAAACCTAATTACGATTGTCGAGCGTACTTGTTAAAGTGCGTTGATAATTATTACTTTGGGACCATCTAATCGCAAAAGAATAAAACACAATCAAAGATACTACAAAGATAGCACATTCAGTAGTGGGTAATAACGCTCGATATTTGGCAATACCATCCAAAACACAACACCGAAACGAGTATTCTATTTATAGTGCTGTGAAGTGTGAGAATGAAATTTCAAATGTCAGTTATCTGGAGAAGAACATCTGTAACCTTCACTCCCTTATAAAGATTTGCCAACAATAAGTCGCAGTTCGAAAACAACATTAACATTCACAAATAAAATACTAGAAGGACAACTGACTTATATTGTCCGTCACTCGACCTTAAAGTGACACAGGAAGGAGTGAGGTACTCAGTCAAAAAATTCTTTGAACACCTGCCCAGTGAGATAAAGAACTCAACAGATAATGAAACTATCTTCAGACAGAGTGAAATATTATCTGATTGGCAACTAATTCTACTGAAAGAAAATGAAATAATACCGTGTGTGTGTGTGTGTGTGTGTGTGTGTGTGTGTGTGTGTGTGTGTGGTGTATAGGGAGAGAGACTGAATATGGTTACCTATAATTCACTCTATGTAATAAAAAAGGGTGCTTAAGGCAATCATAAAGGGACATCAAGTTGAAATATTCTTAAGAGAGAAAGCATACTATATTTATAAAACTGACTCATTCCACATCATAGTGAGATGACGCAATTACGATCCATGGAACGTGCAAGTAACTAAACTATCCCTATGTACTAAAAATTAATTGCCTCATGCCTAATAAAAAACACGACAGGTGTAAGGCTCATGATAGATCCACAGATTTCAATAAGTGATAAGACTAAAACGAATAAACAAAACACGTAATAAGGTGTACAATTCACTACACCATATACAGGGTGGAACAAATAAAAAGTGGCCTGGACGAGTGAATAGACTGGATATGAATATGTCACTATAACTACACCACGTGACGCGCACACTACGTGTACGCCCGCAACGTAATCCGCTTCAGAGCATAGTTCTGGCTGTGTCAATGTGAGTGCAGGAGTGAAAAAGGGGCGATGGTACTGACAGTGGAACAGCGGTTGTCCGTTGTGGAAAGTTACATGACAACAAAACCGTGGAAATGGTGTGGTCAGTTGTTTGATGAGAAGTTTAATGGTGTCAAAGTGCCACCTAAGTGTACCATGCAACGCTTAACTCGAAAATGGAATCAGGCAGGATCTGTTTTGAACAAGCCAAAAAACTTTTCGAAGCGCCCAACACACCAGAAAAGGTGTTTGCAGTTCACCAGAAAATGCTTGAGAGTCTTACCAAAATAACTCGTCGACTGTCGCAAGAGATCGGCGTATCACGTCGATCATGCAGACGAGTATTACACCTGGACCTACAGTCTGGTCGCTGCCCTAGGGGGCACTCTGGTCACCTGACCTGTCAGTGTGCGATTACTTTGTGCGGAGAGCCCTTAGGTCTAATGTGTATCGCAACAACCCTCAATGTCTTCAAGAACTGCAGCAGAACATTTCGGATGAGACAGCGGCAGTTCCAGCAGTCCAACTTCGATTCGATTTCAGCAAGTTGCTGACCAAACGTGTCATGAGATGAATGGAGGTCACGTTCAACATTTGCTGTAGTCAGGTTAGTAATGTATTTCCTTTCCATTGCTGTGTTTCTTTGTACCCTGGAACTTTGTTCACCACGCCACATTTATTTACCCCACACTGTACATGGGTCAAAACATGTGTGAGTTAAAGAAAGCTGCTGGTGATGTATCTTAAAAGAATAATGTCTGTGGAACAATACACTCAGTATCACTCAGTAAGAGAGAAAATCACGTTTTGTTCACGTAGAGAACTGGCTGATTGGTGAGAAGGTGATCAAAGATTGAAATCCCGGCAGTCATTGATGTTCTCTGGTAATGTTCAATGCGATAAGCTGATTGAAGGAAACTATTCACTGGAATCTTGTTGCATGGCGAGCGATATGTAAGTCAGATGCTATTTATTTACATTATGAGCCATAGGTTTGTTGAGTGTATCTGTATATGCTAGTGCCACGAGGCAATTATAAATTCTTGTAAAGAGGCATAAATCGGATACAGACATCATCGTATTATAACGGAACAGAACGGCATACTCGATACCAGGCGCCAGCAAACTCCTTGGAGGATGGTTGTCATAGTATGCAGCTCTAACAGCAGCCGGATGCCGCAGGAAGCGCACCACACAGGCGCATACCGGGTTCAGAAGGCCAGGAGAATGGCTCGGCCACGAAAGAAACTCGCCGCCGTCGCGGACAGCATAAGGAACTTCAACAGAACCATGACAGTGCTAGAATCGAGCCTATCGGGCGCGGATCCAGTACGCAACGCCTTGGGATGTCCGCTACCTCAGAAGAGAGTCGCAACGGGCGCAGACCGAAGATGGAGCGCCTAATAAATGATACCACCGCCAGAAATGGCCACAGTGGGCGCGGACGGTACAGGGAGCGCCACATACCGCCCAGGCATAAATATGGGACTAGATCAGCTCGTCAACCAGTCTCAGGGAACACCTGATGAAGACGCCGAGTTACGACGTCGAACTATCATGTTGGGAAGACGCTGACCACCAGCAGTACACCCGACTCTACGAGATGACAACAAATCGTCTGGAAAGTCTTTGGAATTATATATCACTAGAGATGTTATATTGTGTAACATAACTGAAACAATAATGTTAAATTCCGTGGCTAGTATACATATCGACGAACGCGGATAATATTTTAATATAAGTTTACCAGTAAAAAAAGAAAAATCGAATATTTTGTGCATGCAGTTCTGCAGCTCCTGTAACAGCGAATATGCTATGAAAGTAGGCTTCAGGCCAATGATTAAGCAGCCAAGAAATCACCCACTTCAACCTCTTCCCTTCCTGTCTATTTTGTAATTTGCATTGTCTGCCTGCTTCCTCCTTACTTCATTAAAAATAACAAATCATTAATCCTCTATACGTAATGTGTAGCCGTAGCCGTTAACCTATGCAACTGCTCGCGGTGTCTTCCTTTCGGAAAATAGCAGTATTGTTCCTCTCTCACCAAGGGTCAACCTAATGACGTAGATGTTTCTTATTCACTTGCGTTCACTCCCAGCTATCAACTGCAACGGCTTGCTCACCTGCCGAAGTTGCTGTGAAAATTCGAACACAGTGCTTCCAGCGGCTCTCTCTCGAATGAATAGCACATGGGGTATATTGTCTTTGCGCAGCCACTCTGTGCCTGGTACCTCCCTAGCACCCATATTTATAACACCACAAGGTAAAGCAAGACACAATTGTTAAACACTTAAACTCCACAGTTACGGACACAAAGTCAGCACAATGCACATCTACGCTATGCTATCAATTGTAGGGCTTTGGGCTTTGGACTGGGGGTTGTGAGGTGAGGGCTTACTTTATAAAAGAATTTATTAACAACATAAATACTTTCACACAAGCACAATGACATAAGACAACTAATAATGAATAAAAATATTTTTCCCTGACCTACTGCCTGTGTAAAAATGGGCATTACATAAAAACAAAACAAATAATAAACTTCCTAACCAATAAAATACGTACAAAACTCAAATATGTTAAAGCCTCTTCGCCACACAAGTAGGCTTCAACCAAGAACAATACAACAGGAAGCATCATATCACATTCTCTGCCCGTAGCACGTTACAATTGGGCAATCATAAAAAACAGTACAATAAAAGAATAATACCACGGCAGCATGTGCCTCTACTACTAACACGCTCCACCAGCAATTTAATACTTCTAAATACTACAGGGATAGTAATGCCGACTCCTCTCTCGTCAATAACAGCAACATATAATTCAAAAACAGTTATATACAATAACTGAATACACGTGCAGCATGATTAAAAACAGGACAACAAACAGAATAGTAGAATATGCTCTCACTGTGGAGATAATACACACTACAAAAAACACATTCTTGCGCTCTCACAGCCATACTGTGCGATGTCGGAATATTGTATTCAAAACCCGTACACCAGCCATGGGATGTCTTCACTACGCACACTATCTGGTATACAATAATCTCAATCTGATAACTGGTCAGCTCCTCAACAAACATTGTAGCCACTAAAATACTCCTATTGCTCCGTATATTACAAAATAGCAACACCACTGTTTCTGGATCTGGTTGTGGTTGCCAACTTTTCTGGCCAATGGGTAAAGACACACTTGCCTCCCAGACAAGTTATGTACTTGACAGCTTGGCCGCACATGACGTTACCGTTGACTGCACAGATTGTGCGGTTCCTCGGGACACTAAATTCCAGATAAGGTTCCATCTCGGTTGTTGTCCATCAACCAACTGCTCTCCATTCCACTCCTTCATTCGAGGACGCCTCCAGAGGCGCTTGCATCGAAGCCCTTGCACAGAGCGAGGGAGCCCTCTGGTGGAGTGCTCCATCAAACAGGCTACGCACGTTGCAGTATTACTGTTTCTCATCATTATATTGTAGTATGTCAGTGCTGTCTGTGCAATTTTCAATCCAAACAGAAGTTCAGTGCACATTCAGTGCACAATTCAAACCAGTCAAATTTATGATTCCCAAAGCAGAGAAACCATATTTACAGGTAAATCACGTCATTGCCGCCCAGGATTAGCCGAGCGGGCTAAGGCGCTGCAGTCGTGGACTGTGCGGCTGATCCTGGCGGAGGTTCGAGTCCTCCCGCGGGCATGGGTAGTGTGTTTGTCCTTAGGATAATTTAGGTTAAGTAGGGTGTAAGCTTAGGGACTGATGACCTTAGCAGTTAAGTCCCATAAGATTTCACATACATTTGAACATTTTTGAATCACGTAATTAAAACAACTGTAGGTCATACATTCAGACATAGAATGATTGTTACAATCAAAGCGACAGACTTCATGTATATAAACCTTACAGTATTGCCTTCTATGTGCAGTGACGGATATTCAGTTTAAGTTGTTTCCAGGTTGCTGAATCTATGGAATGGATCAGTAAACAGCTGCGTCTGACTGTTGATCACGTAAATAAACACCGTTATGAAACATGCAGATGATTATTAGCCTCGAAGAGAAAGAAGCATTTCGAACAACAGAAGTTTGTCACATCTGGAAGGTAAACTTCAAGGAAGCTGATACGTAACATAAAGAGTGTTGTCTTCATTGTCATCCTAATTAATTACGTAGCTTATTTTGTAACTATTAACGTACTGGAAAAGTGTAAGAACGTGAGCACAATAAAACACTGAAAATAAATCCATGACACGTTGATGTGTTTGCGACGAATATGGAAATGTATTAATCATTTTCTAACTCTATTGCAGTGGGGTACCACAGTGAAAAAAATTTAGCTTACAAAATCCACTAACTTTCTGACGTGCTCTGTGGTAAAAAGAGTTTCATGTTTAAAACGCGGTGAGTTGAAAATAACGGGAAAGTAGTTCTTGAAGGTGAACAGTTTAATTTGATTAATAAGAAAGACGTGATTCCATTTAAGAATTTAACTGACGAATAGGTTTGGTTGGATGAACGGTGGCCTCCAAATAAGGCTTCAAAAAGTTTGCTGACCAGTGAAACACCAATAAAAGAATTGCATTAAATGTATTCATAGTTGCGAATATGTAGTCCCAGCAGTGACTGTTCCTTTGGCCTTGCATGCATGTCGAAAAGAACATCGCATCGTAATTAGGAATAACACATACACTGCCATGTCGTAATCAAAGAACTGGAATAGCAAAGAGTCCCCAAAGGGTGGTGCTTATTTGAATGCAAAACGTCAGATTACTCTGATTTACACTGGTGTGTAGAATAGAATGACGACAGTGAAAATTTGTGCCGGAACGGGATTCGAACCCGGATTTCCCGCTTATCGCGAGTGGTCGCCTTACCACTTTTTTGTTAATCTCATTTTGTTCGTAATTAATCCTTGTATTTGTTGGAGGCGGGCGTCGTATGCCACTTGTTGAAATCCATCGATGATACAGTCAGTTTCTTTATTACAGAGGGCAGCTAACCCTGTGACCGAACACGCTGAGATACCGTGCCGGCACCATTTATCTGTGCACTATTTGCGGCTAGACCCAAACTGCCATATGTCGTCAACCATGTGTCACAACCTGTACTCGTAAATCCATTATGTATATTCCTGCACACGACTGTTTTCCCGGTGTCGGCAGAATAAAACAGGCACTGCAATATCGTAAATATTCGCCGACACTGAGCAAGCGACTTCCAAGTGAAATGTCTCGTCTGTACAGGAATATACATAATGGATGTACCAGTACAGGTTGTAGACACATGGTTAACGAAATATGGGAGGTTGGGCCTTGCCGAGAGTCGCGAACCGATAGTCTAATTTTAAGGCGACTGCTCGAGATATCTGTGTTCGAGTGACGGTTCGGCATCCCAATCTACACCTGATGGTTATCTATATTTCCGGCTGTAGTCCCCGCAATGACTGTAATCCGCGCAATGACTGTTCCTTTGGTAATGCATGCATGTCGAAAAGAATATCGCATCGTAATTAGGAATAACACAGACTCTGCCATGTCGTAATCAAAGAGCTGGAATAGCAAAGAGTCCCCAAAGGGTGGTCCTTCTTTGAATGTAAAACGTCAGGAGATTACTCTGATTTACATTGGTGTGCAGAGGTGAAGAACGAAAGCAACTTTTGCAATATATATCATGCCAAGTTATATAGCTCGATGAATCTTGCGCCATGTATGGAAAGATCTGTTACAGTCTGGTACAGAAGATAACTGAAATAAATACGTAAAGAGACGAACACAAATGACACTATTACTAAAGAAAATAGTTACCCTGACATCTCTGCGATTCCTGACGATCTCCTGCAAAATGGTCGCATGCTGGCCACAAAGTTGATAAGGATTTCTTGCGGTAGGTCTTTACGTTCTTCCACCTGTGATTGGCAACTGCTGGATGGCCGTTGGTGCATGTGGACGTGCAGCAATACTTCTCTCCAACGCAACTTCATGAAATATCCTCTTGTTCCAAGATCTGCAACCGCACAGTTCGATGCGGTCGCGCATTGTCATCCTTAAAATGAGAAGGGGGACCGAATGCACACCTGAAAACACGCACGAAGGGAAGGAGTACAATGTTACAACAACGGTGACAGCTGAATGTACCGTGTTCAAAGATTTTGGAGGTCCATACGCCCATCTAACATAATGCTTCCACACACCATACCACCTGTAACACCAAAACTACTGTGTTCGACGTTGCTGGACGTACACTCATATGGCGAGAGGCGGCATCATGAAGTGCACCCAGGAAGACCGTCGACGATGATCGTCCTGGTATTGTGGTGTGAGGAGGCATAATAATGCATGGACGTACTCAGTGACAAATCTTTGAACATGGACAACTTACTCCTATTCCATTTGCGTCTTTTTAGAGGTCCATTTAGCCCAGACTTCATTTTTATGGATGCCGATGCATGACCGCACGCAACAACACAGGTGGTGGAACTTTTGGAACGAGAGCATCGCGGTGACTTAACTGTGAACTATTACTTTTGAATAAAAGTGTAGTTCCTGTTTGTCTCATAGCGTATTGCATTCAGTTACCTTTTATGCTATACTGTGCCTCAGGAGGGCGACAGAAAATGGTAGTCGGGAGATGCATGTATTACATTTCACAAAATGGACCTCTTGGACGTTCAGGAAATGTTCAAAACAAACCATTAACCTGTATCGTCATCATAGAATGAAAAATGAAGCACCACAGTGATTACAAAGGTTTGCACGATTAAGATCGAAGGTGAACTTCTTGGGAGTTACAAAGCGTGCAGGATGTATAGCAAGGTACCCTCTCTTAAAGAATGCATACAGATTTATATTTGTGTAATAGGATGATGAGAACTGATGGAATGTGATGGCATGCAACCAAATGTCGAACTGTCGTAGGTCTTATCGTAAAACTGTGTATCCTTCAAGGCGTAGCTCCAGCCCAAGCAGTGCTCATATAATAACTGTAGTTCTAATTTGCCCATTTGACCCCCCCCCCCCCCCCTTGTTTACTGTGACTTACTACCTACTGCCCTTGTAAGGTCAGAGCATCTCCAATTTCTCGCACAGCAATAAATAACTTTCCAGTCTATTTACCAAACAGATTAACAGTCGGCGTAGTTGTATACAAATGTGTTAAGGCACTGATGTTAGTTAATCTTGACACAACTCTCTTGGAACCTCTAATTTCCAGAGTTCCTTTCTTATTCATTTTTTTCCTTGAATCGTGACTTGTCGAAGTTGCAAATTCCTAACAGAACGATGGGATAAGTTTATTTCATTTGCAATTTCCTGTGCATCAGGAAGTTGACACTAGTAGTGGTTTACAGCCAGTTTTGGCACAAATTTGAGAGGAAATTAATTATGAAAATTAATTAATTGATCAATTGATTACCACCATCCATTTCCTCAACCACCCCTCTGGGAAATGCCTGCCCTTCTCCTCTTCCCTCCCTCTTCCTCTCTCTTCCTCCATCTTCCCCCTGTTCCCTCTCTTCCCCCTCTCCACCTCTTCCTCCCCTCTTCCCACCTCTCCCCCTCTTCACCCCTTTTCCCTCCTCTTCCCCCTCTTCCTCCTCTCCCTCTCTTTCCCCCTCTTCCCCCTCTTCCACCCTCTCCCCTCCCTCTTCCAGCCTCTCCCTCTCTCCCCCCTATCCCCCTCTTCCCCCCTATTCCTCCTCTTTTCCCTTTTCCCCCTCTTTGCCCCTCTTCCCCCCTCTTTTTCCCCCTCTTCTCATTGACCTTCACAGGAAACTGGACATCACATGTTGTAAACTAAGCTGCTTACACAACACGCAGTATGGTTGAAATAAAAGTCAGAGGCGGTGTTTCTTATTGACAAAAATGTTAAAGACATGACAACATATAGAAACTGGAAGAGTTCACGGCACTGTAGGGCGTTTCCAGACAGCTGTCCGAAAATGATAACCTTTACGTTAAATGTCATCTTCCACAGTGACTGGGTACCAGATGTTATGGTGTTCCATTGCCAAAGAGTTCCAGAGCATTGATTCCTCAAGTAGGTGGAGCACATTGCACCCAGGTATTTGATCGCTGTTTCAGTGTCCCAGGTAGTAGTCATGCTGCCCTCCAAATCTTTGTACACTGCATCTTTCATATTTATGACTTACAATGCATAACCACACGTGAAACAAGGCGGTATTCTGCGGGGCATAAACCTACAAAGCACAGATAATATGCACCATCAGATGTCAACTCCACTGGTGGAGGACTGGAACATTTTCATACACACGGGTGAGCGTATAAGTACACACGACCCTTCACATTGTCGTCGTATTTTCATCAGTTTTACGTATTTTCCATCAATTTTCGTAATTTTACCAGGTTCTCTGTAATTTCGTCGCATTTTACTCAATTACTCAAGTTTCAAACCATCATTCTCGACGAGTTTCTACGTCAACAAAACTTATCGTCACGTCGACCTAATGATGCTATTAGTCAATGACATTGCAGCATGGTTCTCAATTTCTGTGTCATTGCTAAACCACCGCTCCATTACTTTTCAGCTGGCCGGTGTGACCGAGCGGTTCTAGGCACTTCAGTCTGGAACCGCGCAATCGCTACGGTCGTAGGTTCGAGTCCTGCCACGGGCAGGGATATGTGTGATGTTCTTAGGTTAGTTAGGTTTAAGTAGTTCTAAATTCTAGGGGACTGATGACCTCAGAAGTTAAGTCCAATAGTCCTCAGAGCCATTTGAATCATTTGATTCCATACCAAGAAGGTACTGGAAAGACAGACATGATCGTCTATGATAAACACACCCTTCTAAGGCTACACAGGCTATAACGTTATAACATTATGGTTTCCGATATATTAATCGCTTGGAATGCAACACTGTTAAGACCGCAATGCAGGAAATATATTTCCTACACCTGACTTACATTCAGCATGTAAGGACTCTATGCCAGTCTCTATGGCGATTAACTTTAAGGAGAGGGGTCCCGAAGCAGGTTTTCCACACAGAAATATAGCGCAGTTGCGCTAGGTGTTAGGAATTGTGTTACTTTTACAAGCAATCTTAGAATTTGTGGGAAGAAGTTATAGTCACATGAGCAAAAGTGAGACGAAATCGGTAAAATTACTAAAATTGACGGAATATACGTATGAATAGAGGAAAAATACGCCAAAATGTGGGGAAATTGAGGGAGAATGAGGGAGTACTTACATGTCAGCTTTGAAGGAAAGTTCTTGCACATGAGAGCGAGTATGCGACAGCAACAAGAATATAAGACCAGTTGACATAGAAGCACCAGGAACCAGGGAAGCAGTCATTTTTCACAGACAGCGATAAGACGACTGGAATAGATGGTTTAACGTGGATGACCACAAAATGTAGAGTAATGAATTTATATATGTGGGTTACAAGCACAGGTGTGACCTCAAATTTATTGGCAACCACATTATAGATTTTTATAAAGTGTCCTTAGCTAAAGAGCATTGTGTTATCAGCTTGGTGACTGTAATATAAAACTACAGAATGGATCGTATGTTTAACCTTGTGAAAGACTGTCCATGTGTTTTAAACTCTAACAAACAGTATTTACAATGTGCTTCTCAGTACTCTCTAACAATCACAACTATGCAGTGTCACCTAACAAATAGCTTACAGAACAGTCGCTGCATGGTTTTTTAACAACATTCTGCTGTATGTGTATTGAGGTAATAGGGATACATACAAACTGTTTGCTGTCTTTAATGGTTTCCTGGAAAAGGGAGCCACCTGCCTCCAAATTGTTGTCGATCTGCTTTAAGGGATGATGAAAAGTAGATGGAATAATCGGCTCACAGTGTTGTAACAAGGTATGATTTAACGGTAGACTAATGATGCATTCTATAGAGAGGAAGATGTTGCAGTAGCTCATTTATCATACGTTTAACCGCCTTTTTCCGTTTTCTCTGAAGGTGTGTCAGTTGTGTGGTATGTCCTACGTTCGGCTTCTATACAACTGCATGTTCTGTGTGTGACTTAGAGCGCTGCCTAACTGAAATCGTTAACGGCTAACCTCTACACACCACAGTCAGCACAGGACTTCCAATGCATGTGTGATGAATGGGGTCCACCAAACAGATGGAAAACCCGTCTCGGCATCCTCCTCCTTAAAGTTTCTCACAACAGTGAGTGGGATAGAAAAGTTGCAAGGAAAATGTATGTAGGGTATTGGAAATATATTTCCTGCATTGGGTTCTTGACAGCATTGCATTCCATATCACTAATGTATCGCAAACCACATTGCTTTAACAGTGTAGCATGTTTAACTGCAAAACTGTGTTGGAATGTATGTTTATGTTATACTATCATGTCCATCTTACCAGTACATCCCTGGTGTGGAACCCAAACAATGCAATATTACTGTAGAATTGATAGCACAGCTGATTTAAGTAAAATGTTTCAAACTTATTCTATCTGGAATTCCTTCATGTGTAAACCATACACAACTTTCTCTCTTTAATTGTTTGTTATATAACCAGAACATCCTCAGATATATCAGGTTCATATATACTACACACCAACAAGGAGTGATAATCTCCTCAGCATGCATGCATCTAGAGAGATCGTGTACGACGCATCACTAATCGTGAAATCTAGAGACCGAAGGGACAGCTCGTTTCGAAATATAGGGCGGAGTGCTGCTATGGATATGATTCGTTTGTTAGTATGGTAACCGTCATAGGTGTTGGTGAGATCTTTCAATTTCCAACTTTATCCTATGAATGAGAGAATGCTTTGTGACTCCATCCACACAGGGGTGGATGTCAAACTGTAATAAAAATCTTACCGAATTTAAAAAGTGTTTCGGCTAAGGAATGTAGTTTCTGCACTCTATCTCTGCTGACGGCTATTTCCTGTGCGAAGAAACAGTCTTAGTGTCATGTGATGTAGGTAGTGTAACAGGGTTCGGATATTTCCACACGTATATGCCCTTGAAAAGTAATGGAGGGGTGGTTTAGAAATGACACAGAAAATGACAACCATGCTGTAATGTCAATGACTAATACCATCATGAGATACTTCCTGCAGAATACCGCCTTGTTCCACATGTGGTTATGCATTGTAAGTCATAAATATAAAAGATGCAGTATTCAAAGATATGGAGGTCAGGGTGACTACCATTTAGGACACCAAAACAGTAGTCATACACCTGGCTGCAATGTGCTCCACCAATACGAGGAATCAATGCTCTGGATCTCTTTGGAAACGGGACACCAGAACTCTGGTACCCAGTCACTGTGCAAGATGACATTAAATGTAGAGGTCATAACCTTCGGATAGCTATCTGGAAACACTGACGAACTCTTGCAGTTTTCATATGTTGTGATGTCTTTCACATATTTGTCGATAAGAAGCTTGGGCTCTGATTTTTATCTTAACCATACTGTTTGTTGTTGGAGCAGCTTAGTTTACACCATGTAAGATGCAGCTTCCTGTGAGAGTGAGTGGGTCGAAATGTGTGAATGTGTACACATCTGTATCGTACACTGCTTCGATGTGTTACAGTGAAAGACAATGTATCAAATTGCTTATGAAACAACAACACAAGGACCCTCGATTGTGAATGACAGTCTTTAGGTTATGGTCTTTCTCTAGTACAGGCGAAAAAACTTTACAAAGGATCCCTAGGAGCGACTTAGATCACTGGCCACCTGCTTTAGTGGTCTAATACTTATATACACTCCTGGAAATGGAAAAAAGAACACATTGACACCGGTGTGTCAGACCCACCATACTTGCTCCGGACACTGCGAGAGGGCTGTACAAGCAATGATCACACGCACGGCACAGCGGACACACCAGGAACCGCGGTGTTGGCCGTCGAATGGCGCTAGCTGCGCAGCATTTGTGCACCGCCGCCGTCAGTGTCAGCCAGTTTGCCGTGGCATACGGAGCTCCATCGCAGTCTTTAACACTGGTAGCATGCCGCGACAGCGTGGACGTGAACCGTATGTGCAGTTGACGGACTTTGAGCGAGGGCGTATAGTGGGCATGCGGGAGGCCGGGTGGACGTACCGCCGAATTGCTCAACACGTGGGGCGTGAGGTCTCCACAGTACATCGATGTTGTCGCCAGTGGTCGGCGGAAGGTGCACGTGCCCGTCGACCTGGGACCTGACCGCAGCGACGCACGGATGCACGCCAAGACCGTAGGATCCTACGCAGTGCCGTAGGGGACCGCACCGCCACTCCCCAGCAAATTAGGGACACTGTTGCTCCTGGGGTATCGGCGAGGACCATTCGCAACCGTCTCCATGAAGCTGGGCTACGGTGCCGCACACCGTTAGGCCGTCTTCCGCTCACGCCCCAACATCGTGCAGCCCGCCTCCAGTGGTGTCGCGACAGGCGTGAATGGAGGGACGAATGGAGACGTGTCGTCTTCAGCGATGAGAGTCGCTTCTGCCTTGGTGCCAATGATGGTCGTATGCGTGTTTGGCGCCGTGCAGGAGAGCGCCACAATCAGGACTGCATACGACCGAGGCACACAGGGCCAACACCCGGCATCATGGTGTGGGGAGCGATCTCCTACACTGGCCGTACACCACTGGTGATCGTCGAGGGGACACTGAATAGTGCACGGTACATCCAAACCGTCATCGAACCCATCGTTCTACCATTCCTAGACCGGCAAGGGAACTTGCTGTTCCAACAGGACAATGCACGTCCGCATGTATCCCGTGCCACCCAACGTGCTCTAGAAGGTGTAAGTCAACTACCCTGGCCAACAAGATCTCCGGATCTGTCCCCCATTGAGCATGTTTGGGACTGGATGAAGCGTCGTCTCACGCGGTCTGCACGTCCAGCACGAACGCTGGTCCAACTGAGGCGCCAGGTGGAAATGGCATGGCAAGCCGTTCCACAGGACTACATCCAGCATCTCTACGATCGTCTCCATGGGAGAATAGCAGCCTGCATTGCTGCGAAAGGTGGATATACACTGTACTAGTGCCGACATTGTGCATGCTCTGTTGCCTGTGTCTATGTGCCTGTGGTTCTGTCAGTGTGATCATGTGATGTATCTGACCCCAGGAATGTGTCAATAAAGTTTCCCCTTCCTGGGACAATGAATTCACGGTGTTCTTATTTCAATTTCCAGGAGTGTATTTAATGGGATCACCACGTGTGGTCTATGTCAACATGCAGACGGTATTTGTTTCTGATATATCGGAAGAGAGAGTGGTGGTAGAATCATATTGAGTTTTCTAATGCGTGATATTAGCGAAGTTTTTGTAGTTTGTTATATGTTACAGAAATAATGAGAGAAGAGAGAGAGAGAGAGAGAGAAGAAGACTGTGCTGTCAACGAAGTCCTGGACAAAATTACATTGTCGTATTTCTAGTGTCGTAATCCATAAAGTAGATTGGGAGATGTAGGGGGAAATACATAGACTGTCATTCGATATCGAGAATTGTAGGTGCTATGCTTACGAATTTCTTTGTGCAGCCTGCCTAATCATTGCATGGTTAGTGCGCTATTTTTCTCATTGTGATAGCTCTCTACCTAATCAGTGGTGGGTGGAGGAATAGACAGCCTTCTGATTGTGGAACAGAGCTGTTGGAACGCAATGGGATTTCGAAAAAATTGGCAGGGGTCAGTGACTTGGCTGCGGTTATCAATCTTTCATGCTCTGGCAAACACCGACTATGACGAGAGAACATACATAACATCAATAAACGATGCGAGGGCTTTTTAATTGTAATTATGTCGTTTACTCCTCGGCGAATATGTGAAAATGACGATGTGGGGGGAGGGTTTTATTAATGGGAAGCTATGGTAGGCTGTGTGGAACGACATCCAGCTGGCGTGAGTGTGGACATGCTATAATTTTTGGACACTATACACCTACAAATGTTAATCATGCCACTTCTCGTTAATGCTGTTGGAATGTAACGTTACTGTGGTTAATGTGTCTACATATCATTAGACGTATGTGGGAAGTGATGAGGTATTATTCCTGCAAAAGATAACGTATGTCTAGGCGTATGGGGACTATAGATTTAACGTGGAATATTGTGATTTCAACGCATTGACGAGTATATCCGACCATAAGTTCAGACAGATTCATTTGCTAAAACACCTGAACAATACGCCAATGCAAGGATTCAACTGCATCTCCTATAGTGTACAAATAGGGCAGCGATACGTCTGTAACATAATAGATATGGAGAACTTCCTCTCATAGCTTCCCTTAGCAGATACCCACATGTTCTTTGTCACACTCTCGACTGTCATGTTTGCTACCAATAACGGTGATGTCTTTCCAACCATTTCGTCTGCGGGAGCGCTCTTGGTTACCACAGAGTGCCTGATGCATCTGTTTCACAAAACGTGTTTGAGCGAGCCATGGTGGGTTGCAGCACCATCCGGAAGCGCAGTTTGAAAATACCTCCAGGCTGTTCTCGAATCTGATAGGGTGGAAGAACTAAATGTTACATGATTTCCTAGAACTGAGGAGAATCGATACACCTAGTCGGTGTGTGTGTGTGTGTTGTGGACATACCATAATTTTTTCAGACGCTATACTCATATAGACAATAATCACACTGCTTGTTTGAAATGTGTATGTATTCTGGTGTAAAATTACTGTGTTCAATGTTCCGACTTGAGAAGAGAAAGTAATGTGGGTGGGACTGTTCGTTTGTAAGGGAAGTATAGCTCTGACGTGGAAAATTGTGAATTCAATGTGCCGATACTTGTAAGGCATATGAAAGATGTTACATGGAAAATTATGTCATGTCATACAGAGGATACAGATGTATGTGGGAAATTGATATTTCTAGAGCCACAGTCGTCAGGAGGAGGTATTTCTGATACTTCACTCGCAAGATTGGTGCTACAATCGTAATATTTAATTGTAATTAGACTGATGAATATGCGGCCGGTTTCCTAGAACGGCACCACCTGGAAAGTGGAGCACGTTGCAGAGGTAGCCAGTGGCCAGAACGAATGGACATTTCCAGCTTAAGGCATGAGCCCCCCAAACCATTCAGGCGGGGTAAGAGGATACAGTTGACTTTACTGTGTCGCCCTGTGTCACAATTTCGTCGTTTCTTGTCGTGTAAAATCGGGTATTGCAGCTGATATTGGTTTCGAAATCGGTGAATTAATTAGCGAGTGACAAAGCACTTCACATCGACAGAGTTAAGAAAGTAACTGTACTTGTAATCCCAGAGATGGTATCAACCTGTTACAGAAACCATGGCAGCAAGCCGGCCAGAGCAGAACGCCTTTGTGCCAGGGAAACCAAACCAGCCTTTGTACACCGGTTCAAAGAGGGGCTGCTGTCTGCAGAGGGCACTCTGATCGTCATGCTTCAGGCCAGCATGTATGGGGGCAGTTGCCTCGTGAGCATTGGCCACGGTGATTGACCGACCAACCATACAGGGAATACCTAGGTGCTGAGACTATATGTGGAGCATGTGCTTAAGTTTTTGGGATCTGTGCGTCTCCGCAGTATATGTATGAGTGTCTGGGATCAATAGCTATATGCAGAACGCAGAAGTGATGATTTTGTATGGTGCAGAATGTGAATTATGTCAATATGGTATGGTGCTACAATCGCTTGTGATGATGTAGCCTGGTTGGAGATCGATTTCACACCGAAACTTTCAAGCTTTCCTCGACAGCAGCAGACCAGTGTAATTGAAGAAGTGTCTCAGGCGATTGTTTCCATATTTCATGATGTGTAGCCACTTTTGCTGGGTTTAACTGTCATTACATGTTCCATGAGACAAGAGAATCACAAGACATCCTTTTTGGGGGGGCGTGGGAGTCTCTACAGACTGACAGGAATAAGACAGGGGTAGAAAAAGGCATCTACAGAAAGTTCCGTGAAGTCAGAGAATCACATGATGCCTTCTTTGTTCAAGTGTTTAGAACAAGTCCAGGCAGACCAACCTCCTCTGGTTGGCATAGGTGGGATGCTATCTCTAACCCTCCTTTGTAGCTTTAGAGCATCTCCAGATCAGCAGCCACACGACATCGAAAATCCACCCCAGCCATTTTTCTAGTCTGTAGATGACTGTCTCGAATTATAGGAGAATCCTTTAGACAACAGATCTGTTGTGTGTCTTTGTTGTTTTCACGATCTGTTGTGGGTTTTGAAGCACGTCATTAACTTTTAGATATGTAATTGTTCTGATTTTCCCGTCTGTGCTTGGACACCAACGTGCTTCGAACAGTTAGGAAAATAAAAAAAAAAATAATTGCCTTAACATCCCTGACTCCAGCAGCAAATATCAGAAAAGTGATGAACAACACAGTAGCTGTAGGACTCAAGAAAGTTTTTTCTCTCTGTTAGTGCCTTCAAACAAGCAGCTAAAACTTGAAAAGTGACGACTGTTCTCTTTCGAGTTAGAGAGATATTTATTTATTTATTTGTTTCGAGTTGTATTTGAAGTGAGCGCTGTATGTAGAATCTGAGTCTGTCTGTTATCAGTGTTGTGTGGTGATGTGAACTTTTTTTGCGCTAGTTGTGTGACATTGTCAATTTAAAACTGTATCGTGGTTTTAGAAATAAGTAAACTGCATGAAATCCATCCCTGGAAATTGTCTGATTAAATAATACTCGTATTCCGCACTACCTTGGCTCCTGCAAATTGTTTAAATAAATAATATCCCTGAAAATGGTTTAAACAGTACTCCATTGCATTAAATTGTTTATCAACACCACTAGCACTGTATGAACTAAGAAGTTCAAGTATGCTCCATAGCCTCATGCTGTGCTCACCCCATTTGCCATTAGGAGCTAATATTATGGTTGCATGGTAGACTATATGTGGGGCGTCGAATACTGTTAACTTCATTGGCCTTTTGCGATCTCGTATTTCCTTATGAAATATGGAGAAAACTGTAACCTACATTTCATTATAATATGGAGTTTTCCAGACATGTTGTAACAAACTTCGAAGAGACGGAGTTGGTGTCTTGGGGAACAAATCAAGGGTAGGGACCTGTGTCCGGATACATCCTCCGATAACGCTACGGAGACTTGAAGTAGTAGGCGCCAGTCCTGGCGTCTACCACTAGGCGACCCCATCGACAGCAAACGTGACTTTGTACGCTGACAGATCATAGACGGAACGTCTCGCGATGTTGTTCGTTATTTAACGAACGTTACTGATTGCCTTCACTGCCAATGGAGAAGATGGAAATAGCTCTGCGTAGACAGACCTTGTCTCCTGAATGTGATTGTTTCCTTGGTGGATAACGGTTTGTATGTCCAGTTTATTTTTCTCCTCTATGCCAAAAAAGATTGTAGGCTTTGGAGGGTTACAGGAGAAAAATAAACTATGGATGGAAATCCTTGTCTGAAACTGTCATCCAACAAGGCAAAAGAGCATCCCATTTATAGGAGACAAGGCCTTTCTACTCAGCAGCTAGCTCCATCTTCATCAATGACGAACGTGATGATTAGTAACGGTTAGTGAATAACAAACTACATTGCATAATGTTCCACTTACGATTCGTCGGTACTGAAAGTCACTTTTGGTCGCCTAGTGGCAGGCGTTGGTGTCTGTAACTTCGCCGCTCTGTAACATTGTTGATTGACATTTCCAGACATGGGTCCCTATCTTCGAATTGTTCTCAGGAAAACTTCTAAAACTCATGGAAGATTATTGCAACATTTCTGGGACACGCTGTATAATAATCTGTATTATAAGCTCCGTGTTGCAGGTACAGATAAGCTGTAAACTGTAATTGCAAACTAGACGTTATTATGATAACGAAAATGTCATTATTATGATAACGAAAATCTCATTGTAAAATGATGGTTACAGATGCGTAAATGTAACGAAAAACTTTCACAGTGTATTCTAAGCTACATATCTCAGCTTTTTTCTTGAGATGTGTATTCTCAAGGTTTCATGAACCTGCAAGGCGGACAGTTACACAATTGCTGTCAGGACTGGACGAGAATGATATCGTACCCCACTCCCATTCTTAATGTAGGAAGCTTTCTAATTGGTTGTTTAACTTTGATGGCGTTAAAATATTGGACTATGATTATGAAAGCAAAATACATATCTCAGCATTTTTCTTGAGATGGGTATTCTCAAGGTTTCATGAACCTGCAAGGCGGACAGTTACACAATTGCTGTCAGGGCTGGACGAGAATGATATCGTACCCCACTCCCATTCTTAATGTAGGAAGCTTTCTAACTGGTTGTTTAACTTTGATGGCGTTAAAATATTGGACTATGATTATGAAAGCAAAATATGTGTGTGTGAGTGTGTGTGTGTGTGTGTGTGTGTGTGTGTGTGTGTGCGCGCGCACGCGCTCGTTGGCTTAGAAGCTCTGATTGCTCTATTTTCAAGAAAGTGGTGAGGCAAAAGGAATTTAAAAGATGTTTCTGAGAGATCAAAATATCTATGACCGGCCAATGTTGAGGAAAGTGTCGTGGCTTAGTAGAGGGGAAGCTGGGAAAGGGGAAGTAGAAGGGGAGGTGGAAGTGTGAGCCGTAGTAAAAATTGCTATTTTGAAGAGTGCGCCGCAGCGTGTTTCGTGACGTAGTCGCCGTCCTTTTCTGGCGGTTGCGCCGCCGTGGCAATCGTAGCTTGGTGTCTCCCTCTGGTGGGAAAGGGGAAAAGTTGCCTGTCCACGTGCATTTAAGGGCCGGTATGAGCTCGGCAGTCGGTCAGTCCGTCAGTCGGAGGCAGTTGGTCAGCCAGTCTGAGAAGCGTTAGTCTGTCAGTCTCGTCGAGTCTGGTTAGTTGGTCAGCCGGATCAGCGTGGGACTGTCAGT
Source organism: Schistocerca piceifrons (assembly GCF_021461385.2). Classification (NCBI taxonomy): domain Eukaryota; kingdom Metazoa; phylum Arthropoda; class Insecta; order Orthoptera; family Acrididae; genus Schistocerca; species Schistocerca piceifrons. The sequence goes on along the minus strand of NC_060139.1, from coordinate 418,779,581 downwards.
GTACGTGTGTTGTCCGGAGTGCTAGTATGTGTTAGGCCGCCAGTCTGCTCGAGTTGTTCAGGGAAATCATCATTGGCGGTCGGATAGATAGGTTGGTCGGTCACGCACTTGGACACAGGATGACCTGTCCGTCTTGAGCGTCGGCGCATGTGAGCTCGCCACGTCTCCAGTGGGCCTCGCCGTAAACCAAGGGGAGTGGGTTCGCAGCCGACGAGAGCAACAGGAGTCAACCCACGACTTCGGTGTGGCCGGGGCGAGCTGCGACGCCGTGAGACGGAAAGTCGGCGCCCCTTCCTGCGTCCGTTGAAGCGGCTGGCAGCGGACGGTTCGGGAGAGCGTTTTGGGGGTGCTGCGCCAGGTCTTCGCTAGAAATCGCAGTTTATTAGAATTTTAGTGATTGGAGATATGTTGTTTCATTTACTTGTTAAATTCTACTTGTTTTCTTGATCAGTCTCTCGTCCCCAGCTTGCTCGTCTGTCTCCGTCCGCATTTGTTAGACAGTTAGTATCTGTCTGTCTGTCGGTCTGCCGTACGTTAATAGCTGCCTCTGTCATGTTTGTCGGATTCGGTGTGTTAACGAATTTATTGCTTGAAGTGACGGCTGAATTCTTGAAATATATTTTTATGTTGCTTATCATCTTGCGGGGTGGTACATGTGTAACGTAGAGCATGTTGTACATTTTATGTAAGTCTGCATTTTATGGGTTTTATTTAAATAGTTATTTTTATAAAGTTGCCACCCTTCCACCGTAAGAGTCCTTTTAAAAACAGATTGCACTTTCGGTGGCAAATATTTTCTTCGTCGAGTGTTTGTACCATTTCCATCCCTCTTACGGGGTGCATAGTTAATGTGTTTGTGTGAGTTGCTGAAAGTTTTAGTTTAAAGTAATCTGGTGCGTTGCAGATTTGCACCAGTATAGTTTTTCAGAGGTCGTTGTGAGCGGTCGTGAATAATTTTAAATCTGTTTTTGAAAAGGCTTTTAGGAATAAAATTCACATTTGTTAAAGGAAATTTTATTTTCCATCAGTTACTTCATGGCAACTACTTCCACGCTCACCTAGTGTGATTAAATGTGGTAATGTTCTTGGTGAATGGCTAGTAAATAAAGTAAATTTCTTAAGAAAAGATTTTGAAAGTCTAAATCTACGGTTCAAAGGGGAAGGGGAAGGGAAGATGGAGTGGGGGAAGGGTTAGGGGAAGTTAGGGAGCATGAAGTTGCCACACGTTTTTCCCTGCTCGTGTATGTAGATAATCCCAAACTCAAACGCCCGTTTCTATCCAAGGAATACCTTGCTTTCCTACTAACGTGAAAACAGAAAGCGAGTGTGTAATCTTAAAACAGATAATAGTCTCTTGTAGCTCGGATTTTGTTACTTATGAGGATAGAGGGCTATCCTTCATTTCTTGCAGGACGTGGCATTTTTCATTGTTCGGAAAATCAAACACTCTAAAATCGAAAACTGACGATTATGTAAAGTGCATCTTGTAAATCTTGTGAACAGCCGTCTGATGATGAACTTGTCAGTTCGAAAACGGTTACGGCGCTACTTACTTAAATAAATAGCATTATTAATAGTGGCTGGCTGCTGTCTTTTTCTTTGTGAGAATCAACCTACATAAACAGGCTACGCTTGCAAATTTGCACAAGTACTCGTCCTGGAATAATTAGAGCGGTTGATGGAGTAAGAAGTTAGTAAAATTACGTGCAGGAGCCACGTTCCGTAAACAAAAGGTCGGATGGAATTAGGAGAGCGAGGTAGAGTCGGGTCAAGCAGGGAGCGCTCGCTCGACCTCTGGCGGCGACTGGCCGCAGGTCAAGGGCGGCGCATGCGCAGACGGCGCAATCAAATCAGCGTGTGGTGGTGGAGCTCAGAGGTGACGACCGAGGCGGCGCGGCGCGTGCAAACAGGCAGAGCCGCGGCGGTAGGCGGCGGTCACGCAGCGCAAACAGCCGCCCGCTCCGGCCACGCCTCTGCCGCCGCCGCCGCCGCTGCCGCGCGCTCAGCCCGTGTTTGCCCGGGCCGCCGCGTAACGCTACCCGCCACCCGCTGCCCGGCTGCCCGCTACCTGCGTAATAAAACATTTACCTTGCCGCCGCTGTGCGCGTCTCCGGCCTGTGTCTCCTCTCCTCGGCCGAGCCTTTAGCGCTGGGTCGTGTGCTAGGTCAGACAGCCTCTGTGTTTCTCATGAAGATATTGTGCGTTTAAAGCGAGAGCTTTTGGAAAGCGTGTCCTTGAACGAAAGCAAGATGACTGTACTGGATTTGTCTTGGAAAAAGCCTTCCACAACTTCAAGTGGTATTAGATGTCTGAAATTATTGAAGACCTATCTATAAACTGGAAAGACATGAAATACAGTTACGAATTAAAATAGGCTCTAGCATACCATTAAATACTCATATGCTGAAGACCAGCTATGTTATTTTAAATTGGGGCAACCGCAAACAAATTTCCAGAATTTGAAAGAAATAATGCGCACTGGCTGTTGAGTACATTTTATTGAAAGTCACGATCGGTTTCGCGCCACTAGAAGACGCATCACCAGGTGATAAAAATTCTTTTTTTAATAAGCCATCACCGATAGGTGACTGCCTTACAGCCATTCCCCATCTTTCACGTCAAGTAGTAAACAAATAGCACTCTAAAAACGGCAGTCTATATTTAAAACGGAGGGGATAGCAGAACCGCACCACATGGGAAAGATGCATAGCCGTCGCTACTGCCACTCAACCACTCTCTTGCTTGTGGAAAACACTGACAAGAAGAAAGGACAGGACGATAGGACATGTGCCAAGACAGCAGGGAATAATTTTCATGGTAATAGATGGGGCTGTGGAGGGTAGAGCTACAGAGAAAACTTAGATTGTAACAAATCTAGCAATTTATTGAGGTCGTTGGTCGTATGCTGTACTCTGAGTTGAAAGAGGCTGGCAATGAATGGAAGTACGTGGGGCCACATCAAGATTTAATAACAATTCATTGGCTGGTAACTGGGTGATCAATATGTAACCTGACGTCCGGTGACCACTATTAGCGCCTCTCAAGTAAATGAGTCAAGATCGTACTGACACCCTATCGAGTACAGTTGTTCTAATGAGAGGTGTCAATTCAAAATATGTTTCTTTATTAAGTCAATATTTTTCAAAGCTTTTTTGTTAGTTCACTCACTTTATTTGTAAGAAGCTCATAGCCACGTATTGGTATCTTAAATATACCCTGTGCTGGTCACCATAGAATGTAGTGGCTAATTTTAGTTGTCAGTTATATCGTGATCCTCTTGTCACATAATTCGTTTTCAATGATGCCAGGATGCTCGTCACTGACAATGAACCAACAGTGTCAAATTTATATTACTCGAAACGGATGATGCCAGACACTTCTTACAGTAAAAAAAAAAAAAAAAAAAAAAAAAAAAAAAAAAAAAAAAAAAAAAAAAAAAAAAAATTATTGAAACAAGAAAATGCCACTCAGGATATATGACGTCGTTGGCAGATAAACCGTACCCTGGTCGTTCCACATGGGCTTCTGAATAGACTGGTTCATTACAAACGTTCGACGGGCAGTTGATTGAGGTATCGCGCCGGTGAAATGTGAAAGGATGTTGCCCGCCAATTCGGTGTTCGTCAGCAGGGCTTAAGACCAACAGAGGCATTCGTGATTTGGTGTGTCAAGTATTTTTGGACCGGAAGTCCACCAGAAAAATGTCGCACAGAGGATGCTTGCTCGTCATCATATCGTTACGGTGGCTAGTCGTCGATCATAATAGCAATTTCACTAATGGTGCTCTGAAGGTGAAGTAGATCATAAAAGAACAGTGTCACACAAATCAAAATAATTCTATGTGCACTACCCCTTTTTAATTGCAAAGTCTCGTCTAGTCTATCAGTTCCCTCCTTTCTGTGCTAGTTGTTAAAAATAGACTTATTAGTGGTCAAAGCAGATTTATTGGGTTAAATGTTAAAGCTATCACTGCTTGATTTAACTTCTTGCTTCCTCTCAACTTATCTGTAGATATTTAATGTCTTAGATTTCACCAAGGCGATCAAAAGAACACCTGTGGTGGTCTCCAGACGTTATAAATCTTCTTGTTGAGAGAAGATGTGCTGTCGAAGCAATGGGCGTTAATTGTTCCCCACGGCGTTTTGTGACGTGGTGTCAGCTCAATGAAAGCTGTTCTGAGAGCAGAGACATGTAGCAGACTGTCGCTAGTTGCATAAACTCCTTAGGATCTGCAGATATTGAGAAAGAGCGTCGGGGACGATGATTTAATCGTTACCTTGTGTAACGATTTATACATGGATGATTATGTCTGCTTTACCACAAGGAATTAAGCAGGCATTACAATGAATATAGTCAATGCTATTAGAGGGCAAATCTGAAATGATTTAAACTGTACTACAGCCACATTGATAATTTCTAATTATTATTCAAAACTTCCTCCCTCTGTGTATGTATAACTCTCAGCGGTACTCTTAACATCATTGCTTCTCCTCTCTGAATCCTTTCCTCTTGCACTCAAGCTCTCTCCTTTCCACATCCCTCACTTATTCTCCAATTGTAACATCGAAAATGCAGATAAAATACCTTCCACACCATCAAAAAATTTTCGCCGTTTAATATCCGTTGATAACTTGTACTGTACCTATGATTCTGAAGCTGTAAGCTTTATTACGGAAACTATATTTAATACGTAATCGATGTAATAGTGTAACTGTTTCTGACTGTATGTAACTGATTGTAATTATAATGAGAATATTGTAAATTCTCTTCAATAACCAAGGGAACTTTACTTAAATGTATTGATAGTAACGACGGAATGACAGTAGCTCTGTATGGAGAGTTTCTGTCGCGTTGCGAGCGGAGAGGAGGCAGAGCAGCTTGAGTTATGAAAGAAGGCGGGAGTATTTGTTGGACGCTCTCGATGACGAGATGTGCAGCTATGTTCGCGCCAGTGTAGACACGTCTGATTCGTTAATCTGCGAGCATTGAGGGCACGGTAGGAGTAATGGACAGGCGGTGGAAAATGCAGTTCTTACTATTGCTTGTCCCATAATTACCCGTGGCTCTGGAGACGTGTCGGGGTTCTTGAACAGCAGCTGCAGCAACAACGGCAACTCAGCATTGTAGTCGGCTACATTCGTCATTCGCACAGCTACAACATCGTATGACTATTAAGTGAAAAATTATAAACTTACGTAGGCATTACACAGCAACATTTCCTTCACAATGTATGGCTAAGCTGAATAATAACCTGCAATAGTTAGAACTTGTAGGGCATCTGTATTGTCACTGCCCTCAGACATTATTACCAAGCAGGGTCTCTTTCCTTTCCATGCAATTACCGAGAGTTGTAAGAATATGAAAATTGATTAACTATTTACTGCCAGTTTTGTGTGTTTGCTGACAACTGTTCATTCTTGTACTGCATAACAGAGGCTACTTAAAGTAAAATTTTACTGGCAAAACTAGTAACTAAAGATACAGCACAAATTAAGAGTTCGCAATTTCATTTATTCTGTATTTAGCTTAACGAATGGCCTCTGCTGGCTTGATATGTATTTTATTATTGTTATTTTAAAAGTAAAATCAACTGCTGTTTTCTCAAAGTAATTTAAAAAAAAATGGTTCAAATGGCTCTGAGCACTATGGGACTTAACATCTATGGTCATCAGTCCCCTAGAACTTAGAGCTACTTAAACCTAGCTAACCTAATGACATCACACACATCCATGCCCGAGGCAGGATTCGAACCTGCGACCGTAGCAGTCGCGCGGTTCCGGACTGCGCCCCTAGAACCGCTAGACCACCGCGGCCGGCTCAAAGTAATTTCAATTCAATCTCTCAATAATCAAAAATAAATTGCTAGCCTCTTTCTAAATTTTGCATTGCGTTACACTGAGGTTACTGAAAGTATTTTTTCTTTACATAACAAAGTTTAAGTAAAGGCAGTCATTTATTTAACCACTAACTTCTTTTAATTTTACTTTCAGTATTGAGAATTTCAGAATAAGTTACTGGAAACTCAATGCTTTCTGATTCATGTATTTTCTTGTGAACTGTTGTACTGTTGCCACGCCAGTCATTATTTGCTTAAATTTCTTTGTCATTACCTTTCTCAAGGTTGTGGATATTCATTGCCCTAGAGGGCTGGCGACCGTTTCATTATCCTTTTTTCTTAGCTAATCAGTGTTTTCTTCGTATTATCAGTGATTTTTGTAATAAAAATCTCGTGGTTCCCTTTTCCCCCCGTGGGGTTCGTGAGTGATTACACTATATTTCGCCCATTTCAAATTTATCATCAGTATTTCGGTTAAGTTTACAATAGATTCTTCCTTCAGAAGAGTCTGTTGTCCCCTTCCTCTAAGTAACCGGTGTTATTTTCCTTACTCACTGCAAAATTTCATTAGGCAAATGTGATCACGGTCAGTTATATCGCAATCCAGCAGCCCAATTAGGAAGGGGGAGGTTACACATTCCATTATAATTTCTCTCCTGCTCTCTTGCGTCACGCTCTACCTCCTTCCCTATGTCCTTCCTGACCATCTCCGTTTTCATATGCTTTCCCTCCCTAGCTTCCCTATCTCACCTCTCACCTCGCTGCTTAGTCCACTCCCTCTCTTCCTCTGCGTCTTTTCTTTCGTATGTCTACGACTCCTCACCTATCTCTCTCTGTTTCAGCGTACATCTATATGCCCCAAGTGTACATCTCTTTGCCCCAATTCATGTCACCGCAGCATCAGTACTCATTTCTTATTCAATTTCCTAAATTCACTGAATGATTTTCCTATATTTCGTGAGTCGCAATCATTTCTTTTGTACATTATTGCAAGTTCTGGTCTGTAGCCATTTTGAAGTACGCCAATTCCAATGATAAATAGTCACACTTCACACCATGTCACATGAGAAGAACATCATATTAAGCTTTCGACCACGTAGTGAAAGTTACATAATTATTTACTTCGTAACATGTCAGAAAAGAGAGGTTGGTACAGCTGTACGAGTCTTACCAGTTGGACTGATGTTGAATTTAGAGGAATACCATTTATGTGGTACTGAGATGACATTCACTGTATGATCAAACGGTCTACAATACATAGTGTGACTAATTACCAGAGTATAATAACGAGACACTTGAAAATGGCTCTTTAGCCAAAATCGCAATAGAGTCCTAAAAAATAAGGGAATGGGTAAGTGGTGACGGTGTTATCTTTTGGGTCCCTAAATTCAATTAAATTTTAATAAGTTGTTGTTTGTGTGCCTCCAAAACATAGCAGATTCAATAACACCATCTGTGTGTCAGAACTGAACTACTAACTTATCGATCATATAATTCCTCTTACAATATTGGATTTTTGTATCTGTGAAATATATCCCGTAAATTTTATAATTTTGTTTATGTACTTATTAATGTTCGTTATTCTTACTTTTTATAGAGATTTACAGTTTCAGCACATGTATAGCGTACATGTGACAGTACAGAAGCTAAATATAACTGACAGTTACATTCTCACAAGGCGTGGCAGCCACATGGTGATTGGGATACCTCATTAGGAAAACGAGCAGGAGCTTTATAACAGAGAGAAGGGCAGAGGGAGGCAAAAAGAGAGAGGGGGAGAGAGAGAAATGTTCAAATGTGTGTGAAATCTTATGGGACTTAACTGCTAAGGTCATCAGTCCCTAAGCTTACACACTACTTAACCTAAATTACCCTAAGGACAAACACACACACACCCATGCCCGAGGGAGGACGAACCTCCGCCGGGACCAGCCGCACAGTCCGTAACTGCAGCGCCTAGACCGCTCGGCTAATCCCGCACGGCTGAGAGAGAGGGGGGGGGGGGAGGTATAGGACTGTACTAATTTTGTCCTTTTGATGCCAAGAATAACTAATAAGTCTCAAAGCTGTTAATGGGTACTATCATTTTAGGGATAATATTACGGAGTACATTATATTTATCGTCTGGAGACAACTGTGATTTCTAAAATAGTTCATGTTTTATATTTTCTGAGATAACTGCAATTATCTTTGGAGGTAACCAATTTGACCGTTTCAAGTGGCTACCTTCAGATCATAAAATAAAAAATTAAAACTTCTATATACTTGTAAAATACAGTAAGTATGCACATTCCGTTCCATTCGAGTATGGCTGACGGTAGACAAATGATTCACAGTAGCTGTTGCGTATTCCATTCCATTCGTGTATGGCAGGCAGTAGTTAAATGATTCAACTGAGAAACAGTCTCCGTTATTAATTCCAGTTACGCGTTTCACAAGGACAATATGGAAATAATTACAGCACTAATGCTTGAAATTAGCGAGCAGCGGATCTAATATCGCTAAAAGGTGAGTAAATTTGAAAATCTTTAAGACTTTATACGTCGAACGTGCAAGGTATTGGCCGGGCTGTCATGTAAAGCGGCGGTTGAAAACACCCTTGTCATAAACTACAAGTAAACGTAGGGAAAACCTAAAAAAAGGTAAAAAGATTAATAACAAAAACAATGAGTATACCAAATTACGGAAGTTGGGAAAGAGTGAATAAAATATAAAAGTAATAAAATAGGAGGTGTCATATGATTAAAACTCACCGTAGTAGAAGGAAGAGCTGGTGGAGCGATAGGTACACGTTTACAACCCTTGAACTGAATGAGGTGGAACTGCAGTGCCCTCGCCGACCGTAAACACAGAAGTGGTGCAGCGAGGCTATGGACGGGGAAATGCGTGAGTTGGGGCCAGCACGGTGGCGGCGATGGAGCAGCGGAAATTTAGATGACGTGCAGGGGAGTAGGGAATAATGACGGTGACGGGTGGGGGGAGGGGGTGAGGGAGGGCAGGAAGGAATATATGTGGAACCTTATGTATTAACATGAAAGAGTAGGTAAAACGGAGAGATAAAAGAGGAAATGGTGTGAAATGAGGTTCATGTAAAGAAGGGTGCCATGTTTCAATAAAGGAAAGAAAATCTTATCGTGCTGTTAGAGGAAAATTTTGACCTTGGAAGAATGGAAAGAAGAGTGCCATAAGTGTTGAAAGAAGAAGGAGGGAGGCAGACGAGAGGAATTGGCTTCGATGAGAAAATAGTATAAGAGGGTGGGGGTGGAGAGGCGGGTAGTAACTGGGATTGGGGGCAGGAAGAACTCATTTTGGAAACTACATGGCTAGTATAGTATGGAAAAAAGTTTGATTTCTTTGTGATCAAGCTCATTTGTGTTCTGCAGACCGTCTCATGAACTTGGACATTTGTAATTCTTCCAAAAGTTCAAGCTTTTTGTTCCTTTGGGGGCGTAGTGGAGCCTTTGGATTTTGTCCAGAGGAGGATGATTATGCTTGCTTCTCTTGAGAAGTTTTTATAATTTTCAATTTGAATCACTTTTAGCGATGTTAAATCCGCTTCTCGCTAGGTTCACGTATTTGGGCTGTTATTGTTTCCTTATTGTTCCAGTCTGATGATGCTTTAACAACCTGATATGTGTAACCGGAATTAATAAAAGAATACATAACTGCAGTAGAGGTTGATCAATTAAGGAGTGTAGTAATTTGCTGCCTGGCTTTCGTTACGTGAGGGGGCACGTAAATCCACAAACTGCACAGGAGAATTTCCGAAAACCAGACATTTGTAGTTTAACTGGAGTGTCTGCTTCGCTAAGAACGTCTAGCAGACAGCAGGAGGAACACTACCGAGTGTCAAACACCTGAAGGCAATTGAGCAAAAAGCAGGATTTTCATTTACTAACAAATGGTTTTGTCGTTTCGCTGGTTATTTCTTGACAGCTCAGGAATGAAGAAAAGCGAAGAGATCTGGTTGGTATCTGGCAGCCAGCTCTGGGAAGTGACACATCTGAGAGCGATGCGGGAGTTACATCTTAGTCGCCACGAGACCTTTGGTCTACAAGGACTAGGCATCACAGTGCCCAAGATCGTGGGTTTCAACATAGCCACCGCTAAATTTTTTAATAAAAGTCAACGGCAATTACAGCTGAAGACTACGAAAATAAGCTGTCACCTTTATTCTGAAAATGGCCTTCTTAAAAGAGGACAGGGGAGCAAACAACGAGGAGTTTACTGATAAAGATTGAGTTACCAAGTATGGGGTAACATTCTAAGTGTCACAGTGAGCATATCAAAAGTGTGATCTGAAAAGGGAAATGGAAAGGCTCAATCTAAATCTAGTGGGCGTTGGTGAAGTACAGTGGAGTGAAGGTAAGTATTTCTAGTCAGATAGCGGCAGAATATGGAATAATGGGACTGTTTTTCACAGGAAAGTAGAGCAGAAAATTGCTGTGAACAGTTCAGTCCATGATTTATTATTATCAGAACTGACAACATCGAACGCCATCAATAATAGTTCAGGTACACATAAAGCCGTCACCAGCAGAATATGAAGAGGCTGGGCAAGTGCAGTAGGCCCCTATACTGAACTCGTAGTTCTGTATGTAAATGGTGATGATAATTTAATAAACACGGGGGATTCGAAACCTGTAGTGAGACGAGGAACAGAAAATAGAATTCTGTGAGCATAGAGGTTGACAGTACGAACGAGAGAAGATAAACACCAATTGAGTTCTGCAATAAATTTCAACCTGTTATAGACGGTAACTTTCTCAAAAATAAGAAGAGGGCGAGTAATGCTTTAGAAAGGCGAGGAGGTACGTTAAGGTTTCAGATGGATAACGTCGCGATCACACAGAAATCCCGAAATCGAACATTGGGTTACAAAGCACACTGGGAGGAGACAGACTCGAATCACAATTTAGTAATGATGAAGAGGAGACAGAAGGTTGAAAGAATCGTTCGGAAGAAGCCATGTGGAAGGAATGGGGTCCCAAAGTTCTGCAGAATGAGGAGTTGCATTTGAACTCTGTGGCTACACGTAATGCAATAGCGATTACCACAGTAAACAGATCAGATGTAGAATAGTGGAAATCTCTAAAAATGACAGTCACAGATGTTGGACAAATAACTATGGAGAAACTTTAGGTAACAGAAGAAATACGTCAGCCGGCCCTAGTGGCCGTGCGGATCTAGGCGCTACAGTCAGCAACCGAGCGACCGCTACGGTCGCAGGTTCGAATCCTGCCTCGGGCATGGATGTGTGTGATGTCCTTAGGTTAGTTAGGTTTAATTAGTTCGAAGTTCGAAGTTCTAGACGACTGATGGCCTCAGAAGTTAAGTCGCATAGTGCTCAGAGCCATTTTTGAAATACGTCAGCTGACCGACGAAAAAAGGATGTCATCGATATTGGATTTCCTTCCACCCCTCTGATATAGACCAATTTCCCTAAGTATATTGCCGCGCGGGGTACCCGCGTTATCTCAGGCGCCTTGCGACGGTTCGCGCGGCTCCCTCTCCCTCCCCCCCCCCCCCCCCCCCCCCCATCGGAGGTTCGAGTCCTCCCTCGGGCATGGGTGTGTGTGTTGTCCTTAGCGTAAGTTAGTTTAAGTTAGGTTAAGTGGTGTGTAAGCCTAGGGACCGATGACTTAAGCGGTTTGGTACCACAGGAACTTACCTCCACCCTAAGTATAAAATGTCGGTAAAGTAAAAAATTAGGGGAAAATTCAAAACAACCAGGGTTTTCCTCACTTCTACACTGAAGCGCCAAAGCAACTGGTATAGCCATGCGTATTCAAACACAGAGATACGTAAACACGCAGAATATGGCGCTGCGGTCGGCAACGCCTATATAAGACAAGTGCCTGGCGCAGTTGTTAGCTCGGTTACTGCTGCTTCAATGGCGTGTTATCAAAATTTGAGTGAGTTTGAACGTGGTGTTATAGTCGCTGCACAAGCGATGTCACACAGCATCTCTGAGGTAGCGATGAAGTGGGGATTTTCCCGTACGACCATTGCACGACTGTACTGTGAATATCAGGAATCCGGTAAAATATCAAATTTCCTACATCGTTGAGGCAGGAAAAAGATCTTGTAAGAACTGGACCAACGACGACTGAAGAGAATCGTTCAATATGACAGAAGTGCAACCCTTCCGCAGATTGCTGCAGATTTTAATGCCGGGCCATCAACAAGTGTCAGTGTACGAACCATTCAACGAAACATCATCGATATGAGCTTTCGGAGCCGAAGGCCAACTCGTGTACCCTTGATGACTGCACGACACAAGGCTTCACGCCTCGCCTGGGCCCGTTAACACCGACATTGGACTCTTGATGACTGGAAACATGTTGCCTGGTAGGAAGAATCTCGTTTTAAATTGTATCAAATGGCTCTGAGCACTATGGGACTTAACATCTGAGGTCATCAGTCCCCTAGAACTAGAACTACTTAAACGTAACTAACCTAAGGACATCACACACATCCATGCCCGAGGCAGGATTCGAACCTGCGACCGTAGCGACCGCGCGGTTCCAGACTGTAGCGCCTAGAACCGCTCGGCCACTCTGGCCGGCTAAATTGTATCGAGCGGATGGACGTGTACGGGTATGGAGATAACCTTATGAATTCATGGACCCTGCATGTCACCTTCTGAAGCGGGAAGAGGCTCTGTAAAGGTGTGGATCGAGTGCAGTTTGAGTGATATGGGACCCCTGATACGTCTAGATGCGATTCTGACAGGTGAAACGTACGTAACCATCCTGTCTGATTACCTGCATCCATTGATGTCCATTGTGTCTTCCGACGGACTTGGGCTATTCCAGCAGGACAATGCGACACGCCACAAGTCCAGAATGGCCAGAAAGTGCCTTCAGAAACACTCTTCTTAGCTTCCGTTGGCCGCCAGACTCCCCAGACACGAACATTATTGAGCATATGTGGGATGCCTTGCAACGTGCTGTTCAGAAGAGATTTGCACCCAGTCATATTCTTAGTATTCATGGACAGCCCTAAGGATTCATTGTGTCATTTCCCTCCAGCACTACTTCAGACATTAATCGAGTCCATGCCACGTCGTGTTGCGCACTTATGCGAGTTCGTTGTGGCCCTACACGATATGAGGCAAATGTTCCTGTTTCTTTGACTCTTCAGTGTATGATGTCACTGTGGAAGCAGGGCTGTGGCCTCATGTATAAATTTGCAGGAAACTCGAAAAATCAGAGATGGTGCATTGCCATGTTGGTGGAAGTCTGTTACTTGTTTAAATACAGAATTTGGTATGGCTGATGGGTTTTCCCCTTACGTCGTTACGGAACTAGATCACTTACGATAAGAATAGAATCCCCTGGAATACTGGCACAGTCTTTAAGACGTCAGAATCCAAGATACTAGGACAAAGGGACCTACCTAAAATGTGTTCCACAAGCTATTATTCAATCTGACGTGTATGACTATTTATAACAGTCAATTCACTTACAAAGTTTCACCATTTAAAGAGCTGTCACCCAAATTTTAAGTCTTCTCAACACATAATTATAAGCATCATGTTATTTAAATAGACAATTGCAAGCCCAAACCTCTCTGAAGTTTAAGCAATAGCCCTTCCGACGTAACAGCTGAAGCAAGGTTTTTGGAGTTTACTTTAAAACTATATGGTTGTCACTGTCATATGTAGTTGGAACAACTGCGTCTTTATTTCACATCACCCCAGGGGAATGGGCCTATGCTGTTTCCGGACGTGCTCTGGAAGCTATCACTTCGCCGCGGCTGCGCCAACAGTTGGCCACAGCCGCCGTAGCAGCTGTCCACATGCGAACACTCGAGGGGCCGTGCTAGGCCGCTGTGGCATCAGCTACCGTAGCTGATTCGGGCGAGGCAGCAATCTCTCCTTCCGCCGCCGGTGGATCGAACGCAGTGTTAACACTATGTCTACTTCTCTGTCTGGTGTTTAGGTGTAGGTTTTCCATAAGGTGTTCCATACCTTTCTGTTACCACTTTCAAATATCTATTATAGAACTCACCATCCTCATCTGTTTGGAGACTGAGTGGGATGTGTTGGTTCCTGCGTGCAGCAACTATTAAAACACTTGTGCAACTGCCTTTCCCTCTTTGTTTTCACAGGGGGAGCATAGACAAATTGTGAGTACGTATCAATGACTATTAAACTGTAACTGAAGCCTTTATCCTCCCATGAATATGGCCTCGTATCTACAAGATCTTGTTGCCACTAACCATTGAAACCTCGAATTATAACCTGACTGTGTGGAAATGTCTTGCATTCTGGTTTCCATAATTGTTGGATGACACACCTTTCTATTATTTATGAAATTAATGAAATAATTTCATTTAAAAGTTATGTATTCCCAGCTGCAGCCAATGCTGTGAACAACTATTTCGTTGCGGTCGTCATAGTAGATGTACTGGGAGGACTGTATTTTAGTTTTCTTATTATCTATGTTGATAATACTACTGCCACATACGTCTGTTAAACATACTTAATAATATTTTTGTATTTAAAACTATTTGTTCCATTTTACTCCCACTTCATTGGCTTACATCATATGTAATATCTGACGATAATTTTCAATGTCTTTTGGTGAATAGCTCCGTAGTTTTATAGTTTCTAAGAATAGTAGATTCAGTAAAGTGGGTGTTTTTCTGAATTCTCTGTCACCAATCTATATTGCGTTCTTGGTTAAAATTAGACTGAGTACCCAGCACGTATGGTGTTTCCTTGCTTCCTCCTCTGCTTTAGCCTTCGAAAGTTGTTCCACAGGGCCGGCCGTTGTGGCCGTGCGGTTCTAGGCGCTTCAGTTTGGAACCGCGTGACCGCTACGGTCGCAGGTTCGAATCCTGCCTCGGGCATGGATGTGTGTGATGTCCTTAGGTCAGTTAGGTTAAAGTAGTTCTAAGTTCTAGGGGACTGATGATCTCAGATGTTGAGTCCCATAGTGCTCAGAGCCACTTGAAACATTTTTGTTCCGCAGGCCTAAACACTTCTATGAGTGATTGGTCTCTTTCCAAAAGCTCTAACTTCAACCACTGCAGGTTGTCTTTGATAGCCTTACATTCTTCAACAACTTCGTGTTTTGGCAACATGTTATTATATAGTAGGCAGACTTTGGAACCGCCTACATCCTACGTGCTGCCTTCTTTGAGGTGCATCAGCCCGAGCAGGTAACTTGCTTGTATTCTTTTCAGTTCCATCAACACTTCAAGTTAACTCGTTGATTGACCTCAGAATGTTTTGATAGTAAGTATATAATTCTTTGAATCTTTTGCTTAGTGTTTCGTATCTAGCAGTATGACGTTTAGTTTTGTCATTCAGTGACTGAATTTTCACGTTGACATACAGATTAATTTTCTACCTTCTCCTCTCAAATTATCGGTGGATGATTTCGAAAACTTGTCCACAGTGTGAAATATGACATAATTACCCTCTTGCTTTATGATACATGCGCACACACTACCATCTTTTAAAGAAAATACAGAAAGTTCTGACCCAATCAACCATCATTCAGTCGTGTGGCCATATCGATAACTAAAAAGCTATGCTGTGAATGATCCCAGAAATCTCTACGTAAAGCTGCAAATCCATCGACTTTCATGCAAGTTCAAAATGTGCCTGGTAAATATGTTTTAAGTTCATATTATCCTGTTTGAAGGCAAGAATAATGTTTGCACTATCTCTCATCTTTTACGTTCGTAAAATAATGTTGTTTATACATGTTTTATACATCTTCTGTGTAAAATACGATGGTTATACATTTGCATAAGTGGTATAAGCCTCATAGATCTTTGCTTAACATATATGATGCTACACAGTAATTTAAAAGAAATATTACTTTCTGTGTAAGTATAAAATAAGCAGAAAACGAAACTTTATTCACGCTAATACAGTCTGTTATTTTTAAAAGTAAAACAGGAATACAGTGTTAATTACAGAGGAAATTTAATGTAAACAGTTATACCAGCCAACACGTTCTGTCAATTACACGTTAAGAGTGACAGCCTCACTATCAGTATCTAAGCTTCCTTGATTAAATTACAATAAAATAAATTAAAATATATCCCTCTAAACTTATTATTAAAGCAACCCACAGTACAATAATCACGGAATAGTAATGTGTAGGTATTTAATTTTTTTATTATATCTTATTGTCCAATAGAAACGGCTATACAGGTTGGGTGGGTGACTTGAACTATAGAGATCTTTATTGCATAGCAGTAGACAACCATGTGGTCAGGCATGTTATTTTTAAGACAGATACATAACCGACGTGATAAGCCTTCAATACCATTCAGGCTAAAATATTGGGTCAATATTTTATATGTAGTCCGTTTATTAAAATACGAGCTATGTGTCAATAGTTTCAATAGTAAAAGAAAAACAACATATTTAATGTACCAGAGACAAACGAAGTCATGAGGGGGTGGGGTTAAGGGGATTAAAAGCTTTTGGTGATACACATATCAGTAAATTAGCCTACTACGGCTATTTTCATTCACTGCTTTCATATGGCATCATATTTTGGGGCAATTCGTCATTAAGAGAGAAATTATTCACTGCCACAAAAATTTTTGGTCATTTGCCAAACAGTATTAAAAGTCTGACAGATAGACAACCAACATTTAAAAGCATTAAATGAATTTCAAATGACAACTCCTTCTACTCAATAGATGAATTATTAGATATGAAGTAATGCCTTAAAAAAGAAAAAAAATATAAATTAATTATTTTGTGTAAAGGAAACTTATGTTAAAGTGACACGTTCAACATCATTACCAAAAGTCGCATTCATGATCTATGGAACAATAATGAATGAATGACTGAATGAATGAACGAATGAATGAAAGAGGGCATGGCGTCACTCATGATGATCCACCACCAGCTGACACAAGTCAGAGAACACACATGCACGTAAAACAGTGTACAACCAAGTAAGAATAAAAACACTAATATCTTACTGAGACGTAAACAATTTGAATCAGGATCAGTAGCATACCTTGGTGATAGGAAACATTGCTATACAATATTCTGGAGAGTTTAGATAGCTGTATGTGAATATCTGATACTAAAACAACTGAAGTTTGGATACAGATCATCCGCTACTATTTTCTCAATGTACGTAACATGAAGATGGTTAACAAAAAAAAAAAAAAATGATGGTTAACAATAAGAAAAATCGGGCACTTAAAAAATCAGAGTCGTAACTCATCACATGCGCGCCAAAACATCATTAATGTCCCATTCTGTTTATTCACTAACTAGTCATTCTATGGCAAGCTACCACAATTAAGCGAAAAAACTTACCTGTAAGCAAAATATCTATTACTACAATCGCTGGTCAGAGTCATAGGAAAGAGGGAAAAGGGGGAGGGGAGGGAGAGCCATAAAAACTGTAAAAACACGATGGATGTCATGATATCTAAATATAATGAACCTACTATTAAATAAAATCAAGAATCATATCCATACTGTAAGTAGACTGTTTAGGTTTTTATGTTGGTAACGCCACGTAGCGCCCTGTATGAAAATCACTGACTGTGCTGTGTGCAGTCTGTGGCTGGTTGGACTCATTGTTGGAATATTCGCTTGTGTAGTGTTGGGCAGTTGGATGTGAACAGCACATAGCGTTGGGGAGTTGGAGGTGAGCCGCCAGCAATGGTGATGTGGAGACAGAGATGCCAGAGTTTTGAGAGGTCACTATAAGCGGACGATATGGACGTGTGTCCGCCAGAAAAAGGAAATGTGTAAAGATGGATGTCGTGAATTGATAGATATCTATTAAAAAAAGGTTTGGCCAAAAAAGTAGTGTACAATGGAGAATAATTATTTTGAAAGAGGATATGAACAAAAAGGTAGGGTTTAGGGACAACAGGTTTAGGTAGGATTTTCTTGGAAACAAATGATGAACCTTGGGAGATTTCCGAGAAGTAAAGAAAATTTTGTTTGCAAATCAAATACTATAAATACTGCAGTACCAAATGTTACGCTGAAAACAAACCTTGTCCTTTCCTTTTGTGTTATTCAGCTATGTGTGCGTGTGTACCCTTGTGTATTTGTGTTCTTCCTATCTTTATGTGTTTATCTGATAACAGTTATGTTGTAGAATTTTCTAATACTAAGCTACATTCACTATGATGAGGAATACTGTTATCCTCAAATATAATTTTCATTAATAATATGTTATTTACTTTGTAAAGATGTTAAGACATTATTTATTCTGTTCTGTTTTAATACTCATGTGTGAAGTTAATGTTTCGAAAGCTATTCTCATTATTATATTTATTTACTGACGTCATAATTACTGTAACACTGGTGTTTATGTTTATTTCTATTCTTTTTTGAATCCTGTATACTACAAATGTTGTCTGCATTATTATGGTCTTTAATGATGTATTCTGTATCTTTGTAATTGTATTCTTATGCCGTAAATTTGTAAGTGTATAGACACCTTTTCTTCAAATTAAGTTTCATTTCATTCAAGTTAAAAAAAGGGGGCTGTTAGTGCTTGCATGTGTGTTGATAATTCAGCAAGGGACTCGTTAACAGTACTGCTGGTTCTAAGGACATTCCAAGAAGTTTGTGAGTGCACAAGTGGTGGTTTATGGACTTGCTATATTATTCACAAGACTCTTCGATGGAGATTGTACAGCCGTACAGTCGTAACAGGTTGCTGCTGCCCATCTCTACTAGGACTATAGTGGGTCTGCACCTTTGGTGGCCCACCAATACCATTATCTCGACAAGAACTACAGTGGGTCTGCTCGTTTGGTGGCCCACCAATAGCATAATCTCTATCAGGTCTACAGTGGGTCTGCTCTGTGATGACCTACCTACCAATATTCTTCAAAACTTTGACTGAATCTGCTGTGGGTTTCCTCTGTTGTGGCCCATTACCTGTCTGCATGTCAAGAGTTAGCACTGTCTTTCCGTTGGAAGGGAAACACTACTTCTTCAAGACTGCATGGAAATCCACTACTTCCACGTGCATTTTCTTTTGCTGCTCAGACTTTGAGAAAAAAAACTGCAATTACTACTGTGATGAATGACCAGGACTGTCTTTATGAGAACAATTTTTGCTTTTGACCAACAGTGTAACAATAACTGTGTGCATTTGATACATTTATTAGCGTTAATATAAAAAAATTAGCAAATTTGTATTGGCCGCTGCCCAAAACAATTTGTAAAATTTTTTGTGGGGAGCATGGGGGCTATTTAAGTAGGCTGGTTAGTTTTTTATGTTGGTAACTCCACGTAGCGCTCTGTATGAAACTGACTGTGCTGTGTGCAGTCTGTGGCTGGTTGGACTCATTGTTGGAATATTCGCTTGTGTAGTGTTGGGCAGTTGGACGTGAACCGCACGTAGCGTTGGGCAGTTGGGTGTGAGCCGCCAGCAATGGTGATGTGGAGAGAGAAATGCCAGAGTTTTGAAGGTCACTATAAACGGACGATCTGGACGTGTGTCCATCAGAAAAAGGAAATTTGTAAAGATGGATGTCATGAATTGATAGATATATATACGATGTCTTTTGAACATTATTAAAGTGAATAGAATGTTTATTCTCTATCAAAATCTTTCATTTGCTAACTGTGCCTATCAGTAGTTAGTGCCTTCAGTAGTTAAAATCTTTTATTTAGCTGTCAATATTGGCGCTCGCTATATTGCAGTAGTTCGAATAACGAAGATTTTTGTGAGGTAAGTGATTCATGAAAGGTATAGGTTATTGTTAGTCAGGGCCATTTTTTTTGTAGGGATTATTGAAAGTCAGATTGCGTTGCGCTAAAAATATTGTGTGTCAGTTTAGTGATGATCAGAATAAGTAAAGAGAGAAATGTCTGAATGCGTTCAGTTTTACTCAGCTGTCTCTGTATCAAATAACGTAGACGTTTACCAGCACAGTCATTCTTAATTTTTCTGAGCGGACGTTTCAATACATTCATGATAAGCATATAGTCGTATACATCACGTACGTCTGGAAAATAAACATATACTTTAACTAGCAAAATTAACAGAAATGTTTGCCAGGCCGGGACACGAACCCGGATTTCTCGCCTAACGCCAGCGGTCGCTCTAAAATCTTAAGTTATGCAAGCCCCCCCCCCCCCCCTCCACCTCTCCTCCACGGACCGACGCAAACCCTCATACTTCACCATATACCCACGTCCTGGACTCTGACAGTTACCGTGATTTGCGTACTTATTTATTATTGCCGCGGCCTGTCAAAGCTTGTAATACTGTTTTGCAATGTCTCTGTTTTCACGGCATACTAAGCAGCTCAAGTCTAATAAAATTCGCAGTTGAAAATAATTTCTTCTACTTCGTACAGCAATGAATCGTAGCAGTACTTGTTCCGTCAGATGTTCTTGCAGACACAGACACTGCAAAAACGCAGACACTGTAAAACAGTAGTGACATTTATTTAGGTTATGGACATAAATTAATTAACGCATGGTATGTTGGAAATACTTAATTTAATAGGACTGCTATGGGCCAGTTCACTTAAGTCGATACTGTATTTTTTGTGTGGAAAGAACTTATCAGGAATATATATTACGAATTTAAGATGTACGTCTATTCAGAACTACTAATCGGAATGCATTGGTATTCATTTATCAACCAAAATAAAAGACGTGAAAGACAGTGGGACAAAATTTCATTTACGCTGGGATTCTCAGAATCTTCCTCAGCTCTGCCAGAGTGCAAGAGTTATGTGATGACTCAGAATTAATGATTAATGAACAAACAAGTCAAGTTTGTTGTTAGACATCTATTGTGCTACGACTGGATTCGTTCGTTGTTTACAGTACACTGTTATTTACTGTACTTTTAATGTACAGTTTACTGTTCGCAGCGTGCAGTATCGCTCATCATATTTCCGCCAAACAGCTGGCACAGAGTTTATCATCAATGTTTTTGGATTTGGCCTTTAACAATACCTACGACAACTAGACCATTTATGTCATGACTGTAACACAACGCGGCAGGCCTGAAGATTTACAGAATTTCCTGCAATCTGTGTACAAAATTATATGTAGGTCAATCAGGTAGGGCTATAACCACTAGACTGACTGGGCATGAAAGGAGTTGAAGATTGAAAAAGAAAACTTCGACCTTTGCTGAACATGCTCTGAATGAATGTCATTCATATGATGCGAAAGGGAGAAAACTAGTATTACTTGAAATTCTGGACATAGACAAACACCACTCAAAGAATCCTGACCTGGTCCTTAATGAGCAAACACAGTTCCACTACTCACCCTTATCAAAGTAGCAGCCAGTTGTTATTTGTCCCACAGTTACCTAATAAGCTTGTTATAACTGTTCCATATCCACATTCCATAGACGTCTTTCTTCCTCTCCCTTTATTCGTTCTGTTCATCACATCCACCAATTTGTCCATGTGACATAGTAGCCTGTGCCATTACTCACTTGTAGACCATTTCTATTTTATACACTGACATATTTTTAGTATATGAACATACTGTAACGTGAGATTTATTTTTTCAGTGTCTCTTTTAGGTATTACGACATGCTTGTGTTTTGTATCGACATAGTCACAAAATGTCACATATCTTTGTACAGCTATGAATTATCGCTGAAGTTGTTTGGACTATATGTTCAACTTTAAGTTATCTGACGATGGCCTAAAAAGCCGAAAGCCGGTACATAACGAACTAATAAATATTATTGTGAAACATTAATACGTTATATTCAAATTATTATAAAGTTTGCTAATATTATAATATTAATACTCTGAATTACGATTTGCTACCTCCTAGTCTGTTGTTTTTATAATATTTTTTCTCCTTCGAAACTGTGTACTCGTAACATGACGAAAGAAAGAAAGAAAGAAAAAAATCTGCATTCGAGTTTAACGTCCAGTTGACGACGAGGCGTTTAGACACGGAACACTAACTTCGACTGGACAAGGATGGGGAAATACATCTACATCTACATGACTACTCTGCAATTCACATTTAAGTGCTTGGCATAGGGTTCATCGAACCACAATCATACTATATCTCTACCATTCCACTCCCGAACAGCGCGCGGGAAAAACGAACACCTAAACCTTTCTGTTCGAGCTCTGATTTCTCTTATTTTATTTTGATGATCATTCCTACCTATGTAGGTTGGGCTCAACAAAATATTTTCGCATTCGGAAGAGAAAGTTGGTGACTGAAATTTCGTAAATAGATCTCGCCGCGGCGAAAAACGTCTTTGCTTTAATGACTTCCATCCCAATTCGCGTATCATATCTACCACACTCTCTCCCCTATTACGTGATAATACAAAACGAGCTGCCGTTTTTTGCACCCTTTCGATGTCCTCCGTCAATCCCATCTGGTAAGGATCCCACACCGCGCAGCAATATTCTAGCAGAGGACGAACGAGTGTAGTGTAAGCTGTCTCTTTAGTGGACTTGTTGCATCTTCTAAGTGTCCTGCCAATGAAACGCAACCTTTGGCTCGCCTTCCCCACAATACTATCTATGTGGTCTTTCCAACTGAAGATGTTCGTAATTTTTACACCCAGGTACTTAGTTGAATTGACAGCCTTGAGAATTGTACTATTTGTCGAATAATCGAATTCCAACGGATTTCTTTTGGAACTCATGTGGATCACCTCACACTTTTCGTTATTTAGCGTCAACTGCCACCTGCCACACCATACAGCAATCTTTTCTAAATCGCTTTGCAACTGATACTGGTCTTCGGATGACCTTACTAGACGGTAAATTACAGCATCATCTGCGAAAAACCTAAGAGAAATGCTCAGATTGTCACCCAGGTCATTTATATAGATTAGGAAGAGGAGAGGTCCCAGGACGCTTCCCTGGGGAACACCTGATATCACTTCAGTTTTACTCGATGATTTTCCGTCTATTACTACGAACTGCGACCTTCCTAAATCCAGTCGCACAACCGAGACGATACCCCATAGACCGCAGCTTGATTAGAAGTCACTTGTGAGGAACGGTGTCAAAAGCTTTCCGGAAATCTCGAAATACGGAATCAACTTGAGATCCCCTGTCGATAGCGGCCATTACTTCGTGCGAATAAAGAGCTAGCTGCGTTGCACAAGAACGATGTTTTCTGAAACCATGCTGATTACGTATCAATAGATCGTTCCCTTCGAGGTGATTCATAATGTTTGAATACAATATATGCTCCAAAACCGTACTGCAAACCGACGTCAATGATATAGGTCTGTAGTTCGATGGATTACTACTACTACCCTTCTTAAACACTGGTGCGACCTGCGTAATTTTCCAATCTGTAGGTACAGATCTATCGGTGAGCGAGCGGTTGTATATGATTGCTAAGTAGAGAGCTATTGTATCAACGTAATCTGAAAGGAACCTAATCGGTATACAATCTAGACCTGAAGACTTGCCCGTATCAAGCGATTTGAGTTGCTTCGCAACCCCTAAGGTATCTACTTCTAAGAAACTCATGGTGGCAGCTGTTCGTGTTTCAAATTCTGGAATATTCCATTCGTCTTCCCTGGTGAAGGAATTTCGGAAAACTGCGTTCAATAACTCCGCTTTAGCGGCACAGTCGTCGGTAACAGTACCATCGGCACTGCGCAGCGAAGGTATTGACTGCGTCTTGCCGCTTGTGTACTTTACATACGACCAGAATTTCTTCGGATTTTCTACCAAATTTCGAGACAATGTTTCGTTGTGGAACCTATTAAAGGCATCTCGCATTGAAGTCCGTGCCAAATGTCGCGCGCCTGTAAATTTTAGCCAATCTTCGGGATTTCGCGTTCTTCTGAACTTCGCATGCTTTTTCCGTTGCCTCTGCAACAGCGTTCGGACCTGTTTTGTGTACCACGGGGGATCAGTTCCATCTCTTACCAATTTATGAGGTATGAATCTCTCAATTACTGTTGCTACTATATCTTTGAATTTGTGCCACATCTCGTCTACATGTGCATAGTCAGTTCGGAAGGAATGGAGATTGTCTCTTAGGAAGGCTTCTAGTGACAATTTATCCGCTTTTTTAAGTAAAATTGTTTTGAGTTTGTTTCCGGTGGATTTGGAAGAAGCGGTACTGAGCCTAGCTATAACGACCTTGTGGTGGTTCAAATGGCTCTGAGCACTATGGGACTTAACATCTATGGTCATCAGTCCCCTAGAACTTAGAACTACTTAAACCAAACCAACCTAAGGACATCATACAGATCCATGCCCGAGGCAGGATTCGAACCTGCGACCGTAGCAGTCGCGCGGCTCCGGACTGAGCGCCTAGAACCGCTAGACCACCGCGGCCGGCCGACCTTGTGATCACTAATCCCTGTATCAGTCATGATGCTCTCTATCAGCTCTGGATTGTTTGTGGCTAAGAGGTCAAGTGTGTTTTCGCAACCATTTACAATTCGCGTGGGTTCGTGGACTAACTGCTCGAAATAATTTTCGGAGAAAGCATTTAGGACAATAAACGAACATCTTCTTTTCAGAGGAACTTCCCCAGCATCCATCGTAACCCATTCAGGGGAACCACAAAATATGCAATTCAGGGTCTTCGGCAAGTATTCTAACCCCTCTCCTCCCGAATCAGTGTATATAAGGTAATCACTCTGCCACATCACACGAAGCGCTGTAATCGAATGTACAAAGCAAGATAATATTGAAAATGTTACCGGTACGGTGCTTGCGTATGTTCTGTTTACAGGTAAACCATTTGTACATCTCAGAAGAAATGGTGTTAAATGCATGTCGTTAAGCGTCATTCCACTGTGTAGCAAAAGTGATATTCGAGTAGTGATTAGAACTACAGAATCGCAAGCAGAATGTGCCGTCAGAAGTCAGTACGGCTAGCGACATAGGCCGTTAACTACCTTCGCCGCCCGCAGAATGGGCCTTGTATTTTGTGCTTAACACGACAGCAGCGCGGTGAGCGCAAACCCGCCAGCGCGCTGGCCGGTGCGGGCAGCAGAGTTAAAAATTCAGGCGACGGCTCGCTCATCTGGACAGCTACCGGTGTTCTCGCCTCTGCAGAGCTCCGCAAGTGGCTGCTGCCTGGTTTGCTCTCCCGCCAGTCGCGATCGCACTAGAGCGGAACGAGGTAGCGTTGCTGCTGGCAGAGCTTTTTACTCCGTCGCAGTGAGGTACATGAAGTCAGCTGTTCGCGTTCTGTTAACAGTGCAATTATACACTTGAAAAAGCGTCCAGACATGAGCCACAATGAATATTTACCGTTGAGGTGTTTTAATTAGGCTATTGTTCGGATGGAACGATTTCGAATCCGCGTCCAGGGAGTCTGATAAAGACATTCCATGCTTTTCTAAAACACCTTGAGCAAATGCCTTGATATTTCGTTGACTGTCGCCAGTAAATTTTTTGAGCCTCTCCTTGTAAGCTGTTATTTCTTCTTTAACATCATCAGTATATAAAAAAAGAGATCATATCTATCCTTCCTTCTGAGAAAAATGATGTCAGCATGTGGAACGAAACGGTAGCGTACACAGTCGCAACAGGAAGTGAGTAAATAGCTGAAAATCTTACGACACGGGTTATTGGTATGTATCAAGACAAAGAGGGACGTTACAGTGCTTGTAAACCTCTCTATATGTACTTCAAATGATTTATATATACAGACCGAAGCGACGGAAGAAAATTTGTGCCAAGGCGCGAATTCGAAGCCGGGTCTCCTGCTCATTAGGCGGATGCTTCAGTCAGATAATTCATTCAACTTTTCAAAATCATCGGCCTTTGGACTGGTTCGATACTGTTCACAATCTTCCCTGCTTTGCTATGATCGTTTCATAGCTACGTCCTCTATAACTTGCTCTACTTGTTCTAATCACTGTATGCCGCTGCACATTTTGTCGTCTACTACTCCTTCCTGCGCCCACTTTCCTGGATGCCGAAGTATATGTCCCTCTAACCTGTCCTTTCTTCTGGTAAGGACCTTCCGTAAACTAGTTTCATTGTAGCAGTATTTCTTCATTTTATATTTTATCTTTGCACTTCATTTTTAAAATTTTTCGATATCACCAAGTTTAAAATGTTTTCTAATGACGTTTCACTCTTGTACAATACGCCGGACATACACGTTCATAAACTTCTGCTTCACTTCAGTATCAGGATTTAGTACGAGTGGAGCCCATTCACTGAGGGCATGCTTTTTTTGCCTTTGCCAATCTACTTGTCTTATGCTGTTGTATGTATCTTAGATCGCTTAAGTCTTCCTTAATCTAGTCGAAGGGCGCTGGTATATGTCCCATTTGCACTTTTATTACTCTTCAAAACATGCATTCCCCTTTCTTCAGTGCTTTTTCAAAAGAATAATACCATTGCGTTACTACCTTTTAACACGTAGTTTTCTTTTTTGCCTTTCCATTTTTCATAATCATGCTTATGTTTTGTAGTTGATTGGGTTATTCGTGTTCTTCTGTAATTCAAACCCAGTCTTCCAAAGTTTGTTAATATCTTGCTCCATCTCACACAGTGGAAGGGCTTACCTCTGTCCACAAATTCTAGGGAGGAAACATCGTTTTTATTCAATGTTCCTTGCGTTACTAAGCGGAATGGCAGATTCGTATATCTGGTGTTATTTACCTTTCTGAAATAAAACTGATCTTCGTCGCGTGTGGCTTCTACTTTCTTTCTATTCTTCTGCTTCTTGATGTTCTCAGCAGATTAGTGTGACTTGTCAGACTAACAGTCCGATGGTTTTGATGCCTATTGGCACGTGCCTTGGTTGGTAATGTGATGATAGTGCTTTTTTGCAAATCTGTGTGTAAGTCACCCGTCCCACAGATTTTTCACAACCATTCAAATAATCTTTCACTTTATGTATTTCTCACAAATTTCAGCAGCACCAATGTCATCGGATATCTGTTAACCTGCTTGGGCTGGCTCTAGCAGATCTGTGTCAAACTCTTACAGTATTAGTGAGTCACCTGTTTCTTCTCTTTTGTTACACTTATTGACAAATTCTCTCTCTCGTGGGGGACTTCAATGGACCTCACCCACCAGTCTGAATATTATTCTGAATTTAATTGATATTTTCCATCTGCATTTTGGAGTTTAACACCTTCACATGTTATTTCTACGGATATACGTTTGAGCTCTCCGAATTGAATATTTTTACTCTTGTGCGGTATTGGTAATGCCTCATGGTTTTATATTTGCATGCCAAAAACGGTATCGTTATAGGTGTTCACTCAGAACTAAGATCGCATTGTACCTAAGTGTTACTGGTGTAGCTAAGAGTGCCAGCTTTGGGCGAGAACATACACTTACTACGGTGTTTCCCCTTCGCATGAGTTCAACGGATCATCAAGAATATGCTCATATTGTCAGGGAAGTCAAGGCAATCTTTAGCTAGTATACGTGTCAGGCTGAAAGCAAATATCGTTGGTATGCTGATGCCGCTATGCGAGAATGGTGTGTATATAAGCAAACATCGACTGAAATTTCACGCAGAAAGTCCTGTACTTTATGCCTCTTTTTGGATACCTATTCACAACAAGCCGCAGCACTAGATAGTATGTAGAGTACCTAGGGCTTACTGTCAATGGCGTATCTCATTCTTCGTATTTAATTCACAGGGAGGATACTGCGCGATGAAGGCATATTATCCGGTGTTCATACCGAATCACAGCTTTATGTTCGCGGCTTTGGTAGGCTATAATGCAATGTCAGGTTGTTGGAGGTTATAGCGCGTCTTTAATTGAAATTCACAGTGATGTGATAGAAGATATACAACGGTACAGTCAAACATTTGCAGATTTTTGCTAAAATATTAGACAGTTTTCTACTTTCTGCTGCATATAACATCGCAATGAAGTATCTTCGTGATGTTATTTACACTCGCTTACATGACCGGCACACCTAGACTAAAAGAAAAGATATGTTGATAGGACATAATTTGAGACGTGAAGAAATAGATAATTTGGTAAATGAGGAGTTTGTTTGAGTAGAGGGAGATCAAGTTTTGACTACAAAATGAAATCTCAAGTTGATGCAGGTGATCGGCATACAGTTATATGAGAACATGCTTTCTGTTGTTCCGGACATATCCAAAGGAACAGACACCACGCAGAATCCGCAACTGTGAATCATTATACGTAAATTGAAGTGATCACTAGCTGGGCAATGAATCCACCTTCTCCAGTGCAGATGAACAAATACGTCCGACTTCCTGTGGGAATCTCAGAGTAGCGAACGGCAGTAAAATGGACAGGGAGTGAGGGTAGGCGGCGCCCAGTGGGAGTGGGAGTCGATCGTGAGGTGTGCCGAGATAGTCCGCGCAGTCATCCCAACGCCGTGTCCCGCATGGTGCAGTGGTTACCGCACCCGCCTAGTAAGCAGGAGACCTCGGCTTCGAATCGTGGTGCGGTACACATTTTCAGTCGTCGCCGCTGATTCCGCGCAATGTCACGCTGCAGATGACAGCAGTGACTCCCTTCAGTTTACATATAATTTTTCACAGGTGGGGATTGTAGTTGGTGTCTGCTCTTTCGGACATGTCTGAAAGAAAAGCAGGACAAATTTTTTATTAATACAATCACAAACGGACAAAGCCAAATCCTCAGTGTCTTACACACTTGGCATATTTAAAGGTTTTAAGTGATACATTTCTTAATTATTTAAAGCGAATTGTGTTACCAACTTTATCATTAATTAATCTGAAATTCGAAAGATGTAGCTTTTTTTTCAATTATTCACCACTGGAAAACAAGTAATTTGAATCATTGCCGTTTTTAGACCATTCGGGAAAGTCAAATTCCGCGCCAAAGTAGACGGGCGACTTATTTGTTGTTCAGCGAGTATCAACCGTGTATCTCCTGTGGCAAGTGCTTTTTATTTGTCCCGGTGAGTGGTAGGCAACATGTATATGAAAACAGATTGCCTCTTGTGTTTATATGCGGGCCTTTCAATTGTGGTTATCATGAAACAGCTAAAATTATGTGGAAGCTCTCTTTATCACGAAAAGAATTTTCTTTGGGAAGCTTTGATATGCTAACAAGAATTGGAAATGCGAAAAAATCCATCACACATACGACTAAAGGAAAGCTTCTTTACTATGAATTATAAAAACCAAGACCACTACTTCATCCACATACAACAAAGAAAAAAGCCACGAATTTGGAACTATTATACATATGAATACGCCAACGGCCTTACCGCTGTGGTAACACCGGTTCCCGTCAGATCACCTAAGTTAAGAGCTGCCTGGCTGGGCTAGCACTTGGATGGATGACTATCCGGTCTGCCGAGCGCTGTTCGCAATCTGGGTGCACTCAGCCGATGTCAGGCAAACTAAGGAGCTACTTGATTGAGAAGTAGCGGCTCCGGTCTCGGAAACTGACATACGGCCGGGAGAGCGGCGTGCTGACCACATGCACCTTCATATTCGCATCCAGTGACGCCTGTGGTCTGAGGATGACACGGCAGCCGGTCGGTACCTTTGGGCCTTCATAGCCTGTTCGGGAGGAGTTAGTTAGTTGAGTTAGTTAATACACATGAATACAAAATTATACTCAAGGAATAACTCTCTTTATTAAATGTTAATCTACCCGATAGTATTAGACATGTGATGTAGCAGTCTACATTGCTAAAAGAGTACGTATTTCAGTTTCGTATCTGCAAAAGTGTTTAACTCGTAGCAACTGAAGGAAATGGAGACATTAAATATTGTAGTGATACATCCCATTCCTTGAATGAGAGGTATCGCATCCTTAAATACATAAGTCAGAGAAGTTATGACTGAGAATTGGTGAGTACTCCGCTGTTTGGAGGTGTTTCAAATCATGGGTGCTGATAACAGAGCTAACGATTCAGTGACTGTACGGAACTGGATAGCAGTCAGACTGTAACCCCCCCCCCCCCTCACTTATCGACCTTAATGGCAGTGAAAAATTAAGTACCTAATGGAAAATTGGGAAAAACCATCGTCTCCGAAGTCAATCTGTCGGTAAAGAGGGAGGAAGGGTTACATCTAAATGAAAGGAAAAATGCAAATGAAATAGGAGGAAACTAATTTTGAAAAAGGGTAAAGTTAATAAAGAAAGTAAATGTGCGGTCGTTGCATTAACAATTAACTGGCGTTAATTAGATATTTGAGATTTGGGGAAAATTACGGTCGCCAGTCCTACGGGCAACTACTATAATAACTGAAAAAGAAAGGTTGATGCAGATATAATTAGCACTAAAAGCGTGGCAGCTGAAGGTTGACACGTATTGTGTGAAAACTGAATGTTTGTCAGAAGTAATAAATTTCGCTACACTCTGACTTAATTAGGCAAAAGAATTAATAAAACCGGAAAATTGAAAGTTAATTTAGTGACTGAAATTAATAGTGAACTTTGTTTGTGAAGCACTACGAAATTCAATAAAATAAGGTTAGTCTTGGGCTACCTCAACAATCATCTCAAAAGCAACTTGAATCTACGAAATTCGGAACTAAGAAATTTAACTTTGAACTTGATTTAAATGATTTTGAACAATTAACAATAGTAAAATTTAGTACATACCAAGCTGAGCTGCAGTCACAGGTAAGCTAAAATATGGTAACAAAACTCTTAATTTGTGCTTGTGCAATCTAAATATTGTAGCCAGCTATGAATACTCTAACTGAACTTTGAAATTAAAGCAGTGAAATGGAATGATGTTACTTTAATGCTGGCGTTTGAATTTCAACGACACTCGGGTTCGTTCCGGAAAAGGAAGGGACCCTGCTTGGTAATGTAATTGGGACAATGAGCAACAAAGGTTCATGCTAAGTTGCTGTAATTTTGTGAGGCAAATGGAACAATTTTAAAAGCTGAGGTCGGCCATACAGTTCTAATCCTTTACGTGCTTCCAGTCTTCCTTGTTGGTTGATTGAAGGTTTGAAGCCGTCGGTCGAGGAGGTGGCGACAGTCACTCATTGTCGGCCGTCGCTGTTGCAGAAGCTCGATGTTGGCGCGCCTTCTTCTCGACACTGTCACCAGGCGAAACGGGCTCTTGATGTGCGCCAGCTAATACTTCCCGTCCGCGACACCGTGTCAGAAACTATCATAGCAAGTCGAGCGCAATTACATGCTGCCAAACCCCCTAAGCGCGCAACTCGTGGGACCATCACACAACACAGCTGCTCCACCGTCCTACTCCAGCCAGACTCCCTCTGCCCGCGCTCCATGCGGCAAAGTTAACACTACCAAAGATCTTAAACACTTTGGTTCTCCACACGACCTATCGATGTAATCGTTCGATAGTATAGTTTTCCCTAGGCAAGACCCAGCATAGAAGTACGAGTAGTATTTACAAAACAAACCAATTATACATCGACATAAATGCATAAATATATACATATAGACAGTAAAACAATTACAATATATAAAGACACAGAAATGACATATCTTCAGGTAACAAAATAAGGAAAAAAATTTATAGTACAGTAGATGGAAATAGGAGGATATGCATTTCCGGCGTTACACGTGCCCCACATTGTATGAGGATGTTCGTGAACCTAAACAGACTCAGAAAATGTCCCAAAAAGGAAAAAAGCATCGGAAATGCATATGCTCAAAATATCAAGAAAATTTAGCATTAGGCTAATTAACTTTAAACCAATTTTTAGACCATAATAATTGAGTGGAGACACTCTTAACCTTATTCCAGTCTGTCATCTTACACATAAGAAAACAGGTTGACAACATATTAAAATTCATAGAAAACATAGAAAATGGTACAGCTATTCTAAACCAGCAAAATTCTTAACAGTATCAAGAAATGGAATACTATTTACAAAATTAACTACAGTATATGGTCATAAAAAACAGGTATATCAAAATACGCAAATTAATAATTAATTAGATAGAATACACATTTTTATATTACCTTTTCATAATTAATATTCTCGTCGTGAGAGTCCACTTAACGCTAAACAAGAAAATAATATACAGCAGATCGGAAAAAAATATTGACAGCAGAATTCTTTCACATCAGCTGTCCGGGAAGAAAAACAACTCCGCCTTCCAAAGCCGCAAGTACAAAGAATGCCGACAGCGGCACAAGAGCCGACAGCGGCTCCGCCTCGCCAGTATTGTTGCGCCCGCCTGTGCGGCACGCTTGGTCTCACTGGCCTGTGTAACGGCATTTCCAGAACGTCCGTTTCACTGAATTCTTTTGAAAAAAAACTCACTCCCGAGTAATCTCAAGGAGTCCATTAACACTATCACGTGGATAACTCAACACTATCATCACACGCATGTACTGGCCTGAAACTTAAAACAGCGTCTAAGTACATCGGCAATGACTAGTAAAACACACATTCATGAAATCTTACAGCTAGTTACAAAATCATATTTACATTGCTTAATCTACTGTGACTCAGCTGAAAACTTAAACTAGCAGCTTGGATATTTGAATTGATTAATAATCAGTTACTCTTAAATCATTTAGTCACAATTAATTACTTATTAATTACAGCTTCTTTAATGTCCTCTTGGTCAGGCAAAAGCATGGCAATCAAGCAAATCGTTAAATCTTACACTCTATATTTACATACTATACAAATTACCCATTCTGTGGTATTAATCAATCCTAGGTTGGTACAATTTCAAGTCTACAATGTTCCATATACCTAATAGTTTTCCAGAGCTTGGATACTCTAAGCAATAAGCATTTGTGTGAGGTATACCAATGACTTTATATAGTCCATTATAAACAAACTTAAATTTATATATTTCATTGTCTATCTCGCTCTATTTCTCATGAGCTTTTACAAGTACTAATTCTCCGATTGCAAACTTAGCAAAACGCACTTTAGCGTCATGGCGATGTATGTGAGCATCGGCTTTTAGCTTCATTATTTCTCGCAAACGATCTTTTTTCACACCAATGTTAATGTCAATCCGTGGAGGGAATTTGATTATCTCTTCCACTAAACTTTTACTTCTGTCATCTAACAGTATTTCCTCTGGAGACTCATGTCTCAAGGTGTTCATAATTCTCTCAAATTCTGCTACATATTTGCCCCATGCCCTATTGTTGTGGTGGCAATATGTACGACAAAGTCGGCCTAGCTCGCGCGTATACCTCCCAGCGGGATTTCCAGCCGGACAGTAAGCTGATATATGGATCACTTCGACCCCATTACTTGACATGCCTTCATCCCACAACTTAGAAGTAAACTGTGCCCCATTGTCTGATAGAATCGCCTTGGGCTTACCAATGTGAACAAAATAATCGTTCACAACCTTGATATAGACCGCTTTGGCTGTAGCTTTCCTAATCGGGTATAGTTTGATGAACTTGGAAATAGCTTCTAGCACTACTAAAATGTAGGCAAAGTCTCCTGATGACTTGGGCGTGGAGGCGCCAAATTCGATGGCCAATAGCGACGATATCAACCGATAGCTGGAAGGACAGCAACGTCACCTACAGGATGAAGAACCAAAGACTTCGGCGCACGCGCGGAGGCTGCCGCCGCTGCTCTGCGCTGCCATCGGCCGCCCCAGCGACCTCTGTCGGAAGCCTCAAGCGCGGAGGCTGCCGCTGTTACTCTGCGCCGTCATCGGCCGCCCCAGTGACCTCTGTCGGAAGCCGCAAGCAAAAATGCGCGTCCACGTAGGCGCCATGATTATCCTCCCGTTGTCAACAGAATGTTTATGTTGGTGGCGAATCGTCATCCGTCTTATGACCAATAGCACTCCTCTCTGCTCGAAGGACTTCAATATGGCCAGTGCTGGGTCCCAAGCTGTACTAAGCTGAAAGCCCGTTCGTCGAGCTACATATTTCCACTGCTTCCTTAATAACACTGTCCCAGTACGAACTCGTCGATGCGAGAATTTTTGTATGTTAATAATTCATAGAATGGCCTGTACTGAGACAATGCTCGGCCACTGCAGACTTTTCTGGTTGCTCCAGACGAGTGTAGCGTCGGTGTTCAGTGCATCTCTCTTCTACAGTGCGACAAGTTTGTCCGATGTACGACATGCCGCAGCTACAAGGAATCTCGTAAACACCGGATCTTCCTAGGCTAAGGTTGTCCTTAGATGAGCCCAAGAGAGCTCTGAGTTTTGCCGGCGCAAGAAAGACACATTTACCTTTATGCCTCTTCAATAATCTTCCTATTTTTGAAGACACAAAAACGGCGAACTTCCATTTCTGGACGTGTTGGTACGGAGAAAAGAAGATGGCACATTAGGTCACGCAGTGTACTGTAAACCAACGCACACGGACTTATACTTACAGG
Source organism: Schistocerca piceifrons (assembly GCF_021461385.2). Classification (NCBI taxonomy): domain Eukaryota; kingdom Metazoa; phylum Arthropoda; class Insecta; order Orthoptera; family Acrididae; genus Schistocerca; species Schistocerca piceifrons. Next base: position 418,745,544 of record NC_060139.1, on the reverse strand, counting down.
CCATCAGCTGTCGCCATCCTTCACAACGAAGTGGCGTACTGAGGACGTTGGTCCACAGAGCACGAGCCATATCAGGCCCAGACAGCTTATCCAATGAGCTACTCCATCTGCGTACCACTTTCCAACAAAATGAATACTCCGAACGGGAGATTCGCTTTGCCTTACAACTGAAGCGGGTTACCCAATGTGAGGAAGTGGAAGAAGGCGAAGAACAATGGGGAATGGTCATCTTACCACACATCGGTGGTGTCTCTTCAAAAATAGGAAGATTATTGAAGAGGCATAAAGTTAAATGTGTCTTTCGTCCGCCGGCAAAACTCAGAGCTCTCTTGGGATCATCTAAGGATAGCCTTGGCTGTATTCCAGTCACTAATCGAAGTGACAGGTTTTGTAGGTGCCAGCCAGCCAGCAGCCAGCAGCGGTCCAGCCAGCAGCAGTCCAGCCAGCAGCGGTCCAGCCGGCAGCCAGCAGCGGTCCCAGCCAGCAGCGGTCCCAACCAGCAGTGGTCATAGCCAGCAGCGGTCCCAGCCAGCAGGAGCCAGCAGCAGCCAGCAGCGGTCCCAGCCTGCAGCCAGCCTGCAGCTAGCAGCAGCCAGCAGCAGCCAGCAGCAGCCAATAGCAGCCAGCAGCAGCCAGCAGCGGCGTCCCCGCCGACCAGCCAGCCGGGTCGCCCCCCGCCAGTAGCAGCAGAGTGGGGCCCCCTCCATAGACCATCTCCTGAAGGAGGGTGCCCTCCTCTTTAACCTACATTACAAAGTTGACCCCTCCCATTCCCCTCCACAATCCCTCCACTGCCGGAGGTGCTTGCTGTACAACGCACACCCAACATCTGAGTGCTGTGAGGACCCCACCTGCCCACACTGAAAGCAGGCACACTTCTTACGGCAGTGCCCCAACCTCCAGTCCCCTCCCTCCTGTAACACCTGTAACCTCCCTCATCCTACTTACTCCCAGAAATGTAAGGCCTGACCCCCTCCTACCACTCCTGAACTCACTGTCCCTGTCCAACCACTGGACGCCCCCACCCCTCCTGGCAATTCCCTTCGCCCCCCCCCTACCGCTGAGGACATCATCAGATTCGTTACCATCGTCCTCCAAAATGTTCACCTCTTTCAGCGCCCTCACACACTCCAACAGATATCCCTCGCTGCCCATTCCATCTTTCACCTAAAAATGTAAGCCACCTACTCCCATAACCAGGCCCATTGCACCTTCTCCCGTCTTGACACCCTCGTCTAAATCCTTGTCATGGCGCAACAGCACCATATCCTGTTCAACAACATCTGCTTCCTTCCTGCCAACAAGAACCTCTTCCTGCACACCCTTGCCACCCACCGCATGGATGCCTTCCTCCTAAATGAAACCTTCATCCACACTTCGCCCTACCTCCTTTACAGCTCCGATAATTCCCCTCCCAATTGCGCGTGGCGGAGTTGCCATTGGTCACCACCGCCAGATCCCGGTTCGGCTCTAACCTCTCCTTCCCGACCCCACCGAACACCTGATCCTTAGTCTCTTCTTCCTTACTGTCCACCCTAACACCCCTATCCTCCCTTCAAGGCGACCTCGTCCCCATTCCCTAGCATACCCATCCCGAATCCAACTCCTATCCCGATGTCATCCTCTCCTCCCCTAACCTCCTTGGCCACATAACGGTGGATATCCTGGAGCCCATTGGTAGCAATCATCTCCCGGTCCTCCTCACCGTTTCAGACGGTCGTCGCCCCCGCCCTGACCCTCCCCCGAAGTATGTCCATGATTATTCCCATGCCAACTGTAATGCCTACTGGGATACCCTCTCCACCCAGGTCGATTGCCACCCCTTCACCTACCACCAACCTGATGACATTACTCATGCCGCCTCCTTTCTCCAGCAGACCTTGTCTGAGGCCGTGGAGGCCCACGTCCCTACTGTTGCCGTCCACCCCCACCATCCTACCTTACCCCCACAGGCAGTCCTCCTCCTCCGTGAATCCTGCCGCCTCTACCATGCCTTCCTCCACACGTGTGACCCGGACACACTACGACGCCACCAGCAATTCCAGCGACACATCCGAAACTTGCTCGTGGCTAAGAAACGCCAGGACTGGCGACAGACATGCACCCGTTTAAATGCTACCCTAGCTATAAACTCATCCAAGTTCTGGTCAGCCTTCCATTGCCTTACCAGAACTAAACCCTCCCCCTACTATCCTCTTCTCCATGATGATCACCCCTTCACTGACACCCTTAGTAAGGCCAATCACTTTGCCTCCTACCTCTCTGATGTCTTTTCCATCCCCGATGATCCCCAGTTCGATTACTCACTTTTTCCGGATGTCCACGATCGAACTGACACCTCTGTCCCTCCCCTCGCACCTGGTTTCCAGTACTTGGACAACATTGCACACACGGAACTCAATGCACCTATCACTACACAGGATCTCCTTGCTACACTCTGCACCAAACGCAACACTGCTCCAGGTCACAATCATGTCACCTGCCGCCACCTTCGTGAAGCTCCCGTCTCATTCCTCTCCACCCTGACCAGGCTCTACAATGTAGTCCTGTCCATCGGCTACTACCTCGACCTGTGGAAAACCTCCAGTATCCTGATGTGCCTTAAACCTGGTAAACCGCCGTCGCCGTCTCTTCCTACCATCCCATCAGCCTTACCTTGGTCTTCAGCAAGGTCCTGGAATCCATCCTCACCCGATGTATCCACCAGCATCTCCGCCAGCACTGCCTCCTTCCCGTTACCAAGTGTGGCTTTCAGCCGTCCTTCTCTTCCGAAGACCTTTTCCTTCACCTCACTCATTTTCTTTCCAAACAGCTTAATTTCCGTCGCTCCGCAATCTCCCTCTCCCTGGACCTCGAACGTGCCTATGACCGCATATGGCATTCCGGTCTCCTCTTCAAGCTCCAAACCTTCACCCTTCCCATTAACTACGTCCATCTGATCAGCTCCTTTCTCTCCCACCGTCCTTCCTACGTCACCATCCATAACACAGATTCCTACACCTTTTTTCCCTCCCCTGGTGTGCCCACAAGGCTCCGTCCTCTCCCCCCCTTCTGTACCATTTGTATACGGCGGACATGCTGCCGCCGTCACCCCCCATCCACCATTTCCAGTTTGCCGATGACACCGCCTTCCTTGCCCTTGCCCCACCCTGCAGTGTTCCCAACACCTTTTCCAAACCCATCTTGACCGGTTCACTGCTTGGTGCAACCAGTGGTTGCTCAAGGTCAATCCCTCCACAACCCAGACGATCATTGTAGGCAAACCCACCCCTTCCTTCCGCCTCCTCGATTTTTATCTATCTATTGCCATCCTATCGCCCTCACCCCCACCCTTAAGTACCTAGGCGTCACCCTCGACCGTCGCCTCTCCTGGACCCCCATCTCCAGACAATCCAAGCCAAGGCACGCTCCCGACTCCATCTCCTCAAGCTCCTTTCCGGCTGTACGTGGGGTCTGGACCCCTTTACCATACTCCATACCTATAAATCCCTCATCTGCCCTATCCTCTGTTACACCCATCTGGCCTGGATCTCTGCCCCCCCTCATCCGCCCTATCCTCTGTTACGCCCATCCGGCCTGGATCTCTGCCCCCTCTACCTTTTATAAATCCCTTCAGATCCTTGAACGCCATGTTCTCCGCCTCACGTATCACATCCGTCTCCTCTCCCCCATGCAGATCCTGTACGACCTAATTCCGTTCCCCCACCTCCTCCTTTTCCTCGAACGGATACGGAACCTCTACACCTCCTGCAAACTCGATCCTCCTCACCCACTTGTCTCACCCATCCTCTCCCACCCCCACCCACTGCCGCACCTGCATTCCCATGTCCCACCCGGTCTCCATCTCTCCACCCTCCTTACCCTCTCCCAAGGTGGCTTCCGCCAGCTCCCCCTCTCTGATGATGCACTCCTCCCCTCCATCTACCCCTCCTATCAACTTTGATCCTCCCCTCCCACTTCCTGTGTTTTTTCCTTTGGGCACCCTCCCTCCCTTCTCTCCCCTTTCCCCACATCCCCCCTTCCTCCATCCCTCTTCCCCCAGGCTTCCCCTCCCACTTCCTCCCTTCCTTCCTCCCCCCTATCTCCCCTGCCCTTGGCATCTCTGCTCTCCGCTCTCCCTCTCCCACCCCCTCCTCCTCTTTTGGCAGGTCCCCGGACTCGTACACGCTCAGTGGACATTTGCGCGCAAGAGATCATTGCCATCAGTGTCTCGTGTGTGTGCCTTCGTGTTTGTGTTTAGTGTTCTTTCGCCGTCACGCCACCACCGTTCACCTGTGCCGTCGCCGTCGTCCGTGTTTTGTGCGCCGTGTCAACAGGTTTTAGTGTTTTTTCTTGTCCAGCGTGAACGGCTTCGTGTATATTGTTTTCCGTGTCTACAGTTTTTTTACCCGCCATTTGTATCATCTGTACCTCCATTATGTTTTACATTGTCTTACTCGTGGCTGAAAAGCAGCATACTATGCTGCTGACAGCCCGCCTTTGTACAAGGTGTTTAAAATAACAATAAAGAAAAAAAAACCTGCCTTAGCAGTGTGTTCGTCGCACCTGAAGATGTCGGCCAGCTGCGCTGACAAATATTGTTGAGTTTTCACTATGACATCCGACGTCTCGCCCGAGAACCATATATACAGCGTTTTAACATGTTGTTAAAATGCACTACTTCACTCAGCTTTTCCGTACATTTCTTTGGTCCACAGTGACCATACGCCAAATGGTAGTAGTCTATTATTTCCATGACGTATTTGGTGGGCCAGCATACCCGCCAAATATTATTATCTTCACCCTTACCTACGTACAAGATACGATAGTATATCTTGTAATACTTCCTTGATTTCTCTCCTTCTGGACTCCTTTCGTCATATCGGGTTTTCACCATATTTTAACAATCGTCCTCGTTCTGATGACGACGTAGATTCTTACAGATGTTCACTATTAATTTACGTCCCTCAACTTCTTTATAATAGTATAATTTGACCACTCCATCTGACTCATCTTTCAATACATCTTGATTAGACTCGGGAAACCGCGATAGCGCATCCGCTACGCAATTGTCGGTCCCTTTCACGTGACAGATGTCATAGTTAAATTGCTGTAAATACAGTGACCACCTAGTCAGTCTTTCGTGAAGTGGTTTACAATCCTTCAGATAAGTGAGCGCCTTATGGTCCGTATGAATAATCACGGCCGGCCGAAGTGGCCGTGCGGTTAAAGGCGCTGCAGTCTGGAACCGCAAGACCGCTACGGTCGCAGGTTCGAATCCTGCCTCGGGCATGGATGTTTGTGATGTCCTTAGGTTAGTTAGGTTTAAGTAGTTCTAAGTTCGAGGGGACTTATGACCACGGCAGTTGAGTCCCATAGTGCTCAGAGCCATTTGAATAATCACCTTACGGTCCCATAGGTAACCCTTGAACTTCTTGAATCCCCACACGATAGCGAGACACTCGTGCTCAGAAATCGTGTAGTTTCGCTCACTTTTTGATAAAGTCCGACTAGCGAACGCTATCGTCCGGTGTTCCTTATCCTCTCCTTCACCAACTTCTTGGAACAGTTCTACCCCCACCCCGTAATTCGACGAATCCGTCCCCAGATGGAAGGGTAGCGATAAATCAGTATGAAATAGTATGTTAGATCTTAACAACTCGTCTTTTAATCTCTCGAAAGCGGCCTGACACCTGTCAGTCCAGACAAACGGAACATTTTTGCGTAAGAGGTTATTCAAATTTTCATCATTAAACAGCTGCCCTTTTACGAATTTACGGTAAAATCCTGTGAGCCCTAGAAAACTTTTTAACTGTTTCATAGACTTCGGTGGAGGACACTTCCTTATTGCCTCTAGTCTCTCTGGGTCTTTCGTAATACCAGCAGTGGGAATTACATGCCCTAAAAGTTTCAGTTCCTGCTTCACAAATTCGCCTTTCTTTAGCTTTAGAGTCATTCCGCCACGGCGCAATGCTCTAAAAACTTCATTTAACAGGTCACAATGGTCATGCCAAGTAGCATTGGCCAACAATAGGTCGTCAACATATACAGTTAATCTTGAACTGGGCCGAGCACTTTATCTAGGGCCCTGATGAATACGGACACAGATATATTAAGTCCAAACGGGAGTACTCTATACTGATAACACCTGCCCGCAAACAAGAAGGCGGTGTGTGGCATAGATTCTTCTTCGAGTTCTATTTGTCAGTAACTAGCCGTCAGATATAGGCTAGTCATGAACTTAACGTCATGAAACCATTGCAAAATCTCCTCCATACTCTCTGGTATGTCTGTTTCGCGTTGAACGACCCTATTCAACGTGCGTGCGTCAATCACAATACGCACACTACCATCCCGTTTTGCTACAATGACCAAACCGTTATTGTATGGACTCGTACTTCTTTCAATCACTTCCCATTCGATCATCTTATCTATCTCCCGTTGCACTGCTTCCTTTTTGGACAGCGGTATAGCATACGGTCTCACGAAGAATGGTTCGTGCGGAATTACATGCAACTTGCATTTATATCCTTCCACAAGTCCCGGTTTGTCTGAAAACACACTCTTATTCCTCATTATTACTTCGTATAGGCCTCGTCTTTGTTCGTGTGCTACGTTTGACACACCGTCTGCAATACTTTCCAATTCACTTTCTACACTATTGTCAATGCCGAGATTCATCACGTTACAGTAGTTCAAATTCATATCTACGTCAATGGCGTCCGGCCAGTTAACAATGTGTATAGGCTGGTATTGCCTATGCACACCATCTCCTGCCTCGTCAAAACTAACTACTACTGTTTTATCTTGTGACGTACATGTCAAAGTTTTGCTTTCGCAATTAATCACTGCACGGTACTTTAATAGCCAATCTAACCCGATAATTTCTTCCGTAGTTAAGTCTGGCACGACGACAAACTCTTGTTCAAATCGTGCCCCACATATCTCGAAGTTGACAAAAATCTGTTTTGTGACCGGTTTACTGGCCTCCCCAGTAGCACCGATAATTTTCGCTCCTGTTACTGGCATAACTACGATACCAGGTCTGTCTTTCAGTAACTGAAATATTTTTCCAGATGCAGCACTCAATTCTGCACCGGTGTCAATCAACACGTTTAGTTGTAGGCCGTGCATATTAACAGACACTACTATCTGTCTACACTTATCCTCGACTTTTTCTTTATTTTCCCACAATAAATCCTCGTCTATATCCAGGTCATTCCAGAAAAAACCATCCGGCTTTGATCCTAAATCCGGCTTATCTGGCGGCTTTTTCAGCCTCTGTTCACATACAGTTTTAATTTCAACACGTTTGTCCTGAGGCTTAATCTGTAGCTTCGCCTCCAATACCGAAACCTTTTCCTGTAACTCGTCAACTAGTGAGTGTTGCTTTGCTATCAATTCACTAATTGTCACCTTCGTTGATTCCTCTTTGGTCAGATTGATCTCATCTGCCAATCTACCTGGAGGAATGTGCCCAGTAGTATCTGCAATTACTTCCTATGGATCTGCGCAAACCACACTGCTACCGTCCGACCGTATAACGTCAGCTCTAATACTATCGCAATGTTTAAACTGGAGTTTTGTGTCGGATGGGTCGGCTACTTCTACCACTATAACTTTCGGTAAGGTCTGCCGGTTAGGGCCAGAACTTTCCGTTACTACTTCAACATCCAACTCCTGAGGGACGAAACACGACGAATGTTGCTCGTGCTCCCCATTAACATCAACTAGTTCTGGTAAAGTCTGTCGGTTAGGGCCAGAACTTTCTATCACTTCACAAACACTATCTTCCTGCGGGGCGAGACGCGGCAAATCCTGCCCGCGCTCCCCATAAACAATTCTCCCGTACAGGCCCCTGTAATCTCTTAGTTCGTCGTATAAGCGACCAAACTGCCTTAACCAGTCCTCATCCCTCTCTGCATCCCCTCGCTCAATGACGGACGTGTTATCCGACATCTGATCTTCTCTCAACAATTGCGAATCATTCTTAAACTCAATCTCCAGTTCCGCTGTGGGTGTTACAGCTGCCACTTTATAATCGATTTCTGGAACACTACTTGAATTGTTCTCACTGACAGTGAATGTATTTTCTACTGCCGTGTCTACAGCTGATCTACTACTTGTGGGCGCACTCCTTTCTCTTAACACTGGCACACTCTCCCGCCGTTGATTATTCCACACGGAATTTTCATACCGACGACACCTGGGTTTTCTCCTGCTATTGGGCCGCCAAAATTTCTCCACGCCCGGTCGGCCCCTCACCGGCGCGGCTAATGGTTTCCCTGTCTCGTCCAAGCAGATCTCGTCCCCGGATACTGCTGATGCGGCTTATCACACCCTCTGGCTTTATTACTATTCTGTGAAGCCCGTTTCACGTTAGTATGATACTGGTTTCCGTCATAACTGTTATTATTTGCATTGTACCGACTGTTATTACGGTCCGAACCATTATTGTTATTGTTGCCATGGTTGCGGTATGCATTATTCCCATGGTTATCGTTCACGTGGTTGTTGTGGTACCCGTTGTTGTTACCACGGCCTCTACCACTGTCGCGATTATTGCGCCAATTGTCCTCGTCCTCAACTCTTTCCAGGAAATCATTGATTGTCTTGTAACTGCTTCCTACGTAGCGTTTTGTATCATCTGGAAGTTTCTTGTAGAGTTACCAGACTATTTCGGATTCCGTGCGGCGATCACGCAAATATTCCAACTTGCTGATCCAGCCCTCACAAAACTCCTTCATCGAGCCACGCGAATTCACATCGAAAGGCCTGGATACGACAAATTCGCGCCAGAGACTTTGTTGTTTTTGCTCTGACCAGTATTCAGCCAGAAACAAATTTTTAATCTCGTCAAAAGTCAGGTTCGTAATGTTGAGGTTTAAGCCCCAACGCTTGGCATCACCAGCCAACACGTCAATAACCGCATTAATTTTTCTCTCATTAGTCCATGATCTAGTTAAAACTCTTTTACAATTTTTAATGAAATCGGTCGCGTGTATACCGCCTTTTTTCAAGGGGTCGAACCGCTTCTCTTTCGTCAACAATTCCGAACTATGGGCACAGATTGGCACATAGCTCTGTTTTTCGTCAAATTTCTTTTCTAATTCCGACACTCTCGTAGTTACTTGGCAAATGGTTGTCGCAAGCGTTTCCACTTTCTCTTCGCAGGTATTATCCTGCTTCCTCACTTTAGTATCTACTTCGGATACTAAAGTCTTTAAAGTTTCCACCTTCTGTTGATCCTCTTTTTTCACTAATTGAACTTGTTCCGTCACCTTATTCTCGATGATCGGACCAACTGCTTCTCCTAAACTTTTCTCGATTCTGCTAATTTCGGAATCAAAATGAGTATTTATGCTCGCAATTTCCGCCTGAACGCCTATCATTTCCTGTTTAAGAATACCGATTTCGGTATTAATTACAACAATATCTTCTTTGATTTTATCAACTTTTGTGTTAACAACTCCAACATTGTTGTTAACAACATTAATAGCTTTGTTCTGATTGTCTAGCATCCTGCCAATTTTTTCAGACTGAGCTTTTTGCTTGGCAGACTGAGCTTCTTGCTTTGCAGACTGAGCTTTAATTTCTGCCGATTGAGTTTCTATCTTGCTAGACTGAGCCTTGATTTCGTTAATCAAAACATTCAATAAATCAGTTAAATTCCCGGAAACCAGCGGTTTTACTTCCGTAGCGTGTGCCTCTTTAATTGTCCCCCGGTATTCGTCATCAAGGGGTTCAGATTTGATTTTCACTTCCGATTGTAATGTGCGGTCGTTGCGTTAACAATTAACTGGCGTTAATTAGATATTTGAGATTTGGGGAAAATTACGGTCGCCAGTCCTACGGGCAACTACTATAATAACTGAAAAAGAAAGGTTGATGCACATATAATTAGCACTAAAAGCGTGGCAACTGAAGGTTTGCACGTATTGTGTGAAAACTGAATGTTTGTCAGAAGTAATAAATTTCGCTACACTCTGACTTAATTTAGCAAAAGAATTAATAAAACCGGAAAATTGAAAGTTAATTTAGTGACTGAAATTAATAGTGAACTTTGTTTGTGAAGCACTACGAAATTCAATAAAATAAGGTTAGTCTTGGGCTACCTCAACAATCATCTCAAAAGCAACTTGAATCTACGAAATTCGGAACTAAGAAATTTAACTTTGAACTTGATTTAAATGATTTTGAACAATTAACAATAGTAAAATTTAGTACGTACCAAACTGAGCTGCAGTCACAGGTAAGCTAAAATATGGTAACAAAACTCTTAATTTGTGCTTGTGCAATCTAAATATTGTAGCCAGCTATGAATACTCTAACTGAACTTTGAAATTAAAGCAGTGAAATGGAATGATGTTACTTTAATGCTGGCGTTTGAATTTCAACGACACTCGGGTTCGTTCCGGAAAAGGAAGGGACCCTGCTTGGTAATGTAATTGGGACAATGAGCAACAAAGGTTCATGCTAAGTTGCTGTAATTTTGTGAGGCAAATGGAACAATTTTAAAAGCTGAGGTCGGCCATACAGTTCTAATCCTTTACGTGCTTCCAGTCTTCCTTGTTGGTTGATTGAAGGTTTGAAGTCGTCGGTCGAGGAGGTGGCGACAGTCACTCATTGTCGGCCGTCGCTGTTGCAGAAGCTCGATGTTGGCGCGCCTTCTTCTCGACACTGTCACCAGGCGAAACGGGCTCTTGATGTGCGCCAGCTAATGCTTCCCGTCCGCGACAGCTTGTCAGAAACTATCATAGCAAGTCGAGCGCAATTACATGTTGCCAAACCCCGTAAGCGCGGCAACTCGCGGGAGCGTCACACAACACACCTGCTCCACCGCCCTACTCCAGCCAGACTCCCTCTGCCCGCGCTCCACGCAGCAGAGTTAACACTACCAAAGATCCTAAACACTTTGGTTCTCCACACGACCTATCGATGTAATCGTTCGACAGTATAGTTTTCCCTAGGTAAGACCCAGCGTAAAAATACGAATAGTATTTACAAAACAAAGCAATTATACATCGACATAAATGCATAAATATATACATACAGACAGTAAAACAATTACAATATATAAAGACACAGAAATGTCATATCTTCAGGTAACAAAATAAGGAAAAAAAATTATAGTACAGTAGATGGAAATAGGAGGATATGCATTTCCGGCGTTACATGACGACCTTACCTGCTGAGGTGCAGATGGGAGTTCCACGGAGCATGCGGTTCGGAAGGAAGAGTTCCTTGAAACCTAAGAACGCGAGGAAGAGAATATAAGAAGGTGAATAGAATCTCGCTTCTTATTTATGTGGTGGAGTCAATGAGAACGAGAAGTTAATTTTCAGCAGCCTTATCTGCACCCTGTAAGGAGACGAAATCCTACGCAAGTTGGAGGAAGTAGGCATACAGATTCAGGGCACAGACTAGCTGGACATTCATTGTGTATCAAAGGAGTGTTCAGGTGGTAACTTATTTAAGTGTATGGTGCATGAGGTGAAGTATACCAAACCATCACACAGCTCAAGTCAACCTGAAACACTTCAAGTGGCTACCTTAGCAGCTAAAAGACAGATAAAGTGTAACTAAAAAGCCAAATCGCAAGAAAATTTCATAAGAACGCGCGAAGGAGAAAACACTTTGCCAAAGGCAACGGGAAAAGAACAACAAGACGTTTTATAAAGTACACACGACAAACTGAATCAGAAACGAGTAATGAAACTGAGTGATAAAGAATGAAGAACTCTGTTGTGGAGAAACGAAACAGTATTCATCCAACGACAGTACACAGTCTACAAGCAGTCGTCAAAACACTGCAGCGCACACGCACTCGTCGGCACACTGCAGCCTACACGCAGTTCGTCGGCAGCACGCACTCGTCCGCAGATTGCAAACCACACGCAGCACGTCGGCAGCACGCAGCCGTGAGGAACTAGCAGTCGACGCGCAGTCCGTCGGCAGCACGCAGTATAAAGTTAACAGTGAGCTGTCCTTGCGACCAACTTAAAAAGTTGTGTGTGTTGTGTGTGATACAATAAGAAAGGTGTAGAATACAATTAATTTTAAATATTTTAAACATAGCTGCGCAACAGCAACGGTTCCACGTAATAAGATTAAAAACAGCCGACCAGTTGCAATGGATAAAGTAATCTTTACCTAGGTTTCGATAGATTTAAATCTATCTTCTTCAGAAGGCGGCAGTATTACACTAATATGGAATGATATGTCATTGTCGTTTTTACAGATATCTGAAGAAGATAGATTTAAATCTATCGAAACCTAGGTAAAGATTACTTTATCTATTGCAACTGGTCGGCTGTTTTTAATCTTATTAATTTTAAAATTAAAAAAGTCAATGTTGACGATAAGCTTGTTGAGCCGAGAAATAAAGTATTTGTTTATGGCTGCCATCGCGATAAAGATGATAACGCCAGGGGAATTCAAATTAGAAATAATTTTGGAAAAACTCTGTAAATTTACTAAGCAGATACAAACTATTAACGTAATAAGATACAAAATTAATTTAAAGAGATTAATAATAAGGAGGAGGAGGTTCCTAACGATGAGAAATTTGCTTGATTTGATGGGAAATTTGGGCATTTGGAGGAGGCTTTAGCGAATAAGCTAGATCATAAATTAAATGTCTTTAAAACAAAATTCATACTGAAATGCTTCAACAGTGCGATCTTGTACGTAACGAAATTGGAGAACATATTAGGGAAATTCATACTTACGTAGATAGTTTGCGAAACTTTGAAGTAAAGGAGTGTAAACTTGTAAAGAATCAGATCTCAGACGTGCAAAATCGTACTGAACTTTTAGAGCAAAGGAGCGAGAACGGAGATTCCGTTTCTCCGTATGATATCTTTACGGGTATGGAGGGAAACATACAGGGCTTAGTAGATCAAAAATTTCAAGAAAATGCACGAACTCTAGTGTACAGCTTTCAGATGGTGAAGTAATTCATCCAAATAACGAATTTAAACAGTTCTGGGATGAGTTAGCTGAAACGAGACAAGGAGTCACTGAAAGTCAGTATAGAGGGAAATACAAATACTTTATTAGAAGAACTACAATTAGGCAGTAGCATGAGCCTATACAAGCGTTTCCCAAAGTTTAAACCTGACGAAGATGCACACACAGCACACTCCTTACGAGTTTTTTTCGAGATCTTCAACTAAAAAATGTGAGATTTCTCGAAAAATAGATTTTTGCATGAAGTTGTCCAATAGGGGATACTGCTGAGGAGAGGGGGGGCGGGGGCGGGATGCTCACTCCGAAAATCTTACTCCATGGAAGGATTTTCAAGATAAATTTAGACCTAAATGCTGCTCACAAACTACACAAGAGTAATTAACTTTAGAATTATTCGATCCAAAGCATTATAATAGTTCGTGGGGAAGTTTTAAAAAGCACATTGAGTGCCATTTAACTCAATATAAATACAGAGTGGTCCATTGATAGTGACCGGGCCAAATATCTCACGAAATAAGCATCAAACGAAAAAATTACAAAGAAGGAAACTCGTCTAGCTTGAAGGGGGAAACCAGATAGCGCTATGGTTGGCCGCCAGATGGCACTGCCGTAGGTCAAACAGATATCAACTGCGTTTTTTAAATAGGAAACCCCATTTTTATTACATATTCGTGTAGTACGTAAAGAAATATGAATGTTTTAGATGGACCACTTTTTTCGCTTTGCGACAGATGGCGCTGTAATAGTCACAAACGTATAAGTACGTGTTATCACGTAACATTCCGCCAGTGCGGACGGTATTTACTTCGTGATACATTACCCGTATTAAAATGGACTGTTTATCAATTGCGGAAAAGATCGATATCGTGTTGATGTATGGCTATTGTGATCAAAATGCCCAACGGGCGTGTGCTATGTATGCTGCTCGGTATCCTGGACGACATCATCCAAGTGTCCGGACCGTTCGCTGGATAGTTACGTTTAAGGAAACAGGAAGTGTTCAGCCACATGTGAAACGTCAACCACGACCAGCAACAAATGATGATCCCTAAGTAGGTGTTTTGGCTGCTGTCGCGGCTAATCCGCACATCAGTAGCAGACAAATTACGTGAGAATCGGGAATCTCAAAAACGTCGGTGTTGAAAATGCTACATAAACATCGATTGCACCCGTATCATATTTCTATGCACCAGGAATTGCATAGCGACGACTTTGAACGTCGTGTACAGTTCTGCCACTGGGTACAAGAGAAATTACGGGACGATGACAGATTTTTGGCACGCGTTCTATTTAGCGACAAAGCCTCATTCACCAACAGCGGTAAAGTAAACCGGCATAATATGCACTATTGGGCAACGGAAAATCCACGATGGCTGAGGCGAGTGGAACGTCAGCGACCTTGGCAGGTTAATGTATGGTGCGGCATTATGGGAGGAAGGATAATTGGCCCCCGTTTTATCGATGACAATCTAAATGGTCCAATGTATGTTGATTTCCTACGTAATGTTCTACCGATGTTACTACAAGATGTTTCACTACATGACAGAATGGCGATATACTTCCAAAATGGTGGATGTCTGGCATATAGATCGTCTGCGGTTGAAGCGGTACTGAATAGCACATTTCATGACAGGTGGATTGGTCGCACGTTCACCGGATCTGACGTCCCTGTATTTCTTTCTGTGGGGAAAGTTGAAGGATATTTGCTATCGTGATCCACCGACAAAGCCTGACAACTTGCGTCAGCTCACTGTCAACGCATGTGCGAACATTACAGACGGTGAACTACTCGCTGTTGAGAGGAATGTCGTTACATGTATTGCCAAATGCGTTGAGGCTGACGGACATCATTTTGAGCATTTATTGCATTAATGTGGTATTTACAGGTAATCACGTTGTAACAGCATGCGTTCTCATAAATGATATGTTCACAAAGGTACACGTAGAACATTGGAACAACCGAAATAAAATGCTCAAACGTACCTACGTTCTGTATTTTAATTTAAAAAACCTACCTGTTACCAATTGTTCGTCTAAAATTGTGAGCCATATGTTTGTGACTATCACAAAGCAGAAAAAGTGGTCCAACATTCATATTTTTTTACGTACTACACTAATATGTAATAAAAATGGGGGTTCCTATTTAGAAAAACGCAGTAAATATCCGTTTGACCTATGGCAGCGTCATCTAGCGGGCCAACCATAGCGCCATCTGGTTTCCCCATTCAACCTAGACAAGTTTCTTTCGTTTGATGCTTATTTCGTGAGATATTTGGCCCGATCACGATCAATGGACCACCCTGTATTTAAATAACCCACTGGACGAAGTTAATTTAGCTAAAGTGCTAGTGAGATGGCTACCCTATCATGTACATATAGTAAGTTTGTACCGGGGTTGGGCTACTGGAAACAAGTTGTTATCATTTGCGGAAAATTTAGATACCATGTACAATAAAAAGAGTGGTCCAAATCAGGAAAATACCGGTCATGAAAGTAGTAACTTTAACCAAAAGTTTCAAAAGACACGAGAAGTGAATTATTCTCAAGTGACTGAATATCCGGGAGGATAGTCGAAACAACATCAAAGTGACTTAAGAAATGCAGACACACAGACGTTTAATAATAATAATAATAATGCCAAGAAAGAAGGGGCTACTATTGTACAACCCTTTACGTCAACCGAAACGATTTTAAGGACGGTCGAAATCCAGGACGTCAGCAATTGATTACAGGCCAATATAGGACAAAGGTTATAGCTTTTAGCGAAATCACACTGTTAAAAAATTGGCTATTAGCAGAAGATGAGCGACAGAGATGTACCGAAATTAAAAACCCAATAGTTGAGGGAGTTCCCCATTCAACATCATTATTTCTAGTAGAGCCAACTGCAGGAAAAAGAAAAGGACTATACGACATAGATATGGTAAACAGATTTAAACAACAGAGTATCCGATTGAAAACCCACTCAAGCGTTGTTTTTCACTCTGAACTGTGTGAATCAGATACTTTTTGAACTTTTATATTTAATGATTGTATTGTGGGTGGATTTGTGTTCATTTTATTGGGATGGTGTGGGATTTGCAGACATTACAAGTCACACACACACAATTAACACAGAGCCATTGTTTGCTCTCTACAGGCATTCCACAACAGGGTGGTGCTGGTGGACTCACCTTTGGGGCCAGTTCGGGTGAAGTAGGGTCGTTGCCGTTCTCTAGGTCATGTCGACCACTCTGCGTCCTCCCGTGTCATGATGAAGAACCTGGCAGCGAGTATGTCCTGGGGTAGGAAGGTGGGAAGGGATTCTGTCTTTGGAGTCTATCTTCTTTTCTTTTTCGGGTCCTGCACTCTGATTCTAGTTTTCACTTTCTTAGTTCTCAACTTTGAGGACGACCCGTGAATTCGCTCTTTCCATATTCACATGTCTCTATCGTTGAGGCCCTTCCGCATTTTCCGTGTCAATAACTACATCCGTCGCGCAGTGATTATGAAGTTATAAAGTTCCACACAAACACACACACACACACACACACACACACACACACACACACACACAAACGCGCGCGCGCACGCACACGCATACACAAATACAAACACACATGCGCAAACTGTGTACAATCGCGCACAAGATCTCAAGCAAATGCGGGAAACATTACAAGAACAAAAATACACTTATGCTCATAAATTAAGGATAATGCTGACACGTGGTGAAACAACGCTCTGGTGGGCGATTTGTGGGTTTAAACCACCTCGGGGAACCAGATACCAACCCCTTAATATCCTTTAAAGGGACCTGTATGGAGGTCGTGGTTTGACGGTGTGCGGTGGGATTATGACTGGTGCACGTACACCCCTGCATGTCTTTGACAGAGGAACTGTACAGGTCAGTTGTACCGGGACGTCATTTTTCACCAGTATGTCCGTCTTTTCAGGGGTGTAGTGGGTGCCACCTTCCACCTGATGGATGATAACGCACGGCTCCACCGAGCTGCCATCGTGGAGAATTACCTTGAAACAGAAGATATCAGGCGAACGGAGTGGCCTGCCTGTTTTCCAGACCTAAACCCCATCGAGCACGTCTCGGATGCTCTCGGTTGACGTATTGCTGCACCCTGAGGACACTTCAGGAGATCCGACAGGCACTGGTGCAAAAACGGGAGGCTGTACCCCAGCAGCTGCTCGACTACCTGATCCGGAGTATGCCAACCTATTGTGCGGCCTGTGTACGTGTGCATGGTGATCATATCCCATACTGATGTCAGGATATATGCGCAGGAAACAGTGGCGTTTTGTAGCACCTGTGTTTCGGGACGGTTTTCGCAACTTACCACCAATACCGTGGACTTACATATCTGTGTCGTGCGTGTTCCCTATGTGCCTATGCTATTAGCGCCAGTTTTGTGTAGCGCCACGTTGTGTGACACCACATTCTGCAATTATCCTTAATTTTTGAGCATGAGTGTAGTTTTTATTTTAGGAGTTAGTATAGTCACTTTTTCGAGGGGAGGAATAAAGGGGGGGGGGGCATGTGTCAGATAACCCAAAAATAAGAGTTACAAGCTAACATGTAGAAGAAAACGGGTTTTGGAGGAGAGTGGTGATAGGAAGAACAGTCAGCCAAGAGAATTGTCTGCAGAAAATCAGAAGTCTGTTGGAGACCGGTGGCTGATGTAGAGACAGGAATAAGAGAAAACAGGAAGGGAAAGTACTGGAATAATCAAAATATCAGTGAAGAAGATATGTGAGGCATTCTATGAGAGTTTATGGATAATTAGCCAGAGAATGGAACTTATACCAGATACGGATGGACCTCCATGCCCACAAAGTGGTTGGAGTCCTTCCCCAACCACTTTGTGGGCAGAGAGGAACATCGCGTTAGCGACGGTAGGAAGTTTGAGGAAAGAGTATTTATTCTCTGCAAGGGCAGAGATGAGAAATGTTTACGAGTATTATTGTTTGCACAAGGGTAGAGACCCTAGATAAAGGAGCATTTCTACCAGAATGATTGAATAAAATTATTAAAGTTACATAATTTCCCTGTTTCTGAGGATACAATGTGATCTGAGATTGCTTTGACGTTTGATCCTAGAATGATAGATAATATTTACCTTCTCCAAGAAAGAAAAAGATTTTCGTGTTAACATATAATGGAATATGTGTTAGTGGTAAAACCAAACACAAGGAAATACATACTGCAATGATAAACAAAAGAAAAACTAAAAGTGATAGCGAAGCAATCGGGTGTATTTATGTAATACTTGTATAATAATTAAAGTTGAATGTGTCGTCATGACATTTTTTCTCTTAACGGACGGATATGTAGTGACACATTCCATTCCTTGAGTGAGAGGTATCACGTCCTTAAATACATATGTCGGAGAAAAATTAAACAATGGAAAATGAAGGTTGGAATGTAATGAAAAGGAAGGTTGCCACTCACCATGCAGCGGATATGCCGAGTCGCAGATAGGCACAACAAAAAGATTGTCAAAAATTAAGCTTTCGGCCAGTAAGGCCTTCATCAAAAATAGGCGACAGACACACACACACACACACACACACACACACACGCACACGCAGAATTGACAGAATTGGAAACTGCATTATGGAAAAGTATGCACAAGAACAGTTTTGGTAATGGAATGCTTAGGTGCAAATCCACTGTAGGTTCGATTGAAAGTAAGTTTATGTGCTTCCCTCGGTAATACATGGGGAATGTATTGAACAGGAAAGTGTTAAAACTTGGGTCTTCTTTAAAAATTAGTTATTAAAATTAGTTATCCTGTAGATTCCACTTTATATGAGTTACCGAAAATGCCAAGTACTTTAGATAATTGCTGACAGATTATCTGTGTAACGGTTTTCGAAACCTATTTATTAAGTAAATGGAAACTGTTGTTGTGTATGAAAAAGCAGGCCTAATTTCCAATCACACAATGGAAAATACCAATTATTCACTGTCACTCAGTTGGCATATTTAAAACAATTAAAAAATATACGTTTGTGACGGAAGTGAAAAAAATTTTGAACAAATTGTATCCAAGAAAGTGATGAAGATAAGAAACACTACTGAAAATAACACCTCTTCCCTCCCCCCCCTCCCCCTCCCGTCATCAACCGGAGGGAGATCACAAGTTGTGTTCGTGACGTGGGTATGGCGAAACCAGGGCTTTGGTGTTCAGACAGTATTATTTTCGAAATTTCCTTTGCCATGCTGCATTCTTTCGTCAACTCACACTGTTTAACCTTTCAAAGTATCTTTCACTATCAACCAGTTCTCTCTTTAGTAGCTAAGAAATTGTATAGTAAATGCATGGATTGAATTTATTAATAACGTTGCAGTATATAGGAAAACATACATTTGTGACAGACGTGAAAAAATTTTGATATTTATCTGTAATGGATATCAGGTCGTATTGTAAAAATCAGTGTTAAAACAGTAAAGTGTAAGAAACACTAGATTGTTCACGTTCATCTGGGTAACCGTAAAAGAGTCTCTAAATGTTACCAATATGAAACACAAACAAGAACAGTGAAAGTAATAATAGAATAATGTGGCTACTTCCCTTGGATTTGTGTTCTCTTCAGATGTACATCCATATCACCATCAACCGGTGGAATGGATTAGAATGGAATTTTATAAGTTATTCTGCGTACTGGCAGCATCACAGTAATAGCTATATACATACATGATCCATGTACAGGGTGACAATTACTGAATTATACGAAAAACCGGTTGTTTGTTTTCCAAGCTGCTTTATTTGTGATCTGATTTTAATTTATATTTTTGGTTCTCACTTTCACTATGTTCTTTTACACTCGTACAGGGTGACTATTATTGAACTACACTAAAAATCGTAAATTAGTTACAACCTACAGCATGTACACACTTTATTCGACATGTAAACGTCACTACAGATATTCTGGTTTAGGTTAGGACATGTTCGATATGCCGGCTGTCATTGACGATTATGTGGCTCAGACGAATAGTGTCGGATCATTGATGCCGTCGATGAACTGAATGACTGTTTTCTGCTCTTCAAAAAATCGGTCAAATGGCTCTGAGCACTATGCGACTTAACTTCTGAGGTCATCAGTCGCCTAGAACTTAGAACTAATTAAACCTAACTAACCTAAGGACATCCCACACATCCATGCCCGAGGCAGGATTCGAACCTGCGACTGTAGCGGTCGCTCGGCTCCAGACTGTAGCGCCTAGAACCGCTCGGGCACTCCGGCCGGCTTTTCTGCTCTGTAATGGTTTTGGAGTTATTTCTGTACACCTTACCTTTAATGTAGCCCCACAAAAAAGAGTAGTATGTTTTTAGGTCCGGAGAATATGGCGGCCAGTCGAGGCCCATGATAGTGGCCTCTGGATACCCCAGAGCCAGATTGCAAAGTGCTCCTTCAGGACATCTAACACTCTCCTGCTTCCATGGGGCCTAGCTCCATCTTGAATGAATCACATCTTGTCGAAATCAGGGCCACTTTGGATAATGGGGATGAACCCATATTCCACAAGTTTCACGTACCTTTCAGCAGTCGCCGTGTCATTAAGGAATATCGCTCCAATTATTCCGTGACTGGACGTTGCACACCACACAGTCACCCGTTGAGAATAAAGAGACTTCTCGATCGCGAAATGCGGATTCTCAGTCCCCTAGATGCGCCGATTTTGCATATTGATGAACCCATCCGAAAGAAAGTGGGCTTCGTCGCTAAACCAAACCACATCAAAGCCTAGTTCGTCAGTTCTGTGGACAACAGTGTTGGCGAAACACAGCCGCTGTTCCAGGCCCCTGGGGCTTAGTGGATGATGGGTTTGAATTTTATATGGGAAGAGATGCAGGTCTTCAACAACAATTTGTCGCAATGTCACCCGGTTGATTCCCTTCTGTTGTGCAGCTCTTCTGATCGATTTCCTGAGGCTGGTTTGAAACAAGGAGCGTGTCTTCTCGATGTTTTCAGGCGTTTTTACTCCTTTCGGATGACCGACATTGTCAACACTGTCATCACGAACGCTAGCCGTTCTCTCAAACTTGCCAATCAAATTCTTAATTGTTACCTCACTTGGATCGATTGTCTTCAGCTTGAACTTGATCTCAAACTTCCTTTGAACCGCAGTTGGGCTGTTATTGCTCGCATAGTAGGCCTTTACAAGCGCTGTAATCTCAGGCACGCCTGTACTGTGACGTTTCCGAGCTGTTTGAACGGTCTAACGCAAACTGTTCAGAAGTTATGACGGTTTTATTTCTCGTAGTTCAATAATTGTCACCCTGTATCTTCCTGAACACACCCTGAAGGCAAACACAGAACTAACTCGAGTGAGCACTTCATGAAAGTAATGAAATCCATAGAGAATAACGAAGTAACAAAGATGTGTACATATGCCAGGTAACCCGGAAATTTAAATCTCACAATGTACAGGAAACGGTGAAGTCAATGATTAATGCATATCAACAAAGATCTAAAAAGTTCCTAAAAGTTATTTCTGTCAGCTATGAATTGTTCATTTAACGTATTATAATCTCCCACCCTGTGTATAGCAAATCAGCAGTTGTTCTAGTAGATCTAGTTTCTTGCCTTTTGCTTGTAGGTTAAAAAGTACGAGATCATGATCAGTTAGCAACGCGGAGCGGTATGTTTCATTAATATGCCTGGCTACGACTGTTTTCTCGAAACTGTTTAAGACGAAAAGCGGCCCTGTTTTCTTGAATCTTACTCAAAGATCACGTAGGCCAAACTTTTAGGCCTGAAATGTATTGCGCGAAAAGAGAAACTAAGCCTTGAGGCTTAGTCAGCAGTAAAATGATCCACCTTAATACTAAGGCACAGCCGTAAAGCTTACTAAGCCTTACGGCTATGCTATAGTATTTACATGGATCATTTTATTGTTGATCAAGGATACTTATTAAACGCTTTGCTGTGGCTGTCTGCTTAAACGAAAAAGAAAGAAAAGAGGAAGGCACACGTTTATAATATGTATGGGAATTGGATACACGTCCTACCTCCTCTTATTCCCTGTCTCTGTCCTTCTACCCTTCCTCCTTTCTTTGTCCTCCTCCTACCCCCTCTCTCCGTCCATCATCTCCTCCCCACTCTTTCTCCATCTCCTCCTGCCCTCTCTCTCCATCTGTCTCACCCTTCCCACGTCGATTTTCTCTCAGCCCTCTGTCTATCTCCTCTTCCTGCCTCTCTCTTACAGAGAGCCTTGTTTACTGTTATCGTAAATTCAGATTCTATAGTAATATTCTAATCATAAACCAATAAGTCATAAATACATCTTTACTGTTTGCTAACATCGTTTCAAAAAAGTATATAGTATATAAACGATTATTACAGTAACGTGTAAAAATTAGAAGTAAATCGGAAAGCTACATTTGAAATGTTTGGTTAAAATGTTCTCCCTTATTTGTTACATATATGTATTTACATATTATATGTATTGAAAATATACTTATGTTACAGAATCAGGTTCCTAAAAACACGCCTGTAACAGAATTCCACGTAGTGCCAAAATTTCAAAGTAGTTGGTCACGACCTTTCGGAGATTAACGACTGTGATAAAACCATCTTTATAACGTTTCCCCTTCTATTACAAAAATATATTGTATACACTAGATAACATTCCAGTAGGTACAGAAAAACACGTGAGTATTCGGATGCAGCTTTGTGCAAACTTTTAAACCGTATTATGGAGAACCTTCGGAGATTTGAGATTTTGAAGAAACGAACATCTACGTTAGTACTTCATTTTTATAACGTTTCCCCTTTTATTACATATATATTCAATATATACCAGATGGCGTTCCAGTACGTATATAAAAACACGTGAGTATTCGAATGCAATGTTGTGTCAAAATTCCAAAGCAATCCGCGAAGGACTTTCGAAGATCGGAGATTTTGGAAAAAATTCACATCGGATCAAAAAAAGTCGAAAAGTCGTACTGTAATTCCAGTTTGCTTGTCTCGGAGGGGGACATGCAATAATACCACAATCGACCCCGTGCGTGCATGTTACGCCGGTTAATGATACCATCGTTTGTGAGTACCTCGGCAAAGAACGTGGGAGTCGTTTCCATTTGTTGACGTGTGCATTCACAAAACACTATCCTGTCATGGAAATCGGCACCATGGAGTTATTGATACAGTGACACGTGGTGTGGATGATACTTACGACGATGCAGTATTGTGACAATACTACCTACAGACATACCGGAATAGCGGTAAAATTG
The DNA here is from genome assembly GCF_021461385.2 of Schistocerca piceifrons. Classification (NCBI taxonomy): domain Eukaryota; kingdom Metazoa; phylum Arthropoda; class Insecta; order Orthoptera; family Acrididae; genus Schistocerca; species Schistocerca piceifrons. The sequence continues at coordinate 418,722,358 of NC_060139.1, read as the reverse complement.
CCTGACGCTTATCCGTGGGTTATTATGCACTGTCGCTAGTATAGCTATTTCATTAGCTTGTGTACCACGATTGCTTCGTTTCCTTTCGTCGGTCTGTACTCTGATATCAAACTTAAAGTCGTTAACAACTTTATAAAAGAACGAACGAGAACAAGCAATCTCTCGAAACCGCCCGGTGTACAAGGCAAGAGTAGCCTGAAAATTTCTTCTACATTCTCCGTAAATCAGGATCATTTCAGTTTTTTCTTCCGTGGTTGCAACATTCATCGTCTACTTGCACGTCTGTTGTCCAAATGATAGGTAGGTGTGTAGGCAATAGGCACTGCGCGAGTGTTGTAATGCTCAGAGCCTCTATCTTCTCTACGTCCGTACGGTACATGAGCTCTGGCCGCAGCGTACTGCTTGTTATGATACGTCGTAGTTTGCTGTACGACCACGGTGGAACGTCGAGTAGTTCCCTGTTCGATATCTCGGAGGAATGCAACGTTGCGAATGGGGCTTCCAATTATAAGTTATGAAATACTGTCCTGTCCTACCCTCGGCTTGGAGGTAAGATCCCACGTGCCATTAGATATTCAAGGGCCATTGAGTGGCAAATCGTAAATTAAGATTGTGTACCCATTTCTATTCGTCCGATTACAGCGCCATCTGTGGTGAAACGAAGAAAATGCTTCAGACAAAACATATGTAGACTTTACCATAGAATAGTAATCTGCAATAGAACACTGGTGGTTCTCATAGAAGATTTCAAAGCTGCCCCCTGCCAGACATGTACGGGTTGTGGTGGCACGTCAAGTGTTATGCACAGGAGTTATTATGAGACTTTTAAAGACCTGTTTTAGGCTTACTCTTGAAAGCAACAGCACGCTCCAGTAAGAACCAGCTGCAGCGGAACGGCCGTCAGCGTACTGGCGGCAAGGTGAATTGGGCGCGACAGAAGAGGACTTGGCGTGGCGTTGTATACGTTCTGACGTAGGGAAATCCTCTCCACCACCAATCAAAACAAAGAAGAGGAAACGCACATTTTAGAAAGAATATCTACATCTTAATTATATTTTTAAGTTTCTTTACAAAGAAATTTTAAATTAGAGTAAATTATTTCGGTTCATGGCCCACTCAAAAATAGGTTACTCATATGTTATTACTTTAAAAATTGTTTTATTAGAAAGTATATTCGCCATTAATATGTACGGTGAAATAATAACATATGCACAATTCTTAAAGGTAGAGGGCACTTTTTACGGTTACCAATCAGGTTTCTCTAAAAATGCGGTGTAAGGTTTTAACAGTTTAAAATTTACTTTAGGCATGACAGAGAACCGATAGTTTTGTAGTGACAATTACTCTGTAACTGCAATATATGGTATGTTGGCATTTAATACGTTCCAAAATTGCATTTTGGAAACTAAGATATTTCTATCACTAACTGTATGTCTCTCGTTAATTATATATTTTACTTTGTGTAACAGATCTGAAGATGGGCAGCTAGCTTGAAACCGGTCATTGAAAATAAAAAATAGCGATTAAAAGACTGAAATGCCATACTTTTATTTAATTAACGATCGCCGAAATCCTATTAAGACAATCATGTCTCGCTTTGAAAAAAAAAATCGGTTCAAATGGCTCTGAGCACTATGGGTCATCACTTCCCTAGAACTTAGAACTACTTTAACTAACCTAAGGACATCACACACATCCATGACCGAGGCAGGATTCGTAGCGGTCGCGCGGTTCCAGACTTTAGCGCCTAGAACCGCTCGGCCACCTCGGCCGGCAAAATTTCAAAGCAATCGGTCAAGAACTTTCGGAGATACTTGGGTCTGAACAAACGAAAGTATACAGTACTATTTATATAGATATGTTACACATAATAATGTAATACACAAATGATCTGATTAATTGCAGCTTAAGTGACTAACATATAAATATTATATTGCCATTAAGTCCTCTCACCTGGGATCGCGTTGTGGGTAGTACAGCAGTCTGAAAGTACCAGTGTGGGCTCGTGTGTGTGTGTGTGTGTGTGTGTGTGTGTGTGTGTTTGTGTATGTGTCTGTAAATATGTTTGTTGGTATAAGAGGGGACTATATGTGGATCTTGTGTATGAGTGTGTGTTTGTGATTGTATGCGTGTGTTCATATGTGTGTGTGTGTTTATATGTAGAGTACTTAACTGCGTTTTATTAGAACTAACGTCCGACAGTATAGTTACAAGGGTGATGGGAATATCTCCTGGTTTGCTGTGCTAGACACGCAGTGCATTAGCGTACGTGCTGACCCGCATTCCACGGAGTCTCTACGCCTCTACAGGCGGCTCCCAGTGGAAACGTAAGCCTTGCACGGCGCGGCGCGGCGCGGCGCCGGAGCCATCCGTCTCCTTGGTGACGGCTGACAGTTGACGATGGCTTAGGCGGCCACCCGTCCCACGTCTCGCGTCTCGCGTCGTTAGCCGTTCCTGCGTCCTCCGGCGCCGCTCCTCAGGAAATTGTCTGTACACGCACTGAAGAAAAAGCGACCTTCCCAAAGCGGTCAACGACTCGTAGCTTCACTTTAAAATCTTTTTTCTGCCGTCTAAGGATACGTTACAAGTAGCATTGCGTGTCATGAATCAAAGTATCTCTTATAACGTCAAGCAGGGGTACCGTGATGTCACCAACTGCGACTTTATATGAAGGCAGGATTTGGCAGTTATACTAAAAAAACTTGCTCCTCTACTCGCAGAAGACTACAGTAGATGGCTAGTGGAGCGATGCGTACCTAGTGACTCAAAAAAAAAAAAAAAATGAAGAGGGCATATACACCTAGAAGAAGGATCGCGGACCAGACTCGCATAATTATTGCCCTGCTAGCTGAAAAACTCGGCATTGCCCGGGTATTATTCATTTTCTATTAGAAACGAAAACAAAAAATGAACTGTGTTTTTAGTGAAGTAATGAAAAAATTTCACCTCCATGTATTGGTGAAAACACTTTTGAAATTACGAAACAGTCGTGCAAAGAAATACGCGTAACTTTCAAATATGTATGTGCAGTATTCAAATTGGGCAACGACCTTGCCGCAGTGTATACACCGGTTCCCGTGAGATTACCGAAGTTAAGCGCTGTCGGGCGTGGCCGGCACTTGGATAGGTGACCATCCAGCCCGCCGTACGATGTTGCCATTTTTCGGGGTGCACTCAGCCTCGTAATGCCAATTGAGGAGCTATTCGATCGAATAGTAGCGGCTACGGTCAAGAATACTATCATAACGACTGGGAGAGTGGTTTGCTGACCGCACGCCCCTCCTATCCTCATCCTCCACTGAGGATGACACGGCTGTCGGATGGTCCCGGTAGGCCACTCGTAGCCTGTAGACGGAGTGAGTATTCAAATTAAGAATCATAATACTGGACAGCTATTGTACTCAGAGTGCAGATGCTTCGCCAGTCTCAGCCGCGATTTTGTTAACGTCTCTGTGGCAACACCTCTTCATAGCTCTGTAGACCGCTATCGTTTTCGCCTGCAGCCGTTTGCGCATCGTAGTTGAAAGCTGTCAAAAGCCCTTACAGGTGTCAGGTAGTTCCCCCTGACCCGACTGAAAGAGTGTTTTATCAGTAAATAATAAGTGTATTAAAATGTCATGGATGACGCGGCATTTTTTCTCATATCTCAGTGTTTATGACGTCATATCTCTTGAACTACGTGTCGTGCAATGACATACACTGGTATCCAAAATTAAAGAAACAACCGCTATTTTCCCGTCCTATGTCTAATTCACGATATAATCATACAAACTGTCAATCAGATGTCCGTCTGATCGTGTTCTACGCGGAGGATGGCATACCGATCAACAGGCAACCATACCACCGATGACTTCAGGCGACCTGTCAAACGAGATAGCATCTGCCGGGTAGCCCCACATCCACAGTCGCCGTGAACACACTCACAGGCGGCGCAATGTGGCACAGAGAAGATGCCAGTCGGTGGGGGACCATAGAAAGAAGGGAACCAGGACAGTCGCAAACTGATGAAGCCCGATGGCTTAATGTGAATCGTTCTGTTGTTTCTCGGATGTGGCTATAGTTTAGAGACTGGAACTGTATCCCGAAGACCAGGGCAGGACCGACCGCGTGTGACTTCAGAAGAGAGGACAAGGGCACTGCAGTACCGCCTTAGTACTGCACGGCATCTGGCATCTGTCCTCGCATCATCTACTGGACGTGTTGTATAGAGCCAAAATGTGTGCAGAAGGCTTCGGCAGAGTGGCCTTTCTTGTCGGAGACCTGCTTTAGTCAAGGGAACGTCTAGAGTGACTCAGCAACAAGCCACCTGGACGGTCGAACAGTAGGCCAATGCTGTTTTCACAGATCATTCCTGATTCTTGATGGATTCGCATATATGGGGAACGTGGAACACTATTTCGCGACCCAGACATTGTGGAAACACACAGATATCGAGGAGGATCCCCAATGGTGCAAGCCGGCCTGGGTGGTCGAGCGGTTCTAGGCGCTACAGTCTGAAACCATGTGACCGCTACGGTCGCAGGTTCGAATCCTGCCTCGGGCATGGATGTGTGTGATGTCCTTAGGTTAGTTAGGTTTAAGTAGTTCTAAGTTCTAAGGGGACTGATGACCTGAGAAGTTAAGTCCCATAGTGCTCAGAGCCATTTTTGAACCTAATGGTGCAGGCAGGGATTGTGTTTACCACTCTCACACCTATTAATTGTACGGGTAACTGCTGTCAGGTATCGTAACGGTATCTTGGGATCTCATTTGCGGTTGTTGTGAGGTACTGTGGGCCCAGACTTCGTACTGATGGGCGATAATGCTCGACATCATAGAGCATGGGTGGTTGATGTTTTCTTGGAAGCGAAAGATAATGCACGCATGGCATAGTTTGCTCGATCTCCCGATGTAAATCCCATAGTGCATGTGTGCGACACGACGTGCATCACGTCAGCATTCACCGACCACTCTCCAAGACTGCGAGCAGCTCTGCAGGAAGACTGGGCGTTATTGCCTCAATATGAGATTGACGACATCATTCACAGCATGGCCCGTCGTTGTCAGGCCTTTATCGCTGTCAGAGAGTTAGTACAATCGAGGGAAATATATAAGTTGATGGAGATCGAGGAGCGTGAAGCGAGAAGGCTAGTCTGCATAGATGAGTTGAAATGATTTTGTGCCTCAGTTGTTTGTTCTAATTGTATTGTAAACTGTATTTTAGCATTTGTTGTATTTGCAGCTGTATGGTAGACTTTCATGTGGTGGAGTGACTGTCAGTCCTGTGGTGAGAGGGGGAGGGGGGGAGGTGAGGGGAAAGATTGTGCCGTGATTTAACGATTCACGGCGCAGCTAATGTCCCGTCCCAACTGACAGTTGAAGCCAGCGCTGGTGTTGCGTTCCCATCTCAGGCTAGTGCACCCACGACTGCAAAACTGCCAAAAACAGTGCACCGAGGCTAGGAGCAGGTGGGAGTGACAGTGATGAGGAACTCAGTAATGGAACAGGGAAGGGGCATGACTTAGCGATACCGGGCCACGGTTGGCACACTGTCCGGTCCTGTTCATGACCCGGCGTGGCTGGCTGAGGGAGTTGGCTAGTGATGTGGCCTCTTGTATTTGTAGGACAGGTGGATGGCAGTCGTCATGGGGAGGAGCCTCGATGGAGACGACAGTGTGAAGACGGCCAGTGACGAGTCATTACAGCAAGCGAGACAGAGCAGGAAGTTAGTGCGTAGAAGCAGTAAAGGCAACCTGGCGGAGTCTGTGATGTGAGTTTGCGATGGCTTGCTTTCTGTCTGGGTAACGGATGGTTTTTGGCGCCTTGGACCCAGTGCAGAGTGTGCAGCCAAGACAGAAGATGGTGTAAGCCGTGGCGTGCACTCAGCCACGATGTTGCTGGAAGAGGATGGGCCAGTTGTGTTCAGTACAAATTTTTGGTGTGGAGACGCCATTGCCTGTGTCTGTTCCCGTTTAAGTTATGGAAGTTATTATTTTGCCTTAATGGTGAAGCCACAGAAGGGCCTACTGTGTTAAATCCCAAAGAAACTTTACTGTATAGTGCCTTTTGTTCAGTAAAATGTCTGATCTGTCCTTAACTGCTGACATTGGTCGAACTCTTGATGTCATTTTTTGTGGCCTGGTCAACAGTGGCCTGGTTCAGTACACATTTACGGTTCAGCTTGGTAATTGGTTGTATTCGTATTAGTTACGGTGCGTCGGTTACAGTTTCGGTGTTTTACATATATTGTGTCTTCAGCTAATACCTGATTACTATATTTGTTTTTATCATGCCCTTACAGTTTGCATAATTATTTATGGTATGTTAGTGTATTGGTTTCTGCACTACTTTTTATTTTAAAACTAGAGGTGTTCTCAAAAGTAGCGATTTTTACTGTTTTCTATGTTGTGCTAGATGTTACTTTCTGCATACTTGGGAATTGAGTGCTGGCTACTTTGCATATTTTTGTTAGTCATGAATAAAGATGAACTACCAGTTGACTAGAGAGATATTCGAATTCAGTCATTTGTTGTAACTAGTTTGTTAAATAAGCACTACTTGTCCGAAATGAGTTTCCTTCCTAATGCATTCTTCATGTTTCTAGCGATGTCTAGATCATTCACCTTGTTTCGCCACTGTGGAGACGCGGAACACCTATGTTCATCCGTTAGACCTGTATGGAAAACGGTTACCGTTACTGGCGAATGAGAGCTCCCTACTGTCTTGTATGGCACTGGTCAAGCATCATGTAAGCAATTACCACTTGGTAGACTAGCGCATGCTTATGCGTCTCACTAAAAGGCCATGTCCAAAATTATGTTTAAAAGTGAAAGTATCTAACCAAAATTGTTTCCTTTTTAATTAGTGAAAGTATCAAAGATAAAACTGTTCCAAAATAATTATTCAGCAAATCTATATCTGACTGCGTTTGCGAGCTTGTTTCGTGCACTCCTCCATTTTGCCAGTAATGAACATGTATTTGACACAGCAATCAAGTTTAAGAGAATAATGCCGTTTGTGCTATGGAATTAAGATGGTACTAAAAAATTAATTTTTAGCCCTGATGTTTACTTAATGAATAATGCCAGTTGTGCAATGGCATAAAAATAGTTATTTGAAATAACTTTGCTCTGATAACTTTAGTTATACCAAAATCGATTTCAAATCATGAACTGCACATATATATATTGCATAGAGGCCTCGTTTTCTTTACGTTCTTTCATTTGTTGGGTAACTTTACTTTACTACTCATTTTCATATTCAGTACAAGCAAATGATGTGGATAATGATTCAGGCTGTTAGCTTTAAACACAATGTTGATTTCAGTGCATATATTGTTAAAAATTTAAGTCATATACAAAAACTACCATTTCCAACAATTTTGCAGCCGAATCACTCTTACAAAAAATTTTACAAAACGCTTACTGCGTCCAAACTTGGACATGCAAAACCTAGCTCTGAACATTATCTAACAAAAACCATTTTGAAATAATTTTATAGCTTCTCCCATTAATGTGCTAAAGTTTGCTCAGTATACAACCTGAAAAATGTGTAGCGCGACTCCTCCCTTGAAACTGTCACCACACGTCTGCTTCCTCCGGGCACCTACCTGCGACTCCTCGTTTTTTCTACTGCGCGCGCTTAGCTCTCTTAACCATCAAAGATCCACCTACTCAAAGATATTATACTCATTCCACCTTGCGGTTGGCAACTATCGACTTTATTTTCTTGATCTACCCTGATCAGACCTTAGCACAGACCTTCCAAGGAGACAAAACGAAACTTCACAGACTGAGTGGTTACGTGATGTTATTTCAGCGATTACAATATCGAATCAAATGTACAAAGAAATTGGCAGTATGAGCCCACTTGTCAGGTCAGTATGACATTGCCCCCGTATGGCCTGAATGGATGCTCTGATTTGGTTAAGAATAGTGCCATGGAGCTTTTGTAACCTCTCCTTGTAAATCCGCGTGGTGTTTGTAACATACAGTGTATGTACATTTGATTCCCTAATGTTACCTCCGCAATGGAGCTCTCACGCCTACAAATGATTGAAATGACCCTGCCCTTGACAACCTACACCTAGGGATTTCCGTGAAACGAAATATCGTGTTGTGGTTTTACTTCAGTTTAGTAAATCAAGCCAATTATTCCTATTAGGACGTTACTAGAATGAATCATAACTTGCATACCGTTAATGAGTTATTCTCATAAAACGTAGAGTGCACAAATTGTATAAATATGAAGTAAACAATGTCAGATTCTACCCTAAATGTAATTCTGAGATCGGCAGAACGTATATTTGACTTTCCTTAGACCGCGCTCCCCTTTAATAGACGGACATAAAGTTGGCTTATACTAATTTACTGTGAGAAACAGATGACCTCCACCCTTACTGTCACTTTCATAGGGAGCCCGTTGGGCAAGCAAACGGAACTCAACAAATTTACGATCAGTGTTTTCCTATCCACCGAACCGAAGTGCGCATATCACCTGTTGAAGTACAGACAGCAGTTATTCTGCACAGATGACCTGCTCGTTGGGGCTTCACCCGCTGTGCAGGTGATGTACGTGGCTACGTGTAATTCTCTGCCTACAGAGTGGACGCAATATCCTGTCCGCGAACTTCTACAGCTGAAATAATCTCAGTACAGGACAGGAACGAGTCAAGATATGTATTCTCTCTAACCAAGAACAGAAATTCGAGTAAAGTATTGTCACCTAAAGAAGCACTTCAGTGTGGGTTAGATGCCACAGAGAGTTAACAGAATAACAACTCTGTGCGGAAAGAAACTACTTCATGAGCTCCTTGTGGCGAAATCGGCACTTCTCAAAATTTATCCGCCAGATTCTCCGCTGTGGCTCTCCCCAGAGAAGTCTCTAATGCGGTCTCCTGTGGGAAGTGTCTTTGATCGATCCCCGCAGGGGAGTGCCTCCATAGATCCAATTCATCCTTCACATGCGGCGTCTGCGTTTGTGCTCAGGTGACGAATTCAAGTGACCATTATGAAAACATTATCTCCCACTACATGGGTAGTGAATCTGCCAGCCAATCGCCTGAAGCTCGTATTTCTTTTAGAAGATTTTCACGATGTTTCCACGTCCCCTCCTACATCCTTAGCAGTCCGACAAATAAATGATCCGGCGCTTCCCGTGAGAAGATTCATCGAAGGTCAGCTTGCGACCATCTTTTGTGACCCCGTGCATTCCTTTACGCTAAAAAGGGTGTCTTTTCGCCTTGTTCTGCCTCTGACGGTCTTCCGCCACATGAGTTATTCTGAAAAAAATTTTTGGCCCATTAGAGTGCAACCTACTGCCTGCACTGTCCATGCTACGGACGTTCTACTACCTCAAGCGTTGTAAAATGCCGCCTCCTCACTTTGTTCTCTCTAGAGTAGCAAATATCTGCTCTGCAGAGCACAATCACTCTCTTCGCAGAACCTCTGTCGGCTCTAAGTAACTCTGAGACGTACAGTGTTACAGAAGTTGTTAGTACGTGATACTGGCCTTGATCAGCCAGTGAAATGATTACAAATTCGACTGTGCATCGCCAATAGTGATATCATGTAAATCAGAATGAATTTACAGAATATTAAATGTATGGTGACAAAATCTTCCCACCTTATCCTTGACGCAAGCTAACCAATAACTTTTCTTCCTCTCCTGTGCAACGTGATCATCTCAGAGTAGCAGGTGCAACCTACGTCCTCAGTTATTTTCTGGATGTATTCCGATCTTTGTTTTTCTCTATGGTTTTTACCCTCTACAGCTCCCTCTAGTACCACGGAAGTTATTCCCTGATGTCTCAACAGATTTCCTGCCATCCTGTTACTTCTTCTCGTCAGTGTTTTTTTCACATATTCCTTTTCTCGTCGATTCTCCGGAGCAACTTCTCATTCCTTACCTTGTCAGTTCACCTAATTTTCAACATTCTTCTGTAGCACTACAATCAAATGCTTCGATTCTATTCGTTTCTGGCTGTCCCACAGTCCATCTTTCACTACATGTACATTCTAAATGTACATTCTCAGAAACGTCTTCCTAAAATTAAGGCCTATGTTTGATACTAGCAGATTTTTCTTGACCAGGAATGCCCTTTTTTCCAGTGCTAATCTGCTTTTGATGTCCTCCTTGCTCAGGTCATCGTGGGCTACTTTGCTGATTAGGTAGCAGAATTCCTACCAATATTTATAGAATAACTACGGACTTGATATTCTCGGTACTGGCGCTGGGATGGAGTTGACATCAACAATGGGTCCATACATGATCCATCAGGGACAGATCTGGGGAATTAGCTGGCCACTGGAGAACCTCGTCATCACGCAAACCATAGAGACACATGTCATGTGTGAACGGACCTTGTCCTATTCAAACTGGCACCACGACACTGCCGCGTGAGTCAGTATATGAAGACACAAGATGTCGTATGACGAACCGTTGTGTCGTCCGAGTCCCCTCCATCACTACCAGCCGTGACATGAGGTCTTACCTAATGGCTCTCCATGCCTTGATCACTGGAGTAATACCGTTGTTACTGTCCAAAACATTAGAAAAACGTGAGGTCTCTCAAGACTGCTACCATATTCGTCAGCTTTGATCACGGGACGTAGTACCGAACCACAGTTCATCGCTGAACAAATGCGACGACATTCATCAGCAGCATTTCTTCCAGGTCAGAGGAACACCACAAACTCTGCAGTTTGTGTTTTAGCAGCCTCAGCGCGCGAGGTGACTCCTTTGTCCAGCTGCTGCTAGTCTTAGAACACTGGCGCAGGATGACGCAGAGTGTTGCAGGGAGTCCATTCTTGTTTTTGGATGACAAGTACAGATGTGAAGTGCATACGATGTGATTGGTCCGCAGTATTGCAAGCCTTCCTAGTGGTGGTCAAAGGCAGCCAATCGGAGCCTTGACACCGGAATGCCTGCCCTTACGTTCCGATACGTTGAAACATGGATTCTCCGTCACATCTGTGTGTCTCACAATCTAGATATTGCACGACTCGACCTAACAGTGAGGTCCCATTCAAACGCTGATAACGCTGTCTCAAATGAGAATGTGGCATCTCAGTGCCCTTCAAAATGACTACTCGACATGTGATGTTGTTCACTACCCTTATACAACCTACCAGGCCAGGGAAAACCCTAAATACGAGCAGCAATAGTGAACTCTTGATGGCCTTTCCACCTGTCACATATTATTACAATTCTAGTCGTTTACAGATCGTCGATGGCGTGTACATGAATGATGTTAAATTATTATCTGACTATGTCTTCTGGGTGCTTCACATTTTTGTTGGGTACCATATTTAGTAACACGTGAAAGATTTTGCGGATTGCTGATGTAGTAAAACCTGCTTGGAATTGTGTGTGTTTGTGTGTGTTTCAGTGTAGCTCTGGAATGCCCGGAGAAACTTCAAGTAAATTTGGTGTACGTATGACATGAAGCCCGGAGACAAAACCATTGGAGTAAGACACCATTAGCATCCTTATTGGTGGGGTGAGTGTGAGAAGAGTGCGAAATACAAATTAATATAAAATGAAATGCATTAGTGTTTTATTTATAGTTTGAGGAGTTGCTGGGCTGGTGAGTATAATCATGATCACCTTCCTCCAGGACGCAGGAATCAATCGAATGGAATAACCCACGGCATCACCTGACATAAAACCGATGGACCAGCTGCGGATCGGTAGAAACTAGCAGAGCATCGACAGGGAAACCCTTCATCCACACTGGATGACTTCAGGACTGCTGCTGTCCAAAAATGGGGCAGGATTAAGCACCACATCTGGACGACACCATGGGTACTAATCCAAGAAGGATTCAAACACGTTACGATACACAGAGTGGAGCAGTAAGGTATTCAGTTTTACCCAGGAGCAGATTTTATTATATAGATGTGCAAAGGCATTCAAGTCGAATATAATGCCTCGATAACGCTTTCTTTTTATTTCATATAATTTTCAAAAGCTTGCTGTATGAGGGCTCGATGGACAGTAATGCCTATGAATCTTTAATGCGAAAATTCTTAAGCCTTTTTAAATCAGACAAACACTATTAACATTGTACATCTTTATTTCTCACGTCTACATATTTATGTCTCAACACAGTCACCTTGGCGACGAAAACACTTCTCCCAACGAGAGACCCGTTTGTTGATACCATCACTATAAAATGTTTGATTTTGTTGACGGAGCCACAATCTCACCTCTGCTCGCACCGCTTCATCGCTATCGAAGCCCTCGAAGGTAGGCATATTCTTTAAATTTTGGAAACAGGTCAAAATAGGATGGGGCCAAGTCGGGAGTTTATGATGATCGATGACAGTGAATCCAAGGCGTCGGATTGTTGCTGATGTGACAGCCACCCTTGTGTATGGTCTGGCACTGTCATGCTCCTTGTGAGGACGAACTCTTCGAACTCGAAACTTTTACAGCGCGCACTTCCTCAAGCACCGACATATTTACGTCCCACCCCGCCACGTTTCTAAGGCCAGTGGGCTGGCAAGTATGTAAACACGAAGAATGAAGACGTAGAATGTTAATAACATTCGTCAACAATTTATCCAGTTTATTGGTCGTTGAGATCCGTGGCCATGGATTATATTTTTTAAGAAATACATCAATATAGTTTTATTTAAGCTATTACATGTTTCGTGCCTCACCCATCTTCAGTTAGCGTAATACATATTTTAGTCTTTAGTAAATACAAGATACTTTGTAACTGAACATGTGTGAAAGCTCGAAACGCATATTAGCTTAATTAAAGATAGACTAAAAAGTGGCTTGTTACTGTATTTCTTTAAATAATATGGTCCGCCGCATCCACGGAAATAAACAACTAGTGAAACGACGAACGTTATTAACATTCTACGTCTTTATTCACCACGTTTACATATTTGCGCCCTCTGCCAGCAGAAGCTCCAAATTGTATCGTATAGCATTGCGGTGTGTAACGGCTACGTCGGTGCATGAGAAACAGCGTGTCGTAATCGAGTAATGCAGTTGAAGATGGGTGAAGGTCCGAAACGCATATTAGCTTAAATAAAATACATAAAAATCGTAGTTGATTGCTTTTTTCGTTTTATTTAAGAGGTAACAAAACTCGGAGGCATTACTTTTCAGAATGCCCCCTTGTAATCCCACTCTCATTTTGAATCTACGCCCATACATTTTCATAGATCCACGGCTAGTGCAAAACTTATTTTCGATAAAGAACGGTATCACAGAAACCACGAGAACCTGCTGTAATATTTATTCATTCCCTTTACAACTAGTTTTCCTCAAGCGACGATCTTCAAGTCCCATTTTCACATTAGATCAGGTTAAAGTAAGGTCCGTTGGCGTCAAATTAATAATTATTATCAGTCTTGGCATCTGTATTTGACGCCAAGAAACGTTTTAATCTAATGTAATGTTAATCTGAGACTTGACTATGATCGCTTCACAGAAACGGATTGTCCGTAAATGAAGACGACGTTACAGGAGCTTTTTGTCGCTTCCGTGATTCTTTAAATACACTAAAGCTGTGAACACACCATTCAGCGAAAAAGGCCCTGGTAGCCTTCAAATTGATGAACACGGTTGAGGTGCTTTCCAAGCAGGGAGCTGTCACTGAGTTTTTTTAGCGGAAAAACAGAGCATCACAGATATTCATAGGCGCTTGCAGAATGTCTACGGAGGCGAACCAGTGAGTCGTTGGGCGAAGCGTCTATCGTCATCGCAACAAGGCCGCACCAAGCTCGCGCGTGCCGTCCGATCGTACACACCTGTGACTCCTGCAGTGTCGGAAAGTGCGGACACTCTTATTCGACGTGCTTAACGTATCAAAGTCAAACAGTTCCTTGCGGAACTGGACGTCTCTGCTGATAGTGTAGACACACTTGTCCACGAGTTGCGGTACTGAAATGTGCCCACTGGGTTCCGCGAAGCCTAACAGAGGACCATAAAGAGCAATCAATGCCTTTGGCCAAATGAAGTGTGCACCCCGCGGGAACCAGTACGTGGACGGCTGGGAGGTTACTGATGCGGTAAAGTGTTCGCTCCAGAGTCGATCAGTAGAGTGGTACCATGTGGGCCTACAGTCCCTCCCAGTAAGGTGGAGTGAGTCCGTCGCAATGAACAATGTTGAAAACTGTTTTGTAGCCAAAAGAATGGCGAATAATATAGTATGTTGGAATCCCGAATGAACCTGCTTTCAGAAAAAAGAAATGTGTTTCATTACTTACTGATCGCCCCTCGTAATGTTTTGACAAAAAAAAAAAGTACAAATCTGTGTGAATTTCTAAGGGACCAAACTGCTGACGTCATCGGTCCCTAGACTTACACACTTCTTAAATTAAGTTATACACTACTGGTCATTAAAATTGATACACCAAGAAGAAAAGCAGATGATAAACGGATATTCATTGGACAAATATATTACTAGAACTGGCATGGGATTACATTTTCACGCAATTTGGGTGTATAGATCCCGAGAAATTAGTACCCAGAACAACCACCTCTGGCCGTAATAACGGCCTTGATACGACTGGGCATTGAGTCAAACAGAGCTTCTATGGCGTGTACAGGTACAGCTGCCCAAGCAGCTTCAACACGATACCACAGTTCATCAAGACTAGTGACTGGCGTATTGCGGCAAGCCAGCTGCTCGGCCACCGTTGACCAGAAGTTTTCAATTGGTGAGAGATCTGGAGAATGTGCTGACCAGGGCAAACAGTCGAACATTTTCTATATCCAGAAAGGCCCGTACAGGACCTGCAACATGCGGTCGTGCATTATCCTGCTGAAATATTGGGTTTCGCAGGGATCGAATGAAGGTTAGAGCTACGGGTCGTAACACATCTGAAATGAAACGTCCACTGTTCAAAGTGCCGTCAATGCGAACAAGAAGTGACCGAGACCTGTAATCAATGGCACCCCATACCATCACGCTGGGTGATACTCCAGTATGGCGATGACGAATACACGCTTCCAATGTGCGTTCACCGCGATGTCGCCAAACACGGATGCGACCATCATGATGCTGTAAACAGAACCTGGATTCATCCGAAAAAGTTATGTTTTGCCATTCGTGCACCCAGCTTCGTCGTTGAGTGCACCATCGCAGGCGCTCCTGTCTGTGATGCAGCGTCAAGGGTAATCGCAGCCATGATCTCCGAGCTGATAGTCTCTGCTGCTGCTGCTTGCGTCGTCGAACTGTTCGTGCAGATGGTTGTTGTCTTGCAAGCGTCCTCATCTGTTGACTCAGGGATGGAGACGTGGCTGCACGAGTCGTTACAGTCATGCGGATAAGATGCCTGTCATCTCGACTGCTAGTGATACGAGGCCGTTCGATCCAGCACGGTGTTCCGTATTACCCTCCTGAATCCACCGATTCCACTTCTGCTAACAGTCATTGAATCTCGACCAACGCGAGCAGCAATGTCGCGATACGATAAACCGCAATCGGAATAGACTACAATCCGACCTTTATCAAAGTCGGAAATGTGATGGTACGCATTTCTCCTCCTTACATGAGGCATCACAACAACGTTTCATCAGGCAACGCCGGTCAGGTACTTTTTATGTATGAAAAATCGGTTGAAAACTTTCCTCATGTCAGCACGTTGTAGGTGTTGCCACCGGCGCCAACCTTGTGTGAATGCTCTGAAAAGCTAATCATTTGCATATCACAGTATCTTCTTCCTGTCGGTTAAATTTCGCGTCTGTAGCACGTCATCTTCGTTGTGTAGCAATTTTAATGGCCAGTAGTGTAATAACAACAACAACACACACACACACACACACACACACACACCAATGCCCGAGGGAGGACTCGAACCTCCGGCGGGAGGGGCCGCGCAGTCAGTGACATAGCGCCTCTAATCTCGCTGCCACTCTGTGCTGCTGTTTTCACCAGTTTATACTTCACAGTAAGATTTTATCAGGAAAAATTGTGCAGCGTGATGGTAACGTCACAAACGTACGGAAGGTTTCAGACGGTTCGTGGTTTTCCCTACTGTGCTTTTGGTGCCGTACAGCCGGCAGACAGTGACACAGCCACGGGCCGACGCCACAGACAGAGGCGCGAGAGACGCGGGCCGTACCGGCTCAGCCGGGGTCGCAATTAGGCCGCGCCATCAGTCTGCCGGCCAATAAGCGGCGCCGGCCCGCCGCTCCCAATATGCGCCGCCTCAGCCGCCGCCGCCGCCGCCGCCACCCCCGCCGCCCCCACAGCCCCCAATCCCAGGTCCAGGAGCCGCTAGCCCCACGCAGCGCCGCCCGTAATTAATTAAGCAGCGCCGGCCTTATCGCGCCGCGCCACAAAACCTGGCCGGCCTTTTACCCTGTCGAGCGGCTGTCGCGGATTCCTTTCTGCGGTCCCTGGCCTTTTCACGTGCCGCTGCCGACTGTCCAATATAGGCGTCGGAGTGCCACGCCGCGCCGCGTCCGTTCAATACCGACCGCCGACCCGTTAGCACAGATGGCCATTAGCACTCGGGTCAGCCTGCACCGCTCTGATGACGTCCAGCTCGAAGACCGACACTGCCTGCTCTAGTTAAAACTTATACTTCCGAGCTGTTATATACGCTCGCAGATGCATAAACAAACACACTGTTTGTGATCTGGTGAAACACACAACAGTCAGGATGCAGTATTATTACAAGGGGTGATCAAAAAGTTTTCGTTTGATGACGCTGCTGCAGTGTATATGCAACGTAGTGCCACTCCGATGCGGGTGTACGTCGAGGTGACAACAGCCATGGGCCAGCGAAATCCACATGTGCTTGTGGCGGTAGAACCGCGTAAACGAAGTATAAAAGGGCAGTGCGTTGCCGGAACTGTCACTGCTACGTAGGTGATTCATGTGAAAAGGTTCAAGTATCTTTAGAGGGTTCAATGTTGCGATTTCCATAGTGTTAAGAGTATGCCGAGAATATCGAATTTCAGGAATTACCTCGGAGAGCATGCGGCGTTTGCGTGGAATCGTCAGTACCAACAGACAAACATAGCGTGAAATCATCGCAGGTATGATTGTGGGACGTATAAGTTAGGACGGTGCTGCAAAATTTGGTGTTAATGGGCTATGGCAGCAGGCTATCGACGAGCGTGGCTTTCCTAACAGCACGAAATCGCCTGCAACGCCTCTCCTGGCCTCGTGACCTCATCACTTGGACCCTAAAGGACTGGAAAACCGTGGTCTGGTCAGATGAGTCTCGGTTTCAGCTGCTAATAGCTGATGGTAGGTTTCGAGGGTGGTACAGACCTCACGAAACCATGGACTCAAGTTTTCAACAAGGCAAGCTGGTGATGGCCTCATAATGGAGAGGGCTGTGTTTGTTTGGAATGGACTGGGTGTTCTGGTCGAAGTGAGCCGATCATTGACAAGGAACGGTTATCTTCGGCTTCTTTGAGATCATTTTAAGCCATTCATACACTTAATGTTCCCAAACGTGGTGGAATTTTTATGGGTGACAATGCGGCAAGTCACCGGGCCACAATTGTTCCCGACTGGTCTGAACAACATACTGTAAATTTTAGCGAATTATTTGGCCAGACAGATCACTCGTCATGAACCCCGTCGAACATATATGGGACGTAATCGAGAAAGAATGTGCACAAAATACTGCACAGGTAGCACTCCCGAAATACGGCTCAGTATTTCTGCAGCAGATTTCCGACAACTTATAAGAGTCCGTGCCACGTCGAATTGCTGCACTGCGCATGGAAAAAGGATGTCCGACGGGATATCAGGAGATACCCCGTAACTTTGGTCACTTCAGTGTGTAAAAAACAATATGTAGGCAAGCTATTAGTGTGGCACTCGTGTCTTTCCGACCTGCATGCGGTAAATGCGCGAATGTGAACTATGACGACGTTATTACCAAATGTATCCCAATAGGAACAACGTGCTCTTATTCTTTTCTTGCCTGCCGAAGGACAAATACCGGTAGAAATTCATCGGAGAATGAAATTCTGAAAAATCTCTAGAGAGGGAGAATATTCCGTGATTTCGAGAATATGATTCACCTTCTGCAGTTACGATGGAGGGGAGCCGAGTTTTGCTGGGAAGCCAACGGTGGAGAGAAGAGGTCTTCCGTTTTGAGCGATCATGTTGGACGGTCGCTCAGTATCAGCTTTTGTTGGTACATACGGACTTGCTGTCTTTGCTCTCAGGAGATTTTATAGATAGAACGGTTAGGCACTGTACTGTTGCGAACTTATACGATTCTGGACTTCACCTCTGGGTTTTGAGTCGTAGTTGAGTACGCAGCGTTCTGTGATTGAGAGCACTTCTTCTATCTATAATGACGTTGCGACGTTATCTGAAATCCGTCCTTGTGGCTGGGGTTCGTGTTTCTCGTCTGTAGAACACAGAGTGGAGAAGACAGTATTAGATTACATTTGTCAGAGGACCGTCATGTGCCGTCATAGTGTTTCAATGAGGTTTCTTTTTGTATATTTTGTGCTGCGAGTTCTTCCGTCGTCGCAGACGTGGACGAGAACCATCACTCAGACGAGCCGGACTCAGTACTTACGATGATATGGCTAACTGCTTCGGCTTATTAGGCCTATGAAGCTAAACAGCACGTACATTTTGTTTCCACTGAGGTTGCACACCACTAATATCATCTTTGAAAGTAGTGTCTTCTAGTGCTTGGTACGTAGATGATGCCAGTCGTCTCCCGTTATTTATATTAGATTGCGTGGCCATAAAAGGGGCAGATTTGGGCTATTGATCAATCGTATTAGTTAGAAAATTCATTTTTATCTCTTTATGTCCATTGGACATGGGTATCTAAACATCTGTAATATAACGGGGTTTTAATCTACAATAAATGTATAAGCGAATACAGCATTTATCATTTGTTAGTTACTAGTTCCCTTAATCATTCATTTATGTTTATGTTGTAATTTATATGTTAAAGTGAAAGAAGGAGGAGATAGACACCATTAAGAGATCCTAAGATTTGCTTCAGGGAGTAGTCAAACATGGCCAATCTTCATTTTCGCGTTCAGTATTTCCGTTGCGCACATTCATTTTACACCCGCCTAGAATAGCATCATGGCGTATGTACGAAGGTTGGAACTTAAATAGTGGCAACTATTTATTCACAACCGACACAAAAGAGTTACATATTTGCACCTGTTACTGTCCTTCAAAGTAGTCACCAGTGTTGCTTAGAACCCGTTGCCAGAGATGTGGAAGGCGTAGTATACCGTTGGGAGAGCCTGTTGTGTTGATGGTGAGTATGGAGCGGTCTAAAGTTATGGTGGTTCTCGTGTACGACTGTGATGGTGATCTCCTAACGCATTACTTTCCTCCACGGCAGACCGTCAATCCACGGTATTACTGCACGTTTTTGGAGCATCACCTGCGACCAGCTTTGCGAAAGAAGCGGCGACACTTTCTCCGAAACCCACCCATCATTTTGCATGACAATGCGCTGCCGCATACAGCGCTAGCTGTGACTGTTCTGTTCGGTCGATGGGACTGGGAAGTACTGTACCATCCACCATACTCCCCGAACTTGAGTCCTTGTGACTTTGATTTGATTCCGAAGATGAAGGAACCACTTCGTGGCATTCTCTTCAGAACTGTTCCAGAGATTCGACAAGCAGTAGACAGCTCCATTCGCACCATAAACAGAACAGGCTCTGCTAACAGTATAATACGCCTTCCACATCGCTGGCAACGGGTTCTACACAACGCTGGTGACTACTTTGAAGGACAGTAACGGGTGCAAACATGTAACTCGTTTGTATAGGTTGTGAAAAAATAGTTGCCACTATTTATGTTCCAACCCTCGTAGTTTTGGTATATACGGGTAATCATAAATACTTCACAAGACAGTTGCACGAAAACTGCAACACACTGAAAAAAGATATTAGTGGATAGCATCTCTCGAAACTTCGATTCGCGCTAGAGAGCAGGCGTGTCAGAACATGTATACAAGTCATTCATTTCGTGCTGTGACATCGAATTAGTTCACTTCTGCAGATAGGCAACGCAATTAACACATTCCCAAAGCGGCATGCTGGCGCGGCTTCCTGGGCAGTTCATGTCAGCGACTTCAGTCAGCTGCACACATTTTTGTGACACTTGCCGCATCTCAGGAGGTGGCCAATGATGAGCACATGCAATGCGAGCTAAGAAATTGTGTTATAGCGATAGTGGGCACCGGAAGATCCTGAAGAAGATTCCAGCAGAGGGGTCGAAACGTCGATTATTTTAGAGGAATTTGACGCGGCCTAACAAACCAGAATATTTTAACTTAAGTGACAACGGTTACGAAAGCCTGCAGACTTAAGTAATCGTAGAGATATTACATCCACTGATATGGGTGTATTTTCTGTCTACCTTGTAATTTTCGTGTAGCCGTCTTCTGAAACTCAAGAGGTACTTATGCATAACCTTGTACATTGATATTCCGGCACCGCAGTACGATAGCACGCCAAAAGACGAGCCAAAACAGAATGGTGCAGCCTATTGGTGAAGTGGAGTATGGTGCGGTAATCCGTTTCCTGGGTCGGGAGAGACAGAACTCTTAAAAATTCTAACAATACCACCACTTGCAAAGTAGGTTAGAAATCAGATTAATAATGTTGCTCACACAGCATATGTTCTCTTTATCGGGCAACATCAAAGTTATTGACTGTGGATGGTATCGTCAGAATGGAAATAATGAAGTCACTGTAAAAAAGTCATTAATTTTGGCACTTATCTTGAATGGATTCCCACGTAGATTTCGTCTAAGTTGTTATGGTTCATCTTGTTGATTCTAGGGTGATTCCACTTTGACTGCTAGAAGGTCCAGATTTGTATTTTAGCAATATTTGAAGACCTCACAAATGCGTTTTTCGGGAAATTCTTAATGATCAAACAATCCAAGACCAGAACAATGGTATGGTAGAAATAATTTTTGACTTGCTGTTCACGATCCACATTTTTATTAAACTTCTTGTAAATTCACATTCAATTGCCACATCATCAAGAAAACAGT
This sequence comes from Schistocerca piceifrons, assembly GCF_021461385.2. Classification (NCBI taxonomy): domain Eukaryota; kingdom Metazoa; phylum Arthropoda; class Insecta; order Orthoptera; family Acrididae; genus Schistocerca; species Schistocerca piceifrons. The sequence goes on along the minus strand of NC_060139.1, from coordinate 418,701,392 downwards.
TTTGTATCAATCTTCATATATTTAATTTTCACTTTTACCAAATACAAGACTTGACTGTTCTTTTACAAAGCGAAACAACAACTTCTGCAAAGTGAAACAAAGACTGCTCCGTGCGCATTCGCGCCAAAACGGTTACAAGTAAGTCAAACATAATGACAGTCTCGTAGAAATGAATACACACAAGAACCATATCACTTTAATATATCGATACATCGGAGTACCTATACATTAATTAATCCAAATGCGAATATTGTCACAAAAATATGTCTGTTACTTCGCAGAAAAGTAGTACGATATTACTGGCATCGAGAACTGGGGTTGGAGTGCCGTAATGGTCACGTAAATAGAGAACCACTACACAGTCCATGGTGATATTTGTTTTGTTAATGAAAAAACGCCTTCTTTTGCTGCACTGTATTTTATTCTCCCAGTCGCGTATCGCCTTTTTCATTCTAAGGCATCATCAGTGGGATGCAACATAAAACCATGTTTATGTTTCGTAAATAAAGCGGTAATGCGACGTCCAGCATGTGACCAAATGAGAGGAAACGCAGATGCCAACTAACAATGCGAAGAACTATAATTAATCACTTATATACATAAAAAGCGAGAAGTGAACTGTTTTATAATCCGCGAATAATACATATCAAAACAAAAGTGTATCATAATTGTATCATTATACATCCCACTGATAATGCCTTAAAGCGAAAAAAGGCGAAACGCATCTGGAAGAAAAAAATACAGTGCAGCAAGAGAAGGCGCTTTTTATTTACAAAACAAACATTTCTGTGCTTGCTACGGAGGCGGCCACGCGAACAAACTCGTTAGTCCATGGAGAGTTGGTGAAACAATACAGCAACGTTGCAGCTAGGTCTTAGGGAATGGGAAGGATTCACCGTAATTTAACGGCCGTATTAGGAAACTGCTCCGTAAACAAAGAGAGCTTCTTCTGAAATTGAAGAGAAGCCAAAACACAGCTGACAAAAAAAAAAAAAAGCTGAAAGAAGTGAAAAATGAGCTAAGGAGAGCGTAGGGAGAAACATTCAAGGGCTTTGAAACTAAAATTTTGTCAACCGATCCGACTAAAAGCCATAAGAGGTTTTGGCCTTGTGTAAAATCAGTAATCAGTTGGAAATTGTCTGTTCATTAACTCAGAGACCATACTGGCACCGAAACGGAAGATAACTGAGAGGGGCTGAAAAACTGAATTCGGTCTTCCGAAATTGTTTCGTTTCCAAATGTCAGATACTGAGATAAGCGATTGCGCAATGGAAACAACTACAGTTGCTTAGTAGTGGAAAAGCACAAGAACCAGGTGAGATACCTGTAAGATTCTACAAAATTTATGCGAAAGAGCTTGATCCCCTTCTAGCAGTAATTTATCGTAGATCGCTGGAGAAACGAAGGATACGTAGCGACTTGAAGAAAGGGCAGATCATCGCGTTTTCAAGAAGGGCCGTAGGACAGATGCATACAACTAGAGACCTATATCGGTGACGTTAGCCGCGCGGGGTATCCGCGCGGTCAGGGGCGCATTGTCACTGTCCGTGCGGCTCCTTCCGTCGGAGATTCGAGTCCTCCATCGGGCATGGGTGTGTGTGTTGTTCATAGCGTAAGTTAGTCTAAGTGAGATTAAGTAGCGTGTAGGCTTAGGGACCGACGACCTCAGCAGTTTGATCCCAAAGATCTTACCACAAATTTCTTCCGTTGACGTTAGTCTGTTGTGGATTTATGGAACATGTCTTATGGTCAAGAATGATGACGGTTTTGGAGAACGAAAATCTCCTCTACGAAAATCAGCGTGCATTCCGCAAACAGAGCTCTTGCGAAATTCAGCTCTCTGTGTTCCTCCATGAGAGACATAACGCTATAGACAACGGCGCCCAAGTTGATGCCGTGTTGCTTTACTGCTGGAAGGCATTTGATACAGTTCCGTACTGCCATTTAGTGAAAATAATGGAAGCTTACCTAGCATCGGACCAGATTTGCGACTTCTTTAACAGAGCAAAATCGACGCATGTGAAGGTAAGTTACGGAGTAACACAAGGAAGTGTGATAGGCGTGCTTACAATTGATATGAATGATCTAGTAGAATGCGTCGTATGCTCATTAAGACTGTCCTAAGATGACGCTGTTGTCTGCAACAAAGTAGCGACCCCAGAAAATATCTATTTCCAGAATGACAAGCAGGGGACTGATGAATGCTGCAGGTTCTGGCAGTTGACCATGAACGTCAATAAATGTAAAGTATTGCCCCTACGTAGGAAAAGAAAGCCACTACTGTACACCTACTCTATTGATGGGAAACTGCTGAAAGCAGTATCTACCGTAAAATATCTAGGATTAACTATCGCCGGCCGAAGTGGCCGTGCGGTTAAAGGCGCTGCAGTCTGGAACCGCAAGACCGCTACGGTCGCAGGTTCGAATCCTGCCTCGGGCATGGATGTTTGTGATGTCCTTAGGTTAGTTAGGTTTAACTAGTTCTAAGTTCTAGGGGATTAATGACCTCAGCAGTTGAGTCCCATAGTGCTCAGAGCCATTTGAACCATTTGATTCACTATCCAGATCGACGTTAAGCGGAATGACCATGTAAAACAAACAGTAGGAAAAGCAGATGTCAGACTGAGAATCATAGGAAGAGTCTTAAGGTAACGTAAATCATCCATGATGGAAGTGGCTTATAAGCAGCTTGTTCAACCGATTCTTTTGAGTATTGTTCATCAGATTGGAAACCTTACTATGTAGGACTGATTTGAGGGATAGAGAAGGTCCAACGAAGAACAAATACGTGTTTCGTCAAGCGATCGTTTAGTCTGCGCTAGAGCGTCACAGAGCTGCTCACAAACTCCATTGTCAGATGTTAGAAGAGAGGCGTTGAGCATCACGGAGAAATTTACTATTGAAATTCAGAGAGAGTACTTTCTAGAAAGAGTGGAACAACATACTACTTCCTCCCATATACTTCTCACTTAATGGGCACGACGAGAAAATTCGAAAAGTTAGAGCTAGCACAGAGGCCTGCCGACAATCATTCTTCCCACGTGCATTCGCTTGAGGAACAGGGTAGCGGGGGTAAGTTTGTAGTGCCACACCTACACTCCGCAACACATACTTGAGAGTACGATCTAGAGGTTTATTTATTTATTTGCACATCACGTTCCGTAGGACCAAATTGAGGAGCAAATCTCCAAGATCATGGAAGGCGTCAGTACATGAAATTAAAACATAAAAGTAATAACAGATAAAAATAAAATGTTTATGAACACGAAAAAAGTCAGGCCATAAGGTTAAGTAAACGCAATCAACAACACAACAAGAATTAGCTTAATTTTTCAAGGAACTCCTCGATAGAATAGAAGAAGTGACCTGTGAGGAAACTCTTCAGTTTCGATTTGAAAGCGCGTGGATTACTGCTAAGATTTTTTAATTCTGGTGATAGCTTACTGAAAATGTATGCAGCAGTATACTGCACACCTTTCTGCACAAGAGTTAAGGAAGTCTCACCCAAATGCAGGTTTGATTTCTGCCAAGTATTAACTGAGTGAAAGCTGCTGTTTCTTGGGAATATATTGTTAACAAGAAATGACAGTAAAGAATGAATATATATTGAGAGGATATTTGTCAAAATACCCAGACTCGTGAACAGGGGTCGACAAGAGCTTCGTGAAGTTACACCACTTATTGCCCGAACCGCCAGTTTCTGAGCCAAAAATATCATTTTAGAATGGGAAGAGTTACCCCAAAATATAATGCCATACGACATAAGCAAATGAAAATAATTTTCGTGTCAAACGATCACTCACTTCAGATATCGTTCGGACAGTAAAAATGATAGCATTAGGTGTTTTCAGAAGATCCTGAACGTTGGCTTTCCACAACAGTTTACTATCTATCTGAACACCTAGAAATTTGAACTGTTCAGTTTCACTAATCATATGCCAATTCTGTGAAATTAAAAAGTCAGGTTTTGTTGACTTGTGTGTTATAAACTGTTAAAAACTGGGTCTTACTATGATATAGCGTTAGTTTACTTTCTACAAGCCATGAACTTATGTCATGAACTGCACTATTTGAAACCGAGCCAACGTTGCACACAACATCCTTTACTACTCAGCTAGTGTCATCAGCAAACAGAAATATTTTACAGTTACCCAAGATAGTAGGGGTGCATCAATTTTGTAAATAAGGAAAAGAAGTGGCCCCAACACTGATCCCTGGGGCACCCCCCACTTGACCGTACCCCACTCAGACCCCGCATCACAGCCATTCTCAACACTGTGAACTTTTACAGTAACCCATGATGCTAAGGGTACATCAATTTTGTAAATAAGGAAAACCATTTGTTGTCTGTTGCTAAAGTAAGAGGTGAACCAGTCATGATTTACTCCCCGTATTACGTAATGGTCCAACTTCTGGAGCAATATTTCGTGATCAACACAATCAAACACCTTAATTAACTCAAAATATATGCCTAGCGTTCGAAACCTTTTGTTTAACCCACCCAGTACCTCACAGAGAAAAGAGGATATACACACATCAAAAATGTTTTGTGTCAGCCCAGTTCCCCAACTCCTGAAAATAGACTGTGGATATTGTATCACAGACACACTCCCTTTGACTGTTCAGAGGTCACCAAACCCGCCCAAAGATGTAAACAACCATGCATGAGCAACGCTCATTAGACCGAAGGGTGTGCGACAGCCGATCAGTTCAAGTCATTCCACTAGGAAGGAGGTACACGGCTCGTGTTGTCTGTAGTTCAACTATGCTTAGACGGTCAATACTGCGGTTCGATCGCGTCCACATTGTTACTTTGTGCCAGGAAGGACTTGCAACAAGGGAAGTGTCTAGGCATTTCGGAGTGAACCAAAGCGATGTTTTTCGGATATGGAGACATGCCTCGCTCAGGTCGCCCCAAGAGCTACTACTGCAGTGGATGACCGCTACCAACGGATTATAGCTCGGAGGAACCCTGACAGTAACGCCGCCATGTTGAATAATGTTTTTAGTGCAGCTACAGGACGTCGTGTTACGACTCAAACTGTGCGTGATAGGGTGCATGATACGCAACTTCACTCCAGACGTCCATGGCGAAGTCCGTCTTTGCAACCAAGACACCACGCAGCGCGGTACAGATGAGTCCAACAACATGCCAAATGGACCGTTCAGGACTGGCATCACTTTCTCTTCACTGATGAGCGTCACATATGCCTTCAACCAGACAATCGTCGGAGACGTGATTGGAGGCAAGCCATTCAGGCTGAACGCCTTGGAAACACAGTCCAGCGAGTGCAGCAATGTGGAGGTTCCCTGCTGTTTTGTGATGGCATTATGTGGGACCGACGTACGCCGCTGGTGGCCATGGAAGGCGTCGTAACGGCTGCACGATACGAGAATGCCAATCCCCTTCCAATAGTGCAACCATATCCACAGCATATTGGCGAGGCATTCGTCTTAATGGACGAAAATTTGCTCCCCCATCGTGCACGTCTTGTGAATGACTTCCTTCAGGATAAAGACATCGCTCTACTAGAGTGGTCAGCATTTCCGCCAGAATGAACCCTATCGAAACTGTCTGGGATAGATTTAAAAGGGCTGTTTATGGATGACGTGACCCACCAGCCACTCTGTGGGATATATGCCGAATCGCCGTTGAGGAGTGGCACAATCTGGACCAATAGTGCTTTGATGAACTTGTGGATAGTATGCCACGACGAATGCAGGCATGCATCAATGCAAGAGGACGTGGTACTGGGTATAGAGGTACCGGTGTGTACAGAAATCTGGACCACCAAGTCTGCAGGTCTCGCTGTATGGTGGTACAATGTGTGGTTTTATAAGGAATAAGAAGCGTGGAAATGATGCTTATGTTGATCTCTATTCCAATTTTCTATACAGGATCCGGAACACTCGGCAACGAGGCAATGGAAAACTTTTTTTGATGTGTTGTTAAACGACTTGTAAAGCCTAACTTTACATCTGATAGAAAATCGTGTGATATAAAATGACTAATTATCCCTATATACTGTAACAGTTGTGTTACTAAATGTGACACTTCTGTCACTCAATGTAACTGGGTTTTCTCTTTTGATGCTGACAGTTGTCAGGATGAGCATTCTAAAGCATTCTGTCAGGGTGAAAATATTAAATAAATTAACGTTTCTCTCTTAACAACATGTGGGCAGGGTGGGTTCTTCCTTGGCTCGGGTATGAGGTCGAATGAAACATCATTTTTACATAAGATAACTTTTATTGAAGATTTGTACAACTGTATCTTACGGGATGTTCTGGTTCGGAGAGCGGCAGCTGTGTCGTTTGTGAAATCTTCTGCTGTGGCAGCGGTGGCGGAAGCGGCGGCGGCGGCGGCGTCTGATTACGCGTAGCGGTGTGTATCTCGTGTCGCCGTCTCGCCCAGTTGATTGGAGACGCGCAGCGCGAGGTGGCCCGCTTAATTATTGCGAGCGAAGTCGTGCGTCGGATGGTGATACCTTGGATGTGGCGTCCCAGTGTTTCTCTTCTCTAAGCGGCCGTGTGTGTTGTGTGTCGACCAGCGGAGCGGCGCGGCGGGGCAAGGCCAGTGTCCCGAACTCGAACCACAGACTCCCGCTTGCCAGTCTTCAGCTGTCAGGTCTTCATCCCAGCTCACAGGTGACTGCTGAGGTGAGGCCGTCTCCTTCCCGTCCTCACGAGTCACCCGGGTGCGTAAAAATCAGACTTCAAATACCTTTTAATTTCTGTCTTCTGGCGCCGCGGCTGCTGCTTGCTATTCCATTACAGCGGCGGACTTGGTGCGTCTGTGCATGATGCAGTCTCTTCTTGCATGACGGTCTTCAGCACCGAAACTGACTGAAAACTACTGCTACTCTTCTTTTCTTCCTTCGTCTCTCGTCTTCGTCTCCGTCCCCGTCTCCGTCTTCGTCTTCATCCCCGTCTTCATCTGTCGGGCCCACCGCGTCTCGCGTATTTATTCACTTCAGTTCACTGGAGGTGAACGACTTCACGGCCATTGCCTCTTCTGTCACGTTGAAAAGCTTCTCGAAGAATCTTCTTAACGTCGGTCATTGGCTCTTGGAATGTAGGCGGGGGCCTCTGATCGCATGTGACGACTGAGAAACACGTGAGCCGGTCATTGCCTCTTCCGTCAGTTGAAAAGCTTCTTGAAGAATCTTCTTAACGTCGGTCATTGGCTCTTGGAATGTAGGCGAGGGCCTTTGCTCACATGCGACAACTGAGAAACACGTGAGCCGGTCGGGCGATGCCCTGACAGCTGAATCGACAGCACCCGCTTACGTGGAACTTGCTGACTTCACGGTCATTGTCTCTTCTGTTCTGCTGTTCTGCCCGCTGAATGCCAGTATGTAACTCCCTAAACTAAACCAAGTTTTTCATTTATATTCTAATTTCTAGTTCACTTTGATTTCACTAATTTATTTACCTAAGTACCACTCAACATTCCTCCACCCTTCGGAGAAATTCGCCCTCGAATTTACCACTCAACATTCCTCCACTCTTCACACGGAAAAAGCACAAGCAATGAAAACTCTCGACTTAGAAGATTACACACGCTTCACATTAAGTATGTGGAAAATACTTTATCACTTTACAAAAGCACTGTACGGTCATGAATCACATAGTTCTTACATAAATGGTTGTAATAAGTGTAACAAATCTTGATGACAATGAATAAACAAAAAATAGATTTTGCACTTAGAAAATTACATAGCAACAGCTGTTTAATCTACCCTATACTAGTGCAAGAATATCTATTCTACAGTAATGTTTATTTTAACAAGAGACTGTTTAATAAAGAATGAAGTACAATAACAAAATTAATACACTAATGCTCAAAAGTAACTACTGAAGTACACCAGCTAAGAGTGTGGTATCCAGTTAACAGGGATTTGATGAAGTGGTATATTATTATTTGGCTTAGTTTTTCGTCTTAAATAAAAGAAAACTGTACAAAGCAGAAACACCAACACAAAGGTACCAGATATACCCATTCCTAGCATTATAATTTTAGTTGTGTGTTCACCTTTTAATTTTAAAACATGTTGCATCATAACATTGGCATCAATTTTGCCTTGCTGTGAGTTTATGACATATCTAATGACTTCAGAAGGGAACTGTCAACGGAGTCATTGAGGTAGGCTAGGTCTTGTGTAGGAAATGCTTTGCATGGCGTTTTCTGAAAAAAAAAACGAAATGGTTATGGACCTACCATCCTAGTAAAAACAAAAACAAAGAAAAGAAGAAATACATTGTTAACTACAAGATCAACATGTTTCTACGATCAACTTTTTTTTCTTAAACAATAAACCATTACCATTTATATATTAATTCTTTACATTTGTATATTATCCACAGTCTACTGAGATTCCACTAGGACATTCGCACTCTTGGTCGAAGATTGTATGGTGCCATGTCTGTATGTTGTGCTGGCGTGGCCACTCGTTTTCCTTTTCGGGTACTTCCTCCACCCTTCAGAAAAGCAGACACTATTGTTGAAGGAATTACATCTGGAGCGCCCTTAAAAGGTTTTAAACGACTTGCATGCACAATGGTAGTTCGGGTGGGCAGTTGCAATTTAACGTTGACTGGTGACGTGATCTCAATAATTTGATAAGGACCTCTCTAGTTTGTTACAAATTTCTTCGTTTTTCCTTTCGCAATGTATGGAGTTGAAAGCATCACCCACTGACCGATTTTGTAATTTGGATATTTAGCTTGGGTATTACCTAATCTTTCCTGTCGTTCCAAAGCCTTTGTATTAGATTTTTGAACCTTTTTCCATACATCCTTCATCATTCGACTGAAATCTCTTACTGTTTCTCCGACTTTTCCGTTTTTCTGCCTGATTACATCAAAAGGGGACGGCATTTTCCTCCCATAGACCACTTCATAAGGTGACATGCCGGTTGCTTCATGCGTTTTGGCATTGTATACCGACACGATTATTGGTAAATACGTATCCCAATTAGAATGTTGTTCGTTAATATAATAACTAAGCATCTTGCCGATTGTCCGATGAACTCTTTCTGTGCACCCGTTGCACTGAGGGTGTAACGGAGTTGTGCGTAATTTGCGTATTTTTAGTAAGTGGCATAGCTGTTTCATCAATTCAGACATAAAATTAGATCCCTGATCTGTGATAATAGCTTCAGGTACGCCAAATTTAAGTATCCAGTTGTTTACTAAAGCTTAGGCAACTGTATTTGCTTGCTGATCTGGGAGACTCACCATAGCTAGATAGCGTGAAAAGTGATCTATAATTGTAAGAACATACTTATTACCAGCAGGTGTTTTATGAAATGGCCCGTAGAGATCCACTCCGCAGATTTGAAATGGACATGAAGCTTCGGGGAGCCTCTGTAAGGGTATTTTTGAACGAGAAAGTTCAGCTCGTTGTGCGCACGCAATGCAATTACGAACGTACTGCGCAACATCCTGCTTTCTGGTTTGCCACCAAAATCGCTCTGCTACTCGTCTTTCGGTTGTCCGCTGTCCACCGTGTCCTGCAAGGATATGATCGTGGGCCTCTGCCATTATTTCTTGTCTAAGGTGTTGGGGAACAACAATTCGCGGTCCAAGTTTTGTTTTACGGCATAATACACCATCTTCAAAGCAAAATTGTTTTTGAGTCGCGTATTTTTTACATTGTGTATCCTCATCTTGTGCCTTTCTCCAGTCCTCAGTATCTCGGCCTGTTGCTTCCAAAAGTGCTATTTTCCGACTTAGGCAATCTGCATTCGTGTGTTTTTTGCCTGGTTTATGGATAACTTCGAAATCCATTTCGGAAAGACATAGGGCCCAACGGGTAAGACGACTAGATGGATCCTTTAATCCAAGCAACCATTTTAAAGCTGCGTGGTCTGTAATAACCTTGAATTTCCTACCATACAAGTAGCATTTAAAGTATTTGATACCATAAATAACACTTAACAATTCTTTCTCCGTTGTGGAATAATTTCTTTCTGCCGTTGTTAGTTGTCTCGAAGCGTAGGCTATGGGGTGTTCCGCGCCATTAATACTCTGACTCAAAACAACTCCTACTGAATGACCACTTGCGTCACAGGATAAAATAAATTCTTTTTTATAATCTGGGTAGGCTAATACAGGACTGTGTGTTAACTTATCTTTAAGGGTTTGAAATGCTGATTCACAATCTTCAGACCAATGAAATTTTGCACCCTTTTTCAATAATTGGGTTAAGGGTCGGGCAATTTCAGCAAAATTTTGAACATATTTTCGGTAATACGATGCGAGACCAATGAAACTTTGTACTTCCTTAACGCGTTGTGGTGTTGGGAAGTCCTTAACTGCCGTAATTAATCGAGGATCTGTTTTAATTCCTTTTTCACTAATGACATGCCCTAGGTATGTAACCTCTGTCAATGCAAAACTACATTTTTCCATATTTAATGTTAATTTAGCTTTTCTAAGTCTCTGAAAAACATTACGCAAACGTACAGCATGTTCATTAATGTCTCTGGAGAATACAATAATATCGTCTAGATATACACAACATTGCTGAGTTTTGGGTCCTCGCAATACTCCATCGAGTAGTCTTTGAAAAGTTGCTGGTGCATTTTTCAAACCGAAAGGCATTCTTTTAAATTGCCAGTGGCCTCCAGGGGTAGAAAATGCTGTTTTATGCCTATCTTCAGGTGCAACTTCCAATTGATGATATCCGCTACGTAAATCGATTGTTGAAAAGTATTTACTGTTACCCAAACTGTCAATGATATCTGTAATGTTTGGAAGAGGATAAACATCTGAGATAGTTTGTTTGTTAAGGTGTCTGTAGTCACAACAAAATCTATATCGTTTCCTACCGTCGGGAGACTTCTTTGGAATAATTACGATATTTGAATTATAAGGCGAATCAGAATATTCTATAATTCCATCTTTTAGATGCGGTTCTATAAATTCATCCAGTACTGGCTGTAAGTGATGCGGAACTCTATAAGGCTTCCTATAAACTGGGGGGCTATTTCCTGTTGGGATCCTATGCGGTGTGATATCTGTTGCTGGCAATGGACCTTCTGCATTAAATAAATCTTGGAACTCAACTAAAACTGCTTCTATCGTGTCTCTATCCTTTCCTTGCAAATGCTCAATCTTCTGGCGTAATGCGGTTTTATAGGCGTCTGGTTTCTGACCATCAGTAATATCTGACCAAATGAAATCTTCTTCATCAAAAGTACTGACTGTAGCTACTAATATTCCCTTATGCAACTCTTTGTCCTCCACTCCGAAATTGTCAATATGTACCGGTACTTTTCTTTCTCCCTCAACGTCTTGAACCCGCACAACACTCCTACGTACAAAACAATGTGATACATCTAATTCCTCATTTTCCTCTAAAGGCTCTATTAGACACACTGTATCTGTAGGTACTTCGTGGTCAACGGTCATCCAGAGAAGTTTTCCTGAGCCAGATGGTATCTGATCCCGCGAATCAACCTTCAAGGACGTTGCACGCAGTATAGTTGATTCCGCCTTCCGGTTAGGGAAATCTTGCGGCAGAGGGCCCTTTGCAGCGGTGTCACCTAGCTGAAACACTATTCCGCTAAGTTCTACAGTTTGCTGTCTGAGGTCGATTTTAGCGTGATGTTTATTCAGTAAATCCAACCCTAGGATCGCGTCGTACCCGTCAGTTACCTTTGTTACCACTTCAACATCTTCCTGAAATTGTACACCGTGAATATAGAAAATCAATGATGTACATCCTAATGACTTAACTGTACCTTCTCCTACTCCACTCAATCTATACCTTGGAGGGTCATATTTCTTTTCTCCAATACATTCATTACTTACTATTGATACGTTTGCGCCTGTATCCACCAGTATCCTTGCCTCTTTATCCTGTATGGTAGCAGATAACCAGCATTCCGCCTTCACATTCGCCTTAATGGCATGAAATTTTATTGGGAACGCCTGGCGGCGGCTCCGACATTCCCGTTTGAGTTTAACTGATTTCTATTTCCAAAAACTTTCTTAGACCTGCATTCCGTGAATGTGTGACCTATTCTTTGACAATTAGTGCATTGAGGTTGTCTGCAGTTTTTTGCTATATGTCCCTGTCGATCGCACCTAAAACATCGTACTCCTGCTGAAAATATATTTCGCTTCTCCTTGTATCTTTTGGCAATGTCAATTTCCTCAAAAGCTGTCGCCACAGATACAGCTTCTGCTAAATTTTTAGGAAACTCTGCCCTGACACGACGGGATGTTTCAGGAGGTAACCCACGTAAAAATGTATCCAGAGCTCTATCTTCTGCCCCTTGTAAAATAACTTTATTTGCTTCATCACTAGTTGTCAACTGATAGGTGTTTATATCAACTTTTCTAATCCTATCTACAAAGCTTTCTAACGACTCGTTTTGCCTCTGAGTGATAGTGTTTAACTGTTCCCTATAAAATCTACAGCTGTTCTGTTTTTGAAAACGTTTAAGCAATCCTTTCTTCAATTCCTCAAATGTTGGAGCATTCCGTAATTCTTCATGGTATAAGACGTGTGCTTTAGCCCCTCCTGTCAATCTTAACTTTGTCATTTGTAAGAGCTGTTCATCTGACCATGATCCTAACTTTGCAGCTGCTACTAAATCATAAAAAAAGCCTGTTATGTCCTCGCCAGGTTTACCTGAAAAAGGAGTTACTAAGGCTGCTGCTGATGAATCTAGGGTGGGAGGGATTGAACTGGTTTGCCTAACCTCACTCAACTGTTTAAATAATGCATTATTATCATTTTTAAGCTGTGCTATTTGATTAACTAAGCTCTGAATAGCTTCATCAGTAGAAACCGCTTGTGGTGCTGACTCTGACTTTGTACGATTACATGTCATCATTTTACAAACTGTTAGTTACACAATCTTCCTATACTGAATTTAAAAGATGTTTAAATATTTCCGACAAACTCTTAAAATCATGAGAGAAAATACACTTCTAAATAAAGAAAATATTACGACTGCTATGCAAACCGCTATCCCTTCACACATTAAAAAATACTAACTGTGGACCTTTAGTGACTGTCATTCACACCTTATATTGAGCCAAGGTTTTTTTCTCTGACACCAAATGTAACAGTTGTGTTACTAAATGTGACACTTCTGTCACTCATTGTAACTGGGTTTTCTCTTTTGATGCTGACAATTGTCAGGATGAGTATTCTAAAGCATTCTGTCAGGGTGAAAATATTAAATAAATTAACTTTTCTCTCTTAACAACATGTGGGCAGGGTGGGTTCTTCCTTGGCTCGGGTATGAGGCCGAATGAAACATCATTTTTACATAGGATATCTTTTATTGAAGATTTGTACAACTGTATCTTACGGGATGTTCTGGTTCGGAGAGCGGCAGCTGTGTCGTTTGTGAAGTCTTCTGCTGCGGCAGCGGCGGCGGCGGCGGCGTCTGATTACGCGTAGCGGTGTGTATCTCGTGTCGCCGTCTCGCCCAGTTGATTGGAGACGCGCAGCGCGAGGTGGCCCGTTTAATTATTGCGAGCGAAGTCGTGCATCGGATGGTGATACCTTGGATGTGGCGTCCCAGTGTTTCTCTTCCCTAAGCGGCCGCGTGTTTTGTGCGTCGACCAGCGGAGCGGCGCGGCGGGGCAAGGCCAGTGTCCCGAACTCGAACCACAGACTCCCGCTTGCCAGTCTTCGGCTGTCAGGTCTTCATCCCAGCTCACAGGTGACTGCTGAGGTGAGGCCGTCTCCTTCCCGTCCTCACGAGTCACCCGGGTACGTAAAAATCAGACTTCAAATACCTTTTAACTTCTGTCTTCTGGCGCCGCGGCTGCTGCTTGCTATTCCATTACAGCGGCGGACTTGGTGCGTTTGTGCATGATGCAGTCTCTTCTTGCATGACGGTCTTCAGCACCGAAACTGACTGAAAACTACCGCTACTCTTCTTTTCTTCCTTCGTCTCCGTCCCTGTCTCCGTCTTCGTCTTCGTCCCCGTCTTCATCTGTCGGGCCCACCGCGTCTCGCGTATTTATTCACTTCAGTTCACTGGAGGTGAACGACTTCACGGCCATTGCCTCTTCTGTCACGTTGAAAAGCTTCTCGAAGAATCTTCTTAACGTCGGTCATTGGCTCTTGGAATGTAGGCGGGGGCCTCTGATCGCATGTGACGACTGAGAAACACGTGAGCCGGTCATTGCCTCTTCCGTCACGTTGAAAAGCTTCTTGAAGAATCTTCTTAACGTCGGTCATTGGCTCTTGGAATGTAGGCGAGGGCCTTTGCTCACATGCGACAACCGAGAAACACGTGAGCCGGTCGGGCGATGCCCTGACGGCTGAATCGACAGCGCCCGCTTATGTGGAACTTGCTGACCTCACGGTCATTGTCTCTTCTGTTCTGCTGTTCTGCCCTCTGAATGCCAGTATGTAACTCTCTAAACCAAACCAAGTTTTTCATTTATGTTCTAATTTCTAGTTCACTTTGATTTCACTAATTTATTTACCTAAGTACCACCCAACAATACACAGCCTTTTCAATAACTTTGGCAAACACTGATGGCATAGAAACAGGTCTAAAATTGTCTGCATTATCCCTTTCTCCATTTTTATAAAGCGGCTTTACTACTGAGTACTTTAGTCGTTCAGGAAACTGACCATTCCTAAAGAAAAAATTACAAATATGACTGAATACAGGGCTAACATGTGCAGCACACTACTTCAATATTCTGTTAGGCACTCCATCATATCCATGAGAGTCCATAGGCTTCAGTGATTTAATTATTGACTCAATCTTCCTCTTCTCTTTATCACAGAGAAGTATTTCAGACATCAATCTTGGAAAGACGTTTGCGAATAGAGTTACATGATTCCCTGTGGAAAATAAATTTTTATTTAATTCACTGACTATATTGTCGACCTTGTGCAGACACTTCCTTCACAACTGACCACATAGTTTTAATTTTATTCTGTGAATTAACTGTTCTATTTGCATTCCGCATACTCTTTGCCTTCCTAATAACATTTTTAAGCAACTTACAGTACTGTTTGTAATGGGCTACTGTAACTTCATTGTGACAACTTCTAATATTTTGATATAATTCCCACTTTATTGTACATGATATCATTATCCCCCTAGTCAGCCACCTAGGCTGTCTTTTACTGCTAGTACCCCCTTTACAATGTTCTAATGGGAGAAACTCTCAAAGGGCATGAGAAATATGTTAAGGAATCTATGTTTTCGGCACTATAAACATGCTGCCACTCTTGTTCGTTGACAAAGTTTAAAAATTCTCTATTGCTGTTGGATTAACTTTCCCACCTAGTTTGTTATTGTATGTGACATTTCTTTCAGTACAAAAGCCTTTTAGCGTTAAAATTTGCCGGCCAGAGTGGCCGAGCAGTTCTACGCGCTTCAGTCTGGAACCGCGCGACCGCTACGGTCGCAGTTTCGAATCCCACCTCGGGCATGGATGTGTGTGACATCCTTAGGTTAGTTAGGTTTAAGTAGTTCTAAGTTCTAAGGGACTGATGACCTCCGCTGTTAAGTCCCATAGTGCTCAGAACCATTTGAATCATTTTTTTGATAAAATTTGTGCATCATGGTCTGAAAGGCCATTCACCCTTTTACTAACAGAATGCCCATCTAATAATGAAGAATGAATAAAAAATATTGTCTATGGGTGTGCTACTGTTCCCCTGCGCCCTAGTTGGGAAAAACACAGTCTGCATCAGATCATGCGAATTTAGGAGATCTACAAACATCCTTTTTCTTGCACCATCATATACAAAATCTATACTGAAGTTACCACATGTAACTAGAGGGACTTCCTTTAAGCAGGTATTCCCATTAGCTGACTTCAATCTAAAAAATGTGCAGCTCTAACACTAACTACTACAGTAATTTTTCCATGAGTGACCCGACCACCACCCACTACACTGTCACCTGTAAGCTTTGCCAGCCTACGGTTCCCATAACTATTGAGATGCAGGCCATGCCTAGTGAAACCCAATCTGCTGATAGACTCAACTGGCACCACTGAAATGTGACCCATGCCCTATGACATCAGTGTCCTCTCCAGTCCCATGTTAACGCGCCTAACAGCCGCATTAAGATGAGGTCGATCATGACCTGAAACAGTTGCACGAAATGCACATTAGTGCCATCAGTTTGAGTAGCTATCATTACCAAGTCACCACCGACATCATATTCCCCGTCCCTATCAAGACTGTTCCCTGCTCCACCCACTATCACTACTTGATCCTCTTTAGTGATATTCCTGCAAAACACCTATGTTGTCAGTCACCTGAGCCAACCTTGCACTAGGCTTCACAATGCTGGTGACCTGCTACTCAGTCCCCAACACTTCCTGCAACTGCTGGCCCACACCTCTATCGTGTGAACTACCTAGCAGCAGAACCTTCTTCTTTCTGTTAGACTTCGCAACTGACCTATGCCTCCTAACTGCTGAGAACTGATGCATGTTCCCTACACCTACAGCTACAAGAGGCTCGTCTCCACTCAGCTCTGACAGTTGGTCAAATCTATTGCATATACGCAAAGTATAACTGTCTGAATATCTACTCCTTGTAGCTGCCTTTTTGCCAACTGCCAGTTCCCATTCCTCAGCACCCTTCACCCACCTCAATCTATCTAATTCCCTCTTCGCGTGTTGTAACTGAAGGACACGGATCTTATGCTCCTGCTCCTCTATCAACTTATTTCTTCTACAGATTCTGCATTACCAGGAGAGGATCTCGCTAAAATGCCCATTGGCTTCCCCATTGCATTCTCCCCCAACGAAAGTACTTTGAACAAATCCCACACCGTAACCCACTACTCACAAGCCTACAACGGAGCCCATACTTCTCACTCATGGTAAAATATGATTAAGATTCATGTTATTTGGATGAATTAATCATACCAATCACATATTTACACACCTTGTTCCCCAAGGAACACCACCTGCATTAATATCATTTATAGTATTAATTGAAACAATTAGAAATATCATTCGACCAGGTACGCTAGCGGTACGACTAGCAGCAAATATAATTACAGGACACTTACTATTAACATTACTAGGAAATACAGGACCATCTATAGCAATAAACTTAATTTCGCTATTAATTATTGGACAAATACTCCTGTTAAATCTAGAATCAGCAGTAGCAATAATTCAAGCCTATGTTTTCTCAATTTTAAGAACTTTATATTCTAGAGAAGTATACTAAACTTATATTAACAACTCACTCAAACCACCCATTCCACTTAGTAGATTACAGACCTTGACCATTAACAGGAGCAATTGGAGCAATAGTTCTAGTATCAGGATTAGCAAAATGATTTCACCTATTTAACATTAACTTATTTATAATCGGATTTGGAATTACCCTACTAACTATAATCCAATGATGACGAGATGTAGTACGAGAAGGAACGTACCAAGGACTACATACGGGATTTGTATCAATTGGATTACGATGAGGAATAATTTTATTTATTGCATCAGAAGTACTAGTCTTTGTTTAATTTTTCTGAGCATTTTTTAGAAGAAGACTAGCACCTACTATTGAACTAGGGATATTATGACCCCCAATAGGAATTCAACCTTTCAATCCTATACAAATTCCATTACTTAATACAGCTATTCTTTTAGCATCAGGAGTAACAGTAACATGAGCACATCATAGTCTAATAGAATCTAATCATACTCAAGCACTACAAGGACTATTCTTCACAGTACTACTAGGACTATACTTCACTACACTTCAAGCATACGAATATTGAGAAGCACCCTTCACCATTGCAGACGCAGTTTATGGATCAACATTCTTTGTTGCAACAGGATTCCATGGTCTACATGTAATTATCGGAACAATTTACTTATCAACATGTCTACTTCGACATTCAATAAACCAATTCTCACCAAGACACCACTTTGGATTTGAAGCAGCAGCATGATACTGACACTTTGTAGACGTAGTATGATTATTCTTATACATTTCTATTTATTGATGAGGTAGATAATTGTTTTTCTAGTATAAATAGTACATTTGACTTCCAATCAAAAAGCTTGATATAAATCAAGAAAAACAATCCTAATTTTATCTACAAGAATTTTTATTAGATTTATTATTCCAATAATTGTTATAATCCTTGCAACAACATTATCAAAAAAATTAATTAATGACCGAGAAAAAAGATCACCATTTGAGTGTGGATTTGACCCAAAAAGATCAGCACGAATACCGTTCTCACTTCGATTCTTCTTAATTGCAGTAATTTTCTTAATTTTTGATGTAGAAATCGCACTAATCCTTCCAATTGTAATTATTTTTAAAACTTCAGACATTATAATCTGAACAGTATCAACAATATTTTTTATTATAGTATTATTAGGTGGACTATACCATTAATGAAATCAAGGAGCCTTACAATGAGCAGAATAAAGGGTTGTAGTTAACTATAACATTTGGGTTGCATTCAAAAAGTATTGATATAATCAATCAACATTAAATAGAATAAGACACGAAGCATTGCAGTCAGTTTCGACCTGGAAGGTTGGTAAATAAAATACCCTTATTCTTATTAATTGAAGCCAAAAAGAGGTGTATTACTGTTAATAATATAATTGAACTATAAAGTTCCAATTAAGGAAATATGAAAGCTGCTAACTTTTTATATTAGCGGTTAAACTCCGTTAACATTTCTAAAATTTATATAGTTTAAATAAAACATTACATTTTCACTGTAAAAATAATATATGTATATTTATAAATACCTAAAAGTAAAAATACTTCCTTAACATCTTCAGTGTCACGCTCTAATTATAAGCTATTTAAGTAAACGAAAAATAATATCACCAAAATAAATATTCAAAAAATAAAAGTTAAAAGATAAATCTTAAAATTAGAATCATATCAACCTTGTATATAACTAATTAAATAAATAAATAGTCTATATAAACCTTGACCACCAAATAATTTACCTCAACCATAATCAAATGACTTTGATGAATAATAACCCAATTTTAAAGGAACATATCTAATAAACTTAGTCGAAATAAAAGGTATAAACCACATAGAACCAGCAAATCTAACAAAAGAAAGTATACTTAAAGAAAATAAATTTTGAGAAAAATCAAAATTAGAAATAAGATAACCCAAATAAGCACCCAAAACAACTACAGTAATAGTTGAAAACTTTAAATAATAAGGCAAGGCAATCACATGAGGAACTGGAAAAATTAACCAAGACAAAAGACTACCACCAAAAACATCTACTATGTTACGACTTATCTCATCTGAATTGAAGCTAAATTAAAATAATAAAATAGAATAATCAATAATGAGAGCGACGGGGGATGTGTACAAACCTCAGAGCCAATATCAGTTAAATTAAATAAATTAAATTACTATCAAATCCACCTTCATTAATAGTATTTCACCATCAAATCTGTTATAAACAAAAATCTATTGTAACCCACCTCCTCTTAATTATAAGCTGCACCTTGACCTGAAATATTTTATAATTATAAATCTTGAGAATTATAACTCTGTAAAGATTCTCTGATAATGGAGATATACAAACAAATAAATTAATTAGAGTAAATCGTGTATTATCAATCACGGGGTGGGGTTCCTCTGAATGGAATGAGATACCGCCAAATTCTTTGGGTTTAAAGACCTTAACTAATAGTACCCTGGTAAATATAATTAACATTTAAAATAATAGGGTATCTAATCCCAGTTTATTATTCAAATTTCACAGATTCATAAAAATAAATTTCAACATTTCACCTTACAAATTTATATTTTAACCCTAAAAATATAAACAACTGTTTTAACCAATAATATTCACTTGTATCAATCGTATAACCGCGGCTGCTGGCACGAATTATGCCGATACTAAATCAATTGCTAAATCCAAAATCACTTGATAATTAAATCAAATTACTGCAAAATAGAACATTTAGTTTAACAAAACTTACATATAATACAAAGAAAAAGTGAATAAATAAGCAAGAATAAAACTTTTGGAAACAAAATAAGAAATTTAAAAATTTATAAAAATAAGAAAAAATAAAAGATTCAAATATGTAAAGAAAAAAAAAGAAAAAGCCAAAAAAAAAGAAACGCACCCTCGAATGACCACAACAACCTCTCTATTATATATAAATAAAGATTAATATGGAACATGTATACCAATAAATGTATTATATTCTTTCTTATTTAATCTTTCTTTTCACTAATAATAAAGAAAGATTAAATAATATAATAAATATATTTTATACAATAATGTAAATTAATATAATATGGTATTAATATAAAATTAACTTTATATTAAGTTAACTTAAATATTAATTAGTTAAATAATCTAATTATAGATAATATATTAAATTATATTATTATAATTTATATAATTATTTATGTTAATATAAATTTTTGTATTTAATAATATAAATTATATTTATTATATCCAATTATAATAATATTTAATATTAATTTACATATTATTATATAATTTATAATATAATAACCTATTTTAAGCTAAAAACATAAGTAGCTATAATCCTAGGTAAATAAATGTATTAAAATAATCATTTAATAATTATAAAATAACATTATAGGTATTTAAATTTAATAAAATGTAATATATTAATATAAATTATTTATTATATATAATATATATTCAGATTATCCTAACCGAGATAAATTAATTAGAAATAACCAAAATAATATATAAACAAATTAAAAAAAAATTTTAATTTATATATTAAATATAAATGAAGTGCCTGATTAAAGGGTTACCTTGATAGGGTAAATCAAGTAAATAAAATTACCTTCATTAAAAATTACATAAGACAGAATTAAACTACCTCCTTTAGTATCAAAAACTAACGTGCATCAT
This sequence comes from Schistocerca piceifrons, assembly GCF_021461385.2. Classification (NCBI taxonomy): domain Eukaryota; kingdom Metazoa; phylum Arthropoda; class Insecta; order Orthoptera; family Acrididae; genus Schistocerca; species Schistocerca piceifrons. The sequence goes on along the minus strand of NC_060139.1, from coordinate 418,680,519 downwards.
ACACCTTAATGTAAAAAGGTAAGCTAAAGAAGCTAATGGGTTCATACCCCATTTATAGAGGTATCAATCCTCTCCTTTTTAATGACCAACAACTCTACAAAACTTCTCTTCCTATCAACATTAATGATAGGAACGATCCTGTCCATTTCATCAAACTCCTGATTTGGAGTTTGAATAGGACTTGAGATCAACTTACTTTCATTTATTCCGCTCCTAACAAGAAATAAAAATATAATAATAAATGAATCATCAATTAAATATTTTATTGTCCAGGCAATAGCATTGACAATACTATTATTTTCAATTTTGCTGATTCAAATAAAGTATCCAATAGGATGAGAAACAGAATTTATTCCATCAATAATAATTAGATCTAGATTATTATTAAAGATTGAGGCTGCACCCTTTCATTTCTGATTTCCAGAAGTAATAGGAGCTTCAAGATGAAATAACTGTTTAACATTAATAACATGGCAAAAAATTGCCCCAATAATGGTATTATCTTATTGTATTCAAATAAGAACTTTCATTTGAACAATTATTATTCTAAGAATTATTATTGGGGCAATAGGTGGTTTAAATCAAACATCTCTACGACAACTTCTAGCATATTCCTCAATTAGACATTTAGGGTGAATAATTAGATCCCTAACAGTTAGAGAAAACATTTGAGAACTATACTTTATCATTTACTCACTATTAAGATTAATTATGGTCTTATTATTTAAGCAAATAAATCTATTTTTTATAAACCAAATTTATTCAGCCAGAAATATAAAAACTGAAATTAAATTCATAATATTTTTATCTCTTTTATCCTTAGGTGGTTTACCTCCATTCCTTGGATTTCTACCAAAATGAATTGTAATACAATCATTGATAGAAAATAACATAACGACTATTATAACAATTATGGTTGTATTAATTACAATTACACTTTATTATTATATATGTATTAGATTCTCAGCCCTAATTATGTCATACACAGAAAATTCGTGATCTATAAAAATAAAGTCTCAAAAATCAAGAATTATTCTTCCTATAACAGTAATAATTTCAACAATAGGATTAATCTCAACATCAACCTTAATCTCATTATACTAAGGACTTAAGTTAACCAAACTAATAACCTTCAAAGTTATAATTAAAAGAATAATCTTTTAGGCCTTAGTAAAATTTTACACCTCTAGAATTGCAGTCTAGAATCATAATTGAATATAAGGCCTAAAGCATGGTAAGAGAGAAACATCTCATAAGTAGATTTACAGTCTACCACCTTAAATTCAGCCATCTTACCGCAAAGATGATTATTCTGAACAAACCATAAGGATATTGGTACTTTATACTTCTTATTTGGAGCGTGAGCAGGAATAGTAGGAACATCAATAAGAATACTTATTCGTGCCGAACTTGGTCAACCAGGATCTCTAATTGGAGATGACCAAATTTATAATGTCATTATTACAGCCCACGCATTTGTAATAATTTTCTTTATAGTAATAGCTATTATAATTGGTGGATTTGGTAATTGACTCGTACCACTAATAATTGGTGCACCAGATATAGCGTTCCCACGAATAAATAATATAAGTTTTTGATTACTACCGCCTTCACTAACCCTTATTCTTACATCTTCTATAGTAGATAACGGTGCTGGTACAGGATGAACAGTTTACCCCCCTTTTGCAGGAGCTATCGCACATGGGGGAGCATCTGTAGACCTAGCTATTTTTTCACTTCACTTAGCTGGTGTATCATCTATTCTTGGTGCAGTAAACTTCATTACAACAGCAATTAATATACGATCAGACAGTATAACTCTAGATCAAACACCTTTATTTGTTTGATCTGTACCTATTACAGCCCTTCTCCTCCTTTTATCGCTTCCAGTATTAGCAGGGGCTATTACTATACTATTAACAGATCGAAATTTAAATACATCATTCTTTGACCCTGCAGGAGGGGGTGACCCAATTCTATATCAACACCTATTCTGATTCTTTGGGCACCCAGAAGTTTACATTTTAATTCTGCCAGGATTTGGAATTATTTCTCACATTGTAGGTCAAGAAAGAGGAAAAATTGAATCATTTGGAACATTAGGTATAATTTATGCTATACTATCAATTGGACTAATAGGATTTATTGTATGAGCACATCATATATTCACAGTAGGAATAGATGTTGACACACGAGCATACTTTGCATCAGCAACAATAATTATTGCTGTACCTACAGGAATTAAGGTATTCAAATGATTAGCTACACTATATGGAACTAAATTCAAATTCAATCCACCGTTATTATGAGCTTTAGGATTTATTTTTCTATTCACAATTGGTGGATTAACAGGATTAGTATTAGCAAAGTCATCACTTGACATCGTATTACATGATACATATTATGTAGTAGCCCACTTCCATTATGTGTTATCCATAGGAGCAGTATTCGCAATCATAGGAGGTGTTATTCAATGATACCCATTATTTACAGGATTAACTATAAATAATACATGATTAAAAATCCAATTTACAATTATATTTATTGGAGTAAACTTAACATACTTCCCTCAACACTTCCTAGGACTAGCAGGAATACCACGACGATATTCAGACTATCCAGATGCATATACATCATGAAATGTAGTATCTAGAATCGGGTCTACAACTTCTATTATAGGAATCATTATATTCATTGTAATTATATGAGAAAGAATGGTTACAAACCGGGCAATCATATTTAGAGCTAATATAAGAAGATCAACAGAATGACTACAAAATAATCCGCTTGCAGAGCACAGTTACTCAGAACTACCATTAATTTCTAGACTCTAATATGGCAGATTAGTGCAGTAGATTTAAGCTCTACAAATAAAGGTTTGACCTTTTATTAGAAAAATTCATTTAAGGCAACATGATCAAATTTATCGCTTCAAGATGGAGCTTCACCATTAATGGAGCAACTATCATTCTTCCATGATCATACTATGGTCGTATTATTATTAATTACAGTAATTGTAGGCTATGCCCTAAGTTACATATTATTCATTGCCTATACAAACCGAAACATACTTCACGGACATTTAATTGAAACAATCTGAACAGCACTACCAGCAGTTACACTAATTTTTATTGCACTCCCATCATTACGACTACTATATTTACTTGATTATTCAGTAGACGCAATAATCACAATTAAAACAATTGGACGACAATGATACTGAAGATATGAATATTCAGACTTTATAGATGTAGAATTTGAAACTTATATAACACCAGAACAAGACCTAGAAAACGACGGATTTCGACTTCTAGATGTAGATAACCGAACAATTCTGCCAATCAATACACTCATGAGCAGTACCTGCATTAGGGGTTAAAATTGACGCAACGCCAGGTCGACTAAACCAAGGAACATTTGCAATAAACCGGCCTGGACTGTTCTTTGGACAATGCTCAGAAATTTGTGGAGCAAACCACAGATTCATACCAATTGTAATTGAAAGAACTTCAGTAAACTTATTTATCAAGTGATTATCTAAGATAATCTAAGGAGTTAGTTAAAATATATAACATTAGAGTGTCAATCTAAAATAACTAAATAATTAGTACACCTTGAAATACATCAGATGACTGAAAGTAAGTAATGGTCTCTTAAACCAAAAAATAGTAAATTAATGACTACTTCTGATGGGGAAATTCAATCCAAATCCCTCAAATATCCCCTCTCATATGATTCTCCCTATTTATTATATTTTCGACTACATTAATTTTATTTAATCAATTAAACTTTTTCTCATTTAAACCAAACCTTATTAAAAGAGCAGAAAAAAGAACAATTTATATAAAGAACTTGAACTGAAAATGATAACAAACTTATTTTCAACATTTGATCCATCAACTAATATCTTCAATTTATCATTAAATTGAACTAGAACATTCCTAGGATTATTATTAGTCCCATCAATATTTTGACTTACACCATCACAAATTAATATTATTTGAAATAAACTTAACCTTACACAATGAATTTAAAACATTACTAGGACCAAAATCATTTAATGGAACAACATTCATCTTCATTTCAATCTTTATTATAATACTATTTAATAATTTTATAGGATTATTCCCTTACATCTTTACTAGAACAAGACATTTAGCATTAACATTCGCAATCGCTCTACCTATATGATTAAGATTTATGTTATTTGGATGAATTAATCATACCAATCACATATTTACACACCTTGTTCCCCAAGGAACACCACCTGCATTAGTATCATTTATAGTATTAATTGAAACAATTAGAAATGTCATTCGACCAGGTACGCTAGCAGTACGACTAGCCGCAAATATAATTGCAGGACACTTACTATTAACATTACTAGGAAATGCAGGACCATCTATAGCAATAAACTTAATTTCGCTATTAATTATTGGACAAATACTTCTGTTAATTCTAGAATCAGCAGTAGCAATAATTCAAGCCTATGTTTTCTCAATTTTAAGAACTTTATATTCTAGAGAAGTATACTAAACTTATATTAACAACTCACTCAAACCACCCATTCCACTTAGTAGATTACAGACCTTGACCATTAACAGGAGCAATTGGAGCAATAGTTCTAGTATCAGGATTAGCAAAATGATTTCACCTATTTAACATTAACTTATTTATAATCGGATTTGGAATTACCCTACTAACTATAATCCAATGATGGCGAGATGTAGTACGAGAAGGAACGTACCAAGGACTACATACGGGATTTGTATCAATTGGATTACGATGAGGAATAATTTTATTTATTGCATCAGAAGTACTAGTCTTTGTTTAATTTTTCTGAGCATTTTTTAGAAGAAGACTAGCACCTACTATTGAACTAGGGATATTATGACCCCCAATAGGAATTCAACCTTTCAATCCTATACAAATTCCATTACTTAATACAGCTATTCTTTTAGCATCAGGAGTAACAGTAACATGAGCACATCATAGTCTAATAGAATCTAATCATACTCAAGCACTACAAGGACTATTCTTCACAGTACTACTAGGACTATACTTCACTACACTTCAAGCATACGAATATTGAGAAGCACCCTCCACCATTGCAGACGCAGTTTATGGATCAACATTCTTTGTTGCAACAGGATTCCATGGTCTACATGTAATTATCGGAACAATTTACTTATCAACATGTCTACTTCGACATTCAATAAACCAATTCTCACCAAGACACCACTTTGGATTTGAAGCAGCAGCATGATACTGACACTTTGTAGACGTAGTATGATTATTCTTATACATTTCTATTTATTGATGAGGTAGATAATTGTTTTTCTAGTATAAATAGTACATTTGACTTCCAATCAAAAAGCTTGATATAAATCAAGAAAAACAATCCTAATTTTATCTACAAGAATTTTTATTAGATTTATTATTCCAATAATTGTTATAATCCTTGCAACAACATTATCAAAAAAATTAATTAATGACCGAGAAAAAAGATCACCATTTGAGTGTGGATTTGACCCAAAAAGATCAGCACGAATACCGTTCTCACTTCGATTCTTCTTAATTGCAGTAATTTTCTTAATTTTTGATGTAGAAATCGCACTAATCCTCCCAATTGTAATTATTTTTAAAACTTCAGACATTATAATCTGAACAGTATCAACAATATTTTTTATTATAGTATTATTAGGTGGACTATACCATGAATGAAATCAAGGAGCCTTACAATGAGCAGAATAAAGGGTTGTAGTTAACTATAACATTTGGGTTGCATTCAAAAAGTATTGATATAATCAATCAACCTTAAATAGAATAAGACACGAAGCATTGCAGTCAGTTTCGACCTGGAAGGTTGGTAAATAAAATACCCTTATTTTTATTAATTGAAGCCAAAAAGAGGTGTATTACTGTTAATAATATAATTGAACTATAAAGTTCCAATTAAGGAAATATGAAAGCTGCTAACTTTTTATATTAGCGGTTAAACTCCGTTAACATTTCTAAAATTTATATAGTTTAAATAAAACATTACATTTTCACTGTAAAAATAATATATGTATATTTATAAATACCTAAAAGTAAAAATACTTCCTTAACATCTTCAGTGTCACGCTCTAATTATAAGATATTTAAGTAAACGAAAAATAATACCACCAAAATAAATATTAAAAAAATAAAAGTTAAAAGATAAATCTTAAAATTAGAATCATATCAACCTTGTGTATAACTAATTAAATAAATAAATAGTCTATATAAACCTTGACTACCAAATAATTCACCTCAACCATAATCAAATGACTTTGATGAATAATAACCCAATTTTAAAGGAACATATCTAATAAACTTAGTCGAAATAAAAGGTATAAACCACATAGAACCAGCAAATCTAACAAAAGAAAGTATCCTTAAAGAAAATAAATTTTGAGAAAAATCAAAATTAGAAATAAGATAACCCAAATAAGCACCCAAAACAACTACAGTAATAGTTAAAAACTTTAAATAATAAGGCAAGGCAATCACATGAGGAACAGGAAAAATTAACCAACAGCACGAAACAGCTGAAATTATTATATTTAATAACTGCATTACAGTGCACAAATAACTTTGGCAGTACTTAGATTCACAACCGCTACAGCTGCAACTGCACGCCGCATAATGTAAACCATCGTATCATATGACACAATGATTATGTGACGGAGAAGCTTCCGGTGTGGTCAAACAGCAATGCCGAAGAATAAAGTGGATAGAACTTCAGTTTCATTTTGAAATGACGAAGTTCACCGGAACTGGATTCTGCAGCTGCTCACAACAATTTGAAAACCTCTCGAAGTGAGGAGGCAGCGGAAATGTTGCATCTGTGTTAGGCAATCCTGATGACGTCTCTACTATCCTAATCACGAGCCCTTGGTGTACGACGATGATCCTGAGACTAGGAATCAAAGCCAGCCGGAGTGGCCGAGCGGTTCTAGGCGCTACAGTCTGGAACCGCAAGACCGCTACTGTCGCAGGTTCGAATCCTGCCTCGGGCATGGATGTGTGTGATGTCCTTAGGTTAGTTAGGTTTAAGTAGTTTTAAGTTCTAGGGGACTGATGACCTCAGTAGTTAAGTCCCATAGTGCTCAGAGCCAAGGAATCAAAGCAAGCGATGGAAACATGTGAACCGATCACCATCGGAAATAACGAAGATCCAACCATCATTGGGTAAGCAGATTATTAGAGCTTTTTGGTACTGTCACGATGTAGTGTTTACATTGTATCAGTAACTCTCATTCATGTTAAAATCAGATAAATTCGCACACACTGCTCAGAATAGTCCTTTACATACACCGTTGAGAGTTATTCTGAGTTTAAATTGTACAGATAGCTGTTGCATGAAGCGGTACACTGAACAGTTGCATCTAACTGCTGAGACCGTGAATAAAAGGATAGAAATAAGCTCCAAAGACGAATTAGCCTTTTGCACAAGAGAGGATTGTCATATTTGTGAAGAAGTCTTTAAGAAAATAGGTGATAAACACAGAGACCACTGCCATTCCATAGGCGTATAGGGAGGGGGGAGGGGGCCGCATGCGCTGGCTGCAATATGAATTACAGGCCGCACCATGCAGTGCCATTAGTGTTTCACAATCTGTGCAGTTATGACGGTTATTTTTCGAGCTTGAACATAAGTGAATAAAGTATGACAGACGGCGATGCAGAAACCGTGTGAATCTAGGTTATGTATGTCTGCTGGTATAAAATATGAAGAAATATAGATCATTTACGAAGAATACTACAGTAACACACCAAGAGAGGAGATCTAATATAAATTTACGATTTATCAATTCATTTAATTTTTCGAGACGCTCCCAGGAAAAGTAAGCTCCACATTTGAAGTCAGATGAACTCCAGATAATGAGAACACAATTTCAAGACGATTGTGAGTTTAATTTATTTAATCAGAAGGGCATTTTTTCTACGAAAATGTGTGTTATCAATCGGTTTTACTGGAAAATCATTTACCTCCAATATCAGTGTTTCAGAGTGAAGCAATAACACAATGTGAAACAATAACACGTGGTGAAACAATAATACAAGATGAGAACAAGGAGCTGGCAGTGTGTGTAATGCGTTCAAGTCTGAAATACTAGTAGAATATTCCAATTTATGTTTGAAAATTGATGCACCACTGCTTGTAAATGTGTTCAGAAACATCTGTAACCCATGTCTTAAAACTTCTGAACTGGACCCTGCCCAGCACATTATTTCACGTGGCTTGGCAGGGGATCATCTACTGCTCTACTGAGAATAACTAGAGCAGATTTATGTAGAATACTGACATAGAGATGATACTGACATAGAATACATTTTAGAAGTGGATCTCAAATATCTGGAAAATATTCGCGATATCAGTCTCATTTGCCACTGTACCCTGAAAAAGAATGCCACCATCATCGGATAGTAATAATCCAGAAGAATTTATCTCTACTTTGTGTTATTCACTAAAGGAATCTGAAACCAAATCTGCATCATAAATTGGTATTAAAAATATTCATAAAATTTGTCATTTAAAAGCCCTGTGGATGAAACCGAACATTGACGTCGATGCTTAGACATGTGTGAATAGAAGCAATGATTTTGAGAAAACGTTTTCCAGACAGTCAATATTAGTGCATTCGGAAAACCACGCAAAGTGTGAGAAAGATGAGAACAGACACTAGCGACCTCCTGAGAATGTAGATACGGAGCTGTTACACCGATTGTAAAAGCTTTTTTTTCGAATAAGTGTTAGTTTTAACGATAATGTAATTAGTAACTTCCAGCATGCTGGAATAGCTGTGTGTCACAACTTCTGTTAATCAGCATAAAGTAAAACCAGATTTTACTTTTTTATTCACTCTATGACTAATTTCAGGTCATGACACGTTTTCAAATCATCGTAACATAGTCAAAAATAGTATTTCCGAAGATGTGAAAAACATGTCAAAAGTGAGCAACGAACAGTTACAGCGCGTATCGTTATATGTATGCACTGTAATTGTTCGTTGTACATTTTTGACATGGGTTTGAATCTTCGGAAATACCATTTTTGACTATGTTACGATGATTTGAAAATGGGTCTCGGCCGGAAACTAGTCTTCAAGTGAAAAAAAGTAAAACTAGCAACTTTGGAGTGGATTTTCTTTGTACTAAAAATATAGTTGTTATTTAATTGAAAAGCCTTAAAGTAACGTTTGGTAATTCAGTCAAAGCACCATGTAGTTTCTGCTATTAAACAGAACATCCTAGGTTTATCAGCACTGGAAGATAAAAGTTTTGTATTTCCAGTTGGGGTGAATCCATTAGCTTGGAGTCACTACCACCCGAGAAAAGATGATAATGATGACCTATATTATTAATTTGAAGGGTGAATAGTGCCTAAAACATGATGTTTGTTGTGTACACGTAAAAATGTTATTTGTAGTTAATTTTAGTGAATGTGTAAAAAATGTCAAATTTAAGTGCTATGAATACTTAGGATTGATGTCACTAGAGCCTGGCCGGCCGTTGTGACCGAGCTGTTCTAGGCGCTTCAGTCTGGAACCGAGCGACCGCTGCGGTCGCAGGTTCGAATCCTGCCTCGGCCATGGATGTGTGTCATGTCCGTAGGTTAGTTAGGTTTAAGTAGTTTTAAGTTCTAGGGGACTGATGACCTCAGATGTTAAATTCCATAGTGCTCAGAGCCATTTGAACCTTCACTAGAGCCTGAAATAGTGTAAAAACATTAAATCTGATTTTAAGGGATGTCTGAAAAATGTAATTTGTATCCGATGTAACTGTATGTTTGAAAAAAATCTAACAGGTGTGAAGGTGTCAGCTTTCCATTCTGTAGTATACTACAGAGGAAGAGAGCGAGAGAGACAGAGAGAGAGAGAGAGAGAGAGAGAGAGAGAGAGTGAGAGAGAGGGGGGGGGGGGAGATCAGATTTAGTGAGGCAGTACAGTATTTGACACATTTTCTTTTGATTGATACTTCAATCACAGAGTGAGTCGAAATTTGCTGATGTAACACAGTATTTTACATGAAAGTTATGGAACATAAAGCAGAGAGAGAGATGAAACTTGTTGATGAGGTAGCATAAAACAGAGAGTGTGGAATGAAATTTACAGGTGTGTGTGTGTGTATATGTTTGGTTTCCTGATGACGAAGGTTACATACACTCCTGGAAATGGAAAAAAGAACACATTGACACCGGTGTGTCAGACCCACCATACTTGCTCCGGACACTGCGAGAGGGCTGTACAAGCAATGATCACACGCACGGCACAGCGGACACACCAGGAACCGCGGTGTTGGCCGTCGAATGGCGCTAGCTGCGCAGCATTTGTGCACCGCCGCCGTCAGTGTCAGCCAGTTTGCCATGGCATACGGAGCTCCATCGCAGTCTTTAACACTGGTAGCATGCCGCGACAGCGTGGACGTGAACCGTATGTGCAGTTGACGGACTTTGAGCGAGGGCGTATAGTGGGCATGCGGGAGGCCGGGTGGACGTACCGCCGAATTGCTCAACACGTGGGGCGTGAGGTCTCCACAGTACATCGATGTTGTCGCCAGTGGTCGGCGGAAGGTGCACGTACCCGTCGACCTGGGACCGTACCGTAGCGACGCACGGATGCACTCCAAGACTGTAGGATCCTACGCAGTGCCGTAGGGGACCGCACCACCACTTCCCAGCAAATTAGGGACACTGTTGCTCCTGGGGTATCGGCGAGGACCATTCGCAACCGTCTCCATGAAGCTGGGCTACGGTCCCGCACACCGTTAGGCCGTCTTCCGCTCACGCCCCAACATCGTGCAGCCCGCCTCCAGTGGTGTCGCGACAGGCGTGAATGGAGGGACGAATGGAGACGTGTCGTCTTCAGCGATGAGAGTCGCTTCTGCCTTGGTGCCAATGATGGTCGTATGCGTGTTTGGCGCCGTGCAGGTGAGCGCCACAATCAGGACTGCATACGACCGAGGCACACAGGGCCAACATCCGGCGTCATGGTGTGGGGAGCGATCTCCTACACTGGCCGTACACCACTGGTGATCGTCGAGGGGACACTGAATAGTGTACGGTACATCCAAACCGTCATCGAACCCATCGTTCTACCATTCCTAGACCGGCAAGGGAACTTGCTGTTCCAACAGGACAATGCACGTCCGCATGTATCCCGTACCACCCAACGTGCTCTAGAAGGTGTAAGTCAACTACCCTGGCCAACAAGATCTCCGGATCTGTCCCCCATTGAGCATGTTTGGGACTGGATGAAGCGTCGTCTCACGCGGTCTGCACGTCCAGCACGAACGCTGGTCCAACTGAGGCGCCAGGTGGAAATGGAATGGCAAGCCGTTCCACAGGACTACATCCAGCATCTCTACGATCGTCTCCATGGGAGAATAGCAGCCTGCATTGCAGCGAAAGGTGGATATACACTGTACTAGTGCCGACATTGTGCGTGCTCTGTTGCCTGTGTCAATGTGCCTGTGGTTCTGTCAGTGTGATCATGTGATGTATCTGACCCCAGGAATGTGTCAATAAAGTTTCCCCTTCCTGGGACAATGAATTCACGGTGTTCTTATTTCAATTTCCAGGAGTGTATTTTAAACGTGGAGATATTGCGAGCTTCTTTGATAAATGCTTTTGAACAGGCCTCAAAAAATTCATTCACCTATTTTGACTGTGGTGCGGATACAAGCTTGGAGTATGTGTGCGGTGGGGGGGGGGGGGGGAATTGGGGAGGGGGGAGAGGGTGGAAGGATGAACGAGAACGAGAGAGAGAGAGAGAGAGAGAGAGAGAAGGAGATGAATAGTGTCAATTTATACAATTCACGTATAGGTGACATTCAGTTTTTGATAATACTATTCTTTTCAACATGGCGCCATTTTGCACAATTCATGTGAAGCTTAAGTACATTTTTAAGTTGTGGGAGCACATATAAGATTTCAGCTACAGTTACTCACATGAACATGTTGATAATTAACATAGATTGTTCAGATACTTTTGAACATGGAGCTATAATGAGTGTCAGCACAACTGGGCTAGTTCTGACAGCTTGAATGTTCTTATTCCTGCCATTATTATCTTAGTTTTTAAATTTCCTGCACCGAAATCTTGAATCTTTTTATGTCCTGCCAATGACATCTGGAGTTTTTTAATTTCCCACTAGCCACATCTTGCATTTTCAAGATATCATACCAGCACCATCTTGAATTTTCGACACAGAAGAGCTACCTAGCGCTGGACGCTTGAGCTATGGCCCACGTTCGCCATAGCCTTGCTATTTTCTTTCGCTAAATTCCTCTATTCAGAATTTCATGTTCTTCAATGGTCATTTCTTGTATATTACTTCTGATTTCTTGCAGTCATTTGCAGCATTCCGAAATGTAATGTTTGATGCGCTAGCTCCAACAGTCATTCCGTTTTCAAAGTCTTCTGATTTCCGTCGTGCTGCCATAATCATGTCGGGAACCTTTTCCACGATTCACATGTGTACAAGTGACAGCTCCGCCAATGCGCTGCCCTTTTATACGCTGTGCACGCGATACTACAGCCATCTGTGTAGAGCATATTGCTATCCCATGACTTTTGTCACGTCATTTTCTAAGAATGTGGATGCAGACTTATGCAGGCGCCTGCGGCTTCGAACAATCGTCTCAAATAGGAAGTCCATTAGGGAAGTGGCATGGAATAGCGCTTATAACGTCCCGAATTAGTGCCTTGATCTCTTCCAGTGTGCGATGTTTCGTCCGTTGCACCTCGGATTTGGCCCAGCGCTAAGAAAGATGTTGCTTGGCGCCAGGTTAGAACGTTTTGTAAACCACTTTTGAGATCGGCATCTTCCCAGCCAACGTCCTGGAAACATTTCATTCAAGCATGTATGCAGTCATTTGGAAAGTAAGGTAGTGGGCCATCTTGCTGAAAAATAATGTCTTCGATGTTATCCCATGCAGTTACTGTGGGCCAAACATAATCTTCTAGCGTCTGCAGGTAGCGTTCTGCGCTCATTGTTCTGCGGAGGATTAATGACGCTATAACGTTTGTGGCAGTCACTCTTCACCACACTGTCAGTTTTCGGGGGCACTGCATCTTCTCCGCTGTCTAATAACGGATATTATGTCGACTGATAAAACCTTAAAAACGGAATATGGCATCGTCACTCCAGAGAAATTTACTAAACTATGGAGGTCATCGTGTAAATCCAAACATCAACTCTCCATACTCCATTCTGCGATAAGGTGTTAGCTGTTGCAGGTGACGAGGTTTCCACATTCTATAATTCATTTCTTTATGTGAGAACTGACATACCATGTACCTCGCGAGTTCACCTTGACACGCCGTCTGGCGGTTTGACTTCCTGCGCAGTCGCCACTTTATCATCAAATCGAGACATGAACGGATGACCAAAATTTCTTGCCTCTTTTACCGAGCCTGTGCAAATGTGACATATTCAAAAGTTCTCTGCAATATGATGTCTTCATTCGACCAAACAAGAGGACCGTAACACATGATTCTAAATTCTGTCATATTTACAGTTAGATGTTCAGTTTTCTTTTACAGGTATTTATTACTTCTTTTCTCAAATTCACCATTACGCTTTGTTTGACCTAATATTTTTTTTCAGTTCTTTCTTCTATTTTCCAATGTTTTCTACTTTTCTTGCCAAAGTCGAACCCAGCCATTTGGCTCTGTGTGTGTGTGTGTGTGTGTGTGTGTGTGTGTATGTGTACATGAAGGTTTTACAAGGGTCATTCGATAAGTAATGCAACAAATTTTTTCCTCCGCCAGTTTCGGTTGAAAAAATGCGGAATTTGTTGTGGGACATCATGAGATATTCCCGCTTCAGCCCCTGTAGTTTCATGAAATTCCGACAGGTGGCAGCGCTATATGTAGCCTCCAAAATGACGTCTACAACGGAGGTGCGTTACAAGCACAGAGCTGTCACTGACTTTGTTTGGCGGAAAACAAGAGCATCGCAGATGTTCATATTCGCTTCCGGAATGTCTATGGATACCTGGCAGTGAACAAAAGCACAGCGAGTCATTGAGCGAAGCGTCTGTCATCATCGCGTCAGAGTCGCGCAAACCTGTACTAGCGTTCTGGCCGGCCACACAAAGCTGTGACTCCTGCAGTGTCGAAGTGATCGACGGACCACAGTCAAACACTTCACTGCTCGACAGGACTTTTCTGTTGGTAGTGCTAACACCCTCCTTCACCATAAAATGTGTGTGCACACTGGCTTCCTCGCTGCCTAACAGAAGACCATAAAAGGCAACCAAGGGGCATGCCAATGAAGGATGCGCTCCATGGGAAGCAGTAAGTGGATGGTGGGTAGGTTATTGATGCAGCGAAACTTTGGCTCAGACGTCGACCAGTAGAGTGGTTCAATGGGAGAATACAGACTCGCCCAGTAAGTGGCGTAAGGCCGTCGCAATGAATGAATACTTAGCTGTGCGAGCCCATACTTCGATCTGTTAACGCTTTAACATTCGATACAGGGAATTTCTCTGGTCTGCCGAAAGGGCGCAGGGCGAGTTACTTTCAAAGGTGGGTCGCCGCGAGAGAGCTAGGACAAGCGCGCTACACAGAGTTGGGCCTTTTTCTTCGTGTTGGTGGTGCGGCGTTAACGAGGAAACAAGGACCGCGTGGCGACTGTGTGTATGGGATGTTGGAATATCTGCTGCAGTATGGAAGGGATCTATACTTTAATGAGGAAGGATCCTAAGCTAATTTATATTGGCCGACGTTCGGTTGGAGCCAGAAGCAACATAATGGTGAGCAAAAACTGAATACTTGATGTCTTCTCGGAGTGTTAAATTTTCTCCATTGACGGAAGGTTGCAACACTGCTTGTGTGGATCGAAGTGATTGTTGACCGCGCGAAGCGGCCGCGCAGTTTGAGGCGTCATGTCAAGGACTGCGCGGCCCCTCCCGCCGGAGGTTCGAGTCCTCCCTCGGGCATGGGTGTGTGTGTTGACCTTAGCATGTTAGTTAAAGTTAGTTTCAGTAAAGTCTAAGGACTGATGACCTACGCAGTTTGGTCCCTTAGTAATTCACACACATTTGAACATTTTTGAAGTGATTGTTGACTTTGCATTATAATGTTCTGCCATGACAAACGAATGGTCCCTTCTCAGTGGACGAGTTTCAACACTGCAAAAGGATCTAACTGTATTTGCACTATCTAATTCTGTTTCTCCTTCACCATTCACTGGCTGTCTCCATATTCTCGAAAAATGTATCGGTTATAGTGCTGTTTAAGATTGAATAATTCTCTAGCATCGAATGTTGGATTTATCTGGTGCAGTAGAGGCCAGTGTTAAACGAACTTGGGACTGCACTTGTTTTGTGAGGGGCTGGTTGAGGCGCCATGAAAGTCGTCCTGTTCGAGATGTAATGAGGGTGTGTGAACCTGTGAGAGACTACTCATTGGTATTTACACATTATGTGAACAAAAGTATCCGACTTACAAGTTCATGGCGCCATCCATCGGTAATGCTGGGATTCAGTAGGGTGTTGGCCCACCCTTAGCTTTGATGTCAGCTTTCGCTCTCGTAGGCATACGTACAATCAGGTGCTGGAACGTTTCTTGGGGAATGACAACCCATTCTTCACGGAGTGTTGCACTGAGGAGAGGTATTGATGTCGGTCGGTGAGGCCTGGCACGAAGTAGATGTTCCAAAACATCCCAAAGGTCTTCTACAGGATTCACGTCAGGACCCTGTGCAGTCCACTCCAGTACAGAGATGTTATTGTCGTGTAATCACTCCGCCAAAGGCCGTGAATTTTGGACAGCTGCTCGATTGTGTTGAAAGATGCAATCGCCATCCCTGAATTACCCATCAACAGTGGGAAGCAAGAAGGTGCTTCAAACATCACCGTAGGCCTGTGCTGTGATAATGCCACGCAAAACAACAAGGGGTGCAAGCCCCCTCCACGAAAAACACGAGTACACCATAACACCACCGCCTCCGAATTTTATTGTTGGTACTACAAACGCCGGCAGGTGACGATCACCAGGCATTCGGCATACCCACACCCTGCCATCGCAACGCCACATTGAGTGCCGTGATTCGTCACCCCACAAAACGTTTTTCCACTGTTTAATCGTCCGATGTTTACGCTCATTACACCAAGCGAAATGTCGTTTGGCATTTATCGGCGGGATGTGTGGCTTATGAGCAGCCTCTCGATCATGAAATCCAAGTTTTCTCACCTCCCGCCTAACTGTCATAGTGCTTGCAGTGGATCATGATGCAGTTTGGAATTGCTGTTTGATGGTCGGGATATATGTCTGCCTATTACCCATTACGACCC
Source organism: Schistocerca piceifrons (assembly GCF_021461385.2). Lineage (NCBI taxonomy): Eukaryota > Metazoa > Arthropoda > Insecta > Orthoptera > Acrididae > Schistocerca > Schistocerca piceifrons. The sequence continues at coordinate 418,664,189 of NC_060139.1, read as the reverse complement.
TCTTCAACTGTCGGGGGGGTCTATCAGTCAACAGACGAGGTCGGCCTGTACGCCTTTGTGCTGTACGTGTCCCTTCACGTTTCCACTTCACTATCACACTGGAAACAGTGGACCTAGGGATGTTTAGGAGTTTGGAAATCTCGCGTACAGACGTATGACACAAATGACTCCCAGTCACCTGACCACGTTCGAAGACTGAGCTCGCATTCAGGAGGACGACTGTTCTATCCCGCATCCGGCAATCCTGATTTAGGTTTTCCGTGATTTCCCTAAATCGCTCCAGGCAAATACCGGGATGGTTCCTTTGAGAGGGCCGGGCCGACTTCCTTCCCCTTCCTTCCTTAATCCGATGAGACCGATGACGTCGCTGTCTGGTCTCCTCCCCCCAAAAACAACCCAACCCAACCACGTTCGAAGTCCTTGGGTTCCGCGGGGCGCTCCATTCTGCTCTTTCACGATGTCTAATGATTACTGAGGACGCTGATATGGAGTATCTGGCAGTTGGTGGCTGCACAATGCACCTAAAATGAAAAACGTATGTTTTGGGGGTGTCCGGATAGTTTTGATCAAATAGTGTACGTTGGCTCATCTTAATTTTGACACTGAGTACATACAGCCTTATCTTGCCAATCTTTGGCTGTATGTAATTGTACACACTAAGAACATTTTTATGGATTTCATGACTGGTATTTAATGAAGTTTACAAAAATTACTGAAATTCTGTTATTAACATTTTTATGCTGTGTCATATTGAGAGGTTTAGCTGTAATTACTCAACAGTATGTACTGTGATAAATTATTCCTGAAGTCAGCTGATTTCGCATTTAATAAAAACTTACTAAAAAATGTATTACTATTTGAACTTTGGAGCTGTGCCTGCTCTTCCCATTATAAGTCACTGCTGAGGTTGTCAAAGTACCACTTAAATTGTCTTAACGAAAATTTTATTAAAACTTATTATTGTCATTTTGCAGCTGTGTTATATTTCATAGTTTAATTAGTGGTGACTGCTCAGTATTTAATCTGGGACAAAGACAGCCTACCATCCGAGCTGCTACACCTGAGGGAAGTCTTCCAACAAAATGGCTACCGAAGACGAGGGAGCTCCTAGGTTCCGCCAAAGACGCGCTGAACCTTAACACTCCAGGAGTATACAGCATACCATGCGAATGCGGAAAACAATACATTGGCCAAACACAGCGCTGTATATATAATCGCTGCGAAGAACATATCAGATGTGTGCGACTAGGTCACACAGAAAAATCAGCCATAGCAGAACACAGCATAAATGAAGAACACACCTTCAACTTCGAAAACACGAAGGTACTGTGCCGAGCATCTGGCTTCTGGGAAAGCGTTATCAAAGAATCCATAGAAATAAGGATTCATGACAATCTGGTCAACAGAGACGAGGGATACCAACTCAGCGCAGCTTGGAACTCTGCGATAGCGGCGATCCTTCGGGAGCGCGCCCGTCAACGTCCTCCGCCGCGGACGCAGACAGAATGCTTACACCGAGAACAGAACGCGGCCGCCGGGGACGACCGCCATCCCCACCACTGCGCGCACGCCAGTGGTCCACCTCAGCCACCGGAGGTCCAGTGGAGGGGGGTGACCGCGCATATAAATAGCCCGCTCTCCACGAATCTCGACACTTCACCAGAAGATGGTTAGTATGGCACTTCCCCAAACGTGGTGAGATATCAACGCTACCACCCGGCTGGAGACCCGAGAAACCTTCATCAATAGTTTACGCCAGGAAAGCCTACAGTCACATTTTCTTGAAAACTGTTACTACCGTTTTGGGGGTGTGCTACGTTCCACAGCCAAACTTTAATCATTCATTATTTGTGTTCTTCTGGATTTTGTTAGTGCCTTAGGACTTATGCCTCAATTTGTAAGCACAAAGCAATTGTCAATGAAACCTGACATTCCTGGTAAATAAAAGATTATTCCTGGTACCTACCACTGCCCAGTCCAGTCCCCCCATACCATATATTATGTTGAAAAATAGGGTCTTATAGCAAAAAGAGTGGGAAATAATATGGTGTATTGGAATCTTGAATAAAACCAAACTGTTTTCCAGAAAAAAATAGTTACATTACTTATTGAACGCCCCTCGTTTCAGAGAAATACAGTGCGGTCACGTTACTTGGGGCGTATCTACGTTTCTTTATTGACAAAAACAACACACAAATATATACAACGACAGAGAGGCGAGCGCAAGAATTGCAGTGAGAGTTATGAGAACAGTAACCAGGTCGAGGCTGATCACATGCATAACACGAAGCTGCCCAGTTCTGTGAGCAGAACCTCCACCTAGCACGGCTGATGCATAGCAGCGCGAAGCCGCAATGGCGCTCGTCCGGCGGTGGCGCTGCCATCGAGTGAGGCAGGCGAGGCGCCCCTGTACTGCGTTCTCGCGGGCGGCGCCGACTACGAACGTTGCGGTCGAGGTGGCAGCGTATGTGGGCGCGCTGCCGCAGCTTGACAGATCGCTAATTGCACAAGTCTTTAGTCAACTGAAAGGCCAGTTCCGTCTCCCACGCTCTGAGTTTATTAGCCTTTTCTTCACCGTCATTTTGTCTGTATTATCTCAGTAAGATATTTAAATTTATCGATTCTTTAATTTTTCTGGTATCTGTGTTCATAAAACTTGGAGGTTTGTTTTTTCTGCATTTCCTTTCAAAATGTTGATTTTTCTTGTTGCCTTTGGTATGTCTCCGTACAGTTGTCTTGTGACAGCCAGAGCGAGAGCACCAGCAGCAGCGAGTACTGTTTGTATAAAGCGTTTATTTTGCATTTTGTTTACGACCTTCCACTAAGGAAGGGATTCTATTTGTGTTTATCTGCTCTGCATAGTAACTAACAGTTCTTGATAAAACTTTACGTAGTTTTCGTGTTAGATTTCTTAGTGTTTTCTTGATCGTTTAGAACAGAAAGCGCCCTAAAACCGTCTTTTGTTTGTTTCGCGGCCGTTAGCCACTAGTCACTTGAATCAGCAGTTGTCTTGTGACAGCCAGAGCGAGAGCACCAGCAGCAGCGAGTACTGTTTGTATAAAGCGTTTTTGTACTTATTTGCTGCGCTTAGCTTTTAAATAGTTTTTCTGGGAAAACCTAGCGTAGTTTTCGCGTCTCGTATTTCAGTGAGTGTTTCTTGATTATCAGAGTAGCTCATCAGAAGATTATCTTGGGAATTTGTCACCGTATAGAGTAGGGTAAACATAGTCATGTGTAGGGACTGTGGTTGTTGTGAGCGGACGCAAGGAGAATTGGCCACTCTTCGGGGGCAGGTGGAGGCTTTGTCTGTTAGGCTCATCGAGCTCGAGGCGCAGGCGTCGGCTCGTAGTGGCGTTGGGGCAACTGTGGTGAGACCTATGCCTACTTCGGTGGCCTTGGAATCACATGGAACCCCTGATGTCGCTGCGTCTTCCGGCAGTGAGCATCTTACCGGTCAGCCATCACTCCAGGGTGAATGGCGGACAGTGGTGGGCTCGCGCGTGCCTGGCCGAAAGGCGAAGGTGGGATCTGGCCGCGTGGCAGCTGCCTTACCCCTTTCCAACAGGTACGGGGTGCTTCCTAGTGGTGATGACATCGTTTCCGAGCCACCACAGGATGCCTCGCCTGTTGGGCCAGTGGCCGATTCTCCGGCAAGGTCCCGACAGTCACAGAGGGCGGGCCTATTAGTTATAGGGAGCTCCAACGTTAGGCGGGTTATGGAGCCCCTCAGGAAAATAGCGGGTAGGTCGGGGAAGAATACCAGTGTGCACTCGGTGTGCTTGCCGGGGGGTCTCGTCCGTAATGTGGAGGAGGCCCTTCCGGCAGCTATTGAACGCACTGGGTGTGACCGGCTGCAGATAGTAGCACATGTCGGAACGAATGACGCCTGCCGCTTGGGTTCTGAGGCCATCCTTGGTTCCTTCCGGCGGCTGGCTGATTTGGTGAAGACAACCAGCATCGCACGCGGAGTGCAAGCTGAGCTTAATATCTGCAGCATAGTGCCCAGAGTCGATCGCGGTCCTCTGGTTTGGAGCCGTGTGGAGAGTCTAAACCAGAGGCTCAGACGACTCTGCGACTATAATGGTTGCAAATTCATCGACCTCCGTTATTGGGTGGAGAACTGTAGGGCCCCCCTAGACAGGTCAGGCGTGCACTACACACCGGAAGCAGCTACTAGGGTAGCAGAGTACGTGTGGCGTGCACACGGGGGTTTTTTAGGTTAGAGGGACCCCCCCCCTTGGGCGAAACGATAAAATACCTGACGGCTTACCAGAGAGGACATTATCATCGTTGATAAAGAACGTCCGTCCTCAGAGACCAAAAACAGGAAAAGTTAACGTAATATTGGTAAACTGCAGGAGTATCCAGGGCAAGGTTCCTGAATTAGTATCTCTTATTGAAGGAAATAGTGCGCATATAGTATTAGGAACGGAAAGTTGGTTAAAACCGGAAGTGAACAGTAACGAAATCCTAGACACAGAATGGAATATATACCGCAAGGATAGGATAAACGCCAATGGTGGAGGAGTATTTATAGCAGTAAAGAATTCAATAATATCCAGTGAAGTTATTAGCGAATGCGAATGTGAAATAATCTGGGTTAAGTATCAAAGATGGGTCAGATATGATAGTCGGATGCTTCTATAGACCACCTGCATCAGCAACCGTAGTAGTTGAGCGCCTCAGAGAGAACCTGCAGAACGTCGTGAAGAAGTTTCGTGATCATACTATTGTAATAGGGGGAGACTTCAATCTACCAGGTATAGAATGGGATAGTCACACAATCAGAACTGGAGCCAGGGACAGAGACTCTTGTGACATTATCCTGACTGCCTTGTCCGAGAATTACTTCGAGCAGATAGTTAGAGAACCAACTCGTGAAGCTAACGTTTTAGACCTCATAGCAACAAATAGACCGGAACTTTTCGACTCCGTGAATGTAGAAGAGGGTATCAGTGATCATAAGTCAGTGGTTGCATCAATGACTACAAGTGTAATAAGAAATGCCAAGAAAGGAAGGAAAATATATTTGCTTAACAAGAGTGATAGGGCACAAATCGCAGAATATCTGAGTGACCACCATCAAACGTTCATTTCTGAGGAAGAGGATGTGGAACAAAAATGGAAAAAATTCAGAAACATCGTCCAGTACGCCTTAGATAAGTTCGTACCGACTAAGGTCCAAAGCGAGGGGAAAGATCCACTGTGGTATAACAATCATGTACGAAAGGTACTACGGAAACAAAGAAAGCTTCATCATAGGTTTAAGAGTAGTCGAATCATAGCTGATAAGGAAAAGCTGAACGAAGCGAAAAAGAGCGTAAAGAGAGCAATGAGAGAAGCATTCAACGAATTCGAACATAAAACATTGGCAAACAATCTAAACAAGAACCCTAAAAAGTTTTGGTCATATGTAAAATCGGTAAGCGGATCTAAATCCCCTATTCAGTCACTCGTTGACCACGATGGCACCGAAACAGAGGACGACCGAAGAAAGGCAGAAATACTGAATTCAGTGTTCCGAAACTGTTTCACTGCGGAAAATCGTAACACGGTCCCTGACTTCAGCCGTCGCACGGACGCCAAAATGGAAAATATTGAAATAAACGATATCGGAATTGAAAAACAACTGCTATCACTTAGTAGCGGAAAAGCATCCGGACCAGACGAGATACCCTTAAGATTCTACAGTGATTATGCTAAAGAACTTGCCCCCTTTCTATCAGCAATTTATCGTAGATCGCTGGAAGAACGTAAAGTACCTAGCGACTGGAAGAAAGCGCAGGTCGTTCCCATTTTCAAGAAGGGTCATAAATTAGATGCGAATAATTATAGGCCTATTTCGCTTACGTCAATCTGTTGTAGAATAATGGAACATGTTTTGTGTTCTCGTATTATGACGTTCTTAGATAATACAAATCTCCTTCATCATAACCAACATGGATTCCGCAAACAGAGATCATGTGAAACTCAGCTCGCCCTATTTGCCCAAGAAATTCACAGTGCCGTAGACACTGGCGAGCAGATTGATGCCGTATTCCTGGACTTCAGGAAGGCATTTGATACGGTTCCGCACTTACGTTTAGTGAAAAAAATACGAGCTTACGGAATATCGGACCAGGTTTGTGATTGGATTCAGGATTTCCTAGAAGAAAGAACACAACATGTCATTCTTAACGGTTCAAAATCTGCAGATGTAGAGGTAATTTCGGGAGTACCGCAGGGAAGCGTGATAGGACCTTTATTGTTTACAATATACATAAATGACTTAGTTGACAACATCGGTAGCTCCGTGAGGCTATTTGCAGATGACACGGTTGTCTACAAGAAAGTAGCAACATCAGAAGACTCGTACGTACTCCAGGAGGACCTGCAGAGGATTAATGCATGGTGCGACAGCTGGCAGCTTTCCCTAAACGTAGATAAATGTAATATAATGCGCATACATAGGGGCAGAAATCCATTCCAGTACGATTATGCCATAGGTGGTAAATCATTGGAAGCGGTAACGACCGTAAAATACTTAGGAGTTACTATCCGGAGCGATCTGAAGTGGAATGATCACATAAAACAAATAGTGGGAAAAGCAGGCACCAGGTTGAGATTCATAGGAAGAATTCTAAGAAAATGTGACTCATCGACGAAAGAAGTAGCTTACAAAACGCTTGTTCGTCCGATTCTTGAGTATTGCTCATCAGTATGGGACCCTTACCAGGTTGGATTAATAGAAGAGATAGACATGATCCAGCGAAAAGCAGCGCGATTCGTCATGGGGACATTTAGTCAGCGCGAGAGCGTTACGGAGATGCTGAACAAGCTCCAGTGGCGGACACTTCAAGAAAGGCGTTACGCAATACGGAGAGGTTTATTATCGAAATTACGAGAGAGCACATTCCGGGAAGAGATGGGCAACATATTACTACCGCCCACATATATCTCGCGTAATGATCACAACGAAAAGATCCGAGAAATTAGAGCAAATACGGAGACTTACAAGCAGTCGTTCTTCCCACGCACAATTCGTGAATGGAACAGGGAAGGGGGGATCAGATAGTGGTACAATAAGTACCCTCCGCCACACACCGTAAGGTGGCTCGCGGAGTGTAGATGTAGATGTACTGCAAGACTGTCGACAAAAGCTACGCACTGAATGCTAAGATTTTTGTTTTTGTGTTTCAATTGTTTTTGGTTTACTCAGTTCTTTCTGAGTTCTCTTTCCCATTTTCGTAACATTTTTCTAGCAAAGTAAACTATACAATGAACAGACCTGCTTGTCTATTAGCTGTGTTTGTACATAGAAAGCTTCAGATATCTCTGCAAAAAATTTAACATTAGATTTTGTGTTTATTACTGTTTACCAAATTTTGGTTCTTGTTTTATCACCTATAACAAACCTCTTCAACATTTAAAACAAAGACGTTCTACGAGATTATGACTCAACGACCTGCTCCCCACATGATCTTTCTCTCTGAAGTCCACTGCGATACTCCCCGGTCTCTTGCTTCTCTAATCCATTATGAAGCGTTTTACTAAGGGTTTTGCAGGTAAATGGGAACAGTGATGGTACTTTATAGGTTTTGGCATGGTTTATCTCCTTTCTTATTCAAAAGATGAACTAATAAGCACTTCGAATATTGTGTAATTTCTTCTGTTGGCCATATATTCTGCATAATTCATTTCAATGTTTGCAGTAGATATCCGTCAGCCAGTTTCCACAATTCCATCTTCATCTGTTGCTTTGTTGCGTTTCATATGGTGAATGGTTTCTAAAAGTTCCTCCTAATTTGGCAACTTCGATTCCGAAAGCTACACACTAGGGCTTGAGGTGGGAAGTCTCTCCTTTGGCTCCTCACAGTTTAATAATTTGTTGAATTATTTAGCTACTAACTCATCAGCATTCTAGGGACAATTCCGCCTCGGCGGTCGTAACTGTCGGCCACGAGTTGTTTACATGTGTACGTTGCACTGCGTTTACGGGTTACGTGTTATTCATGCTGTCTCACGTAGCGTTTATTACACAGCTGCGTTACGAGAAAAGCGATTGCCTTTTCATATTATGAATGTTGTAAAAAGTATAAACAATGGAAACGTACTCTCGAAAGAATCCTACGAAAGTGGAATTTTTCAAGAGCAAATAATGGTCAATGGTTTTCAAATGCGTATCAGAGCACATTATTGAGAATATGAAACTAACAAGCGGTCAACTTATTGTTTCAGACTTGCTGTAACTTAGGATACGAGAATTTTTGGGTATACGTAGCTTTGACTTAACGTTAGCAAAAGGGTGGATCTTAAGGTTTATCGTTAATCTAGCGAAGGAAGTTCCAAGCGAAACGGCAAAATTCAAACTGCAGACTTATAGAAATGAAATTCGAAACAGGGTCAAGGCAGATTTTTTTTCCTTTCCAGTCTCAAAAGGAGTGATATCTACAAAAATGGAACATGAGAAACAGATTCCATTCCACAGTTATTATTGTTGGCTCTCAAGCATACGTTATATACGTTGGACAAATAGCAGCAAGTTTCATACCTAGTGAAACAGTCCGTGTTATACAGGGCTGTCTCAGACCTAACTAAACACAGACCTCCATTTTCTGACCTGAAGAGGAGGAGAGGAAGACACTGAAAATGAGGTGCTGTAGAAAGAAGTTAAAAATTAAGTGGGCGGATACAGTGAAAGTGAGCATTAGGAGGAATAGGACGTACCATCTAACGTGGTTGGGGAGTGGAGGGCCGCGTTTTATTGACTGATAGTCGGTTCGGCTGAATATTTCTTTTATTTTGACCTGTAATAGAAAATAAACTCGACTGCGTCTTCTGGACGTCAGCTTTCTGGTCTTGTAATATTATTGGGTTTCACTCTCTTCTTTTTTTGCGCGATTTATACACTACTGCATCACAGACAGGAGCGCCTGCGACGGTGTACTCAACGACGAACCTGGGTGCACGAATGGCAAAACGTCACTTTTTCGGATGAATTTAGGTTCTGTTTACAGCATCATGATGGTCGCATCCGTGTTTGGCGACATTGTGGTGAACGCACATTGGAAGCGTGTTTTCGTCATCGCCGTACTGGCGTATCACCCAGCGTGATGGTACGGGGTGCCATTGGTTACAGGTCTCGGTCACCTCTTGTTCGCATTGACGGCACTTTGAACAGTGGACGTTACATTTCAGATGTGTTACCACCCGTGGCTCTACCCTTCATTCGACGCCAGCGAAACCCTACATTTCAGCAGGATAATGCACGACCGCATATTGCAGGTCCTGTACGGGCCTTTCTGGATACAGAAAATGTTCGACTGCTGCCCTGGCCAGCCCATTCTCCAGATCTCTCACCAATTGAAAACGTCTGGTCAATGGTGGCCGAGCAACTGGCTCGTCCCGATACGCCAATCACTACTCTTGATGAACTGTGGTATCGTGTTGAAGCTACATGGGCAGCTGTACCTGTACACGCCATCCAAGCTGTGTTTGACTCAATGCCCAGGCGTATCAAAGCCGTTATTACGGCCAGAGGTGGTTGTTCTGGATACTGATTTCTCAGGCTCTATGCACCCAAATTGCGTGAAAATTTAATGACATGTCAGTTCTAGTATAATATATTTGTCCAGTGAATACCCGTTTATCATCTGCATTTCTTCTTGGTGTAGCAATTTTAACGGCCAGTAGTGTAATAGAGTCTCTGGGGCCAGCGACGGCGCAGCTGCAGAATGGCTGTGGATGTTTACTCTGAAACAGAGAACTGTGTAAATAATGTGGCCTTTTTCTAACTGACACACTCCTTAGCGTATCTTTGTAAATTCAACAGGTGGAAATTCAGTGGCACAATAAAACAAGAATGTGTTGATAACTGCAAGATTTAAACAAATAAAATTTTTCAGTATCTTCTTAACATCAGCACATTTCCCTAAACCACCTAAAACGACTTCATTCGATAACATAGTTGAAACCTCTGCTGGACGGCGGCCACACACACACACACACACACACACACACACACACACACACACATCCAACACAAGGCAGCGCAGACGGATGTTGAACACAAGTAACTACATCTACATCTACATCTACATCTACATTGATACTCCGCAAGCCACCCAACGGTGTGTGGCGGAGGGCACTTTACGTGCCACTGTCATTACCTCCCTTTCCTGTTCCAGTCGCGTATGGTTCGCGGGAAAAACGACTGTCTGAAAGCCTCCGTGCGCGCTCTAATCTCTCTAATTTTACATTCGTGATCTCCTCGGGAGGTATAAGTAGGGGGAAGCAATATATTCGATACCTCATCCAGAAACGCACCCTTTCGAAACCTGGCGAGCAAGCTACACCGCGATGCAGAGCGCCTCTCTTGCAGAGTCTGCCACTTGAGTTTATTAAACATCTCCGTAACGCTATCACGGTTACCAAATAAGCCTGTGACGAAACGCGCCGCTCTTCTTTGGATCTTCTCTATCTCCTCCGTCAGACCGATCTGGTACGGATCCCACACTGATGAGCAATACTCAAGTATAGGTCGAACGAGTGTTTTGTAAGCCACCTCCTTTGTTGATGGACTACATTTTCTAAGCACTCTCCCAATGAATCTCAACCTGGTACCCGCCTTACCAACAATTAATTTTATATGATCATTCCACTTCAAATCGTTCCGCACGCATACTCCCAGATATTTTACAGAAGTAACTGCTACCAGTGTTTGTTCCGCTATCATATAATCATACAATAAAGGATCCTTCTTTCTATGTATTCGCAATACATTACATTTGTCTATGTTAAGGGTCAGTTGCCACTCCCTGCACCAAGTGCCTATCCGCTGCAGATCTTCCTGCATTTCGCTACAATTTTCTAATGCTGCAACTTCTCTGTATACTACAGCATCATCCGCGAAAAGCCGCATGGAACTTCCGACACTATCTACTAAGTCATTTATATATATTGTGAAAAGCAATGGTCCCATAACACTCCTCTGTGGCACGCCAGAGGTTACTTTAACGTCTGTAGACGTCTCTCCATTGATAACAACATGCTGTGTTCTGTTTGCTAAAAACTCTTCAATCCAGCCACACAGCTGGTCTGATATTCCGTAGGCTCTTACTTTGTTTATCAGGCGACAGTGCGGAACTGTATCGAACGCCTTCCGGAAGTCAAGAAAAATAGCATCTACCTGGGAGCCTGTATCTAATATTTTCTGGGTCTCATGAACAAATAAGGCGAGTTGGGTCTCACACGATCGCTGTTTCCGGAATCCATGTTGATTCCTACATAGTAGATTCTGGGTTTCCAGAAATGACATGATACGCGAGCAAAAAACATATTCTAAAATTCTACAAGAGATGGACGTAAGAGATATAGGTCTATAGTTTTGCGCATCTGCTCGACGACCCTTCTTGAAGACTGGGACTGCCTGTGCTCTTTTCCAATCATTTGGAACCCTCCGTTCCTCTAGAGACTTGCGGTACACGGCTGTTAGAAGGGGGGCAAGTTCTTTCGCGTACTCTGTGTAGAATCGAATTGGTATCCCGTCAGGTCCAGTGGACTTTCCTCTATTGAGTGATTCCAGTTGCTTTTCTATTCCTTGGACACTTATTTCGATGTCAGCCATTTTTTCGTTTGTGCGAGGATTTAGAGAAGGAACTGCAGTGCGGTCTTCCTCTGTGAAACAGCTTTGGAAAAAGGTGTTTAGTATTTCAGCTTTACGCGAGTCATCCTCTGTTTCAATGCCATCATCATCCCGTAGTGTCTGGATATGCTGTTTCGAGCCACTTACTGATTTAACGTAAGACCAGAACTTCCTAGGATTTTCTGTCAAGTCGGTACATAGAATTTTACTTTCGAATTCAATGAACGCTTCACGCATAGCCCTCCTTACGCTAACTTTGACATCGTTTAGCTTCTGTTTGTCTGAGAGGTTTTGGCTGCGTTTAAACTTGGAGTGGAACTCTCTTTGCTTTCGCAGTAGTTTCCTAACTTTGTTGTTGTACCACGGTGGGTTTTTCCCGTCCCTCACAGTTTTACTCGGCACGTACCTGTCTAACACGCATTTTACGATTGCCTTGAACTTTTTCCATAAACACTCAACATTGTCAGTGTCGGAACAGAAATTTTCGTTTTGATCTGTTAGGTAGTCTGAAATCTGCCTTCTATTACTCTTGCTAAACAGATAAACCTTCCTCCCTTTTTTTATATTCCTATTAACTTCCATATTCAGGGATGCTGCAACGGCCTTATGATCACTGATTCCCTGTTCTGTACATACAGAGTCGAAAAGTTCGGGTCTGTTTGTTATCAGTAGGTCCAAGATGTTATTTCCACGAGTCGGTTCTCTGTTTAATTGCTCGAGGTAATTTTCGGATAGTGCACTCAGTATAATGTCACTCGATGCTCTGTCCCTACCACCCGTCCTAAACATCTGAGTGTCCCAGTCTATATCTGGTAAATTGAAATCTCCACCTAAGACTATAACATGCTGAGAAAATTTATGTGAAATGTATTCCAAATTTTCTCTCAGTTGTTCTGCCACTAATGCTGCTGAGTCGGGAGGTCGGTAAAAGGAGCCAATTATTAACCTAGTTCGGTTGTTTAGTGTAACCTCCACCCATAATAATTCACAGGAACTATCCACTTCTACTTCACTACAGGATAAACTACTACTAACAGCGACGAACACTCCACCACCGGTTGCATGCAATCTATCCTTTCTAAACACCGTCTGTACCTTTGTAAAAATTTCGGCAGAATTTATCTCTGGCTTAAGCCAGCTTTCTGTACCTATAACGATTTCAGCTTTGGTGCTTTCTATCAGCGCTTGAAGTTCCGGCACTTTACCAACGCAGCTTCGACAGTTGACAATTACAATACCGATTGCTGCTTGGTCCCTGCATGTCCTGACTTTGCCCTGCACCCGCTGAGGCTGTTGCCCTTTCTGTACTTGCCCAAGGCCATCTAACCTAAAAAACCGCCCAGCCCACGCCACACAACCCCTGCTACCCGTGTAGCCGCTTGTTGCGTGTAGTGGACTCCTGATCTATCCAGCGGAACCCGAAACCCCACCACCCTATGGCGCAAGTCGAGGAATCTGCAGCTCACACGGTCGCAGAACCGTCTCAGCCTCTGATTCAGACCCTCAACTCGGCTCTGTACCAAAGGTCCGCAGTCAGTCCTGTCGACGATGCTGCAGATGGTGAGCTCTGCTTTCATCCCGCTAGCGAGACTGGCAGTCTTCACCAAATCAGATAGCCGCCGGAAGCCAGAGAGGATTTCCTCCGATCCATAGCGACACACATCATTGGTGCCGACATGAGCGACCACCTGCAGATGGGTGCACCCTGTACCCTTCATGGCATCCGGAAGGACCCTTTCCACATCTGGAATGACTCCCCCCGGTATGCACACGGAGTGCACATTGGTTTTCTTCCCCTCTCTTGCTGCCATTTCCCTAAGGGGCCCCATTACGCGCCTGACGTTGGAGCTCCCAACTACCAGTAAGCCCACCCTCTGCAACTGCCCGGATCTTGCAGACTGAGGGGCAACCTCTGGAACAGGACAAGCAGCCGTGTCAGGCCGAAGATCAGTATCAGCCTGAGACAGAGCCTGAAACCGGTTCGTCAGACAAACTGGAGAGGCTTTCCGTTCAGTCCTCCGGAATGTCTTTCGCCCCCTGCCACACCTTGAAACGACCTCCCACTCTACCACAGGTGAGGGATCAGCCTCAATGTGGGCAGTATCCCGGGCAGCTACAGTCGTAGTCCGATCGGGGGATGCGTGGGACGAGCTGGCCGTCCCCGACAATCCCCCATCCGGACCCCCACAGTGATGCCCATTGGCAACAGCCTCAAGCTGTGTGACCGAAGCCAACACTGCCTGAAGCTGGGAGCGAAGGGATGCCAACTCAGCCTGCATCCGAACACAGCAGTTGCAGTCCCTATCCATGCTAAAAACTGTTTTGCAAAGAACGTCTGAACTAATTTACAGAGAGTGCAAACAAATCGACAAAATTTAAACGGTTATTAAAATACAAGATTGCCTAGTAAATGCAGTAATGCTGCTACTTGCGCACTGCTGACACTGCTCGGCGGCGGAAGGAGACTAAGCGAAATTACACTATTCAGGTACTAAAACGCGATGCTACACTCTCAAATACTATAATACGCCCGAAATTTATGAATTAAACAATGCAAGTACCAAAAACACGCAAAGAAATTAAGAATTAAACTATGTAACAAATGAGTGAGCTAGGAGTATACGACTTGCTGCTCAGCTGCTTATCCAACGGCGGCAGGGAGCACACTAATGGTCAAAACCATCAACAGCATGGTTGGTTAGATCACTACGATGTCTGCAGTTATGTTATCGGTAACATAATCCTAGTACCACAACCAGTGACACAAGTAGTTCTTATTCTACAGCTCTCAGCAGATGGTTCTTAACGTAGTACCAAGTATCGGTAACTAGACGGCAACAATCGATAATACTATGTTTTATTTAAGCTGTCGGGCACTAGCCTGTTCATTCTAAAAAATGGTTCAAATGGCTCGGAGCACTGTGGGATTTAACATCTGAGGTCATCAGTCCCCTAGACTTAGAACTACTTAAACCTAACTAACCTAAGGACATCACACACATCCATACCCGAGGCAGGATTCGAACCTGCGACCGTAGCAGTCGCGTGGTTCCGGACTGAAGCGCCTAGAACCGCTCGGCCACCGCGGCCTGCTGTTCATTCTAAGGCTGAGTAAACTGAAATATTTAATTTACATTAGTCAACTGTGGGGAGTAACCCCTTTCTTCCCACTGATATATTAATTTGAGTAAATTAATTATTAAAGTACAAACTTAATTAGGAACTAGACAGTGGTCGGCGTACTAACGATGTTTGACACTAACAAGAAGTTTGCGCTATAGCTTAAGGAGCAGTTAGAATTAAACACTGCGAATATATCACACAAACAAACATGTGCGGTGGTAATAACCAATCTTTGCAGGTTCACAAATTCACCGCCAAGGGCGAAATGAATCGATTAGAGCAATTGCTCACAGCCAGACAAACGACAACCACTCTGCCACCAACAGGCCTGCAATCAGTTTTTTTAAATATTCTCACTAAAAACGAAATTACATAAAACAAAATCGAGACAGTAAATCGACATACATAAAAGATAATTTAAGAAACTGCAAGTCCCTGAGACTTAGCTTCCACAATGGGCCTTGCCCAGACAGTAGACGGAGGCACAAGTGACCGAACAACAGTGTAGCAAACGGTGGTTTGACTACACCAATGTGCCACCAACAGGCAGGCAATCAGTTTCTTAAATATTCTCACTAAAAACGAAATTACATAAAAAAATCTAGACAGTAAATCGACATACATAATAGAGAATTTAAGGAACTGAAAGTTCCTCAGACTTAGCTTCCACAATGGGCCTTGCCCAGACAGTAGACAGAGGCACAAGTGACCAAACAACAGTGTAGCAAACGATGGTTTGACTACACCAATGTGCCACCAACAGGCAGGCAATCAGTTTCTTAAATATTCTCACTAAAAACGAAATTACATAAAAAAATCTAGACAGTAAATCGACATACATAATAGAGAATTTAAGGAACTGAAAGTTCCTCAGACTTAGCTTCCACAATGGGCCTTGCCCAGACAGTAGACAGAGGCACAAGTGACCGAACAACAGTGTAGCAAACGATGGTTTGACTACATCAATGTGCCACCAACAGGCAGGCAATCAGTTTCTTAAATATTCTCACTAAAAACGAAATTACATAAAAAAATCTAGACAGTAAATCGACATACATAAAAGAGAATTTAAGGAACTGAAAGTTCCTCAGACTTAGCTTCCACAATGGGCCTTGCCCAGATAGTAGACGGAGGCACAAGTGACCGAACAACAGTGTAGCAAACGGTGGTTTGACTACACCAATGTGCCACCAACAGGCAGGCAATCAGTTTCTTAAATATTCTCACTAAAAACGAAATTACATAAAAAAATCTAGACAGTAAATCGACATACATAATAGAGAATTTAAGGAACTGAAAGTTCCTCAGACTTAGCTTCCACAATGGGCCTTGCCCAGACAGTAGACAGAGGCACAAGTGACCGAACAACAGTGTAGCAAACGATGGTTTGACTACACCAATGTGCCACCAACAGGCAGGCAATCAGTTTCTTAAATATTCTCACTAAAAACGAAATTACATAAAAAAATCTAGACAGTAAATCGACATACATAAAAGAGAATTTAAGGAACTGAAAGTTCCTCAGACTTAGCTTCCACAATGGGCCTTGCCCAGACAGTAGACAGAGGCACAAGTGACCGAACAACAGTGTAGCAAACGATGGTTTGACTACACCAATGTGCCACCAACAGGCAGGCAATCAGTTTCTTAAATATTCTCACTAAAAACGAAATTACATAAAAAAATCTAGACAGTAAATCGACATACATAAAAGAGAATTTAAGGAACTGAAAGTTCCTCAGACTTAGCTTCCACAATGGGCCTTGCCCAGATAGTAGACGGAGGCACAAGTGACCGAACAACAGTGTAGCAAACGGTGGTTTGACTACACCAATGTGCCACCAACAGGCAGGCAATCAGTTTCTTAAATATTCTCACTAAAAACGAAATTACATAAAAAAATCTAGACAGTAAATCGACATACATAAAAGAGAATTTAAGGAACTGAAAGTTCCTCAGACTTAGCTTCCACAATGGGCCTTGCCCAGACAGTAGACAGAGGCACAAGTGACCGAACAACAGTGTAGCAAACGATGGTTTGACTACACCAATGTGCCACCAACAGGCAGGCAATCAGTTTCTTAAATATTCTCACTAAAAACGAAATTACATAAAAAAATCTAGACAGTAAATCGACATACATAAAAGAGAATTTAAGGAACTGAAAGTTCCTCAGACTTAGCTTCCACAATGGGCCTTGCCCAGATAGTAGACGGAGGCACAAGTGACCGAACAACAGTGTAGCAAACGGTGGTTTGACTACACCAATGTGCCACCAACAGGCAGGCAATCAGTTTCTTAAATATTCTCACTAAAAACGAAATTACATAAAAAAATCTAGACAGTAAATCGACATACATAATAGAGAATTTAAGGAACTGAAAGTTCCTCAGACTTAGCTTCCACAATGGGCCTTGCCCAGACAGTAGACAGAGGCACAAGTGACCGAACAACAGTGTAGCAAACGATGGTTTGACTACACCAATGTGCCACCAACAGGCAGGCAATCAGTTTCTTAAATATTCTCACTAAAAACGAAATTACATAAAAAAATCTAGACAGTAAATCGACATACATAAAAGAGAATTTAAGGAACTGAAAGTTCCTCAGACTTAGCTTCCACAATGGGCCTTGCCCAGACAGTAGACAGAGGCACAAGTGACCGAACAACAGTGTAGCAAACGATGGTTTGACTACACCAATGTGCCACCAACAGGCAGGCAATCAGTTTCTTAAATATTCTCACTAAAAACGAAATTACATAAAAAAATCTAGACAGTAAATCGACATACATAATAGAGAATTTAAGGAACTGAAAGTTCCTCAGACTTAGCTTCCACAATGGGCCTTGCCCAGATAGTAGACGGAGGCACAAGTGACCGAACAACAGTGTAGCAAACGGTGGTTTGACTACACCAATGTGCCACCAACAGGCAGGCAATCAGTTTCTTAAATATTCTCACTAAAAACGAAATTACATAAAAAAATCTAGACAGTAAATCGACATACATAATAGAGAATTTAAGGAACTGAAAGTTCCTCAGACTTAGCTTCCACAATGGGCCTTGCCCAGATAGTAGACAGAGGCACAAGTGACCGAACAACAGTGTAGCAAACGATGGTTTGACTACACCAATGTGCCACCAACAGGCAGGCAATCAGTTTCTTAAATATTCTCACTAAAAACGAAATTACATAAAAAAATCTAGACAGTAAATCGACATACATAAAAGAGAATTTAAGGAACTGAAAGTTCCTCAGACTTAGCTTCCACAATGGGCCTTGCCCAGACAGTAGACAGAGGCACAAGTGACCGAACAACAGTGTAGCAAACGATGGTTTGACTACACCAATGTGCCACCAACAGGCAGGCAATCAGTTTCTTAAATATTCTCACTAAAAACGAAATTACATAAAAAAATCTAGACAGTAAATCGACATACATAATAGAGAATTTAAGGAACTGAAAGTTCCTCAGACTTAGCTTCCACAATGGGCCTTGCCCAGATAGTAGACGGAGGCACAAGTGACCGAACAACAGTGTAGCAAACGGTGGTTTGACTACACCAATGTGCCACCAACAGGCAGGCAATCAGTTTCTTAAATATTCTCACTAAAAACGAAATTACATAAAAAAATCTAGACAGTAAATCGACATACATAATAGAGAATTTAAGGAACTGAAAGTTCCTCAGACTTAGCTTCCACAATGGGCCTTGCCCAGACAGTAGACAGAGGCACAAGTGACCGAACAACAGTGTAGCAAACGATGGTTTGACTACACCAATGTGCCACCAACAGGCAGGCAATCAGTTTCTTAAATATTCTCACTAAAAACGAAATTACATAAAAAAATCTAGACAGTAAATCGACATACATAAAAGAGAATTTAAGGAACTGAAAGTTCCTCAGACTTAGCTTCCACAATGGGCCTTGCCCAGATAGTAGACGGAGGCACAAGTGACCGAACAACAGTGTAGCAAACGGTGGTTTGACTACACCAATGTGCCACCAACAGGCAGGCAATCAGTTTCTTAAATATTCTCACTAAAAACGAAATTACATAAAAAAATCTAGACAGTAAATCGACATACATAAAAGAGAATTTAAGGAACTGAAAGTTCCTCAGACTTAGCTTCCACAATGGGCCTTGCCCAGACAGTAGACAGAGGCACAAGTGACCGAACAACAGTGTAGCAAACGATGGTTTGACTACACCAATGTGCCACCAACAGGCAGGCAATCAGTTTCTTAAATATTCTCACTAAAAACGAAATTACATAAAAAAATCTAGACAGTAAATCGACATACATAATAGAGAATTTAAGGAACTGAAAGTTCCTCAGACTTAGCTTCCACAATGGGCCTTGCCCAGATAGTAGACGGAGGCACAAGTGACCGAACAACAGTGTAGCAAACGGTGGTTTGACTACACCAATGTGCCACCAACAGGCAGGCAATCAGTTTCTTAAATATTCTCACTAAAAACGAAATTACATAAAAAAATCTAGACAGTAAATCGACATACATAATAGAGAATTTAAGGAACTGAAAGTTCCTCAGACTTAGCTTCCACAATGGGCCTTGCCCAGACAGTAGACAGAGGCACAAGTGACCGAACAACAGTGTAGCAAACGATGGTTTGACTACACCAATGTGCCACCAACAGGCAGGCAATCAGTTTCTTAAATATTCTCACTAAAAACGAAATTACATAAAAAAATCTAGACAGTAAATCGACATACATAATAGAGAATTTAAGGAACTGAAAGTTCCTCAGACTTAGCTTCCACAATGGGCCTTGCCCAGATAGTAGACGGAGGCACAAGTGACCGAACAACAGTGTAGCAAACGGTGGTTTGACTACACCAATGTGCCACCAACAGGCAGGCAATCACTTTCTTAAATATTCTCACTAAAAACGAAATTACATAAAAAAATCTAGACAGTAAATCGACATACATAATAGAGAATTTAAGGAACTGAAAGTTCCTCAGACTTAGCTTCCACAATGGGCCTTGCCCAGACAGTAGACAGAGGCACAAGTGACCGAACAACAGTGTAGCAAACGATGGTTTGACTACACCAATGTGCCACCAACAGGCAGGCAATCAGTTTCTTAAATATTCTCACTAAAAACGAAATTACATAAAAAAATCTAGACAGTAAATCGACATACATAATAGAGAATTTAAGGAACTGAAAGTTCCTCAGACTTAGCTTCCACAATGGGCCTTGCCCAGATAGTAGACGGAGGCACAAGTGACCGAACAACAGTGTAGCAAACGGTGGTTTGACTACACCAATGTGCCACCAACAGGCAGGCAATCAGTTTCTTAAATATTCTCACTAAAAACGAAATTACATAAAAAAATCTAGACAGTAAATCGACATACATAATAGAGAATTTAAGGAACTGAAAGTTCCTCAGACTTAGCTTCCACAATGGGCCTTGCCCAGATAGTAGACGGAGGCACAAGTGACCGAACAACAGTGTAGCAAACGGTGGTTTGACTACACCAATGTGCCACCAACAGGCAGGCAATCAGTTTCTTAAATATTCTCACTAAAAACGAAATTACATAAAAAAATCTAGACAGTAAATCGACATACATAAAAGAGAATTTAAGGAACTGAAAGTTCCTCAGACTTAGCTTCCACAATGGGCCTTGCCCAGATAGTAGACGGAGGCACAAGTGACCGAACAACAGTGTAGCAAACGGTGGTTTGACTACACCAATGTGCCACCAACAGGCAGGCAATCAGTTTCTTAAATATTCTCACTAAAAACGAAATTACATAAAAAAATCTAGACAGTAAATCGACATACATAAAAGAGAATTTAAGGAACTGAAAGTTCCTCAGACTTAGCTTCCACAATGGGCCTTGCCCAGACAGTAGACAGAGGCACAAGTGACCGAACAACAGTGTAGCAAACGATGGTTTGACTACACCAATGTGCCACCAACAGGCAGGCAATCAGTTTCTTAAATATTCTCACTAAAAACGAAATTACATAAAAAAATCTAGACAGTAAATCGACATACATAAAAGAGAATTTAAGGAACTGAAAGTTCCTCAGACTTAGCTTCCACAATGGGCCTTGCCCAGACAGTAGACAGAGGCACAAGTGACCGAACAACAGTGTAGCAAACGATGGTTTGACTACACCAATGTGCCACCAACAGGCAGGCAATCAGTTTCTTAAATATTCTCACTAAAAACGAAATTACATAAAAAAATCTAGACAGTAAATCGACATACATAAAAGAGAATTTAAGGAACTGAAAGTTCCTCAGACTTAGCTTCCACAATGGGCCTTGCCCAGACAGTAGACAGAGGCACAAGTGACCGAACAACAGTGTAGCAAACGATGGTTTGACTACACCAATGTGCCACCAACAGGCAGGCAATCAGTTTCTTAAATATTCTCACTAAAAACGAAATTACATAAAAAAATCTAGACAGTAAATCGACATACATAATAGAGAATTTAAGGAACTGAAAGTTCCTCAGACTTAGCTTCCACAATGGGCCTTGCCCAGATAGTAGACGGAGGCACAAGTGACCGAACAACAGTGTAGCAAACGGTGGTTTGACTACACCAATGTGCCACCAACAGGCAGGCAATCAGTTTCTTAAATATTCTCACTAAAAACGAAATTACATAAAAAAATCTAGACAGTAAATCGACATACATAATAGAGAATTTAAGGAACTGAAAGTTCCTCAGACTTAGCTTCCACAATGGGCCTTGCCCAGACAGTAGACAGAGGCACAAGTGACCGAACAACAGTGTAGCAAACGATGGTTTGACTACACCAATGTGCCACCAACAGGCAGGCAATCAGTTTCTTAAATATTCTCACTAAAAACGAAATTACATAAAAAAATCTAGACAGTAAATCGACATACATAAAAGAGAATTTAAGGAACTGAAAGTTCCTCAGACTTAGCTTCCACAATGGGCCTTGCCCAGACAGTAGACAGAGGCACAAGTGACCGAACAACAGTGTAGCAAACGATGGTTTGACTACACCAATGTGCCACCAACAGGCAGGCAATCAGTTTCTTAAATATTCTCACTAAAAACGAAATTACATAAAAAAATCTAGACAGTAAATCGACATACATAATAGAGAATTTAAGGAACTGAAAGTTCCTCAGACTTAGCTTCCACAATGGGCCTTGCCCAGATAGTAGACGGAGGCACAAGTGACCGAACAACAGTGTAGCAAACGGTGGTTTGACTACACCAATGTGCCACCAACAGGCAGGCAATCAGTTTCTTAAATATTCTCACTAAAAACGAAATTACATAAAAAAATCTAGACAGTAAATCGACATACATAATAGAGAATTTAAGGAACTGAAAGTTCCTCAGACTTAGCTTCCACAATGGGCCTTGCCCAGACAGTAGACAGAGGCACAAGTGACCGAACAACAGTGTAGCAAACGATGGTTTGACTACACCAATGTGCCACCAACAGGCAGGCAATCAGTTTCTTAAATATTCTCACTAAAAACGAAATTACATAAAAAAATCTAGACAGTAAATCGACATACATAAAAGAGAATTTAAGGAACTGAAAGTTCCTCAGACTTAGCTTCCACAATGGGCCTTGCCCAGACAGTAGACAGAGGCACAAGTGACCGAACAACAGTGTAGCAAACGATGGTTTGACTACACCAATGTGCCACCAACAGGCAGGCAATCAGTTTCTTAAATATTCTCACTAAAAACGAAATTACATAAAAAAATCTAGACAGTAAATCGACATACATAATAGAGAATTTAAGGAACTGAAAGTTCCTCAGACTTAGCTTCCACAATGGGCCTTGCCCAGATAGTAGACGGAGGCACAAGTGACCGAACAACAGTGTAGCAAACGGTGGTTTGACTACACCAATGTGCCACCAACAGGCAGGCAATCAGTTTCTTAAATATTCTCACTAAAAACGAAATTACATAAAAAAATCTAGACAGTAAATCGACATACATAATAGAGAATTTAAGGAACTGAAAGTTCCTCAGACTTAGCTTCCACAATGGGCCTTGCCCAGACAGTAGACAGAGGCACAAGTGACCGAACAACAGTGTAGCAAACGATGGTTTGACTACACCAATGTGCCACCAACAGGCAGGCAATCAGTTTCTTAAATATTCTCACTAAAAACGAAATTACATAAAAAAATCTAGACAGTAAATCGACATACATAATAGAGAATTTAAGGAACTGAAAGTTCCTCAGACTTAGCTTCCACAATGGGCCTTGCCCAGACAGTAGACAGAGGCACAAGTGACCGAACAACAGTGTAGCAAACGATGGTTTGACTACACCAATGTGCCACCAACAGGCAGGCAATCAGTTTCTTAAATATTCTCACTAAAAACGAAATTACATAAAAAAATCTAGACAGTAAATCGACATACATAATAGAGAATTTAAGGAACTGAAAGTTCCTCAGACTTAGCTTCCACAATGGGCCTTGCCCAGACAGTAGACAGAGGCACAAGTGACCGAACAACAGTGTAGCAAACGATGGTTTGACTACACCAATGTGCCACCAACAGGCAGGCAATCAGTTTCTTAAATATTCTCACTAAAAACGAAATTACATAAAAAAATCTAGACAGTAAATCGACATACATAATAGAGAATTTAAGGAACTGAAAGTTCCTCAGACTTAGCTTCCACAATGGGCCTTGCCCAGATAGTAGACGGAGGCACAAGTGACCGAACAACAGTGTAGCAAACGGTGGTTTGACTACACCAATGTGCCACCAACAGGCAGGCAATCAGTTTCTTAAATATTCTCACTAAAAACGAAATTACATAAAAAAATCTAGACAGTAAATCGACATACATAATAGAGAATTTAAGGAACTGAAAGTTCCTCAGACTTAGCTTCCACAATGGGCCTTGCCCAGACAGTAGACAGAGGCACAAGTGACCGAACAACAGTGTAGCAAACGATGGTTTGACTACACCAATGTGCCACCAACAGGCAGGCAATCAGTTTCTTAAATATTCTCACTAAAAACGAAATTACATAAAAAAATCTAGACAGTAAATCGACATACATAATAGAGAATTTAAGGAACTGAAAGTTCCTCAGACTTAGCTTCCACAATGGGCCTTGCCCAGATAGTAGACGGAGGCACAAGTGACCGAACAACAGTGTAGCAAACGGTGGTTTGACTACACCAATGTGCCACCAACAGGCAGGCAATCAGTTTCTTAAATATTCTCACTAAAAACGAAATTACATAAAAAAATCTAGACAGTAAATCGACATACATAATAGAGAATTTAAGGAACTGAAAGTTCCTCAGACTTAGCTTCCACAATGGGCCTTGCCCAGACAGTAGACAGAGGCACAAGTGACCGAACAACAGTGTAGCAAACGATGGTTTGACTACACCAATGTGCCACCAACAGGCAGGCAATCAGTTTCTTAAATATTCTCACTAAAAACGAAATTACATAAAAAAATCTAGACAGTAAATCGACATACATAATAGAGAATTTAAGGAACTGAAAGTTCCTCAGACTTAGCTTCCACAATGGGCCTTGCCCAGATAGTAGACGGAGGCACAAGTGACCGAACAACAGTGTAGCAAACGGTGGTTTGACTACACCAATGTGCCACCAACAGGCAGGCAATCAGTTTCTTAAATATTCTCACTAAAAACGAAATTACATAAAAAAATCTAGACAGTAAATCGACATACATAATAGAGAATTTAAGGAACTGAAAGTTCCTCAGACTTAGCTTCCACAATGGGCCTTGCCCAGATAGTAGACGGAGGCACAAGTGACCGAACAACAGTGTAGCAAACGGTGGTTTGACTACACCAATGTGCCACCAACAGGCAGGCAATCAGTTTCTTAAATATTCTCACTAAAAACGAAATTACATAAAAAAATCTAGACAGTAAATCGACATACATAATAGAGAATTTAAGGAACTGAAAGTTCCTCAGACTTAGCTTCCACAATGGGCCTTGCCCAGATAGTAGACGGAGGCACAAGTGACCGAACAACAGTGTAGCAAACGGTGGTTTGACTACACCAATGTGCCACCAACAGGCAGGCAATCAGTTTCTTAAATATTCTCACTAAAAACGAAATTACATAAAAAAATCTAGACAGTAAATCGACATACATAATAGAGAATTTAAGGAACTGAAAGTTCCTCAGACTTAGCTTCCACAATGGGCCTTGCCCAGACAGTAGACAGAGGCACAAGTGACCGAACAACAGTGTAGCAAACGATGGTTTGACTACACCAATGTGCCACCAACAGGCAGGCAATCAGTTTCTTAAATATTCTCACTAAAAACGAAATTACATAAAAAAATCTAGACAGTAAATCGACATACATAATAGAGAATTTAAGGAACTGAAAGTTCCTCAGACTTAGCTTCCACAATGGGCCTTGCCCAGATAGTAGACGGAGGCACAAGTGACCGAACAACAGTGTAGCAAACGGTGGTTTGACTACACCAATGTGCCACCAACAGGCAGGCAATCAGTTTCTTAAATATTCTCACTAAAAACGAAATTACATAAAAAAATCTAGACAGTAAATCGACATACATAATAGAGAATTTAAGGAACTGAAAGTTCCTCAGACTTAGCTTCCACAATGGGCCTTGCCCAGATAGTAGACGGAGGCACAAGTGACCGAACAACAGTGTAGCAAACGGTGGTTTGACTACACCAATGTGCCACCAACAGGCAGGCAATCAGTTTCTTAAATATTCTCACTAAAAACGAAATTACATAAAAAAATCTAGACAGTAAATCGACATACATAATAGAGAATTTAAGGAACTGAAAGTTCCTCAGACTTAGCTTCCACAATGGGCCTTGCCCAGATAGTAGACGGAGGCACAAGTGACCGAACAACAGTGTAGCAAACGGTGGTTTGACTACACCAATGTGCCACCAACAGGCAGGCAATCAGTTTCTTAAATATTCTCACTAAAAACGAAATTACATAAAAAAATCTAGACAGTAAATCGACATACATAATAGAGAATTTAAGGAACTGAAAGTTCCTCAGACTTAGCTTCCACAATGGGCCTTGCCCAGACAGTAGACAGAGGCACAAGTGACCGAACAACAGTGTAGCAAACGATGGTTTGACTACACCAATGTGCCACCAACAGGCAGGCAATCAGTTTCTTAAATATTCTCACTAGAAACGAAATTACATAAAAAAATCTAGACAGTAAATCGACATACATAATAGAGAATTTAAGGAACTGAAAGTTCCTCAGACTTAGCTTCCACAATGGGTCTTGCCCAGACAGTAGACAGAGGCACAAGTGACCGAACAACAGTGTAGCAAACGATGGTTTGACTACACCAATGTGCCACCAACAGGCAGGCAATCAGTTTCTTAAATATTCTCACTAAAAACGAAATTACATAAAAAAATCTAGACAGTAAATCGACATACATAAAAGAGAATTTAAGGAACTGAAAGTTCCTCAGACTTAGCTTCCACAATGGGCCTTGCCCAGACAGTAGACAGAGGCACAAGTGACCGAACAACAGTGTAGCAAACGATGGTTTGACTACACCAATGTGCCACCAACAGGCAGGCAATCAGTTTCTTAAATATTCTCACTAAAAACGAAATTACATAAAAAAATCTAGACAGTAAATCGACATACATAATAGAGAATTTAAGGAACTGAAAGTTCCTCAGACTTAGCTTCCACAATGGGCCTTGCCCAGACAGTAGACAGAGGCACAAGTGACCGAACAACAGTGTAGCAAACGATGGTTTGACTACACCAATGTGCCACCAACAGGCAGGCAATCAGTTTCTTAAATATTCTCACTAAAAACGAAATTACATAAAAAAATCTAGACAGTAAATCGACATACATAAAAGAGAATTTAAGGAACTGAAAGTTCCTCAGACTTAGCTTCCACAATGGGCCTTGCCCAGACAGTAGACAGAGGCACAAGTGACCGAACAACAGTGTAGCAAACGATGGTTTGACTACACCAATGTGCCACCAACAGGCAGGCAATCAGTTTCTTAAATATTCTCACTAAAAACGAAATTACATAAAAAAATCTAGACAGTAAATCGACATACATAATAGAGAATTTAAGGAACTGAAAGTTCCTCAGACTTAGCTTCCACAATGGGCCTTGCCCAGATAGTAGACGGAGGCACAAGTGACCGAACAACAGTGTAGCAAACGGTGGTTTGACTACACCAATGTGCCACCAACAGGCAGGCAATCAGTTTCTTAAATATTCTCACTAAAAACGAAATTACATAAAAAAATCTAGACAGTAAATCGACATACATAAAAGAGAATTTAAGGAACTGAAAGTTCCTCAGACTTAGCTTCCACAATGGGCCTTGCCCAGACAGTAGACAGAGGCACAAGTGACCGAACAACAGTGTAGCAAACGATGGTTTGACTACACCAATGTGCCACCAACAGGCAGGCAATCAGTTTCTTAAATATTCTCACTAAAAACGAAATTACATAAAAAAATCTAGACAGTAAATCGACATACATAAAAGAGAATTTAAGGAACTGAAAGTTCCTCAGACTTAGCTTCCACAATGGGCCTTGCCCAGACAGTAGACAGAGGCACAAGTGACCGAACAACAGTGTAGCAAACGATGGTTTGACTACACCAATGTGCCACCAACAGGCAGGCAATCAGTTTCTTAAATATTCTCACTAAAAACGAAATTACATAAAAAAATCTAGACAGTAAATCGACATACATAAAAGAGAATTTAAGGAACTGAAAGTTCCTCAGACTTAGCTTCCACAATGGGCCTTGCCCAGATAGTAGACGGAGGCACAAGTGACCGAACAACAGTGTAGCAAACGATGGTTTGACTACACCAATGTGCCACCAACAGGCAGGCAATCAGTTTCTTAAATATTCTCACTAAAAACGAAATTACATAAAAAAATCTAGACAGTAAATCGACATACATAAAAGAGAATTTAAGGAACTGAAAGTTCCTCAGACTTAGCTTCCACAATGGGCCTTGCCCAGATAGTAGACGGAGGCACAAGTGACCGAACAACAGTGTAGCAAACGATGGTTTGACTACACCAATGTGCCACCAACAGGCAGGCAATCAGTTTCTTAAATATTCTCACTAAAAACGAAATTACATAAAAAAATCTAGACAGTAAATCGACATACATAAAAGAGAATTTAAGGAACTGAAAGTTCCTCAGACTTAGCTTCCACAATGGGCCTTGCCCAGACAGTAGACAGAGGCACAAGTGACCGAACAACAGTGTAGCAAACGATGGTTTGACTACACCAATGTGCCACCAACAGGCAGGCAATCAGTTTCTTAAATATTCTCACTAAAAACGAAATTACATAAAAAAATCTAGACAGTAAATCGACATACATAATAGAGAATTTAAGGAACTGAAAGTTCCTCAGACTTAGCTTCCACAATGGGCCTTGCCCAGATAGTAGACGGAGGCACAAGTGACCGAACAACAGTGTAGCAAACGGTGGTTTGACTACACCAATGTGCCACCAACAGGCAGGCAATCAGTTTCTTAAATATTCTCACTAAAAACGAAATTACATAAAAAAATCTAGACAGTAAATCGACATACATAAAAGAGAATTTAAGGAACTGAAAGTTCCTCAGACTTAGCTTCCACAATGGGCCTTGCCCAGACAGTAGACAGAGGCACAAGTGACCGAACAACAGTGTAGCAAACGATGGTTTGACTACACCAATGTGCCACCAACAGGCAGGCAATCAGTTTCTTAAATATTCTCACTAAAAACGAAATTACATAAAAAAATCTAGACAGTAAATCGACATACATAAAAGAGAATTTAAGGAACTGAAAGTTCCTCAGACTTAGCTTCCACAATGGGCCTTGCCCAGACAGTAGACAGAGGCACAAGTGACCGAACAACAGTGTAGCAAACGATGGTTTGACTACACCAATGTGCCACCAACAGGCAGGCAATCAGTTTCTTAAATATTCTCACTAAAAACGAAATTACATAAAAAAATCTAGACAGTAAATCGACATACATAATAGAGAATTTAAGGAACTGAAAGTTCCTCAGACTTAGCTTCCACAATGGGCCTTGCCCAGACAGTAGACAGAGGCACAAGTGACCGAACAACAGTGTAGCAAACGATGGTTTGACTACACCAATGTGCCACCAACAGGCAGGCAATCAGTTTCTTAAATATTCTCACTAAAAACGAAATTACATAAAAAAATCTAGACAGTAAATCGACATACATAAAAGAGAATTTAAGGAACTGAAAGTTCCTCAGACTTAGCTTCCACAATGGGCCTTGCCCAGATAGTAGACGGAGGCACAAGTGACCGAACAACAGTGTAGCAAACGATGGTTTGACTACACCAATGTGCCACCAACAGGCAGGCAATCAGTTTCTTAAATATTCTCACTAAAAACGAAATTACATAAAAAAATCTAGACAGTAAATCGACATACATAAAAGAGAATTTAAGGAACTGAAAGTTCCTCAGACTTAGCTTCCACAATGGGCCTTGCCCAGACAGTAGACAGAGGCACAAGTGACCGAACAACAGTGTAGCAAACGATGGTTTGACTACACCAATGTGCCACCAACAGGCAGGCAATCAGTTTCTTAAATATTCTCACTAAAAACGAAATTACATAAAAAAATCTAGACAGTAAATCGACATACATAATAGAGAATTTAAGGAACTGAAAGTTCCTCAGACTTAGCTTCCACAATGGGCCTTGCCCAGACAGTAGACGGAGGCACAAGTGACCGAACAACAGTGTAGCAAACGGTGGTTTGACTACACCAATGTGCCACCAACAGGCAGGCAATCAGTTTCTTAAATATTCTCACTAAAAACGAAATTACATAAAAAAATCTAGACAGTAAATCGACATACATAATAGAGAATTTAAGGAACTGAAAGTTCCTCAGACTTAGCTTCCACAATGGGCCTTGCCCAGATAGTAGACGGAGGCACAAGTGACCGAACAACAGTGTAGCAAACGGTGGTTTGACTACACCAATGTGCCACCAACAGGCAGGCAATCAGTTTCTTAAATATTCTCACTAAAAACGAAATTACATAAAAAAATCTAGACAGTAAATCGACATACATAAAAGAGAATTTAAGGAACTGAAAGTTCCTCAGACTTAGCTTCCACAATGGGCCTTGCCCAGACAGTAGACAGAGGCACAAGTGACCGAACAACAGTGTAGCAAACGATGGTTTGACTACACCAATGTGCCACCAACAGGCAGGCAATCAGTTTCTTAAATATTCTCACTAAAAACGAAATTACATAAAAAAATCTAGACAGTAAATCGACATACATAAAAGAGAATTTAAGGAACTGAAAGTTCCTCAGACTTAGCTTCCACAATGGGCCTTGCCCAGATAGTAGACGGAGGCACAAGTGACCGAACAACAGTGTAGCAAACGATGGTTTGACTACACCAATGTGCCACCAACAGGCAGGCAATCAGTTTCTTAAATATTCTCACTAAAAACGAAATTACATAAAAAAATCTAGACAGTAAATCGACATACATAAAAGAGAATTTAAGGAACTGAAAGTTCCTCAGACTTAGCTTCCACAATGGGCCTTGCCCAGATAGTAGACGGAGGCACAAGTGACCGAACAACAGTGTAGCAAACGGTGGTTTGACTACACCAATGTGCCACCAACAGGCAGGCAATCAGTTTCTTAAATATTCTCACTAAAAACGAAATTACATAAAAAAATCTAGACAGTAAATCGACATACATAAAAGAGAATTTAAGGAACTGCAAGTCCCTGAGACTTAGCTTCCACAATGGGCCTTGCCCAGACAGTAGACGGAGGCACAAGTGACCGAACAACAGTCTAGCAAACGATGGTTTGACTACACCAATGTGTTGCTAATTGTTTAAATAAAAAACAAGCAACTCAGTTACGGCGTCACTAACACAATTATTGCGTAACCCTGTGCGGTGTGCAGAACACGTGTTGGTCGGTCCACAGTCTGCACAAGACCCACAGCCACCGCAATAGAGGAATACTGCCAAGCTGCGACGCCAAAGTCCGTAATGCAAAGGCATCAGTCGACAGCAGAAAATGCTCAAAAAGTAACTGATTCAATTAGCAAATGCGCTTTCAGGTGGTTGGCACGCAACAATTAACGTGCCCGAAACCTCAAATTCGCGTAACTGTGGAAATACCACCGCCGAGTACAACTTCATTTCCCAAGATGCGACGGCACTGTGCTCCAGGATGCGCACTTACGCACGCACTGGCCGCGTCGCATGGAAATCAGCAGGTCCCTTCCTAACGTAGAGGCAAGTACTTAACAAGGTGGCCTACTTTGCCTGATGCGTGCGACTCAAGGCAGTTCGCAAACCACCAACGGACTAAGGACCACTGTCCTTGAGCCAGCGTCATACCAAGTCCGTTAGACGCTCTCTCACACTAAAGTGATACATGGAAATCACTCAACCCACGCCTCACACCAGCAATGACATGCGAAGGTACATTTCTGCGCAGCGTAGCAGGTCGTACCTGCTACCGGCCCCTCCTTCTCTCCTCAGCGGCGCTAGAGGAACTCACTTTCTCGGCACTCAGCTCCGGGGGACACTGCCGCCAGGGCGCGCATGGCGGTCAGCACTGCTATGAACGATAGCGGCCGTTGTTCAAATCCCGCAGACAATGAGCAGTCGGCTTACGGGAAGGAAAGAATTATAGTGCACACCCTTAATGGAGCAATGGGCCGATTGGTGATCCGTAGGCTACGCCATATATGAATAGTTCACTTGACGATGGTAGGAACAATAGATGTACAAAAATATAAAAGTACCAATGATATTAGAGTATGTGACAAAATCGTTGAAGATGACGGGCACAGTAGGTACATAGATACGAAATGGAAGGCTCAACATTGCGCGCGAGGGACAGTAGAATCAAACTAATAGGAAAAGTGATGATAAAGGGAAATATCAAAATGAAACGAACTGAAAGTAGCAATGTACAAAGAAGCCTGTGTTAAGATAAACATCTACTTTGCAGTCAACAGGTGTTCTGCTTCTTATGAAGCAGACAAAACTCTGGGTGTTATTGCATTTACTAGAGTTCTTGCCAGTACCGTGTAAGTGAATTGCTCTGTAATAAGGGGAGGGTCTTACTTTGGGCCACTGATTTTGAGAAAGTTTTAAAGGAAAATAAAGAGACACATGTTTCCGCTTTTTGTTAGTCACCCCAAGTTTTGGAGGAAATCTAGGTCGAAAATGATGACAAAAAATCGTATTTTCAATGCTACACAACGAAAAATTGTTTAAAAACTAACATTATTATAAGTATAATACGGGGTCCACAGTTAATGATGTTTGTGTCATTAATATTTTTGTGTTTCCATGCTCTAACTTGGGAACCCGTCATTCTACATGTCTAGCACATGAGGTCAGCGTTCGAGCGGTCGAGCGGTCAGTACATAACACTACCAAACTTCCGATTCGATTTCTGGTCATGGTTTCTTTCATTCGATATTTCTTCGGTATATCTGATAACATTGTGGAAATCGGAATGCTTTTCATTTCTTTTTTTCGAAGTAAAACTTCGAGAGGTGTGATTCATAATAAATAAGTATATCTAATAATTGATCAGCTAGAACATTATGATCACTGACCTACTATCAATATAAACCCGACCAAGCGGGTAACAGCGTCACCCGAAGATGAATGACTGCTAGTCAGACACACGCACGGTGTATGTAGTATGAGTGAGCTTGCTGTCCGTGTGTAGAGTGGGGAAGGCGCGCGATCTAAGTTTGTCCGATGGCAGATTGTGATGGACCGGAGGCTCGGCACGAACGTGTCGGAAAATGCACGACCTATCGGTAGTTAGAGGAGTGTTGCTGTGAGTGTCTTCAACACGTGGTGAAACCATGGTGAAAGTACGTCCAGACGTCGTGGGGTTGGGCGGCCACTCCTCAATACGGATGTCAGACGATGCAGGCTGGGGAGACTGGTAAAACAGAACTGGTGGCGAATTGTGGCGGAACTATTATCAGACGTTAATGTTGGTCAGAGTAAAGGTGTGTCTGAATACACAGTGCATCGAACATTCCTAAAGATGGCCTCCGCAGCCGACTATCCATGCACAAGCAAATGTGAACACCACGACGTCGGCAGCTACGATTGAAATGGGCAAGTGACCGTCAGGAATGGACGTTGGAGCAGTGGCAGAGCCTGGATGGGCTGAAGAGTCCCAATACTTTTTTCGTCATGCCGATGGGAGGACGCGAATCCGTCGTCTTCCAGGGGCACTGCTCAGTGACACCAGTACTACGAGACGGAGACAAGCTGACGGCGGCTCCATTATGCTCTGGGTAACATTCACGTCGGCGTCCATGGGTCCAGCGGCGCTCTTGTAATGCACCACGACGGCCATGAAATATTGTGCACTGGTTGCAGACCCGGAACACCCCTTCACGAAGATAACGTTTCCCGACGGCAGTGGCATTTTTCAACAAGATAATGTGCCATGTCACAAGGGCAGGGGTGTGATGGAGTAGTTCGAGGAACACAGTGGCGAGTTCCAATTGATGTGCTGAGCCCTTATCTCGCGAGGTATGAACCCGATCGAAAGCATCTGGTATGTTACTGAACGTGGCTCCAGAGCTCATTGCCCCTGTCACCGGAATTTACGGGAGTTAAATGACTTCTGTATGCAGAAGTGACGCCAACTCCCTCCAGCGACCTACCAAGGCCTTATTGCTTCCTTCTTTACCACGACGCGTCACCTCTGTTATCCGTGCCAAAGGTGGAAACTGGCTAATAGGTAGGTGGTCATAATATTCCGGCTGATCAGGGTGTATTGATAGTTATTTGCATCGTGATACAATGTACAAAAATACATCGAAAATATTTTATTGCTTAATCCTGACTGATAGTGTATTCGTAAGTGTTCTCGCAGTGAGTTTGGGTGAAATTAATCGTAGAAAGAGGAAAAACATAAATATCTCTCGCACAGTGCAAAACACATGAACGAAATTTCGCCTCATTGACATGTTTTCCGGTACACTGTTCTGATTCACGTTGCTAACAACAGAACTCTCAGATACCAAATTGGATGCGTACTAAGCATATGAAAGAATATCTTGAAAGGGAGACAAGGACAACTGGTTATTTTACCAACGCATGAATTTTAATAGCGTCTGTCCTATCTTGTAATCCGCTACTCTGCCGTGATGGCACTTGATTTTGAAGTCATACGATAGGCGGGAAAAGTACAATTTCGATGGCATCACTTTCAAGATGCAGGTTGGCTGAGCATCATCATCTACGAAAGTTCTGTCGTGGAGCGTCATGTATCGCATGTACTTATTTGGTTTTTAATCAGTCCTCCAGAGGTTTAACTTCCAAAAAAGAAAGGTATTCCGGTTATCAGAAATTTATAATATACACCGAAAAAAAGTCGAATGAAAAAGAAATGCATTGACCGCTTTTTTTCCCTTCATTTTGTTCGTCATGGTCGTCGGAATTTAGTTCTGGTGAACGTCACGTAACACCCCTTCAAGCTCATAGTTGAATACCTCATTCACTTTGTTTCTTCTTTTTTTCTTTTATTACAGATGGCAGCCCCATGAACCATGGACGTTGCCATTGGTGGGGAGGCTTGCGTTCCTCAACGATACAGATGGCCGTACCGTAGGTGCAACCAGAACGGAGGGGTATCTGTTGAGAGGCCAGACAAACGTGTGGTTCCTGAAGAGGGGCAGCAGCCTTTTCAGTAGTTGCAGGGGCAACAGTCTGGATGATTGACTGATCTGGCCCTGCAACACTAACCAAAACGGCCTTGCTGTGATGGTACTGCGAACGGCTGAAAGCAAGGGGAAACTACAGCTGTTATTTTTCCCGAGGGCATGCAGCTTTACTGTATGGATAAATGATGATGGCGTCCTCTTGGGTAAAATATTCCGGAGGTAAAATAGTCCCCCATTCGGATCTCCGGGCAGGGAATACTCAAGGGGACGTCGTTTTCAGGAGAAAGAAAACTGGCGTTCTACGGATCGGAGCGTGGAATGTCAGATCCCTTAATCGGGCAGGTAGGTTAGAAAATTTAAAAAGGGAAATGGATAGGTTGAAGTTAGATATAGTGGGAATTAGTGAAGTTCGCTGGCAGGAGGAACAAGACTTTAGGTCAGGTGAATACACGGTTATAAATACAAAATCAAATAGGGATAATGCAGGAGTAGGTTTAATAATGAATAAAAAAATAGGAGTACGGGTAAGCTACTACCAACAGCATAGTGAACGCATTATTGTGGCCAAGATAGACACGAAGCCCATGCCTACTACAGTAGTACAAGTTTATATGCCAACTAGCACTGCAGATGATGAAGAAATTGATGAAATGTATGACGAGATAAAAGAAATTATTTAGGTAGTGAAGGGAGACGAAGATTTAATAGTCATGGGTGACTGGAATTCGAGACTGGAAAAGGTATAGAAGGAAACATAGTGGGTGAATATGGACTGGGGGAGAGAAATGAAAGAGGAAGCCGTCGGGTAGAATTTTGCACAGACCATAACTTAATCATAGATAACACTTGGTTCAAGAATCATAAAAGAAGATTTTATACATGGAAGAATCCTGGAGATACTAGAAGGTATCAGATGGATTATATAATGATAAGACAGAGATTTAGGAACCAGGTTTTAAATTGTAAGATATTTCCAGGGGCAGATGTGGACTCTGACCACAATCTATTGGCTATGAACTGTAGATTAAAACTGAAGAAACTGCAAAAAGGTGGGAATTTAAGGAGATGGGACCTGGATAAACTGACTAAACCAGAATTTCAGGGAGAGCATAGGGGAATAATTGACAGGAATGGGGGAAGGAAAGACAGCAGAAGAAGAATGGATAACTCTGAGGGATGAAGTAGTGAAGTCAGCAGAGGATCAAGTAGGTAAAAAGATGAGGGCTAATAGAAATCCTTGGGTAACAGAAGAAATATTGTATTTAATTGATGGAAGGAGAAAATATAAAAACGCAGTAAATGAAGTAGGCAAAAGGGAATACAAACGTCTCAAAAATGAGATCGACGGGAAGTGCAAAATGGCTAAGCAGGGATGGCTAGAGGACAAATGTAAGGATGTAGAGGCTTATCTCACTAGGGGTAAGATAGATACTGCCTACAGGAAAATTAAAGAGACCTTTGGAGAAAAGAGAGCCACTTGTATGAATATCAAGAGCTCAGATGGAAACCCAGTTCTAAGCAAAGAAGGGAAAGTAGACAGGTGGAGTGAGTATATAGAGGGTCTATACAGGGGCAATGTACTTGAGGACAATATTATGGAAATGGAAGGGGATGTAGATGAAGATGAAATGGGAGATACGATACTGCGTGAAGAGTTTGACAGAACACTGAAAGACCCCGGGCCCCGGGAGTAGACAACATTCCATTGGAACTACTGACGGCCTTGGGAGAGCCAGTCCTGACAAAACCATCTGGTGAGCAAGATGTATGAGACAGGTGAAATACCCTCAGACTTCAAGAAGAATATTCCAATCCCAAAAAAAGCAGGTGTTGACAGATGTGAAAATTACCGAACTATCAGTTTAATAAGTCACAGCTGCAAAATACTAACGTGAATTCTTTACAGACCAATGGAAAAACTGGTAGAAGCCGACCTCTGCGAAGATCAGTTTGGATTCCGCAGAAAAGTTGGAACACGTGAGGCAATACTGACCCTACGACTTATCTTAGAAAATAGATTAAGGAAAGGCAAACCTACATTTCTAGCATTTTTAGACTTGGAGAAAGCTTTTGACAATTTTGACTGGAATACTCTCTTTCAAATTCTACAGGTGGCAGGGGTAAAATACAGAGAGCGAAAGGCTATTTACAATTTGTACAGAAACCAGATGGCAGTTATAAGAGTCGAGGGGCATGAAAAGGAAGCAGCGGTTAGGAAGGGAGTGAGACAGGGTTGTAGCCTCTCCCCGATGTTATTCAATCTCTATATTGAGCAAGCAGTAAAGGAAACAAAAGAATAATTCGGAGTTGGTATTAAAATCCATGGAGAAGAAATAAAAACTTTGAGGTTCACCGACGACATTGTAATTCTGTCTGAGATAGCAAAGGACGTGGAAGAGCAGTTGAACGGATTGGACAGTGTCTTGAAAGGAGGATATAAGATGAACATCAACAAAAGCAAAACGAGGATGATGGAATGTAGTCGAATTAAGTCGGGTGATGCTGAGGGAATTAGATTAGGAAATGAGACACTTTAAGTA
Organism: Schistocerca piceifrons; assembly: GCF_021461385.2. Classification (NCBI taxonomy): domain Eukaryota; kingdom Metazoa; phylum Arthropoda; class Insecta; order Orthoptera; family Acrididae; genus Schistocerca; species Schistocerca piceifrons. Next base: position 418,627,121 of record NC_060139.1, on the reverse strand, counting down.
GTAAAGGAGTTTTGCTATTTGGGGAGAAAAATAACTGATGATGATCGAAGTAGAGAGGATATAAAATGTAGACTGGCAATGGCAAGGAAAGCGTTTCTGAAGAAGAAAAATTTGTTAACATCGAGTATAGATTTAAGTTTCAGGAAGTCGTTTCTGAAAGCATTTGTATGGAGTGTAGCTATGTATGGAAGTGAAACATGGACGATAAACAGTTTGGACAAGAAGAGAGTAGAAGCTTTCGAAATGTGATGCTACAGAAGAATGCTGAAGATTAGGTGGGTAGATCACATAACTAATGAACAGGTACTGAATAGAATTGGGGAGAAGAGGAGTTTGTGGCTCAACTTGACAAGAAGAAAGGACCCATTGGTAGGACATGTTCTGAGGCATCAAGGGATCACAAATTTAGCATTGGAGGGCAGCGTGGAAGGTAAAAATCGTAGAGGGAGACCAAGAGATGAATACACTAAGCAGATTCAGAAGGATGTAGGTTGCAGTAAGTACTGGGAGATGAAGAAGCTTGCACAGGATAGAGTAGCATGGAGAGCTGCATTAAACCAGTCTCAGGACTGAAGACAACAAAACAACAACAACAACAACAGATGGCAGCCACCCCTCTGACCGAACACGCTGAGCTACCGTGCCGGTAACGCTCCACCGCCGATCTCGCTCTTCTAGATACAAAGAATTACACAGGTACCCAAGCTACAGCATGAAAATACAAAAACATCAGTAACTTGAATAACATTAACTTTGGACTCCATATCATACTGTAAAAACTGGTTGCTTTTAGACGATATTTCTATGTATAGCATTGAAAATACGATTTTTCGTCATAAAATTTAACTCGATTTTTTAAAAAACAAGGGAGTGTCTAGAAGCCAAAATGGTCTCTCTTTATTTCTCAACACAGAACGTCTCTGCAAAACTTGGTCAGAATCGATGACCAGCTGTCGGACCCTCCTCTTGTAAGTAAGAGTTCTTTGAAAAGAGGACAGTTTCATTTTCACCTTACCTACATTAAGAGGACCTAAATTACTAATTACATAGAAACTAAGGTAATTTAGGTTACTTTATTGATTAGTATTCTTTCATTCTTGTGATAACGGTTTCACGTGCAATGAATCATCTTATTTTACGAACATACTTCCAGTTCAGGTAGATAGAAAGAAAGTGTACTCTTGGCAAATTTAGGGTCTTCACTTTCATGGTAATCGCTTTTTGGAAGATGGAAGCATCATAACGTACATCATGTTCTCACAACAAAATCCTTCGAGAAATCTCGACCTCGGATTGAGATGCTTGTAAAAATTACAAGATTAAAGTTTTATGAGCGCACAAAAAGAGCAAATCACGAAATTAAATTTCTTTGCGGCTATGATGCTTGAGGGAGATTAATTGCGGTTGATGAATACGAGCCTGAAATGACAAACAGAACGTAAAACGGCAAGCTTCAGATAAAATCGTTGATGGTACTCAAGTACCGGTTATCCTGAAAATAATGGGGGAAAGATGCAGCATGATTAAAAAGGAAGAATGTTACGAGTTAGCAGCTCAGAACTTCAGTTCGGTAGTGCGTCCTGAGCATGTGTTACATTAGTTTAATGCAACAGTTGCGATACCTTGGCGACAAAAGATCCTTACTGATTATTTATAGCTCCGAAGATAGAGTTTCTGTAAGCCTAAAGACTAAGAGTCAAGACAGTAATATTTTATGCACGTTCTTGGCGGTAAAATATCAGCCTACGAATAATATTGCATATTTTATCTTCTAAAAGCTCGCTAGACAATTTGCTCAGTTTGCTACGTTTGAAACTACGTTAAAAAATCAATGTTGAAAAACAAATGACGCTGTTATACGTGGTTAAGATTGTGCGGTTGGCATTATGTAGCTTCATAAGTGAAAACGAGGCCCACAGAAGATAAGACATACGTGTCAAAACGTATATTGATAAATAATAAGTAAAACAGAAAATCATCGTGTTTGGCAAAAAAGCAGACTTTTAAAAATAAAATTTAATTCTCAAGCCCGAAACAAAGGCAACAGGCAACGGCTTCGCTTGAAATTGGAACCAATTTTATTTGCTCTACTACATATTTCTGTGATGAGAGGCATACAATGAATTTGTGTGACAGGTGGATATGGTGAGGTGACAAATTAGAAAGGTGACTATATGAACTGGGAGCCTTGAAGGACAGTAAAATTTCTGCCCCAGAAAGCAACGTGCAAATTTCTCGACGGGACACACATATGACGTTGATATCAATAAATGGCAATTTTTGTTGCCTACAGACGTAGTGGAGTAGGAAAGAATTGTCGCGTCTCAGAAAGAAGAACACTATACATTTTACGTGAAAATTTGCCGCGAAGGTGTTTTCTGGATTCCAACAGGAGTTCGTCAGACTGACTGGCTTGAAAATATGTCAAAAATAATACGAAAGAATTCCGGTGAAGCTGGATGAAAGTATACGTGAGAAGACACCTAATTATAAAAGAAATCGTGTGTCATCAAGACAAGGTAACTACCTACCAAAGTGTTTTGACAAAGGGAAGCTGAGGGAGTTCAGCAACGAATGGTAACATGCGATCTATTGAACAGATTTTGTAACACTTCAGTTCTGTCTATTTGTGTATCTAATAGAAAACGTCTTGAATCGAAGGTGAAGTTACGGTAGCCGCCACAGAATGTTTTGTACAGTTTACAGAATATTACTTCAGTGATGAAATCTGCTCACTGGAAACAATGTGGAGAAAGTGCATTGTCCTAAATGGTCGAAAATTAAGTGCAATTTTGTAATAAATAAGATTCGTTTGTATGTGTTTGACCTAAATAAATACAGTCTCTTGCAGCCACGTTGAGATATGTTCGTGTTACACTCGTAAAATTTAAAAGTCCATACAGTACTCGTCTCACTGTAATTTAAATAGAGTCCCGATCCCAGATACTCCTATGGGCACCGTAATGACACCAGAGGATATGAAGTTAGTAGGCAGATGAATACATAACATCGCAAACACCAAATTTCTGACCAAATGCAACAACCATACGTCATCATTCCGAACAAAGATGTTCGTAACTGATCTGTTACTGTCTGTTCCGATGCTACTTGGTACACATGACTTCTGTTCTCTGATTCACGAGAAGTTGCAATGTTATCAACGGCGGCGTTTCTGAGTCTGATTAACATTCAGTCTTTCAGGTAATCCATTGTTCTGCCTGGTGGAGGCTAGTGGCCGGGTTCTTGTGGCAGTTATTTGCTAAAAGCGGAAGGACTGCCGCCTTGAAGTTGACAAATACTGTTGTCCAACTCGTCGCAAATTTCTGCTCTCTCTGTGGCGGTTTGGGAGCTACATTTGTCGACTGCCTCTCCGTTAATAGACAGACCATCCGTTGGAACGACAGGTCGTCTGTAATCTAACATGGTATCTGTTGTTTTGTAGCTAACATTCAGAAAACTTTTTATGTGTTTCTCCAGCACTAATTAACTTTTGCTTTCCTCTATGGCCAGAAAAAGCAGAAGTTATGTTTGAGATACGATCATACAATCGGAGTAGTGCTAATCTGTACGCGACACTTACTTCCAACATAATTTCATTTCTTGCGACGTATAATGCGTCGTACGTGGTTTTGCATTACATAAAACACCAGAACTGATTACACTCAATTCACCTGATACATCAACATCTACCTACATCCGCCGCAAGCTACCGTGTGATGTATGCCGCAGGGCACCACGTACTTCTAGTAGCCATCACTTTTCCTGTTCCACTTGCAAATGGAGTCAGGGACAAATGACTATCCATATGTCTCTGTATGAGTCCTAATTTCTCCTGTCCTCGCTGTCCCTACGCGAAACATGCTCTTACGTTGGCGGCAGTAGAATCTTCCTGCAGTCAGCTGAAAATGCCTATTCTCGAAATTTTCTCAATAGTGTTTTGCGAAGATAGCATCGTCTCACCTCCATGGATTTCCGTTTGAGGTCACGAAGCATCTCTGTAACACTCACTCGTTGCTCGAACCTACCGCTGACGAATCTGTCAGCACACTTCTGAACTGCTTATATGTCATCCTTTAATTCGACCACATGGGGAGTCTGAACACTCGAGAAGCACAAAAACGGGTCGTGTATACGTTCTATACTCTCCTGTGTAGATGATATAGGCTTTGCTAAAACTCTCCCAAGAAATCGAAGTCGACAATTCGCCGTCCCTACTATCGTCGTTACGTGCTCTTTCCACTTCATATCGCCTTGAAACGTTACGTCTAGATATTTAATTGACGTGACTTAGTCAAGTAATATTCAGCTACACCTACTCGAACATTACAGGACTGTTTCCCCCACTCATTTACAAAAACTTACGTTTTTATACATTCAGAGCAAGCTGCCATTCGTCACATCATATATAAATTCTAAGTCATTCTGTATTATTCCACAGTCACATAACTACAAGACTCTCCCATATACTACAGCCTTTACAGCAAATAGTCTCAGATTGCTGATCTTACTGTCCGTCTGATCGTTTATGTACATAAAGAATGAGAGCGTTCCTGTCATATTTCTCCACTGCACGTCTGACGATAACCCTGTCTGTGACGCATACTCGCCTTCGAGGACTGCGTAGTGGGCTCTATTACGTAAGTATTTGAGCCACTCACGTATCTGCCAATCTACTCGGTATGCTTGGACTAACGTTAACAGACTGCAGTCGTGTACGGTATCAAAGGCTTTCCGGAGAACTAGGAATATGGAATATGGAATCTGCGTGTTGCCTTTCATCCATGATTCACATGATATCAACTGAAAAGGACAATTTGAGTTTCGTAAGATGGATGCTTTCTAAATCCGTGCCGCTTTCTGGACTAAAACTTCTGTGTCTCAAGGAAACGTACTATATTAGAACACTTTGGAGAGCTGTGCAGCTAACCAATGTTAAGGATATGAGTCTGTAAGTTTTGAGGCCCCTTTTCTTACACATCTTATATTCAGTAGTCACCTACGTTTTTTACAGTCGCTTGGGACTTTGGCTGGGCGAGAGAATCGCGACAGATGTAAACTAAGTAAGGAACCAGTGCCTTAGAATGCTCTCTGTAAACTCGAGTTGCAATTCCTTCTGGACATGGTTAATTGTTTATTTTCAATTCTTTCAGTTGCTTTCAACGCCAGGCATACCTATTTACATGTCTTACGTATGTCTGTGCGTCGGTTAGACCAGGGGTCTCCAAACTACGGCCCGCGGGCCGAAACCGGCCCGCGAGGGCCGGCAAACCGGCCCGCGTTAGCTGGCCGGACATCCCCGGTATCCGGCCCGCCAAATATTTGAGGTGGTACCTGTACTGCCAACAATTGAGTTTCGAGGCCTATCGCGACCAATACACCGCGACAATGTCGGATTTTGAGATTTCGTTAACTTTGCAGGACGCTTTCGTGAAGAATTTGCAGTGACATACTTTTTTGTCGGTGAAATTCGGCAGAATAAAATACGCCAGAATTTCGGTCAGGTACGTCCACCAATCAAAATTATGTAATTAAATAAAAATCGTAGTTCGTTTCAGTGCTAGCTATTCCCACAACCTTAGATTTTTGCGATTTCATCTTTCCTTTAGCTTTACATTACGGTGGAGTGCTAGGGTGCTTTAATCCCACTACGTAGATCTTGGCCCTTATCACTTCGTGGAGGAGTCAATGTGGCCCGCGGACGAAAAAGTTTGGAGACCCCTGGGTTAGATGATGGTATGTCTGTATGATCCTTTTCGATGACTTCTAAATGGTGGAATTTCTCTCCTAGTCATTAGTTGCCTTTGGTGTAGGACGTTTAGTCTTTTTCATTTTACAAGTATTTTTCTTTTCAAACGTGGACGGTAGGTACCTTGTAAGTGTGGCTATCTTTACGAATAATTATAGCCATACATATTATAAAATGGATGCACGTACGTACGCGTATGTATGTATGTATGTTCCACATCTCCTCCTAAGTCAATGGACCGATTTCAATGAAACTTGGTACACATATCACTTAGTGTATGGAGAGCATCGCTGTAGGCTAGAACAATCTGCTTATCAAAGGGGTGCGGGTGGGGATGAAAAAGCTGTGTAAGCCACGACTTGCGAATACCCATATTTTAGTTACCTAGTATCTGAGAATCAGAGTACTTAGAGACTTGGATCAAACCTTATACTTAATTCCAAACCATTACGAAACTTTTTCTCGTTAACGTCCCTATCAAAATGACGAAAGGGAAAAACGTTTATAGCTCACTACATTTTTGTTAATCATGCAGTAAACTACCTCATGAAACATGACGTTTTAGTATTAATTATATTCGCGACACATTTTGCACACAATATTCTCGTATCCCATTGAATGTAGCAGAAAAAATATGTCACTGTATGACACAAAGTTCAGCAGATGTCACGCCATTAATGCATGAAAAACTGTCACCTCATGAATGACGTTTAAATTTATTCTATCGTTGCTACTAACTCTATTCGCAGAACTTTTCGCATACAATAGGGCCTACCCATATCCGCCGCTGAAAGTACCTACAAAACTACATCATTCTACGACACATACTTCAGGAGATATGACGTCAAATATAGAGATGGGTGAATACCTGCGGCAACATGTATGACGTTTTAATTTATTATTTCTTTACTACTAATTCTGTTCGCAACACATTTTGGAGACAGTATGCTCATATGTCGGTGAATGTTTATCATTGTACAACACATATTTCAGGAGGTAAGGTGTCATAACTACAGAGATACGTGAAAAACTGCCGCACCGTCCATGTTTTATTACTGCTCTATTCACAAAAAAATTCGCAGACAGTAGTCTACTACTGGATTTCCCTGCAAAAATATATTATTTTACAGCAAGACTCAGCGGAGGAGCGCCTCTGAGGATATCCAGTTCAGTCCTGGATGAAACGTCAGGAACAGAAGAGTTTCTTTGACCAAGACCTCACATCACGAAAGTTTTACCAGCAGCTTTGTCAGGCTTTCCAGTAATCTCAAAATATGGCGATTTTTTTTTTCGTTGTCGCGTGGTTTGACGGGCCGCAAATGACTCGGACCGTCAGACTTCCAAGAGACAACTTTCGTCACGGCGCATACACGTACAATAAGATTAGGCATTAACTTTTTTATATATATTATTGTTTAACCGTCGGTAACACCGTCGCACGCAGCTATTTTTATTCTCTGAAAGTCTGTTTCCAGAAACTAGAAAAGAGCCATCAAACAAATACAACGAACTATAAACTACATAATATGTTCTGATTTACACCTCTTCCTACTGGTATTTACAGGGCTCCTTCCACCCCCCCTCCCCTCCAAAAAAAAGACGCCATTTTAACCGTAGATATTGTCGAGAGTCATTTGTGAATATAGATTTCGAGTATGACATTTGGTACACAAAGCGGCGTTTCGTGTCAGTTTACACCGGTCGATAACGCGCCGTTAAAAATAATTAGCGTAGCTGGCAGGCCCTGTTCGCAAAAAAAACCCTTTGTTTCGAGTGATGGATGTGACGATGGTTTCAATAACGTCCGTGACGGTGACGTAACATCCTGGGAAGTGGTATCAGGGTTCAGATTAATGAGAATGCTCTCTCTCACGGTGCTAGTCGTTGGCATTTGACGTTGAGTTACCGGAAGGAGACGGAAATGGGACCTTAGGCTGCCGTGGGGGACTAACTGGCTGCCTAAGTTTGGATACACGCTCGAAACAATGTCCGAAATGTAAAGTAAAACGACTATACGTCCATATATACGTATTATTATTATTGTTAGTTTCTATTTTCCCTTTTAAAGAGCGATTGAACTTGAGTAGTCATGATTTCTTCTTCTTTCTTCGTTCTTCCCAAATTCTCTTCATACGTCCACTGTGTTCTCTCTTCCGTTCTTCCGACCATCTTTTTCCCGTTCTGTTCTCCGTATGTTCTTGTTTAAGTGCGTGTTTCTGTATGATGTTTCTAAATTGTTCTCTATTGTTTATGTTGTCTTGTGTGATCCCCAGTTCTTTAACGTCTTCTTCTGTTTCAGTGATCTACTTTGTCTTGTTTTTGCTCTTGTTTACTATCTCAAAGATTTTCCTTGTGAGCCTGCTTTTATTCATCCTGCGGTGTGTTAGTCAGCGACTATTTAGTGGGCTAACTTACACTTGTCACTCAGTTAGTAGAGAGGATTCGTCTGATAGGTGTTTGTGAATGTTATTAGCTGTAGTAAGAGACATAGGTTTCGTTGATTTTTCGGATGAAAAGAACGTTACTCCATTACTTTAAATAAAGATGGATTGATTCGTGTGATTTATTCTGATGACGAGTTCAACGGGGCTTACAAGTCTGGAAATAAGTATTAGGAATCAAACAATTTCAACGTTCTCACATTATGATGAAAAGATACATCTTTACTTCAAGACAGGGATACTGGTAAAGAAAGGAAGCCGATTTATTGAATTTATATTGTTTTCAATTTTTTTTAATGTGCTTCCTTGGACCACGCTACTCAGCTATACAAAGGTTTATGTAAGTTGTTACTGTTCAATAATACAATAAAGTTCAATAACAGTTCAGTAACGCAATTCAATAGCGCAATGGTTTTACAAGGATTATTGTAATTTGTTGTTATGTGAATGGAGTTTTAGTATTCTGTCTGCCCAATACTTCTTCATTCTTTCAGATATATTCTTTCGTTCTTCGTCTGAGATCACTCTATCTGTAGCCCTTTTCGTTTGTAATCTGGTTTGAATGCCTGTTTCATAATATTTTAATTTTGCATTATGGCCAGGCTATTTCTCTTGTATACGTTTTGGTAATGCCATTTCCTTTGTTCAGTTTTTTGTTCTGTTTTGCCATGATGGTTTCTAATTTAGATTGAAAGTTACGATTTCATCTAAATATTTAAATTTATCATCAATATAGATTTCTTGTTTTCCTATTGTAATTTTGTTGCAAGTGGTGGGTCAGTTACCATACTCTCTGTTTTTTCGAACGATATTCTGAGGCCAATTTTCTGTGCTATGTCTTATAGTGATTTAACTTGTTGCCTCATTTCTTCAACACTGTTGGCTAGGAGAGCAAGTTATTGTTGTGGTCTTCAGTCCAGAGACTGGTTTTACGCAGCTCTCCATTCTACTCTATCCTGTGCAAGCTTCTTCATCTCCCAGTACCTACTACAACCTACATCCTTCTGAATCTGTTTAGTGTATTCATTTCTTGGTCTCCCTCTACGATTTTTACCCTCCACGCTGCCATCCAATACTAAATTTGTGATCCCTTGATGCCTCAGAATATGTCCTACCAACCGATCCCTTCTTCTAGTCAAGTTGTGCCACAAATTTCTCTTCTCTCCAATTCTATTCAACACCTCCTCATTAGTTGTATGATCTACCCACCTAATCTTCAGCATTCTTCTGTAGCACCACATTTCGAAAGCCTCTATTTTCTTCTTGTCTAAACTATTTATCGTCCACGTTTTACTTCCATACATGGCTACAAGCCATACAAATACTTTCAGAACCGACTTCCTGACACTTAAATCTATACTCGATGTTATCAAATTTCTCTTCTTTAGAAACGCTTGCCTTGCCATTGCCAGTCTACATTTTGTATCCTCTCTACTTCGACCATCATTAGTTAGTTTAGCAAAACTCATTTCCTAACTAATTCCCTCAGCATCATCCGATTTAATTCGACTGCATTCCATTATTTTCGATTTGCTTTTGTGGATGTTCATGTTATATCTTCCTTTCAAGACACTGTCCATTCCGTTTAACTGCTCTTCCAGGTCCTTTGCTGTCTCTGACAGAATTACATTGCCGGCCGCAGTGGCCATGCGGTTCTAGGCGCTGCAGTCTGGAGCCGCGCGAACTCTACGGTCGCAGGTTCGAATCCTGCCTCGGGCATGGATATGTGTGATGTCCTTAGGTTAGTTAGGTTTAAGTAGTTCTAAGTTCTAGGGGACTGATGACCAAAGAAGTTAAGCCCCGTAGTGCTCAGAGCCATATGAACAGAATTACATTGCCATCGGCGAACCTTAAAGTTTTTATTTCTTCTCCATGGATTTTAATACCAACTCCGAATTTTTCTTTTGTTTCCTTTACTGCTTGCTCTATATACAGATTGAATAACATCGGGGATAGGCTACAAACCTGTCTCACTCCCTTCCCAACCACTGCTTCCCTTTCATGCCCCTCGACTCTTATAACTGCCGTCTGGTTTCTGTACAAATTGTAAATAGCCTTTCGCTCCCTGTATTTTACTCCTGCCACCTTCAGAATTTGAAAGAGACTATTCCAGTCAACATTGTCAAAAGATTTCTCTAAGTCTACAAATACTCGAAACGTTGGTTTGCCTTTCCTTAATCTATTTTGTAAGATACGTCGTAGGGTCAGTATTGCCTCACGTGTTCCAACATTTCTACGGAATCCAAGCTGATCTTCCCCGAGGTCGGATCCTACCAGTTTTTCCATTCGTGTCAGTGTTTTGCAGCTGTGGCTTATTAAACTGTTAGTTCGGTAATTTTCACATCTGTGAACACCTGCTTTCTTTGGGATTGGAATTATTACATTCTTCTTGAATTCTGAGGGTATTTCGCCTGTCTCATACATCTTGCTCACCAGATGGTAGAGTTTTGTCATGGCTGGCTCTTCTAAAGCTATCAGTAGTTCTAATGTTGTCTACTCCCGGGGCCTTGTATCGACTTAGGTCTTTCAGTGCTCTCAAACTCTTCACGTAAAATCATATCTCCTATTTCATCTTCATCTACATCCTCTTCCATTTCTATAATATTGTCGTCAAGAACATCGTCCTTGCATAGACCCTCTATATATTCCTTCCACCTTTCTACTTTCCCCTCTTTGTTTAGAACTGGGTTTTCATCTGAGCTCTAGATATTCATGTAAGTGGTTCTCTTTTCTCCAAAGGTCTCTTTAATTTTCCTGTAGGCAGTATCTATCTTACCCCTAGTGATATACGCCTCTACATCCTTACATTTGTCCTCTAGCCATCCCTGCTTAGCCATTTTGCACTTCCCGTCGATCTCATTTTTGAGACGTTTGTATTCCTTTTTGCCTGCTTCATTTACTGCATTTTTGTATTTTCTCCTTTCACCAATTAAATTCAATATATCTTCTGTTACCCAAGGATTTCTAGTAGACGTCGTCTTTTACCTACTTGATCCTCTACTGCCTTCACTATTTCATCTCTCAAAGCTACCCATTCCTTTTCTACTGTATTTCCTTTCCCCATTCTTGTCAATCGTTCCCTAATGATCTCCCTGAAACTTTGTACAGCCTCCGATTTAGTCAGTTTATCCACGTCCCATCTCCTTAAATTCCCACCTTTTTGCAGTTTTTTCAGTTTTAACTTACAGTTCGTAACCAATAGATTGTGGTCAGGGTCCATATCTTCCCCTGGAAATGTCTTACAATTTAAAACCTGGTCCCTAAATCTCTGTCTTCCCAGTATCCCCAGTCTTTTTCCATGTATACAGCCTTTTTTCATGATTCCTGAACCAAGTGTTAGATATGATTAAGTTATGCTCTGTGCAAAATTCTACCAGACGGCTTCCTCTTTCCTTTCTTACCCCCAATCCATATTCACCTACCACGTTTCCTTCTCTCCCTTCTCCTACTATCGAATTCCAGTCACTCATGACTATTAAATTTTCATCTCCCTTCGCTATCTGAATAATTTCTTTTGCTTCATCATGTATTTCATCAATCTCTTCGTCATCTGCGGAGATAGTTGGCATATAAACTTGTACTACTGTAGTAGGCGTGGACTTCTTGTCCATCTTGGCCACAATAATGCGTTCACTATGCTGTTTGTAGTAGTTCACCCATATTCATATTTTTTATTCATTATTAACCCTACTCCTCCATTACCCCTATTTGCGAGCAAGATCATTAGCAAATCCCAAGCAGTTCAAAATTATAATATTTTTAGTACTTCCAGTTTTTATGTTTTTGGGTTATCCTTGTACCACTCTCTCATTTTGCATTCCAGTAAATAGTCGCACAGTGATGGCGATAAACGGTCACTTTATCTTAGGCCTGTTTTTGTAAGGAATAGTTTCGAAATATCTCTTCCAAACTACACTTTGATTTGAGGTTGGCTAGAGTAAGTCCTGTTAATTTAATTAGTTTTGGATGGAGTCCCATATTCCTTAAAACATTTAGTATTGAAGGTCTAAGGTGACAGTGACATGCCTTCTTAAAATCTGCAAATGTTATTGGCAGAGGTTTGTTTCGTTTTCTGTTGTATACCATAATCTATTTTAAACAAATGATCTGCTCATATCAGCTTCTCCACTGGCTGAAACCTCTATGGTATTTTCCTGACTTATGTTCTAGTTGTTCCCTGATTATTTCATGTATGTTCTTGGATACAGTTTCGTATGCGCACTCTGATTCCTCTGTAGTTGTCCGGATTGCTCTTATCCCCCTCCTTGTGCAGTGGGTGGTTGAGGCCGCGGTGCCGGCCGCGGTGGTCTTGCGGTTAAGGCGCTCAGTCCGGAACCGCGCGACTGCTACGGTCGCAGGTTCGAATCCTGCCTCGGGCATGGATGTGTGTGATGTCCTTAGGTTAGTTAGGTTTAAGTAGTTCTAAGTTCTAGGGGACTGATGACCACAGATATTAAGTCCCATAGTGCTCAGAGCCATTTGAACCATTTTTTTGAGGCCGCGGTCCGATTTTCAGGGCATTGTTCTGTTATCGAAATTATTTTAGAGATCTGTGTAAGGAGGTCTTGACTGTGTCGCTTCAATATTTCCTGGTTTCAACTAAAACTCGACTTCTCCATACGCCTTATAATTTTTTGTCCTTTGAGAACTTTTTCTTCTTTTTATAAAGTTGGGGGTCTGATTTGTTAGGTTCGTTATTAAATGATGCATTTAGGTCAATGTGTAAGTTCTTTGGGTTCTTCAGAATTCAAAATTTTATTAAATTCTTTAACCACAATTTCAGCATCTTCTTTGTACTATTTTTTCATCTTCATCTTTCAGTAATAACGTAGGAGGTTCATACTGTTGTAATTGCTTCCTGAAGGTTTTGTAGTATTTCCTGGAACTGGTGTTGCGTTCGTTATCTTCTGCAGAGTTTATTATCTCTTTTGGAATCCGCTCTGCGATTTTTTTTTACAATTTTAAGGTTCATGGAGTTTTCTTCTGTTTTGCGAGTTTGAAACATTAATATTGCTTGGTGTTTCTCTTCACGGAGTTTGTCATATTCTGGAGTCCACCAAGCATGTTTTTTCACGGGTTCAAGGGAGCTAGATTCTCGGTTTGTTTCTTGAAAGTTGGTACCAGTTCTTCTAGGTCATCTTTTACTTTAATGGTTTGTGTTATTTATAGGTATTTGTCATTTTTAATTAGCTGATGTGGGTGATACCTCCTTCTTGTTTTATTAATTTTTCTATTCTTTGTCTTTAATGGAGTGAATGTGATTTTACTTTTAACTAAGTATTGGCCTGAGCCTGTCAGTATTTTAACATTGTAGATTTCCTTATGAAACTTTTTGTCTATGCATACATGGTCTACCTGGCACTGCCCCTTCCTCCAGTCTCAGTGTCGCCATTTTTTTATTTTATTTGGCTTCGTCTTGAAGTATGTTGATTTAGATATAAGCACATGTTCTATGCAGGTTCTTCAAATCTTTGACCATTCTTGTTTGTAAAGTTACGTTGACTCCATTCTGGAATTACAGCTTTATATTTACTTTCTTTCCCAAACTGGTCGTTGAATTCTCTCAATAAGGTTTTTACATTCCTTTTAGTTATTCAGTTCACAGTTTGATCGAGAAGTTCCTAAAATTTATTTACGTCTTCCTTTGTTTTCTTTAGAAAATATTTTCATTTGAAGGAGCATGAGCATTTGCAATTTTGTAGGTTTTATTCATCGTTTTAAGAGTCAGAGTTAGAGTTCTTGGTGATATTGCTTGAAAATCATTTACTGAATCTGTTATTTTTATGTTCACTATAAATTCTGTTACAGATTGGGACGTTGCTTCACAGCCCTCTGTCTTGGTTTTCCATTATAAGTTCTACGTCCTAGTGATTCGAGAGGATCCTCTATAGTGTTTCTCATTTCTTGAAGCCCCACTATTAAATTTTTTAAAATTTATTTCATCTGTGGAATTGTTGAGTTTTTCCGGTCTTAAGTGGGGAGTTTATGATGTGTGTTGCTATATAATTTATCAACTTATGTTGAATGATCATTTTGGGTGATTTGAAACGATACGATTCATTCCTGTATTCTAGTTGTATTCTACCCACCGAATCCGGTCTTTTTGGGCAGACTTGTGGTATTTTTTTGCTTTCCATATTTAACTTTAAAAAGGTAATTAATCTTAGCTGGGGAAACCTTCGATTTACAACTACGGTCGTTAACCGTTGGGGGTGCGTTTGGTCCTCGAGGACTATTTTGTTCCTCTCAAGTCCGCCGGTACATCTGTTAGGATCCCCCTGTGCGCCACGTGGGATGCGACATAGAGAAGTGTCACGTTTTTCCTGCTACGACAGCGTAGTAGGTTGGTAGGATTGATTGAATTAATAAAATTGACCGTCTCATCTTATTTGAAGATGTTAATACAAGAGTAGGTAATGCAACAACATTAGGAGTGATTTGGGGAGAAACGTCCATTTACAATGTTAATAAAGTTCTCGTATTTTCTTTAATGAATCCTTTAAAATCACAAAACTCTTTTGGCCGAAAATAGATTTACAAATGTATGTGATGTCAATGAGTATATAGTTCAATAACAATAATTTTTCTAATTAATCGTAAGTTACGGCATTAATTGAAAGAGTGCAAGTCTTCAGATGATAGCACAGCGGCACACATCAATGTTTGCGAGATATGAAGTGACCTGTGGAAAAAATTGAAGATTTAAAATCCGTGACCATAATACTTACCAAGCTAATTGTGTATATCACAATTACTAGAAGAATAAAGTATATAACAGCTCCGTGAATGAAAAATGTAAGATATTATTAGTTAATACATTAAATTCAGAGACACAAGTGCAGAATGTTTGACGCTTAACGCAATAATCAGCAATAGATGCTCGCGAGAAGAATTAATCAATAAGGCAATATAAAATAATATGAAACCTGAGGACAAAGAATGAGGAAATTGACGTATCTGCAAAACTATACGCTCCTAGCACCATCATCTACGAAAGGACTTGAAGGCAGGGAACATAGGAAAATATGCTAACAAAATAATAAGTGGACCCCAACAGGCAGCTTGGGGCTATAAGTCAAAGAGACATCAGTACACATGCCTGAACGAAAATAACATTTTAAAGATGTGACGGAAAATAATCACGCGAGGGAGAAAAATGTAATACGTAAGTCAGCGTGTTAGCTCTAAGATCAATACAAATGCTAAACGAATTTAATATATAAAAGAAGTGACGAAGTATTTTCAGGCTAGGATAAAAATGTAATACGTGTTAGCACTAAGAAACCTATGTTGAAGTGAAGAGAACACTGGGCATTTAATGAGCAAGACGATGAAATTTGAAGCGGTACTCTTCATACGCTTCATTTAAGCTCTTTGGCTGGTGATATCAGAGATCGTTACACTGGTGATCGGAGTCTGTGGTAGCAAAAGGAGA
Source organism: Schistocerca piceifrons (assembly GCF_021461385.2). Taxonomy (NCBI): domain Eukaryota; kingdom Metazoa; phylum Arthropoda; class Insecta; order Orthoptera; family Acrididae; genus Schistocerca; species Schistocerca piceifrons. The sequence goes on along the minus strand of NC_060139.1, from coordinate 418,611,499 downwards.
AACTATGTGCATTTAAACTTTTATTTTGCTAGTCATACTTCTTTAGTCCTCTCTTAACCCTACCATGAAAATGACTGAATGAAAGAGTGATTGTTTGGGCTGTAGAAAAGATTGGATTAACCAGTGACGAGTGGCAGTTTTGCGAAGAGAAATCTTTGGGAAAGGTTGGGCAGAGAGGTCTGCGGAGGTTTTCACAACGTAACGACAGTTTAGAGGGCGTCATCTAGCTCAGCCAATGGGAGACGTCTTTCCACCAGTGATTCAAACTAGAAGACGTTGACTCCGGGCTGTGCCATTTTTAGGCACTGTGTCGCTGGAGGATCAGAGTGTTCATGTCTCCACGTCGTCTGTACTGGTATGATAAGAAATCTAGGTAAAAAATGTGCTATATTATCTCGGAACATGCTCAAAACGTATTAGTTAAAGACGACGTAAATAGTTAAATGCTAGAAGACGTGGCAATTTTCGTGTTTTTGACAATATAGGTGATTGTAATAGTGTAGCTACGACAGTTAGGGGGTGGTGCTGGCTCTCAGCATGGCACCTTTATTTTGGAAATCAGTAGTTAAAACTTCTTCAGTTAAGAGAGCAGATAAAATTATTCTTTTCTATATACGGGTTTATAAACTTTACTTGGTTTTGATGATCTTTTTCTTGTGTGATAGTGTTAAGTGCAATTCACGCTGATAACATAAACGAGTCTTACGCTATATAGTTTCAAAGTTTTACGGGCTGTCACCAATCGATAATAATGGTTATAGGTATTAGAAGATTAATCAGAGTAGCTTAAGGGGTTCAGTTTTAGCATTTCGTGGGTTTTCTTGGTGACTCCGCGGTGAATAATTGTTTGCATCCTTGTTGGTAGCAGAAAGTAACTGTTAGAAATCGCTGTAATTATGTGAGAACATTTACTGGAATAGTTATTGGATGGCATATAAACAGCACTGATATAATCTTCTAGTATTATTTTACGAATTTGGTATAGTTTTCTTTGTACTTGTGTTTTATGCCAAATTTGGGAGCCAGTTCTCAGTAACCAGGAATCATCACTGTGTGTTCTTTACTAATGTTCTGTCATTGCTAAGGAAAATAGGAGCCCAATGAGTGTAATTTTGTTGGTAAGTGATTATTTTTCACTTTTTCTTTATAATGGGTTGCGACACTACGTAGTGTCGTTGGTTGGCTGTACAGAAGTTCAGAATGCAATATTACTTCAGTAAATATCGGAATCGTTATAGTTTGGCTATGCAATCATCATCGTGTGATGAATTGTGCTTGAATTTTGGTAGCTTGAATTTTAGTTTAATTTCGAAATCATTGTGGTAGTTCACATAAGACAGAATTTTGTAATGCTTGTGCCAATTAAATTCGGCAGACCACCACAGTAAATTCTCTAAGAACAGAACAGTATGAATTAGCTACATTTAACATAAATCACGAGAGTGATCGTATAGCGAATTAATGTTTGAAGACTAAACTGAAATTTTATTCAGTTCCTGCTAAAGTAATCAAGAGAAGTTTTCCATTAACTGGTGGCTTCTTTAATCACTCAAGGCGCACGATAGAATCTTGAGTGCAGTTACATTGTTGTGGGATCTGATAGTCAGAACCATACACTGTTGATCTTCAGAGTCGTACTCCGCTGATATGCTTAACCTTCCCCACTGACAGTGGTATTCCGATCGCAGTAGTTAATATACAAAGTATCTTGCACGCCAGTGACGATTGTGCGTTGTGAGACGGCATTACTTACATTATTTGAAACCTTCCCACTACCGAATAGTGTGACTAACTTATATTAGCGCTAGGAGACCAAAATTAATCCCAACTGGGAATTATTATATCTGATCTTGCAGATGTAAGAGTTCTAATCTGGAGGGGATAAAGTAATTGTCAGTCTGTGTTGCTCTACATGAAGAAAATCTTCATTCCCAGACGGAGTAAATTTCATTAATTGATAGTATTTGATTCAGGAAGGTAATTAAATAACTAAGGAAATTAAGGTCAGAATGATAAAGAATCAAAACAGTTTATGGGTAAAAGCAAACGTCTCGCCCTCTCACCCCTCTATCCTGATTGTGCTGGCTAATGGCAGTGTCAGGGAGCGTTATCTGTTGTGCATTATTTCAATTAATATGAGTGATGAAGGTTAATAATATTATTCATTTTAGTCACACCGTAATTGGAATGTTATATCGTGTTGTCGCTACCCACAGCAAGCAGTAAGAGTTACAATTTATAACCATCAAAAATGTGTCAGAAAAGCACCCCTGATAGGTATGAATCAAACGCAGAAAAGATAATAACATAAAAATCAAGTAAGCAAGTAAGAGTGAGTTTGCGACTTGGCGACGTTTGTGACGTTCGTTATCCTAATTTGATCCTTTTAACTTTCCTTCAAAGAGATTTTTAATTATTAGTAAGATTCCTAGTGTGAGGCTGTTCCCATGGCTGGAGGTGGCTCAAACACGACATGTGTTGCTTACAGTAGGTCGGCAGCGTGAGTGGCCCCTCACTACGAGAGAAAACACGTAGGCGAGGTACGAGTATGTCTCGAAGAATGGACGCCAATACGTAATGTAATAATTGGTTACAATAAATAATGTTGTACACATAAAATGTCAGTGAGCACGGATCAGTTATTGGGATATAATGGTGGCACTTGCTATGCAGCAAACGTAGCGTTTGGCTAATTAAATGACTGAGACGGAGTCATCCAAGCGAGGGTGTTCGACGAAGTGCGAAATAGTGCGATGCTTTAACCACATTTCACTGCGCGCCAGTTCAGCCAGTAGGCGGTTAGACACAATCCAGCCGTTGCCTCAATACTCTTTCAGTTCCACTTTTATAATCGGTTTTACTATTTTTTTGTTTGTAAAATTAATCATTTTGTTTGAAAGCAAAATCAAATTACAGCTGAGTGCGGATTTTTATTTATCTGTTCAGATTCCACGTACAATTAAACAAAATTAAACCTATTTCCATATAACTCACATGGGGCTGTAACTGCGTCATGTATGGTAATACTGTCGACGTTTCGACTAGTACTGATTTCCCGATAGAGCTACTCTGATTAAGCTGGCTTCAATAGGAGCGGAACGATCGGTGGTTTTATTGCATATACCACCTAGAAGAATTTTACTGAAAATGACTCTGGCCGTGAAAGCCTGCGCTCTTATGGAGTTCAATCTCCACGCGGGGTTCTTTTTTCTTCATTCATTTCTGTAAGGTTCTGCCTGACAGTGATGAAAATCTACGGTTTCTTCGTGGATGGATTACTCAGCACAAATTTTGTTCAGTTTAAAGCCTTTAGTTTCTTTATTCACGGCAGCATATTCGTCTGCATTCCAAAAACAGTTTGTCACAACAAATGATATTAAGTGTAACTGATTTGCATTAAACGAATATCCCTGTTTCTTAACTGTTGCCGGCCGGAGTGGCCGAGCGGTTCTAGGCGCTACAGTCTAGAACCGCGCGACCGCTGCCGTCGCAGGTTCGAATCCTGCCTTAGGTTAGTTAGGTTTAAGTAGTTCTAAGTTCTAGGGGATTAATGACCTCAGAAGCTAAGTCCCATAGTGCTCAGAGCCATCTTAATTTTTAATCGTGTGAGAAATTATAGAGGAAGTGAAAGCTTCTCATAGGAACAGGATTCTCATAGCATATTTTTGGACAACCCGAAACAAATCTTAATTTGTAAGTTATTGGTAATACCCACTTAAACGAAAGGTGTAGAATCTTGAACATGATTGTAAATAGCAGCTGTAAACCGATGGTCTTGGTATGGTTGAAAGAAGCAGACAGTCAGCTGCGTTACACAGGTTTATTAGAACAGTTGACCTAAGCTTCGACTGCAATAAAATTATCTTTTTCAGAAGGATACTGTAATCCTCGTTACATATTGTGTTGAAAAGGCACATCAAAATAAAGCAGTGTGATGAAAGCTATTTATTCAAACGTACGTTTTCAGCACAGTGTGTAACAAGTATTATGGGCTAAGTGTCATCGGAAAAGGATGATTTTATAACTATCGAAACCTAGGTCAAGTGTTCTAATAACCCGGTGTTAAGCATCTGGTTGGCCGATTCTTTCGTCTTTTCCGAGACAAAGATGAGACTACTCATCCAGCGAAAAATAATCAAAGCATTGCTCTTAGTGCATTGTTAAGCGTAAAATAATATTCCAGAAAATAATACGCCTTAAAAATGCCGAAAGCTGTTATATGGATTATTTTTATTATTTTCGCGTTTTATTAGCTAAGTCAAAATGTCGACAAAAGTTATCCACATTAGCTGGGAGAAGAGAACGGGTAGGTGGGAAGAGTGTACAGACGATCGCCTGTAGTAGAAGGAGGAGGAGGAGGAACTGTTTGATGACGTGATAGAAGAATAAACGGTTATCGTTTTCGAACACATGGGATATCAGGTATTAGAGTCAGATTATTTAAAAATCTTTGGAGGACTTGCTGTCAAACAGAGCACGAGGTATACAGACCCTTCATTCGAAGCTATAAAATTATCAAGGGAAATGGGAAACAAACAGATTGTTCTCATACTCGAAAAATACGTACTCCTGAAGATATCAAAGACAGATAAATGCGAGAGCTATCGCACTGTCAGCTTAATAGCTCATGCTACCAAATTGCTCACTGGATTAATATACAAAAAAATGGAAAAGAAAATTGCTGATCTTTTAGACGGTAATATGTTTTGCTTTAGGAACGGCAAATGAACCGAGAACCAGTTCTGATAATGCGCGTTATAACGGAACTATGACTAAAGAAAAGTGGAAATACTTTCAATGGATTTAGCAACCTCGAGAGTGTTCGGCAACGTGAAATTGTATATTATGTTGGAAATTCTCAGAAAAATAAGTGTAAACTGGATTTAAAGACTCATTATATCCAATACGTGCAGGAACCAAAAGGAAACCATAAGAATCGAAGAGCCAGATATACGTGCTAGGACTAAAAAGGATATGAAGCAAGAATGCAGTATTTCTCTCCAACAGGTCAGCTCATGCATGGAAGTAGTAGAGAATCAAATAAAAAAAATGTTCAGATGAAAAATTAAAAATTCATAATTCCTAATGACCCTCCTATTCTCAGTGAATGATTACAGAGCCTACTGAGTGGAATAAATGAACTAACGAGCTTAAAATATAGATAGAGAGAAAACTAAGGAGTAGCAGAGTTATTATTTTACGATAAACTTAACATTAAAATTGAGGCCAAGGTACTAGGTGAAGAGGTGAAGTAAGGCAGTTCTTCTTCCCTGAACGCAAAGAATGCATAGCGCACCAAGCAAAAACCAAGAGGGCATTCCACGGCGAAAGAAATCTATCGTTATTAAACATAGGCCTTAAATTGAGGAAAACAATTCTGAGAATGTGGGTCTGGAGTACAGCATTGTATGGAAGCAAAAGTGGGACTATGAAAAAACCTGAAATGGAGAGAATCATAGTATCTGATGTGTGGTGTTAGAGAATGACGCTGCAAATTAAGTGGACTGGTCGGAACCGCAGAAGATTTCTGCAGAGCCGGTGAGGAACGAAATGTGTGGAAGACACCGAATAGTAGACGGGGCTGGATCATCGCACGTGTCTCAAGACATCGAGGAGCAACTTCTATTGTTCTAAAGCAAGCGGTAGAGAGCGAAAACTTAAGGGAAGACAGAGATTGGAATAAATTCAACAAATAATCAAAGGTTACGCGTAGATGAAGAGTCTGACACAGATGGACTTGCGGCGGGTGTGGTCTGTCTCTCTGTCCGTCTCTCTCTCTCTCTCTCTCTCTCTCTTTCTCTCTCTCTCTCTCACACACACACAAAACGAACCGTTATGTTGGTACTATTTGCGAAGCTGGTGATGATTTACGTTAGTAACTTGACACCAATAATAAGATTAACTGATATATCAAGAAATTTCTGCCTCCTTAGGTGAGCAGGCTGTCATGTGGAGGACCCGCGTTACATTCCCCGTACTAAATGGTTCAAATGGGTCTGAGCATTATGGGGCTTAACTTCTGAGGTAATCAGTTCCCTAGAACTTAGGACTACTTAAACCTAACTAACCTACGGACATCACACACATCCATGCCCGAGGCAGGATTCGAACCTGCGGTTCCGCACTGAAGCGCCTAGAACCGCTCGGCCACAGCGGCCGGCCATTCACCGTTCTGTCGCGTGAGTCCAGGAGAGAGGAGCCACTTGAACGAGAAGTAGCACCTCGAAGACCTGTGAAACTGAGAACGGGCAGAGGAACGGTGAGCTGACCCAGTGGCCGTGTACACAGCATCAAGATGACGTCATTCGGCAGAGGATGGCACAGCGGTATGTCGGCGTAGCTTGGACCTTAGGGTACGATCGAAAAGTTACTTTTAGCGTGAAAGCTTCTTAAAATATTTTAAGAGCTATGAAGCAGTGGCCGCAGAAGATAATTTGTAAAATAATATAGCTTGTAATGTCGGTGAAACAGTATTATTTGACCAGAATGAGATTTTCACTCTGCAGCGGAGTGTGCGCTGATATGAAACTTCCTGCCAGATTAAAACTGTGTAGGAGACGAGATACTGGCAGAAGTAAGGCTGTGAGGACCGGCCGTGAGTGGTGCTTCGGTAGCTCAGATGGTAGAGCACTTGCCCGCGAAAGGCAAAGGTCCCGAGTTCGAGTCTCGGTCGGGCACATAGTTTTAATCTGCCAGGAAGTTTCAATTTTATTTGGTTTGCAAAGCCTAGAGGAGCTCCGTCTGCTGATGTAGCAACAGGTCATGTTTTGAGAGAAACTCGCTTGGGATTAGGACAACGATCGACGTACGCTATATGCATTAGCCGATAATGGACGAGCGCGATGTTTTAGCCGTGTCATATTGCGCGATTAACAAGCGTCATGGCGAGCGCAACGTCGCTGATAGCTGCTGATACGGACTGCAGGTGCTCTGAGCATTGATGGTGATTTCAGGCAAGCTGTGTTAACAAATTACCACCTTTTGACAATGATGTAGCACCGTTTGTACAGTTGTACACTGGTGCCACATTCAACCAGCACAACATGCGACAATTGTTTCCTACATTGCTGCATCGTAGTTATCAGCATGGTGCAGGTGATTGACAAATAATGTAATTATCTTGGAAGAAAGCTACATAATCAGTTTTTTTTCAATTATATATCACACAGTGATATAGTTTTACGTTTTTCCTTTGTAATGTAAGATCTATAGATACGTGCTTCCGTAGGCGAGCGGACAATGTTGTAGAACTGTATTCGTCTATCATGACGGACATTATGAATTTGAAAAGAGTGTCTGTTTATTCGATGTGTCTATGGAAGTACTAAGACAAAACGTCTACTGTATATAGAGAGTCCTGAAATACCCGATACAAACTTCTAGGGCCTGTAGAGGGGAGTGAGTACAAAATCTTTTGATACCTATCATTTTCGTTTAATGACGGTTTCAGTTCAGTTGTGTAACGCGTCCACGTCTGCTTGGGGAATTGAATTAGGCATGGGTCGTGCAAGTATTAGGTAAGAGTTCGAAGGGAAACAAAAAGAAATATCCATGTATCACCTTAGACATTTGTTTGCATTACTTCAGAACAAAAAAGAACCCAGCAACTGTACGCACAGAACAGTACTGATGCATTACAACAGCGGTTCTGGTACACACTGTTCATTCCACCTGATATCTCTCCAGTCTTTAGCGCAGCAGCCAGAACTCGTGCCACCAGATCTTCCTCTGTCTCTACAGGAGTCTCGTAAATTAAACTTCACATACGACCCCACAAGAAGTATACGTCATCCTGTCTATTCTGTTGCATCTCCGGACAAGCAACTCTGACACTTTTCTGTTTCCCTCAGCAGACGTGGACGCCTGACACATCTGAATTAAAACCGTCGTAGAATGGTAACGGCACATTTCCTGACATGTGTTCCTATGCAAAATATTATGTACTCACTCGACTCTTCAGGTCCTAGAAGATTGTGTCGGGGATTCCCGAACACCCTGTATAACGTCATAATATCACAGTCTTCAGAGATAAACGTCGATCACAAGCCCAACTTACTTATGGTGGCGTGTGGCTATTGAAGGGTTCTGCCTCTGATCGCATTGTCACAAGGTACGGAAGTGACTGCTGAAATCCTGAGCATACAGAGGACGCAGTGTCAACGAACATGGTTCATTGCGACTTCACTGTTTGTACGAAATTCCTCGCTCTGCCAAGGGGACGTAGAGAACAGTGGGATAAATGCAGTTGTACTAGAGCTCGCATTTGGCGGGATACGCAGAAGACCTGCATTTCTCGCCCACACAACGGCCTCCCAGTAGCTTGGATTACAGGACTACGCCGGTAGCATAAACAACACCAAACAATTCGAAACTTCCCGGAAATCTTTAAATACTGAAGGAAGTTTTCAGAGGAACCAGAAGTAAAGTCGGCCCGGAGACACATACTAAGTGTGTAACCTATAATGACAATCTCAAACGTTCCCGGAACCGTTTAAGATATAGTAATTCTGTTTTAACCCAAATGAGCTGTAAAGAAGTCTTCATTCGACGACATTTCGTCATTGATTACAACAATATAAATTATAAAGCTATTCACCCAACATGGTTTTCGTCCGAATGAAACTATTGTATAATCTGCTGTTTGGAGTCGTGAATTCCAAAACAGCAAAACTCCACTTACTAAGATTTACACATAAACAATTTTCTTTGTATAGCTTTAAACCTACTGAAGCTATTACTTTGATCTTTTTTCTACGCATAGATATTACAAGACGTTTGCGTCTGGCAAAATATTACATAAAATCTGTGTCAGATTTAAGATTAAAATATTAAAAAAACTGGAGTTTTCGTGCTGTTTTGTTATAACTTGAAATCTTGGTACTATTACTTTTATTAACTGTTGTCAAATTGCCCACAAATACATAATAAAGTTTAGTTATGGTAAAATCGTATTCACAAAGATATCAGCAGATCTATAGTGCTAACAATTTTCAGTCTGAATTCTAGACTGCAGTTTATGAGGTATCATCGAGTTTCTAAAAGAAATAGACGCTTAAAGTGTAGCCGACGGTGTGTTTCAATGGATAGTATGTGTTCGAAATCTTTCTTGCCTTCGTAGGTTTAAAACTAATTTCACTCTTGTCCTCAATCTTTAAAGTTGAGCCGGTCGGTGTGGCCGAGCGGTTCTAGGCGCTTCAGTCTGGAACCGCGAGACCGCTACGGTCGCAGGTTCGAATCCTGCCTTGGGCATGGATGTGTGTGATGTCCTTAGGTTAGTTAGGTTTAAGTAGTTCTAAGTTCTATGGGACTGATGACCTCAGATGTTAAGTCCCATAGTGCTCAGAGCCATTTGAACCATTTTTAAAGTTGACAAAATAAAAAGAAGCTATTCTTTACACTGAAATGCCTGTATAGCTAGTCCACTAGTTGATTTGTTAACAGTCACATCATTGTTATGTTACTTAGTAAGATTGCATGATGCTGCTTTCCGCTTTCCTTAATCTTCAGACAGTGGCAAAAGTTCTTTTACGTTTGAGAAGAGGGTTTTGTAATCCATATTCGTGGACTGATGGACGTGAACAACGTGTACATTGCTTGAACTCTTCTTAATTATATCGCTCCATTGTTGAAGAATGTACACAGTGACCTGCTTCTCCTTCTATAACCGTATGCGAACAAAATCTCTGTCGTAGGATTGATAGGAGTAGTCTTTTGTCGGATAAACGTATTTTAAAGAAATAGATATTTTACCATAGCGTTGCTTTGGTTTTGAGTTATACCTGCAGCGGTGAAAACACATAGATTTCATGAAAGGATCCAAAAAATAAACGGTTTCATTTGTGGTTTTTCTTTCTGTAAATTCTGTGGATGGGAACACGAAAACTCGATTGTCAGTCATACATATAAGGAAAGCTTGCTTGTATAGAACATCACAGATATAGGCGTGAATGGGAAGGAAATGACCTGCATGTAATCAAACGCCACACGCTTTGACTTCCCATACTCCTCTTCTCTCACTCTGACTAATATTTCCCATTGTTTACTTTCAGCTTTATCTAGAATGTGGGTTGATATGAAACTTCCTGACAGATTAGAACTGTATGCCGGACCAAGACTCGAACTCGGGACCTGTGGCTTTCGCGGGCAAGTGCTCTAACGACTGAACTACCCAAGCCCAGTCTCACAGCTTTGCTTCCACCAGTACCTCATCTCCTACCTTTCAGACTTCACAGAGGCACTCCTGTGAAACTTGCAACATTAGTACTCTTGGAAGATACACTGCGGACACATAACTTAGCCACAGCCTGGGGATGTTCCCAGAATGTTGTTTCCAGGCAGCGGCTAAGTCACGTCTGCGCAATATCCTATCTTCCAGGAGTGATAAGGCTGCAAGTTACGTAGGAGAGCTTCTGTGAAGTTTGGAAGGCACAGCTTCAAGGAGAAGTCATGAGTCGGGCTTGGGTAACTTCACATTCCGGCCTCCATCTTCACGCCGGTGTCAATAGGATATGGTTCAAATGGTTCAAATGGCTCTGAGCACTATGGGACTTAACATCTTAGGTCATCAGTCCCCTAGAACTTAGAACTACTTAAACCTAACTAACCTAAGGACATCACACACATCCATGCCCGAGGCAGGATTAGAACCTGCCACCGTAGCAGTCCCGCGGTTCCGGACTGCAGCGCTTAGAACCGCACGGCCACCGCGGCCGGCTCAATAGGATATGTTGCCTCTATTCACGCATGTGTCTGGCTTTTTTGTGGACTTCAGTTATGTCCGCGCTGGCTTCCCATGTATGCACAACCCACGTCCAAAGGATTTCTACATTCAATTACTACGTGGCGTACCTTGGAACAAGTATCCATTAACGAGGTGGACGGTGGTGTGGCGCAAACCTCATCAGCCGTACCTTCCGCAATCAGTCTCAGCTACATGATACACACTGCTTCATGCTCCTCCTGTCACTCGGTGGACGATGACTCCCATCGCCTGACCCACGCCGGTGTTCATGAAGTCTGGGCACTGAGGCGGCAAGGGGTAGCGTGTTTCCGCCGCGACTCTCCATCTCCGGTCAAACAGTACGCTTTCATTCACCCGGAGGACGTGTGTTCCCTTGCAGCGACAACTCATGCGATAGTCTGGGACAAATCGCTGATCGGCCTTCGGATCCTCCTACAGAATGGGCATGCGGTGTTTGAACGACGTTCTCGATATGAACCAGTCCCGCCAATTACCTCCGTGCAATTTTGCACGAACCTCCGTTCAGCTGGAATGTGCCTGGCTCGACGTCTTTCTAGGTGCACTACTAACACGATTTCTCGTTGTTTCAACCCACTGGCGGGCGCAGCACCTGATACCGCACTGTCCTTGTTTTGTGTTCCCGTCTGCCCCACCTATCACTGCTATGTCACACGATGAAATTTCATGGTTACTATTAAGCATAACTTTCCTTAACTGTCCGCTGTTGTTGTCTGCCGGTTGGTTGGTGGCGTTGGGTACGCCATGGTCAGACCTGCTCGACCCCTGCTCACGCCGCCCAATGCCCTGTCATTGAGCCGGAGGCGACTTACCCGTACTCATCTCCCATCATCCCTACCTTCTGTCTGCGTACAAGGAACGGTCAGTTTTCTCCATTCCTAATTCTTGGCGTTATCTGCAATTGTAATGTATGTTTGTCTTTAAATAAAGTTTACATTTCCTTCTAAAGTTAAAAAAAATTATTTAAAAGAAAGCCGGTAGAGCACCATCCCGCAAGGGGAAAATGTCCAGCGTACTAGTCTCGGTCCGGCACATAGATTTACTCTTCCAGGAAGTTTATTACCTTTACGTAATTCAAGCTTTTTCCTTAAATCATCCCAGAGTGCAGCAACATTTTCACACTCTACTTGGAGCTTTAACTGTCCACACTGTGCTCAGATCTCTGTTCTTCGAGACCTAAAAGGAAGGTTAAAAATCTCTTCATAGTAGCGGATGGCTGGCTCTGAGCACTATGGGACTTAACTTCTGAGGTCATCAGTCCCGTAGAACTTAGAACTACTTAAACCTAACTAACCTAAGGACATCACACACATCCATGCCCGAGGCAGGATTCGAACCTGCGACCGTAGCAGTCGCGCGGTTCCGGACTGAGCGCCTAGAACCGCTAGACCACCGCGGCCGGCATAGTAGCGGAAAAAATACTCATTTACTATGGACTGAATTCTTTTGTATGAAAACATAGATACTCCTCAGGTTCATACACTATTTGTTCAAAAGTGCCCGGACGCCTGGATGAAAATGATTTACAAGATCGTGGTACCCTCTATCAGTAGCCTTGATGACAGCTTTCGCTCTCGCAGGCATACGTTCAGTCGGAAGCTGGAAGGTTTCTTGGGGAATGGCAACCCATTCTTCACGGAGTTCTGCACTATGGAGAGGTGTCGATGTCGGTCGGAGAGGCCTGGCTCGAAGTGGGCGCTCCAAAACACCCCAAAGGTGTTCTATAGGATGCTGGTCAGGACTCTGTGCAGGTCAGTCCATTTCAGGAATGTTATTGTCGTGTAACCTCTCCGCCACAGGCCGTGTATGATGAACAGGTGCTCGATCGTGTTAAAAGATGCAGTCGCCACCCCGAATTGCTCTTCAACAGTGGGAAGCAAGAAGGTGCTTAAAACATCAATGTAGGCCTCTGCTGTGATAGTGCCACTCAAAAAAAGGTGCAAGCCCCCTCCTTGAAAAACACGACCGCACCATTACACCACCTCCTTCGAATTTTACTGTTCGCACTACACACGCTGGCAGTGACCTTCACCGGGCATTCGTCGTACCCACACCTTGCTATCGGATCGCCAGATTGTGAACCGAGATTAGTCACTCCACACAACGTTTTTCCACTGTTCAATCGTCCAATGTTTACGCCTCTTACATCAAGCGAGGCGTCGTTTGGCATTTACCGGCGTGATGTGTGGCTTATGAGCAGCCTCTCGACCATGAATTGAGTTTTATCACGTCTCGTCTAACTGTCATAGCACTTGCAGTGGATCTTGATTCAGTTGGGAAATCCTATGTGATGGTCGGGATATATTTCTGCCTATTACACATTACGACCCTCTTCAACTGTCGGCGGTCTCTGTCAGCCAACACACGAGGTCGCCCTGTACGCTTTTGTGCTGTACGTGACCCTTCACGTTTCCACTTCACTATCAAATCGGAAGCAGTGGGCCTAGGGATGCTTAGGGTGTGGAAATCTCGCGTACAGACGTATTACACAAGTGACATCCAATCACCTGACCACGTCCGAAGTCCATGAGTTCCGCGGAGCGCCTCATCCTGCTCTCTCACGATGTATAATGACTACTGAGGTCGCTAATATGGAGTACCTGGCAGTAGGTGGCAGCACAATGCACCTAATATGAAAATCGTTTCTGGGAGTGTCCGGATACTTTTGATCACATAGTGTATTTCTGTAGATATATCGTCTACATTGTTTTGACATTCAGATCTGAAGCGAAGTCGGTAGTTATCTTGACGCCCTGGACGTAATATGGCACCCGGAAGGGATGTTTTATACGTGTCTTCCTTGCTCTGGACCAGTCTTCACGGCGTCCTCCAAGTTCATCAAGAAGAGACAGCATTTCTTCACAAGCGAGGGACGAGATGCATCTTGAACGTGATGTGGTGATCCCGTGTAGTGAATTTGATTGCACATTGTCTCCTACTTTCACTTAATGCGAAGACAAGATTCATAACTACTTAGAAACGCATTTTTAAAGCGTCCTGATGAGGAAAATAGTGCTAATGATCATTGGTACATAATGTCGGATATATACGTTATATGTTAAATGTCAAATATATTGAAAACTGTCACTCTGTAGCGAATAACAGTAGGATGAGGGTCTGTAGGTTCGTGAAACATAGTCCTTTTCCTTCTTGGTAGGTTCACACTTACTAGTCAAACCACATACCGGCCTTGCGCGTTTTTAGATTCCATGTTATTGAACAGAATCATTATATTGTCTTCATAGACTGTCACAGATCCAAAATGCATTGTCTTCTACCTCTAAAACAAATAACACGATTAATGTTTGTGTTCTAATATGTTACAGTATTTGCTACTGTGGTTTTTAAACTATACTCTTTACTTACTTTAGTCTAGTATTTGCTACTGTGGTTTTTAAACTATACTCTTTACTTACTTTAGTCTTCTACTGATTCTCTGCCAGATAGTCAACTACTTTTCGGGAATGTTTTTCTTCCATTTTGGGCGGATGACATTTTCGTTTACGAACTGGCATACAGTGTAAATCACACTCGTCACTAATTTTCAAATTCTATTTCATAAAACACTACACATAAGTAACTAATATTATCAGTACTAACACTCCACAGTTCTCTCAGGAACGCAACGGGCAGATGATGCGAAGATGGTCCCGTGTAGTAAGAGCCAGAGGAGGTGAGGACATGCACTGTTCTGGAAATGAGCAGCGCTCATTACAAGAATTTGCGTTTATGGTCAGAATAATTTTTGCTCGTAATGTCGAGGTGTTTTGACTCTCATTACTCGAAATACATTCCCAAAAAATCAAGTCAAATCTTATGACGAGACGATTCCAGTGATACACAAAATTCATATAGCGTCAAAATGTGTACGTGCGTTGATTTAGAAGTCATGGCCTCATTTGTGATTTAACAGATACGAAGTCTATGGATTTTCATTCTCTGTAGTCTGAATAATTATTCTGAAGATATTATTTTTTAAATTAGAATATATCTGTTTCAGGCTGATTTCTGGGACATGTACTCGTATTCTTCATTGACTATGAAGTTATAAACGTCCACATAGTATAGCAGATTAGCTCAGACCGTTACAGTTTAAGTGCCAGAAATACATGATTGTGTGAACTCGTAGACAATGTTAATCTCTGTAAACTATTAGTGACATCAAATGAAAATGTTGAATTAGCCCTTTGCTGCCGCTAATTAAGGGTTTAAGAAGACGAGAAGGCTGAACTTACCATGTCACTCGTCTCCTATTCATCTCCAAGTACGAAATCAGTGTACCCAGGCCGTCTGTGTCTAGTGTAAGTTCTGTTGCAGGTATGAGAAAGTTTTCTGAAGGTTTGTGTAGCGTATATCTTAGGCGGGATGTGGGTCCCAGGCCGGTAGTCAATTAGAAAGATGTGGGGAAACGCCTAAAAACCACATCCAGGCTAGCCGGTATAACAGGCTTCTTCGTTAAACCGCCGGCCGGATTCGACAGGATACACTGCATCTCCTCGTCCCAGAAGCGTGCGCTTTAAAGCACACGGCAAGTAATACAAGTAGGCCCGGTCAATAGCCAACACAAATAACACTATAGAATACCATATAATTGTCTCTCTGGCTGAATGTTCAGTGATGAGCAGTTGAGTTATTACGGATACCTTTGTGTTAGAGAAACCGAGAGAGAGAGAGAGAGAGAGAGAGAGAGAGAGAGAAAGAGAGAGAGAGAGAGACAGAGAGAGAGCGGGAAGGGAGGGAGGGAGGGAAGGACGGCGAGAATCACTATCGCCTCTGTGAACCGTATTATTCGACGTCTAGCGTACCTGCTGTGTCCTCATACATTATGTTGACTTTCAGAGTCACAGTAGGTGTTGGGATTGTCAAGATGTACTCTATTGCTGCTGTGATCTTCAGTCCGAAGACTGGTTTGATGCAACTTTCCACGCTATACCATCCTGTGTGAGTCTCTTTATCTCTGCATAACTACTGCAACATCTGTACATTCATTTATTGTAAGCGTTGTTTATTCAAGCCTTGGTCTTCCTCTATAGTTTTTACCACTTACACCTCCTCCATTATCATACTGACTCTTCCTTGATACCTCAGAATATGTCCTATTGACCAAACCCTCCTTTAATAAAGTTGTTACATACAGTTTTTCTTCTCCAAATCGATTCAGTACATTTTCATTAATTTTCTGATATATCCACCTAAGATGCAGCAGCCTCCTGTAGCAACGCAAAAATAAAGAATCCTTTGAGGAAAAAGGAGACTACTGTTTTACTATTAGCAGAGCACAAGAATATATGTAAAATATAAGCTTTGTGTGGGGTACAGTGCACTTCTGTTTCAATGTTAGAGGAATACTACAAGAACCTACCTTTAAACAGAAATCAGCTCTGTAGCCACAGGGATGTACCGCACCTCCACAGGAAAAGTTACGTAGTCGAAGACCAACAGCGTTGGAAAATTTTATTATTGACTATGTATTGTATTTTACTATTTCCGGGCTGACATAGAATGTACAAATATACATTATACACAAGAACGTAGAGGAAACAATAAGACAGGAAGACTGAGAACGAACTGCTCGGATTAAAAAGGGTGTAAGACATGGATATAGTCTATACCCCCTACTGTTCAGTCCATACGTCGAAAAAGCAATTACGGAAATAAAAGAAAGATTCAAGAGTATGATAAAAATTTAAAGTGAAAAGATAGCAATGATAGTATTCGCTGATGACACTGCTATCCTTAGTTAAAGTGAGGAAGAGTTACATGATATGCTGAATGAAATGGTCTAATGAATACAAAATATGGACTGAGAGTAAATCGAAGGAAGACGATATTAATGCGAAGTAGCAGAAATCAGAATTGAGGTCACGAAGTAGATGAATTCTGCGACCTATGGAGCAAAATCACGATCACGGACTATCAAGGTGGACACAAAAGGTAGATTAGCACTGTCCAAAAGAGGTCTACTAATATCCAATATAAGTTTTAATTTGAGGATATGAGAATGTGCGTTTGGAGTACGGTATTGTACGGCAGTAAGACATGGACTGTGGGAAAACCAGAACAGAAAAGAATCGAAGCATTTGAGGTGTGGTGCTACAGAAAACTGTTGAAAATTAGGTGGAGTGATAAGGTAAGGAATGAGGAGGAGGTTCTCCACAGAATAGGCAAGGAAAGGAATATGTGAAAAATACTGACGAGAGGAAGAGAGAGGATGATAAGACATATGTTTAGGCACAAGGAATAACTTCCATTTTACTCGAGGGAGCAGTACATGGTAAAAACTGTAGAGAAACCAAGGTCGTATGTTTCCCTCACTATCTTGACTTATCTCAATGGAAAAAGTGTTCGAATGCTACCTTGGTCAGCCCGTTCTCCAGATCTCACACTGTTTAAAAATATTTGATCATGCAGTGTTTGTTTTCCAATCGAATGGCCGGATCTGAATGTTTCTCTAATGAATTGCTACACGGAATTTATGATTCGTACGGTAGTAGTAACAATTTTATCTCTGGGCACTCAATGAATTGTGGAAGGTATTGGTCGCAAATTAATTTATTTAGATGGACATCAGGACACACAGCTGTGATAAATGCAATATAAAAAGGTTGCCTCAGTAACAATGTATGCCCTAAGACAGCAAGTCCATTAATGATTAGAAAAAAAAAAAAAAACCATAGAGAGGTGGGCCCGTAAAGGTACTGCGAATGTAGCGCGGGAAGGTAAACAACTGTCGTCTACAGACGGCATCAGCAACCATACATACAATGGTTGGCTATCGAAGGACGAAATTACCACGAAAGAATACAACTACTGTACCGATTATGTACTATATGAATTTGAAAGCCATGGAGAAACCATGCAAGCATAAAACTTTAAAAATGCGCGTTCTGTAATGTACAGACTGAAAAATAAATGAACGTAAAAAATTACACAGACTTCGTTCGGAATGTTAGCTGTTCAAGTTATAAAATATAGAGGAATTATTAAATGAAACGTAAAGGAAAACATAGTGCAAGCTATAAATGTAGAAATATTGTGACATAGTTTCCTAAAATATTGCAATATAAGAATGTGATATGATATAATTACATAATTAATAATGACTAAGCTGTTCTTACACAATGATATACAATAGTAAAATGTTAAACAAATGTATGCAATCGTAAAAGCATGTGACATATCAAATGTTAAGACATAAAATGACAAACGATAACTTACAAAAAGCTATGATAAAGAAGTAAATATAATGCTAGAGTGACTTCAATGTACAGAATAGGAAGTACTGCGTGTCAAGGGCTACTATAGTCAGTAAAATCATCCTGCCATACAATGTCATATAGCACTTTCATACGTAAACTAAGGACAAAATAAATTAACCTCAATACAATAGTCAAGTTTTATGCCTGCATGGTACCTTAAACGCTATCATGTTTATACAGTACATGGTTGGTACACTCATTTTATACTTTCCTAGTGGTTAAGTTCTTTGACAGACAATTATTGTCAGCATGGTTGCCAACCTCATCTCTTGACTGAAGCTGTTTTCATTTCCACACATTTGTCGATGTACACTCAATTTGGCACCTTATGTGCCCACTTTTATGGGGTTTGTTTTTATACTTCATTTCAAGTATTGATAGAAGCTGCTGTCCTCAGTGAATATATTTTTCCTGGGGCATCTAGTTACACTACATTTCTTTGCTCTTACCAGAATTATATCAGATGATGAAGCTACTGAAGGCGTCAATAAATTAATTTGCAGCTAGGACTTTCCACAATTCAATGTCTGCCACTTTGGAATGGTTGCCAGTCTCATAGATGGAACCATTTTTCGCTCAAGTGAAGAAAATTTTATGCCTGCCTTATTCTACAAAGCAAAACTGATGATCCTTATTTGAGGTGATTTACTAGTGTATCAGTGCCGATAACTTTAGCGTAAAATTTAGAAGGCGTGGGAGCGGGCTGGGGGTTGTTTAGGCGTGGGGATCAATTTAACAATCAGTTTATTTGACATCAACAGAGGAGAAATACACTTTCACCAAAACAGAATCTCTCTCTAGGCTGTAAAGATCCTTAAATAGGGCTCTACATAATCAAGATAAAAATATCTTACTTTAAAAAGAAGATAAAATCATATTTTTTACCTAATGTACATCACTGGGGAACAAAATTAACAGTTTACAATGCCTGGCCCTCTGCCACGAATAGCCATCAGATATGAGACAACATAAGCAGTAAAACATAAGATGTAAAACAACTTTTATGCTCAACGGGGAGCATTACAAACATCTATGCATCGGTCTACTACTACGCGATATCTACCACCGCAGGCTGCACACAACTTTCTACAGAACTAGCTGCATATATATCTTAATGAATTCTTGTACAATTTACCATCAACAACTGATTTTCCACGTAAACAAGCAAGAGATGGATTCTCAGAAGTACCGTCGATGGTGTAGTGTAAACACAACACTTTAGTATTAATACCATCAATCACACTCATAGCATGTACTTAAGTTGCATAATTGCTCTCGATCACAGTTCACACACCCGCACTCCTGCTTTCCATCAGAAAACAACCATAACTTCTCACTGGACTGCCTTGCAGAATGTTGTCACTGTTAAGTACATCCGGTGCATAGGACACAGTTCACTGTAAAACAACCAGTTTGAAACCGCCAGCTGGAAAAGCAGTCAGCTGGTACTTCTCTTGTCATACAGAAGCTCCTTTCTCTGCCTCGTCTGAGATCGCTGTCCCCTCCGTCTAGTAAAAAGACACCAACCGCTCCACTAGGCTGTGGTCATGCTCCGTGCAAACCGGGTCCTCGCCACGGCCCTGCCCAGAGCTCGCTCTTTGTTCTCCGCGCAGCGACTCACCACGCTACCGATGTGCTCACCACCCACAGCCATGGCGGCGCTCCGGAAATCACGTGGCCACGGCGTCTGCCATCTCGCGCTCCAGCGCGACACTCCACTCAGAATGACTCTCTGGAGCTGGCAGAAACAATCGTGCTATTCGACAAAGTGCAGAATTAATGGGGTTCCTCCAATAAATTTTTGTTTGTCAATCCACAATACGTCACATAAACTGTCTCGTGCGTTGGACGTCGCTAAGATGGCATAGTTTCTCTCTGCGTCTGCGGCTGAAGTAGTGACGTCAACTAAACTCCGAAGACATGACAGACGGAACGTTTCAGTATGAGCAACACTATGTCGTCACGCTAGGCTTCGCACCACCCATATTGATGTGGAAGTGGAAAAAGAAACTAAGGAGAAATTTTGAAAAGGAATGTTCAGAAAGGAGAAGTAAAAAAAAACGTTTTAATGTCATTTGGACTGTGTCAGAGACGGTAAAGAACTTAAATAATCATTTGAACGTAAATGGTTTCTTGGAAAGAAGTTATAAGATGAATATCAACAAAAGTGAAGCAAAGTAATGAAATGCAGTAAATTTACATTAGGCAATGATGACGGCATTGTGGTAGCAACTGAGACACGTAAGTAGTAAACGATTGTTGCTAATAGGGAAGCAAAGAATACAAACAAGTACACTACTGGCCATTAAAATTGCTACACCACGAAGATGACGTACTACAGACGCGAAATTTAACCGACAGTAAGAAGATGCTGTGATACGCAAATGATTAGCTTTACAGAGCATTCACACAAGGCTGGCGCCGGTGGCGACACTAGAACGTGCTGACATGAGGAAAATTTCTCACCGATTTCTCATACACAAACAGCAGTCGACCGGCGTTGCCTGGTGAAACGTTGTTATGATGCCTCGTGTAAGGAGGAGAAATACGTACCATCACTTTTCCGACTTTGATAAAGGTCGGATTGTAGCCTATTACGATTTCGGTTTATCGTATCGCGACATTGTTCCTCGCGTTGGTCGAGATCCAATGACTGTTAGCAGAATATGGAATCGGTGGGTTCAGGAGGGTAATACGGAACGCCGTGCTGGATCCCAACGGCCTCGTATTACTAGCAGTCGAGATGACAGGCATCTTATCCGTATGGCTGTAACGGATCGTGCAGCCACGTCTCGATCCCTGAGTCAACAGATGGGGACGTTTGCAAGACAACAATCATCTGCACGAACAGTTCGACGACGTTTGCAGCTGCATGGACTATCAGCTCGGAGTCTATGGCTGCGGTTACCCTTGACGCTGCATCACAGACAGGAGCGCCTGCGATGGTGTACTTAACGACGAACCTGGGTGCACGAATGCCAAGACATCATTTTTTCGGATGAATCCACATTCTGCTTACAGCATCATGCTGGTCGCATCGGTGTTTGGCGACATCGTGGTGAACGCACATTGGAAGCGTGTATTCGTCATCGCCGTACTGTCGTATCACCTCTTGTTCGCAATGACGACACTATGAACATTCGACGTTACATTACCGATGTGTTACGACCCGTGGCTCTACCCTTCATTCGATCCCTGCGAAACCCTACATTTCAGTAGGATAATGCAAGACCGGATGTTGCAGGTCCTTTACTGTTGATGAACTGTGATATCGTGTTGAAGCAGCGTGGGGAGCTGTACCTGTGCACGCCATCCAAGCTCTGTTTGACTCAATGCCCAGGCGTATCAAGGCCGTTATTACGGCCAGAGGTGGTTGTTCTGGGTACTGATTACTCACGATCTATGCACCAAAATTGCGTGAAAATGTAATGACATGCCAGTTCTAGTATAATATATTTGTGCAATGAATACCCATTTATCATCTGCATTTCTTCTTGGTGTAGCAATTTTAATGGCCAGTAGTGTAAAACTGGCAGTATTAAAAATATCTTTCTCGACAAAGAGAACAATGTTTACATTTAGCAGATATTTAAGTGTATTTCTCAGCGGTGTAACCTTATACATAATGTATTGAAACAGGAACGACTAACAGTGAAGACAAGAAGAGAAGCGAAGCTTCTTAAATGTGAAGCTACAGAAGTGCGTTGAAGATTATGTTAGAATGTTGGATCGGGTAACTAATGAAGAAATATTGAATGGAATATAGGACTGAAGGTTTGACTACTATAGGTAGATTGAACTAGATGTAGCTTGGAGAACTTAGCCAGAGATTTGCGTAGGATGGAGCAGCGTGGACAGCTAAATCAAAACCGTTTCCTCACTGAAGACCATGACAACGTCAACATCAATAGGCTAAAATCATTCTGCGTCTTGTACGTACATCTGAGTAATCGGTACGTGTAAAATTACTGGAATGCAAGGAGAAAGCTACAGCTTACGAAAGCAGAGGAATCTGCAGTTCATTTGAAGGTGACTGATCAAAGAGAGTTTCGTGAAAGTGATTAGACAACTAATTACGCTAGAAAACTGTAATAGTAAGACAAACATCCAATATTTAGTCCTGTAAGGTAACATTTTCTCTAAGAGAATTCATTATCACGAAGATAAAAGTCAGTAACCACAGCACATTAAGATTTGATGAATTTCAGCTCCTCTTTCAGAAACGTTGAGACGTAGAAGAGAGGAAACATGTTGTGGCCGCAGACACGTATGCCGGCATACTGGTTTAAGACGACTTCTATCTCAGTAGCTGCACCGAGCGAGGTGCTGCAGTGGTTAACCCATCGGATTCCCATTCGGGTGGACGACGTTTGAGATCTGCTTCCGGCCATGCAGAATTAGAATTTCCGTGATTTTTCTATATCGCTTCATGTAAATGCCTAGATGGTTCCTTTAAAGGGCACAGCTGATTTCCTTCCCCATCCTTGAAACATTCCGAGCTTGTGCTCCGTCTCTAACGGTCTCGATGTCGACGGGACGTTAAATATAAATCTTCCTTCCTCAGTATTTGTGGATACTGGCCAAGTCTAAATTCGTAATTGTTTTCCGTTGGTATTGGGTGAATGTTTAATTGTCTGTGGGTGGTTTCATTTTTGGTAGTTCAAAAAGTCGTAGAGGCGATCCAGGGAGCCCTTCCTTTATCCTTATTTTTATGAAAAGTTTCGGGTAGACTTGGCGAATAACCAGACTATCATAGTAGATTTATTCTCAGAAGTCTATACTACGCCATACTTTTTCAAGAATAAGGATCCATCATGCCTGTAACTTTCTCAAACCAGTGGTTATTTACGTAGTAGCTGTTACGCTGTTATTTATGTTGTAGCTGTTATGCTTCTCCTGTTGCTTAACGGAAGAAGTATCGGGGAGTCACCTAGACCCAATAAGAAACGTTCACTTTTTTCTTTTTTTTTTGTTATCAGTCTTCTGACTGGTCTGATGCGGGCCGCCACGAATTCCTCTCCTGCGCTAACCTCTTCATCTCAGAATAGCACGTGCAACCTACGTCCTTAATTATTTGCTGGATTTATTCCAATCTCTGTCTTCCTCTACAGTTTTTGCCCTCTACAGCTTCCTCTAGTACCATGGAAGTCATTCCCTCATGTCTTAATAGATGCCCTTTTATCCTGTCCCTTCTCACTGTTTTCCAGATATTCCTTTCCTCTCCGATACTGCGTAGAACCTCCTCATTCCTTATTTTATCAGTCCACTAATTTTCAACATTCGTCTGTAGCACCACATCTCAAATGCCTCGATTCTCTTCTGTTCCGGTTTTCTCACATCCATGTTTCACTAGCATACAATGCTGTACTCCAGACGTACAGTCTCAGAAATTTCGTTCTCAAATTGGGGCCGATATTTGATATTAGTAACTTCTCTTGGCCAAATGCATTTTTGCCATTGCTAGTCTGCTTTAGATGTTCTCCTTGCTCCGTCCGTCACCGGTTATTTTACTGCCTAGGTAGCAGAATTTGTTAACTTCATCTACTTCGTGACCGTCAATCCTGATGTTTTCTCGCTGTTCTCATTTCTACTACTTCTCATTACCTTCGTCTTTCTTTGATTTACTCTCAATCCATACTGTGCTCATTAGACTTCATTCCGTTCAGCAGATCATGTATTTCGTCTTCACTTTCACTCAGAATAGCTCTTTTATTTCCGTCACTGCTTCCTCGATGTACAGACTGAACATTAGGAGCGAAAGGCTACAACTTTGTGTTACACCCTTTTTAATAGGAGCACTTTGTTCTTGGTCGTCCACTCTTATTACTCCCTCTTGGCTGTTGTAAATATTGTATATGACCCGTCTCTCCCTGTAGCTTACCCCTACTTTTTTCAGAATTTCTAGCATCTTGCACCGTTTTACATTTGTCGAACGCCTTTTCCAGATCCAAAAATGCTATGAATGTGTCTTGATTTTTCTGTAGTCTTGCTTCCATTATTGACCACAACGTCAGAATTGCCTCTCTCGTGCCTTTAATTTTCCTAAAGCCAAACTGATCGTCATTTAGCGGATCCTCAATTTTCATTTCCATTCTTCTGTATATTATTATTGTAAGTAACTTTGGTGTGTGAACTGTTAAGCTGATTGTGCGATAATTCTCGCTGTTGCCAGCTCTTGCCGTCTTCGGAATTGTGTGGATGATGCTTCCCCGAAAGTAAGATGGTGTGTCGCCAGACTTATAGATTCTACACACCTACGTGAACAGTCGTTTTGTTGCCACTTTCTCGAATGATTTTAGAAATTCTGATGGAATGTTATCTATCCCTTCTGCCTTATTTGATCTTAAGTTCTCCAAAGCTCTTTCAAATTCTGATTCTAATACTGGATCCCCTATCTCTTCTAAATAGACTCCCGTTTCTTCTTCATTACACCAGACAAATCTTTCCCTTCGTAGGGGCTTTCAATGTATTCTTTCCACCTACCCGCTCTCTCCTCTGCATTTAACAGTGGAATTCAGGTTGCACTCTTAATGTTACCACCCTTGCCTTTAATGCCACCGAAGGTTGTTTTGACTTTTCTGTATGCTGAGCCTGTCCTTCCGACAATCATTTCTTTTTCGGTGTCTTCACATTTTTCCTGCAGCCATTTCGTCTTAGCTTCCCTGCAGTTCCTATTTATTTCATTCCTCAGCAACTTGTCTTTCTGTAATCCTGAGTTTCCCGGCACAGTTTTGTACGTCCTCCTTTCATCAATCAACTGAAGTATTTCTTCTGTTACCCATGGTTTCTTCGTGTTACCTTCCTTGTACCTATGTTTCCCTTCCCAGCTTGTGTGATGGCCCTTTTTAGATATGTCCATTCGTCTTCAACTGTGCTGCCTACTGAGCTACTCCTTATTTCTGTATCTGTAGCCTTAGAGAACTTCAAGCGTATCTCGTCATTCCTTAGCACTTCCGTACCTCACGTTTTTGCGTACTGATTCTTCCTGACTAATGTCTTAAACTTCAGCCTACTCTTCATCACTACTGTATTGTGATCTGAGTCTATATCTGCTCCTGGGTACGCCTTAGAATCCAGTATCTGATTTCGGAATCTCTATCTGACCTTGATGTAATCTAACTGAAATCTTTCTGTATCACCCGACCTTTTTCAAGTATACCTCCTCCTCTTGTGATTTTTGAACAGGGTATTCGCTATTACTAGCTGAAACTTGTTAGAGAACTCAATTAGTCTTTCTCCTCTCTCATTCCTTATCCCAAGCCTATATTCTCGTGTAACCTTTTCTTCTTCCCCTACAACTGCATCCCAGTACCCCATGACTATTAGATTTTCATCCCCCTTTACATGCTGTATTACTCTTTCAATATCCTCATACGCTTTCTCTATATCTTCATCTACATATTGCGACGTCGGCATGTATACCTGAACTATCGTTGTCAGTGTTGATTTGCTGTCGGTTCTGATAAGAACAACCCTGTCACTGAACTGATCACAATAACACACTCTCTGTCCTACCTTCCTACTCATAACGAATCCTACTCCTGTTATACCATTTTCTGCTGCTGTTGATATTACCCTATACTCATTTGACCAGAAATCCTTCTCTTATTTCCACTTCACTTCACTGACCCCTACTATATCTAGATTGAGCCTTTGCATTTCCCTTTTCAGATTTTCTAGTTTCCCTACCACGTTCAAGCTTCTGACATTCCACGCCCCGACTCGTAGAACGTTATCCTTTCGTTGATTATTCAATCTTTTTCTCATGTCTCTCCCTTGGCAGTCCCCTCCCGGAGATCCGAATGGGGGACTATTTCGGAATCTTTTACCAATGGAGAGATCAGCATGACACTTCATCAATTACAGGCCACATGTCCTGCGGATACATGTTACGTGTCTTTTATGCAGTGGTTTCCATTGCCTTCTGCATCCTCATGCCGTTGATCATTGCTGATTCTTCAGCGTTTAGGAGCAGTTTTCCACCCCTAGGACAAGAGAATGCCCTGAACCTCTGTCCGTCCTCTTTGACAATGCCGTTGACAGAATGAGGGTGAATTCTTATGCCGGAAGTCTTCGGCCACCAATGAAGATTATTAATCAGAATTTAAGCAGCGGCGGGATTCGAACCCAGGACCGAAGGCTTTTTGATTATGGATCAAAGACGTATGTCTCTTTTTATCTCATTTCGTTCTATTTGTTCGTGGTGTATGTTCGGTGCGGACGTCCCATAACACCCATTCAGGTTGTTCGTTGAGCCGTTCACTCAGTTTTTTTATTACATAGGACAGCTAGCCCTCTGACCGAACACGCTGAGCTACCGTTCCGGCACCCCTAGACAACGGTGTTTGCACGTTCACGTAGAAACCATAAAGCAAATGCAGTGAAAATTTGTAACTTTTGTATAAAGAGATTTGTCTGTTATTTTGAACAGATACTACAATTTTAAATAAAATGTCAGCACCAGCTGCAGTTTCCTCTTTTGTTTTGAAAAGCACGAACGGTTTCTGTCCTGAACGTTATTATTCGGTGATATCTAGATAGTACTGAAAAACGAAGTACACCAAAATTAGTCAAATGGAGAAGACTGCAACAACACTCATCACCAAAAACAAATATTACACATAAATGTTCCACCTCATTCACACACTGCATAAAAGCACCGAACTCAAAAATAATGTGGTGTGAAATCTATTACTACAAGTAGTTATATCTTACGTAAACTAAATAATGTTGAGAAACAACTTGCCAACAAGCATCATGAAAACATAATAATAGCCTAAATATTGTATGAATTAGTTTAAAGTCTAGGAATTCGACATACATCACGTGAACGTACATGTCTGCCATCCTGAGAGAACACAGAAAGGCTGCTGATGAGACGTGCCAGGAGGTGGCGTTTAACTAGGGGAGAGGGAAGTTACGAGAAAGGCTTGTAGGGGATAGGTAGGTAAGCAAACAGAGACAAGTGATGACAGAAAAGTTGATAAAATGCATTAAAAGTAAAATAAAATACAGAACAGAATGACATTTAAAAGACTAACATAGTTCTATAATAAAACGTCACGTAAAAGTGGTATTCCGAAGAGAGGACTGCAGACGACTCTCGGTGATCCTTTGATGAACGAAAACTTGACTTAGGAAGCCATGGATGGTAAACACACGGAAGCAGCAAAGGGTAACTCCGCTTACAAACACGATATTAATACAACAAACAGCCATGAAGAAATGAGCGTGGTCCATTGATTACAATAAACGGGCATACCATATTATATAATGAAACGAAGCTGTGCTGATTTTTTAAATTTTATTTTTATTTTATTTTGAGTTATCAGTCTTCTGACTGGTTTGATGCGTCAAGCCAAAAATTTCTCTCCTGTGCGAACCTTTTTATCTCAGCACTTGCAAATTAAGTCCTGAATTATTTGCTGGACGTGTCGCAATCTCTGTCTTCCTTTACAGTTTTTACCCTCTATAGTTCCCTCCAGTACCATGGAAGGTGTTCCCTGATATCTTAACAGATGTCCTAACGTCCTGTCCCCTCTTATTGTAAATGTTTTCCATACATCCCTTTCCTCGTATATTCTGTGAAGAGCCTCCGTATTCCTTACCTCATCAGTCCACTTGATTTTCAATATTGTTCTGTAGCAACCAATCTCAAATGCTTCGACTCTCTTGTGTTCCGGTTGTCCAACGATCCATGTTTCACTACTGCACAATGCTGTGCTCCAAATGTATATTTTGATCAATTTGTTCCTCAAATTAGGGCCTATGTTTGACGTTTGTAGACTAATCTTGGCTTGGAATTCCCTTTCTGCCAGTGCTAGTCTGCTTTTTATGTCCACCTCGCTCCGTCCACCACTGGTTATTTTACTGCCTAAGCAGCAGAACTCCCTAACTTCATCTA
Source organism: Schistocerca piceifrons (assembly GCF_021461385.2). Classification (NCBI taxonomy): domain Eukaryota; kingdom Metazoa; phylum Arthropoda; class Insecta; order Orthoptera; family Acrididae; genus Schistocerca; species Schistocerca piceifrons. The sequence goes on along the minus strand of NC_060139.1, from coordinate 418,583,577 downwards.
CATCGTGATCACCAATTTTGCTAGGTTGCTCGCTGTTTTCATTTCTGAAACTTCTCATTTCTTTCTTCTTTCTTCTATTTACCCTCAATCCATATCCTGTGTTCATTAGACTGCTCATTCCATTTAACAGATTCTGCAATTCTTTCTCACTTTCACTGAGGGTGCCAATGTCATCAGAGAATCTTATCATTGATATGCTTTCATTATTACTCTTATTCCCTACATTGCTTCTTCGGTGCACAGATTGACCAGTAAGGGCGAAAGGCTACCTCCCTGTCTTTCACCCTTTCTAATCTGTTCACTTCGTTCTTGGTCTTCCACTCTTATAGTTCCCTCTAGCGTCTTGTACACACTGTATATTACCTGTCTTTCTTTTTCTCAGATTTTCGAACACCTTACACCATTATACATTGTCGAACGCTTTCTCCACTTCGACAAATCCTATAAAAGCATCTTGATTTGTCTTCAGTCTTGCTTTCATTATCAACCATAGCGTCAGAACTGCCTCTCTGGCTTTTTCCTTTCCTAAAGTCAAATTGATTGTCATCCAACACAACCCCAATTTTCTTCTCGATTCGGCTCTACATCTTGGATGCATAAACTGTTAAGCTGAACGCGCAATAATGCTCGTAGTTTGTGGCTCCTGTAATCTTCGGAATTGCGTGGATAACGTTTTCCCGAATGTCTGATGGTGTATCGCCAATATAATACAGTCAACACACCAAAGTGAATAATCGCTTCGTTGACACTTCCTGCAACGATTTTAGAAATCCCTCTTGCCTTATTTGATCTTAAGTCCTCCAAAGCCGTTCTAAATTTTGATTCTAATACGGTTTCCCCTGTCTCTTCCCTATCGGCTTATGTGTCCTCTGTGTGCCATTTCATCTTATTTTTACTATCTATGCCTTTATGGCCAATATAAAAGGTTTTGTAATGAGCAGAGTTGTAAATTTGTTGTTTCTAGATTTAATAATGTGTACAACTGCTGTGGTATCGGTTGGGAAGCAACTGTAACATCAAATCTGCAGAACAATGCACTGAGTTTATAAGAAGCGTTCCCATAAAAGGGAAACGAGATGAGTCGTAATGTTTTGCAGCGTCATCACATAATTTGTCACCTCTGTTTTGAAGAACCTCGAATTTAGACTTTTATGTTTTATCAACTACGGAAAAATGATAGTCATTTTCTGGAGACAATGTGGCTCAATATATATTTGTTTGTTATTTTCTGTATTATAAAGGCGTAATTTAAGTCATCTACTAATTCTGAGAAATAATGACATCAGTTGTACACTTGCGATAAATGTCAAACGAATGATTTTGCTTGACGTCAGCAATACGTAAATAATAAACATATTAAATAAATTAATAAATTAAATAAATTAATAAACATATTTTGCTGATGTTCTGCAGTAAAGTGAATATTGGAGTGATCTACTAGCTCGTAAGATGAGCTAACTTCACGCTAATTTTCCTTACCGACTTGCCCTGTACAGCCCCCCCCCCCCCCCCCCCCGCCTCGCCCACTCGTAGCTTGTCTCTCCACTGATTAAGTGCTACCTCCTAGCCCGCTGGCATATATCAGCAGTCGCTCTAAGGACGCCAGACATGTAAGTTTACCTGACATATGTCGACATCCTAGACTGTAAACGAATTCACACAATGTTTTTGATGTTTTGCGATGTTTGTTGACAAGTTCCTCCTGAACCTTCTTTAGTCTACATAACATATAACTTCTTATAATAGTAGATGACTTTACACTACATTACACTTGTTGATGATGGCTGTTGCTGAAAATCTTCTCCATTTGACTAATTCTGTTGTACTTTGTTGCTCAGTGCTGTGTAGATAGCGTTGGACAATTGCATTCGGGATCAAAGCCATCGGTCGTTTCTAAAATAAAAATAAAAGTGCAACTGGTGCTGGCATTTTGTTCAAAATCGAGACTACAGTTGCGGGAGCTGCATCAAGATGCTCCATATGCTGGCCAAGGCATTAGAGGTGCATCGCAATGTTTTCGCGGTGTAGTGATTGCTTCATTACATTTCGGGTGTGCAGAAGTGGAATTTTTTGCAGCTTCAGCCCAGACTTTTGACGGAGCAAGGTAACAGATATCAAAATACTTGATAATTAGGAAGAGTGACGTCGCATTATCATAGTACTGGTGATCTGCATTACACTACACATCAAAATTATAATTTGGGTTTTGGAATTTAAACAGATGTTTATACAGTATAATTTATGCTGTGGAGTGCTAAACCATTTATTAGAGTGAATCGTATTTTTATTAAATGTATAAATTATTTTTGAATAAAGAGTTGTTAAATCTCTGTTACGTAGCAAATCGTGGCATCTCTTAAGTTGTCGTATCAGAATACCCATGCATATAGTGAAAAACGTTGTAAAATAATTGATGATTAATTTGGTTTGAAGTAGTCATGCCATATAATTTATGAGTCATGCACCATGACATATGTGGTGATTGAGTGTTTTGATATAAAGAACGCACGTAAACACATATTTGTTACTAATGCTACTTGTAATATCGTATCCGCCTTTGCTCGTTACAAATGATAAAACGACTTTTGCAAAGTTTAACAGGATGGCAACTTAGAGGTCGTAGAGGAAGCGCTACATTGGAAGAATGGGAACTGCTGTATCAGTGAGGTACTCTGAGTTTCCTTTGAAGTATTAAAATCTCCCTTGTCTTTGGTTGCTATCTTATAGACAGTGTAGATGATATTGCCTCTCCTTCGAATATGTAACAGCGGATACCGGTCACGGGTATGTGTCCTATTCATTTACTATTCATTGCTGAACTTCCTGTGGACGATAGAGACGCAAATTAATATTATCTAGACAATTGAGAGTTTTTACGTCTAGGGTTTCGGAGAGGTCTTCCACTGTGAAACCATTTTCTGAAAGTGGCCATTACAACTGACTTCTCTCATTTTTACCACCACAAGTGCCATCAACCTCTCGAACATGTGGATGTCTGCTACGTATAGTTTTTTGAGAGATACTTGTTGATTGCATTGATTTTGTATTAGTATATTGTGCCTTTTCAGTTACTGAGATCTAGGCAAAACGTTTTTAATTAGCACAAATATTCGACTTTCACGTCAGTTGGTTAATGTTCTCCGAAGTCATTAAGATTTCTGACGTATCACGCAAATGCCAGTGTATTCCAACAACTTTACGTATTATACCATGCTATTTCACACTCAATACAATAATTAAGAACACGAAAAATCAGTGTCAACATTTCGTGCATATGTGTGAGTTCTAAGTTTTGTTGCTTAATGCAGCCAAACGGTACTGAAGTGCAAGGACGCGAAGTATTTAATTCCATTGTGATTGTATACCTAATTAGCGAAACTAATGGTCAGTAGATCTAGTACGGAAAAGATCTACATCTACATCTACATGATTACTCTGCAATTCACATTTAAGTGCTTGGCAGAGGGTTCATCGAACCACAATCATACTATCTATCTACCATTACACTCCCGAACAGCGCACGGGAAAAACGAACACCTAAACCTTTCTGTTCGAGCTCTGATTTCTCTTATTTTATTTTGATGATCATTCCTACCTATGTAGGTTGGGCTCAACAAAATATTTTCGCATTCGGAAGAGAAAGTTGGTGACTGAGATTTCAAAACAGATCTCGCCGCGACGAAAAACGTCTTTGCTCTAATGACTTCCATCCCAACTCGCATACCATATCTGCCACACTCTCTCCCCTATTACGTGATAATACAAAGCGAGCTGCCCTTTTTTGCACCCTTTCGATGTCCTCCGTCAATCCCACCTGGTAAGGATCCCGCACCGCGCAGCAATATTCTAACAGAGGACGAACGAGTGTAGAGTAAGCTGTCTCTTTAGTGAACTTGTAGCATCTTCTAAGTGTCCTGCCAATGAAACGCAACCTTTGGCTCGCCTTCCCCACAATGTTGTCTATGTGGTCTTTCCAACTGAAGTTGTTCGTAATTTTAACACCCAGGTACTTAGTTGAATTGACAGCCTTGAGAATTGTACTATTTGTCGAGTAATCGAATTCCAACGGATTTCTTTTGGAACTCATGTGGATCACCTCACACTTTTCGTTATTTAGCGTGAACTGCCACCTGCAACAGCATACAGCAACCTTTTCTAAATCGCTTTGCAACTGATACTGGTCTTCGGATGACCTTACAAGACAGTAAATTACAGCATCATCTGCGAACAACCTAAGAGAACTGCTCAGATTGTCACCCAGGTCATTTATATAGATCAGGAACAGCAGAGGTCCCAGGACGCTTCCCTGGGGAACACCTGATATCACTTCAATTTTACTCGATGATTTGCCGTCTATTACTACGAACTGCGACCTTCCTGACAGGAAATCACGAATCCAGTCGCACTACTGTGATGATACCCCATAGGCCCGCAGCTTGATTAGAAGTCGCTTGTGAGGAACGGTGTCAAAAGCTTTCCGGAAATCTAGAAATACGGAATCAACTTGAGATTCCCTGTCGATAGCGGCCATTACTTCGTGCGAATAAAGAGCTAGCTGCGTTGCACAAGAACGATGTTTTCTGAAACCATGCTGATTACGTATCAATAGATCGTTCCCTTCGAGGTGATTCATAATGTTTGAATACAATATATGCTCCAAAACCGTACTGCAAACCGACGTCAATGATATAGGTCTGTAGTTCAATGGATTACTACTACTACCACCCTTCTTAAACACTGGTGCGACCTGCGTAATTTTCCAATCTGTAGGTACAGATCTATCGGTAAGCGAGCGGTTGTATATGATTGCTGAGTAGAGAGCTATTGTATCAACGTAATCTGAAAGGAACCTAACCGGTATACAATCTAGACCTGAAGACTTGCCCGTATCAAGCGATTTGAGTTGCTTCGCAACCCCTAAGATATCTACTTCTAAGAAACTCATGGTGGCAGCTGTTCGTGTTTCAAATTCTGGAATATTCCATTCGTCTTCCCTGGTGAAGGAATTTCGGAAAACTGTGTTCAATAACTCCGCTTTAGCGGCACAGTCATCGGTAACAGTACCATCGGCACTGCGCAGCTAAGGTATTGATTGCGTCTTGCCGCTTGTGTACTTTACATACGACCAGAATTTTTTCGGATTTTCTACCAAATTTCGAGACAATGTTTCGATGTGGAACCTATTAAAGGCATCTCGCATTGAATTCCGTGCCAAATTTCGCGCGTCCGTAAATTTTAGCCAATCTTCGGGATTTCGCGTTCTTCTGAACTTCGCATGCTTTTTCCGTTGCCTCTGCAACAACGTTAGGACCTGTTTTGTGCACCATGGGGGATCAGTTCCATCTCTTACCAATTTATGAGGTATGAATCTCTCAATTGTTGTTGCTACTATATCTTTGAATTTGAGCCACATCTCGGCTACATTTGCATAGTCAGTTCAAAAGGAATGGAGATTGTCTCTCAGGAAGGCACCTAGTGACACTTCATCCGCTTTTTTAAATAAAATTATTTTGCGTTTGTTTCTGGTGGATTTGGAAGAAACGGTATTAGCCTAGCTACAACGACCTTGTGATCACTAATTCCTGTATCAGTCATGATGATCTCTTTTAGCTCTGGATTGTTTGTGGCTAAGAGGTCAAGTGTGTTTTCGCAACCATTTACAATTCGCGTGGGTTCGTGGACTAACTGCTCGAAATAATTTTCGGAGAAAGCATTTAGGACAATCTCGGAATATGTTTTCTGCCTACCACCGGTTTTGAACAAGTATTTTTGCCAACATATCGAGGGAAGGTTGAAGTCCCCACCAACTATAACCGTATGAGTGGGGTATTTATTTGTTACGAGACTCAAATTTTCTCTGAACCGTTCAGTAACTATATCATCGGAGTCTGGGGGTCGGTAGAAGGAGTCAGTTATTAACTTAGTTCGGCTGTTAAATATAACCTCCACCCATACCAATTCGCATGGAGTATCTACTTCGACTTCACTACAAGATATACCACTACTGACAGACACAAACACTCCACCACCAATTCTGCCTGATCTATCTTTCCTGAACACCGTCTGAGACTTCGTAAAAATTTCTGCAGAACTTATTTCAGGCTTTAGCCAGCTTTCTGTACCAATAACGATTTCAGCTTCTGTCCTTTCTATTTGCGCTTGAAGCTCAGGGACTTTGCCAGCACAACTACAACAATTTACAACTACAATTCCGACTGTTCCTTGATCCGAGCACGTCCTGTATTTGCCATGCACCCTTTGAGATTGCAGTCCAGCCCGTACTTTCCCGAGGCCTTCTAACCTAAAAAAACCGCCCAGTCCACGCCACACAGCCTCCGCAACCCGTGTATCCGCCAGCTGAGTGTAGTGAACTCCTGACCTATTCAGCGGAACCCGAAACCCCACCACCCTTCGGCACAAGTCAAGGAATCTGCAACCAAGGAATCTGCAGCCAACACGGTCGCAAAACTGTCTGAGCCTCTGATTCAGAGATAACAAGCAGTATGCTATGAAATAATCCTTAACTAATAGAATTGTAAATATTTAATGTCCTTATTTTCCTTGACGATCGACTATCCGTCAACGGTTGCCAACAGTAGCTACCTTACTTCCTAAATACGTTTCTCGTACTTGACCCTTATCATTCAGATACTCTATGGAAGAATTTACATAAATACGAGGTCCCTCTACGATAAATTAAGAAGAAATATTCGCCATATAAGCCAAATTAATATAGAATTAGGCGGCTCAGTGCAACGATGATTAAGATGGAACACCTAAAGACAGCACAGTTAGTTGTTCAATCAAAATGTTCAAGTCAAGTGGCTTCAGCACTCCAAAGCAAAATAAAATTTTGTTATTCTCAGTTTTTCAGAATATTTTATAGTTGTTGATAATAGCTGCGTAGGTTCGCGACAGATGGATTTGCCTCACTTCTTTGTACTAGCGCCGCAAGTCATTAAAATATCCATTCGTCGAACTTCTTGAGTTGTACTGAAAGTTCTCAAAAATGAAGTCTCCACGCGCTGAAGTCAACTAGGCAGCTGTGTGGACCCTGGTGGGGAGCAGGTAGCGTGTACGCAGGCGCCAGCGCCGGCGCAGGTTGGTGGCGCCACCGCCACGCTCGCCGTGCCAGTGCGTCGCGTCACGTCGCGGGTCGCGGGTCGCGGGTCCCGGTAGTGCCGGCCACCGCTGCGCGGGCTGCCTACCCTCCAGTGGACTGTGTTCACGCTGCGCCCCCGTACCGTATCGTACCGCGTAGTGCCGAAACGCGTATAAACTAACGTACGTACGCAAGAGTCTTCTGGTGCAGGTGCGATTTGGCAGGTGTCTGTTGTCTTCCCAGTGTTCGCGAAAGGACCAACTTCACTAAGGTAAGGAAAATGGTCCGTGGACAGGCACTTGCTGCGACAGTGAAGTGTACGGAAATGGGCTACAGAAGCTAGTCTACCATGGGACAGCTTAGTTATTTACGTCGTGTGCTATACTCAGATTTACCGATGTGTATGACAAGCCCTGCAGATAATGCACGAAAGAGTCCATTAAATCTGAAGATCGTTCTCAAGCGAGAATGGTCTTCCACTAACACTTCGTTTTGCACTGTTCTGTGTGCCTTGTTTAGTGTATGAATTGTTGTTACTGGATATAATACCCTTACAACATAATTTAATTAATGATTACTGACAGTGATACTCGGAAATATTAGTAATTTTAAGGAAACCAGCATGAGAAGAACGGTTCATTTTCCCTTTGCCAAATCTGTGCCCAGCGGCATAAATTTCTGCCACATATAAATATAACTCGAGCATTGCATTCCAAATGCATTATTAAAATGTTATCGCTACGGTACAATGCATTCTCAGAAGTTCTAATTTATGTTGCAAATAATTATTTCCTTCCCCTCGTAGATAATTTACTATAAACACTGATCAAACCTAATATGTCTGCTATAAAATTCGAAAATAAAATATGTAAAGCCATAAAGAATTATATTGTGTTGCAGCGAACCAATGTGAGCGTGTTCCTTCATTTTTAGGTGCTAGAATCCAATCCACTCCCATTCACTGAGTATGAAATAGTGAAATACGTCAGAGCAGAAAAATTGAGAAAAATCTTTTGAAGGCAACAAAGACTTTAGCGATGTTACAGTTCATTCTCTGAATCCTCCAGCGCAATGTTTACGTCCCAGTTCCAGAGCTGTGACTTCGTAAAATCTGGCGTGCATTTGAAGCGTTCTTTCTGCTAACAAAAATCGATTTTAATTAGTGATTTCGCTATATAATTTTCACTTTCAGTATTATGGTGAGAGGTTTTACTTTTGCGCCAATAAAATTTATTGTTTCCCAGTCGTCACTCGTCTCTTTAATATTCACTAGACATCCGATATCAACTCGTTATGAATGAACAGCTAATAACTGCAGATCTGAGAAACACTGGGAAAAATGCCAGGAAAACATGTTACACAGCATTCGGTACCTGTTTCAGAAATCGCTTGGAGCTAGGAACGGAGCATATGTAAACCGCAGAATTGAGATTTACTTCTAATCTGTCTCATGTTAATATTTCTAAAAATTATGAGCGGAAACATTAATATCGTTGTAAAGTTTCAGCATAGGCTGCCACGAGCAATAGTTTCTCGGCACAGGGGAGGCAGAACAGTTTTTTATAATCCGAAAGTTGTATAAGTGGAAGATGAGATACCATCGAGCATTTTGAACTTAATTATAGTGGCTAGTTTATCTATCGACCGGTGGTGCTCAAGGACTCCAACATAGATATCGGGTTTTAATATCTCAAACACTATACCAGTGGCTATAGGAAGATCTATTTCAGGATCCTTGTATCGACTCGTAATCGCAAATTTGTTGATCGCATTTCGTAGCTTTTTAACCGATTTGAGCTGTAAAGAGTCATCATCCGAATCAGTGCCTTTTCACGAATTACACGATAAGTTGTCGTGTGATGCTCATCGTGGTCGCCTAGAATCAATATTTCAGACCACCAAATACGGAAACATTCACGAACAGAAAAAAGTAACTTTCCAAACGGATCGCGCGCTGTAGTTTGACAATCAAGTTTCATTGTTCTTTTATCGAGACGAGGTGGACGTTGAACGCAGGGCTGTACGGAACTGGGTCAGAGGTTGGGTCAGACAGGAAGCACGTTCAGTCCTACAGACCCATGTCTGACGCTGGAGACAGTGAGGCGCGCATGTGGCCGTCGGCTGGAAGTGGTACCTCCCCAGGCTGGGCGTGGTCGGCGCCTGCGGCCGGCGGCGGAGGGTGCTTCGTATGAGCCTGCGTGTCTCTATGGCCTGCTGTCACTCCCCCTTCATTAACTACGGTCAGACTGTAGGATCAGCCGTGATCAGCATGACCTGGGAGTACGTTCCGCTCTGCGGCCGTGTCTCCAAGTGCACGCTTTCCTACGTACCAAATGAACCAGATCTCCACTTGAAGACTGTTGTTACAGTCTCAGCGTCACGTAACGATAGACGAATCGGTATTGATTTCAATAAGGACATTTAGATTTCGGGATCACTTTGTTTGTGTAATACGAGGGTTGTTCGAAAAGTAAGGAACGATCGGTAGCGAAATGGAAACCACAGTGAAATCAAAACTGTTTTCTTTGCACATTTAGCTACGCCTTCCAGGTACTTCTCTACGTAGTCGCCGCTCCGACTTAGACATTTGCCGGAACGTTATACCAAATTTCCAACACCATCGGCATAGAAGGCAGCCACCTGTGCTTTCCGATAATTCTCTACGCTGGTCTATAGCGCGTAACCTGCGCCTAAGTGTTGTCTTCGTATCCAGCGTTTCATGTGAACAGAGATGATACTCAGGACGAGCCAATTAGGGCTGTGTTGTGGGTGATCGAATACTTCCCATCGGAAAGGCTGTAGGAGCGTCTTCACTGCCCCTGCAGAGTGCGACTGAAAACTTCCATGAAGAAGGAGGTGCGTGGCAGTTGTGGTAGGTGGGTGCATTCATTAAGGCGAAGCCTCTCTGCGGGCCCTCCTATTTGGCGGGAGACACTGTTGTTCTAGGCATCTTTACTCGCTCACAGTGTGCTCACAACTGAAAAGAGCGTCTTGGTGCGATCGAAGGGCGTACTAGAGACACTACCCAAAACCTCTGTGAAAAGCCTCTTCGGATGTTCACAGTGGTTTCCATTTCGCGACCGATTGTTCCTCAATTTCCGAATAGCCCTCGTATTTGGTCATAAACAGTATTGAATCACTGGAGTTAGGAACTTTATTTGCTTGTTACTAGAAATACATACGACAGGCTGACATGGAAGTACATGATTTACTAACTACAGATTTCTGAACTGCCACATTCCTATCTTTCATATAACGCTAGCTAACCCCTTTATTCTGGACGTACGATACACTACTGAGCGTCAGATATAAGGAGACAAATCAGTTGCTGCCCTAGGTAAATATAATTAGATTTTTCCGACGTCTTATGCAACGTCTACCCATAAAAAGTCTCCTATTTGCCGTTCCTCTTCATAAATTTTATTTGCTCTGCTATGATTGAACGTCGCGAACAACATTACTTTCGTCACTTCAGAATCACAGCCTTGATTACAAGCGGTGCTGATAGAAACCTTTCGCTTCTGAAGATTTATCGGTTGAGAACCAAGCATGTGAATGAAAAGAGATCTACGGACGCAAGTGATTGCAGAACAACCTTTTAAAGTAATCAGAGAAATTATTAAATTAGAAAATAAAGGAGAATGCGACTGGATCTGGAATTGAGGGTTATTGTAACAAGCCTAAATCTGGATTTCCGGACGAGTCGTTGAGAACAGGTCGTCCAAAATGTGACTCCAGTGTGATACCATGTCTGTCACTTCACATGTTTCCTGCATTATCGTCGAGTACATGCTAACGAAAATTTCATATGCTCCAAATTTGTTAAATAGCTACGAGCTCAAACTAATGACTGAAAATAATTTATCAATATTACGAAAAAGAGAGGCAGTACATGTCCGTATATGAGACACATCAAGTGTCTCTGGAGTTACTGCTACTATCAGTACAGCAGTCATTTATTTTACAAATATTTCACAAAATACTCCATTACTAAACATTCTTCATTAATTAACATTTGTACATGACACTTGTGACCAGAGATGTGTGTATTAATGATTACAACTCTCCGTTCAAGAAACTTATTTTGTGTGTAACTGGTCTAAAAATTTATTTTCTTTGTTGACTGGAAAAGTGACAAATTTACCTTCGAGGTCTAGGCTCTATTACAGGTACCAATCGTTCCCATAGGCATTTAAAAAATTCAAGTTTTGTAAGTGTATTACGTTACTAGTAAACTAAAATACTACAATCAATTTATCAGACAATGAATAACTGCGATTACATACATTTTCAATGAAATTACGATTCGCAAAACAATAAACTAAAGCAATAGTGTCATGAATACCCTTTCAAATATTCCGTAGCTGCCTATTCATAACTACTTGGTGTATAGTACTGAGGATTAGTTTTGTATCCATGTTTAATTAGTTCATGTAAGTAGTGTGATCATCTTTGGATACTGATAATATTTAAAGACTATTCGAGGTACAAGCAACATAGTAGGAATTTGTTATATAGCAGGTCGGTGTATCTGTATTTTGTTCTGCAGCAACCACTTTCACAGACATAAAAAATCCAGCAATTTTACGCCATGAACTAAATACGCAGACGCCTTGTACAACTTGGGAGAGAGTGAATGCGATTTTATCTGAGGCTGCTTTATACTTCTTTTAGCACGTTTTCTGCTGTTTAACGACATTCGTTTCTAATAATCTTCGTATGAGCGCTGATGACCTGGTAGTTGAGGGGAACGAAACCGCAGTCCCTCCCCCCTCCCCCAACACACGCACACACACACACACACACACACACACACACACACACACACACACATATTTATCGATGTGTAGTGAAAATACTGATAGTAGTATGTATTTCGCCGAAAGGACATCCTTAATTTCTTTTAGTGTCCGTGATTGAAACATATTTTCATTGTCTTAGGCATGCGAGCAATTGATATTTATTAGTCGATTCAGTTCACTACCCGTTTCTCTGAATTTTTGTTTCGAGGTACTTGATTTCACGGAAACATCGTATCATCGTCGAATTTAAAAGCTAGGAAGCTTTTCTCACATTTGGTCTGGTTTTATATTCAGAAATGTTTTTGTAGACGTCTAATAGAACAGCATCAATCAGTCAGTCTTTCAATGCACAGCGCACCAGAATAACAAGAAGTTCCAAAAACAAGATGCCTGTAAACTTTTGCGACGCATAAATTCATGAAGAAAGTTCTCATCATTCACCGATATAAGGGCAATATATAATCTGTTTCTAATTGTTGCCCCTATTCACATGAGTCTATACGTCGTGGATAAGAAGAAGGTAGTCCGTATAATAGCTTACTTTTCAGGAACCGTAAATCACAATAAAATATCAGTACAAAGCTCGGGACATCGCGAAAATAACTATATCGAAGAATATAAGCTAAGGATCGTTATGCACAACTAAAAACAGGTCCAAAGTTGCAAATTTTACTGTTTTTATTCACTCCATGGCTAGTTTCGGGCCAAGAACCATTTTCAAATCATCGTAATATAGTCAAAAATGGTATTCCCGAAGATGTGAAAACCATGTCAAAAATGTGGAACGAACAGTTACAGCGTATTCGTTGCCCATTTTTGACATGGTTTTCACATCTTCGGAAATATCATATTTGACAGTTGCAATGGTTTGAAAATTGGTCTCGGCCAGAAACTAGTCATCGAGTGAATAAAAAAAGTAAAATTTGCGACTTTAGACTAGTTTTTCGTTCTACAATTAATAGAAGTTACTGACGCACAGCTACTCCAAAATGCTGGAAATTTGTAAGGATTGGTATGACTTCATAACACATGTACCCAACTAGATGTGTGTCGCAGATTACATACACAACAGCCATCACGACAGTTATTCGTTCAAAAACGTATACACGACGTCAGACGTACGTGGCCATCAGTTTAGCTATTCGTATTCGATTCGCTGTACAGTAGGTACTCGTGTGTGGCAAGGCATTCAATACCGCCATTCCAAGTCACTTAAACCAGCAACGTTTCAGCATGCGTTGCAAAGGGCGAGTGTTTATCACTGGTGATTAACGTCATATTCTTCTAGCTTGAATTATTTTATAGGAGTGCGACATGGTGACATATGAGATCCATTTTCGTCTCTTGGCGAGAAATATGAATCTGAACCGAACAAACCTCACAACCAAATACTTGTAAGTGCATTATACATGGCTTTAAGGTAGAGACGATAGTTATTATTAAATATCATAACAAGCTTCGAAACTGATGACTGTATTTGTTTTCATATAAATTTTCCCCTAAAATGTTAGACTTAGTGATGGGTGTTTGAACAGCTACGCTCACAACCTTCCCCATGCTCCATGAATATGCTAGCAATTCGATTATAATGACGTTGATGTCGACGAGAAGTAAATGTCCAATATTTTCCCTAAATATTCAGTCACATCTGATACCAATATCGTACAGATCTGACAGTTCTTCTGTAGGAACGCAATTTTCTTCGTTGAACAATATCACTCTACATTTCACAGTCACCAAATTACTGAATACTATGTGGATGTACGCTGGACAGCTGCTACACAACGCTTAGTGCGAAACTGTTTCTGTATTACGTTCTGAGGAACTTTATTCACTGACATATGTGAGGTCTTTAAGGATAGAGTGTGTCCTGTGACATCAATTTCTGTCAACAACTGTTGTAATTGTAATAGTGTCAGAGGTTTGTATGGATAGCTCAGCAAGATACGTACTTGTAGATCCCTCTGTCTGTTGAGAATATTGTTTTAGTAGTTGCTACATTCTCGTAATCGAAACGTATCTACAGGATGCAATGAAGCAGTGCTTGTAGATTATAACGGTGCTATCACATAATCGAACACCTCATATCTGTAGTGAATCACTGCACGCAAAGTTTTATTTTTGTAGTTCATTTGGTTTAAATTTTATTCACAAATAAGTTTCTGTTATTGAAAGGTAATTATACAGATTTCACGTCAAAGTATTCTTGGATTTCCAACAAAATTGAGAAATATTACTTGATTAGTGTTACACATTGCCAGGAAGTATTACTACTACTTACGGCATTTGGAAGCATATAAAATTACCTGTAGCGCACGTTATTGCCACGAACTTTCTTCACTAATATTTTATTGTCCAGCAGCATCTCACGTTTCTCTTCTGCTGGAGATCCAATGTCTGATTTTTTACTACTAGTAATTACTGCTAATTCATCTACAGACTAATCTTCGCCTCATAAGAACTTAAAAACAACAACAATTCAATCTACTGTTAATATGTTTTATTCTTCTGATCTTTTCATGTCGGCATAAATTACACTTAAGCTAAAAAGAAAGTCGTTCATGTATAGCTAGCTCCATAGAGAAAACAGTTCGTATATAATCGTGTATAGCTAGCTCCGAACTAAATTAAAGTCTCCCTGTCGGCTTAATGAAGGCCGGTGTTTTCGTTCACATTAATACGTGCACAACATGCGAACTCCTAAAAATAATAAACAAACCGCGTTTCACAAGAGGAAAGGTTATTGGAATTCGATATTCTCTGTCTGTCGCTGCACAAAACACGTCAGGCTGTAGGCGGTCTGCGTGTGTGCGGACTGAGTGGACTGCCTGCTAGTGAAGGCACTCCAAAAGAGCTCAACAACACTGTGCTAACGTTTTTACGTCCCAGATGACCGAGTAAACAACTGAACTTTATGACGGCAGAAGAGTGGATCATTTTTTAAGCAGATAAACGCAGGAATCTCTACCACGGCAGTGTTTCATTTACATGAAAATCCTTGTACGGCAGTGTAAACATTTTACTCCAGGTGTGGGAGAAACATCCTTACTTCTGAAATTTTCACCATGTCAGAAATTTAACTTTCACTTCGGAATGTCAACCACGCATGCTTGGTTCACCAAAGGAAAAAAAAAATGAAAAAAATGGTTCAAATGGCTCTGAGCACTATGGGACTTAACTTCTGAGGTCATCAGTCCCCTAGAACTTAGAACTACTTAAACCTAACTAACCTAAGGACATCACACACATCCACGCCCGAGGCAGGATTCGAACCTGCGACCGTAGCGGTCTCACGGTTCCACACTGTAGCGCCTAGAACCGCTCGGCCGCGCCGGCGGTCATCAAATGCAGTTTACTAGTACTAGCTTGTTTTGATGTAATGAAATCAGAGGTACTATCTATCAGAGTTATGATGATTGTCCACAAAATTACGTGTATTGCTTTCCGTGATATTCTAGAGAAGAAGTCTCGGAGCTGACAAGTACCAAGTTTTCAGCCAGTCAGGATCTGTTATCAAACAATAAAACATGACTTGTAAACTCTAACTACCTTTAATGAATCCTCTCTAACCACTTTTATTATTTTTTTGTGAGATAGCAAACACTACCATCACTGTAAATGATCTGGCTACTGAGGCACGGTCCCAAGCAACATTATTCTTTCATTGCAGGCGTTGCATATTAGTTTGGTACCTGACGACATCGTGGGTAGGCTCTTTTAAATAATACTTTACTAAATCATGCAATGGAGAATGTATAAGGAATCTCACTATTTCACACATTCGTATTTATTTTCCACATCCATCTCAACAGGAATATTTTCGCCGGTGAAGAAAGATTTTGCAAATATTCAGCGCAAATGGCTCTGAGCACAATGGGACTTCACATCTGACGTCATCAGTCCCCTAGACATTAAATTACTTAAACCTAACTAACCTAAGGACATCACACACATCCATGCCCGTAGCAGCATTCGAACCTGCGACCGTAGTAGCAGCGCGGTTCCGCACTGAAGCGCTTAGAACCGCTCGGCCACAACGGCCGGCTAATCAGCGCAGATCAACGATTTTTGACATCAAATGACAAAACTCGGTGCAAATATTCACTCCCCAGACGTGGAATATCTTTATAGACGCTCTGATACCAGCGATGGACTGATTTACTTCCTTCTCCAATTCGGATAAAATGAGAACAAGACATTTCTTCAACAGTAAAATGAGAAGTTAGGCTGAAACAGCTTTCTAACCAGTCATCTTATTATGTAGCGAGTACGGATTTGTATTTGTTGCAAATAGGTTTAGCAACGTACAATTACCAATGGAGAGCAATTTTGGTTATTACCGAACTTCCGCAATCGACGTAGTAAAAGTTTGCCATATAACTATGTTAAGTGTATCCTTCGTAGTGCATCATTTCGTCTGTTTCCGTAGATCGGTGATACTCTTGCGTCATTTTGAATAACATTCCTCCTTAACAACAATATGTAATAAATTGTTTTCTTATATTTTTGCAACTGTATTTGCTCTTTCCCGTGTGAAAACAGTTCAAAAATCTCTCGTTTCACGGGAAGCCGACTGTTATATATATATATATATATATATATATATATATATATATATATATATATATATATATATATATATATAGGATATACTTGTAGAGTTAGCATGAGCGTTAGAGTATGTTATTATCAAGACTTACAACGCACATATATGGAAGGTATGACGTACTGTGGACACTCACCTTTTAGTAGGAGCATGTTTGAGTACAGTTTTTAATGCCATGACGAGTTATCTCGTCTGTCGTGAGCGTTGTCCAAAACGGTACTCACTAACTATTATGCTTCTGTTTTACTTACTTTTCGTGTGTAACTGTGATAATTTCAGTTGTATTTTCTTATTGTATTTCAACCACAAGAAATACAGTGAATACTTTTAGTTAAAAATGGTAGTTTTTTCGGTTTCTCACAATGTCAATGATAGAAGTAACTTAGAAAATTTCTTATTGTAGTTTGGAATAAATGTCTGTGTGCGATTTCATAATCGAAAGTTTATTAACAGGAATACACGAAAGGGCAAACGACAGGTTTTTCCTGCAGAAATCGCAAATGAATTTATAATAGTATTCTGACCCCCTGTTTTCCTGTGAATAGGGATCTCTGTACTGAATGTTTCTTCTAGCTTGGAGGTACTTTTTAATTTAATACGATTCAGTTTGATTAACATGACGAAAGAAAAAGAAAATCTGACAAGAATGCTCAGACTCATTACCAGAATAATCGTGGAAAAACCCTTATATATGAGAACGCATTTCATTGTACGTTACTTAACATTCAGTTGAAGTCAAGCAGCAGCTCCAAATATCGATTTCGCTTGGTGGCTGTGCAAAGCTTTCTCTTAAAGGGGGTCGCGATAAAGAACAATATTTTCGCTTTTAGGCGTGCACCGCGGAGCGACCCACCTCATTCTTTTGTTTGCGCTGTATTTAAAGCGGCGCTGCCGCAGCAGCAGCAGCAGCAGCGGCGGAGCCCACAGGGGGTTCCCCTCTGCGCCCGGAGCGACAAGTGTCAGGAGCAGCGCGCTCTGCCTAGAGTGCGAGTGACTGCCGCGATGACATTCTCATATTTGTCGGCGGAGAGCGCTTCTTATGCCCTTCTGGCGCCCAGAGGACGTGTTCTGCATCCAGCGTTCCGCTCAGCACTGAAAAGTGAGGCCGTATGAATCTTAAATGGGGCTATGAAACTGTGTCGCCACTGAGGTAATACCATGACCCATTATGGAACTGCTATTCTACTAGCTTGTAACTAACAACTATACTCCTAGATTCGAAAAGATTTTAAACTCTCTTAGTATTGTAATACGGTTTTAGCGTCCCGTATCATACTAACAAAACATTGCAGTACTTTGTTTTTTGTTGACAATTGCTCTCAGTGAGACATTTCCCGCTCCTTATTGTTCTCTGCAATCGTATTTTGCTCGCCCGACACGTCTGCTGTGTGACATAAGGGTGTCCTGCCGAATTTGGATTGCATGCCCCTGGTAGTTGATAAATTTCTTGGTAACATGCCCTGTGCTAGTGAAGTCCACTAATCAGCTAGAAAATTATGACAAACACCGACCTACTATCGATATAACCCCGCGCAAGCAATAGCAGCGTCACGAGGAGAGGAATAACAGCTAGCTGATACATGCACGGTGCATATAGTATCAGTGAGCGTGCTGTCCATATGTAGAATGGGAAAGGCGCTCGATATGTCTGAGTGTGTGTGCTGTCAACGTTCGATACCACACTTGTCAGGGTTTGCAGTTATCGACCGCGGTCCGTACTAGTATCGCTGGACCCGCGAGTCGAGACTAGCGCCGCTTCGCGTCTTGCACCAAGTGTCTAGCGTGCGCTCGGCCACTCTTGCTCGGGACGGCAAGTAGGAATGCAGCTTATAGGAAGCAACCTCTAACAAGGCGCTTAGTTAATTTGTGGCCTATGTGATGCCTCTATAGCACTCTGTTTGTAATTATATTCCTCCTGACTATGAAGACTCCTGTACCACCAGTTAAGTACAATGTATTATTTTTTACCAACGACTTCTAATTATTTCAGTCGTTGTAGACCCAGACCTTGCAGCCAGCTCCTTATCGACTTCATTGACAAACCTGCTGTATATGCAAAGAAATGATTTGTATGTTTCTATTTAGCATTGGCCACCACTCATTCACATTGGCGACGATTCGTTCGTCGCCATCAAAAAAGTGTGACCGAGGGTAGATGTGATGGCCCGGAGGCTAACCATGAGCATTTCGGAAACTGCGCGACATTTCGGGTGTTGGAGGCGAGCTGTAGTGAGTGTCTCCAGCCCGTGGTGAAACCACATCCAGACTTCGTGAGGTTGGACGGCCACCGCTCGTTAGCGTTGTCGGATGTCTTAGGCTGAGCGGAATGGTAAAACAGGACAGGCGGCGAACTGTGGTCGAACTAGCATCAGACTTCAATGCTGGGCGGAGTACAAATGTGTCTGAACACACAGTGCACCGAACACTCCTAATGATGGGCCTCTGCAGCCGATGACCCATTCTGTGCCAATCTTAACACCACAGTATCCGCGACTACGACTGAAATGGGCTCGTGACCATCGGCAGTGGACGTTGGCACAGTGGCAGAATTTTGCATGGTCTGACGAATTCCGATACATTCTTCATTATGCCAATGGGAGGGCGCGAATCCGACGTCTTCCAGGGGAACAGCTCCTCGAAACATGTACTGCGGGACGGAGACAAGACGGCGGCGACCCCATTAAGTTCTGGGAAACATTCACATGGGCGTCGATTGGACTAGTGTAGCTCTTGCAAGGCACCATCACGGGCAAGGAGTATCGTACACTGGTTGCAGCCCACGTACACCCTTCATGATGATCATGTTCCCCGACTGCAGTGGCATTTTTCAGTAAGATAATGCGTCATGTCACAATGCCAGGAGTATGGTGGATTGGCCGGAGGAACACAGTGGCGAGTTCCAATTGCTGTGGTGGCCCACCAACTCAAAGGATATGAACCCGATCGAACACATAGGAGATGCGACTGAAAGTGACGGCAGAGCTTATCGCCACCTCAACGGGATTTGCGAGAGTTAGGTGACTTCTGTGTGCAGATGTTGTGCCAGCTCCATCCAGCGACCTACCAAGGCCCCACTGCTTCCATGTCACCACAGTTCGACACTGTTACCTGTTACCTGTATCTGGCTATTAGGTAGGTGCTCATAATGTTATTCCTTATCAGTGTATTCCTATGGACAGAGAAGCCACTTTTGCGCATAAACTTGTGGCACCAACCGAAACTGCCGCTGAGTTAAGATTAATCCAAACCAGACGTTTTGCCAGTTTTTAGAGGTTTGAACAGATGAGCCGCAGCCTAGTTTTCATGACTTTATTTTGGGAAAAATTGACATAGCATAATTGTGCGCCTTATTGGCACCTTACACTATGTATGTTGTTTTCGGACGTTCTTTACATGCGTCATCTTCAAGGTAATTATGACCACTTTGGAAAGCAGCTACTACTACTAAATGAACGAGCAGACTCCTTGTAAATCAAAACAGTTTCATTTCACGATGGCAAGACATTCCAGTTTACGTCTTTGAAAGAAACGCACGGAACAAATTTCAAGAATGCCGATTAAGAATAGCGTTTCTGCAGTGCATGTTGATGCGAGGGTCGTTCCATAAGTAAGTTTTTTTAACAAGCCATTAATATACATAGACAAACGTTTTTGTTGGTGCTTCACATCTGATGTTTGTTCTGTGCGACTGTTAAGTTTCCAACCGTTCTGGAAGATTGCAGAGCCGTATTACAGCATCAAAACTGCGTCTACATACGACCTACGTTACAAGCAGCATGCTGTTATTGAATTCTTGTGTGCAGAAAAACAAAACGTGGTGAACATCAATAAACGTTTGTGTGCAGTGTATGGTGATGCTGCAGTTGATAGGAGTACAGCTGGGCTACGAGTAAGGAAAGTTACAGCCTCAGGAAATGCGGAAACAGAGCTCCATGATCAGCCACGCTCGGGACTTCCTGCCACAGCCACTGCTCCAGATATGCTGAATCATGCAGATGCCGTTATTTGTGCCGACCGGCGCATCACAACTCGACAATTGGCTCTACAGTTGTCGGTCAGCATTCTAAGTGCGTCTGCAACGCTTTTACTCTCGAATTTTCAAAGAGGTGCTCATGATGGGCTCCGCGAATGCTCACAGTGTGTCACAAGATTCAGAGAAAGGCCAATTCATCTGGAATGAGATTTTCACTCTGCAGCGGAGTGTGCGCTGATATGAAACTTCCTGGCAGATTAAAACTGTGTGGAGTACTGGCAGGAGTAAAGCTGTGAGTACCGGGCGTGAGTCGTGCTTCGGTGGCTCAGGTGGTAGAGCACTTGCCCGCGAAAGGCAAAGGTCCCGAGTTCGAGTCTCGGTCAGGCACACAGTTTTAATCTGCCAGGAAGTTTCATGCCAATTCATCTGAATTGTTGGACCGTATGCTTACGGGGGATGAGAACTGGATGCACCACTTTGCCCCAGAAACAAAAATGAATTCCATGGAGTGGCAGCATTCTCGTTCGCCACAAAAGAAGAAATTCAAGAAAATCCCCTCTGCCAGTAAAGTCATGGTGACAGTCTCTTGGGATTGTGATAGCGTCATTCTCATGATGTGATACCGAGAGGGTGAACCATCAATTCAGAGGCATACGAGAAGGCTCTGAATAAACTCAAGAACCGTTTTCGAGATGTTCGATCAAACAAGAATCCAGCAGAAATCTTGCTCCAACACGATAACGCACGCCCACAAGTTTGAGAACCGGGTACCACATCTCCAAATTCGGTTTGACATCATGGCCTCATCCACCCTACAATTCAGAACTGGCACCCTCATACTTCCGTCTCTTTCGGCTGCTTAAAGATTCTCTACGGGAAACACACTTTGAAGATGACGAGAGTGTCACTCATACAATGAAAACATGGCCTACGCCTACAGGACAAGAGCTTTCACCAGTAGGGAATACATGCTCTTCCACAACCTTGGCGTACGGGCATAGAACGTGATGGAGACTACGTAGAAAAACAGAAAAAATAGAACACGGACAAGATATGTTCATGTATATTGTCACCGAACTCTGACTCTCAACAATAAATGTGTTTTGAGAAAAAAAATTACTTATTGAAAAAAAAGTACTTATTGAACGACCCTCTTATTTGACATATTCTACTGGGCGAAAGGTAATAGCTCAATAGAAACAAAATTTGGTTGAAACAACGCTACTCGTTTACACACCAATAAATTTTCACCACACCCTTGCAGAATCCCTTCACTGTTAAGGGACCTGGACATCCTAAGTGCCAAAAAATGGAAATTTTTTACTTCATAAAATTCTTTGATTTTTCCTGCCTCTGAAAATCTAAATTTAATGTATAGTGCCTTTTCATGTCTAAATGTCTTTCCAAAGCAAATGCGGCACCTGAATATCTAGACATCACACTATGGGCAAACACAGAACATTGCTTACGATGTCTCGCTTTTTAATTAGATGTAGCAGTCAGGGTGAACAGGCTTAGATGGTGGGGTCATGTTACACGCATGGGAGAAGCAAGGTTACCCAAGAGACTCATGGATTCAGCAGTAGAGGGTAGGAGGAGTCGGGGCAGACCGAGGAGAAGGTACCTGGATTCGGTTAAGAATGATTTTGAAGTAATCGGTTTAACGTCAGAAGAGGCACCAATGTTAGCACTGAATAGGGGATGGAGGAACTGTATAAGAAGGGCTATGCTCCAGACTGAACGCTGAAAGGCATAATCAGTCTTAAATGATGATGATGATGATGATGATAATTGATATTTCCTGTTTCCACAGCAACTAGTTTGTGTAATATCGTTCGTGTGGTAATCTTTTTGTGGCAGGGTATTTATCCCATTTTACATACTAAAATGCAAAAAAAAAACGCAGAAGTTTAATCGGAGTTGTAAACATACATATATTGTTTGACAAAAACTCCTTGATGGTGAAGCACTTGGTGGACAAGGAAGACTCACAAAATCAGAAAGGAGAAACAACGAAAATGTCAGTGAGATAAGAGAAGCAATATGAGCAACTCTGTTTCACAGAATATCCACTGATGACCATGTACACCATGGCTTCTGCTTAGAAGGAAACACCTCATGGCGCAGGTACGTTGAAGAGCCAAAGAAACTGGTACACCTGCCTAATATTGTGTAGGGCCCTCGAGAGCACCCAGAAGTGCCGCAACACGACGTGTCATGGACTCGACTAACGTCTGAAGTAGTGCTGGAGGGAACTGACACCGTGAATCCGGCTGGGCTATCCAAAAATCCGTAAGGGTACGAGGGGGTGGAGATATCTTCTGAACAGCACGTTGCAAGCATCCAGATATGCGCAATAACATTCATGTGTGGGGAGTTCGATGTCCATTGGAAGTGTTTAAGCTCAGCAGATTGTTCCTGGAGCTACTCTGTAGCAATTCTGGGCGTTTGGGAAGTCAGATTGTCCTGCGAAATGCGCAATGGACATGAATGGACGCAGGTGACCAAAATGGATTCTTACGTGCGTGTCACCTGTCAGAGTCGTATCCAGACGTATCAGGGGCCCTTTATCACTCCATCTGCACACGCTCCACACAATTACAGAGCCTCACCAGCATGAACAGTCCCCTGCTGACATGCAGTATCCATGGACACATGAGGTTGTCTCCATACCCGTACATGTCAATACGCTCCATACAATTTGAAATGAGACTCGTCCGACCAGGCAACATGCTTCCAGTCAACAACAGACTAGTGGCGGTGTTGACGGGAACAGGCGAGGCGTACAGTTTTGCGCCGTCCAGTCATCAAGGGTACACGAGTGGACCTTCGACACCGAAAGCCCATATCGATGAATCGATTATGTTTTGTTGAATGGTTCACACACTGACACTTTTTGAAGGCCCAGCAGTGATATCTGGTGCATTTTCGGTAGGGTTGCACTTCTGTCACGTTAAACGATTCTCTTCCGTCGTAGTTGGTCCCGTTCTTGCAGGATCTTTTTCCGGGCGCAGCGATGTCGGAGATATGATGTTTTACCGGATTCCTGATATTCATGGTACGGGAAAATCCCCACTTCGTACGGGAAAATACCTACTTCATCGCTACCTCGGAGATGCTGTCTTTCACCGCTCGTGCGCCGACTATAACACCACGATCAAACTCATGTAAATCTTGATAACGTGCCATTGTAGCAGCAGTAATCGATCTAACAACTACACCAGACATTCGTCTTATGTAGGCGTTGCCGCTCGCAGCGCCGTATTCTGCCTGTTTACTGTACCAGTTTCTTTGGCGCATCAATGTATAATAGGTGTGAAGCAAATGGACAAAAACACACACACACGAACACCTCATGCCAGAAGTTATGTGTTTTGGTGGAACTATATTCAACACCTGGAGAAATGTTTACATGGCAAAACGCAAAACTTCAATAGCTGTATTTTTTTAGTGTGTCAGCTTTTCAGATTGCAGTGATGGATGCCATAATATGTTTTAACGATGGAGGAACAAACAGATTAAAAACCGTGAACAGACTAGGGATCAAAAATAGAGACAATATGGAAAGTAGGCTGCTACGAGTGGATAGGCAACGTGTCGCTGAAGCTGGAAAAGCTGCTGGAAACATGTCACAGTGGCCAGAATAACAAAGAAAAGAAAGAAGATGAACAGGACACTCAGAATCAACAGGATTATGGAGTTGGAAGGTTTTGACATGTTATCATTGAGAAGAAAATACCATGCAGATGTCTAGTTTGTTTCCCGTAATCAACGATTTTTCGTGCTTAGGTATCATTATCTCATCCCATATTAAAGCTAAAAACACAAAACTTTATATGAATAGTAATATAGTGCTTGCCTACATAGTGAAATACATAACTGAACAGTGAATTTAAATATATTTACCTGGAGCATATCATATGTTTTAAAATTATTAGGAGAAAAAATTAACAAAAGCATCAAACTGGTAAACATACCTGGTTTATTGTTTCAACAAGTTAATAATGAAAAGAATAAAATATGTTTCACCTTTTATTTTGAATTGTGCGGCTGTACAGTCTAACCAAAATAAAAATTACACATAAATCAGTACATAAGATAAAAATCACTATTCACCCCTTTACGTATTCCACAGCTTTTAAGTATTTTCACACAGAGGTCACAATATACAAATTATTTGATGAAAGTTTCTTTCAAATATCTATTAAAGTTTTTGAGTTATTAATTATCAAAGTACTGGTAAAAACTACACGCCATGGCGTCCGACCTTCAAAATTGTTCACGCTTTTTTCGATGAGCCTAGATGTAAATTTATTAACATGTAACGCTCAATTTTATACTATTTCTCTTTATTTTTCAGGGAGCCTTCGCACGTAAATTTGATACAGCGAAACATATTGAAAATTTTTAGGTGAAATGAATTGTCAGTTTACTGAAAATGTAGAACACACCAAGAATTTTTCACACGCATTTGAACAGACCATTTCAGCCAATCTTCGAACAATGATCAATTGCTCTTGCTATGCAATTAGGAATTTTATAATGGTGATATAGAAAACGGGATATCGAAGCTTTGATCGGAGCATGGGAACCATCTTTGGACTGTATGAGGAGGAACAAGAACAGCAGCATATATTCATATAAAGACGTCACAAGGGAGGAGAGGGACTTCGTTTATTTCGAATCCAGGTGAGAACACCAATGAACAACGGAGGCGCCAGTACATTAAAGTTTACAGCTCAACAAGATATTTGTATATTCTGAGAAAGATATTAGCGAATGCTTTTAGATTAAACAGTCTGTACCAAGTGTTTGGATTTTAGGATGGAGAAAGAGGAGAAGAGTTGCGAAAAAATAATTTGATTGGTGATAAGAAGTATACGAACTACCCATTCAAAGATCACAGGTCGTGTCAAATTTTGAGAACGCCGGGAAAGAGGAGACTGAATGATATTTTTGCTGTGAGACACTACCATTTCTAGTGAAAGGTTACTCGACACGTTCATCATGAATGTGATCAATGACGTTCAGCCCAACTAATCTGTGGTAAATTAACAATACTGTCTAGCAGCAGCCTGCGTGCGAGCTATACCCGCCGCTCAGAAACGCTCTCAACGTCAGCTCATTGGCTGCACATCTCCTGGTAACAAAATGTACTAAGGCATATGAATAGAACTCTATCAGCCGAGGCTCAGTTTCTCTCAAAAATAAAATAACACGCTGCATTCTTTTTACTCTTGAGAGGATCATCAGAATCATCATTCAAGGAATAGATTTATGAATATCTTCTTCTTGTCGCAGGTGTCCCGCCACTCTGTAGCAAAACGCCATTCATCCTCATCATATTCCTCTTCTCCCCATCGCGATACCCCTTAGCCACCCTTTTCATGGTCATTCTCTTTTTCTCCTTCCAAGAGGTTGCTATGAAAGTGCTGTCTTTGGCCACCTGTCTTCTCCCATTATTTTGACATGCCCTAATCATCTAAGCCGCCTTTCTCCCGTTCTGTACGGAAAACTACACCGGGTCTGCGTCCTTTCTCTATATAATTTTTACGCACCCATGACGGGAAATCTTACATGTTCTTCCGATGTGGTCCATTTCTAAGGCTGTAAGTTTCCTTTCCTTTATACTGCCATAGCTTATTATTGGTTCCGCGATAGATCTGTATAATCGCAGTATAATCTTTAAACTAATTTTTGAGGACTGAAGTACAGGACGTAATTTTTGGACAGCCGTCCTTCCTAGCATGATCAGATGTTGTATATCTGTCTCACATTTTTCACCACATGATTCTCTACTACCCAGGAACTAAACTCTTTAAACATTTTAATTTGATGTCCGTCAGTGTACAAGGTACTTCCCCCGACCTTTTCACTTTTTATGTGCAATGGACAGATGTTTATTTTTTCCGAATAAACTATAAAGTAAGTTTGCAACTATAATAAATTTAACTATGTTCTGGAAGTTTTGGGAATAAAAGTAATTTTAATAATTATAAAGTGTCCTGATGATACATTATGTGATCAAAAGAACCCGGACACCTGGCTGAAAATGACTTACAAGTTCGTGGTGCCCTCCACCGGTAATGCTGGAATTCAATATGGTGTTGGCCCGCCCTTAGCCTTGATGACAGCTTCCACTCTCGCAAGCATACGTTCAGTCAGATGCTGGAAGGTTTCTTGGGAAATGGCAGCCCATACTTCACCGAATGCTGCTCTGAGGAGAGGTGTCGACGTCAGTCGGTGATGCCTGACACGAAGTTGGCGTTCCAAAACATCCCAAAGGTGTTCTATAGGATTCAGGTCAGGACTCTGTGCAGGGCAGTCCATTACAGGGATTTTAATATCGTGTAACTACTCAGCAGCAGGCCGTACATTATGAACAGATGCTCGGTCGTGTTGAAAGATGCAGTCACCATCTCCGAATTGCTCTTCAACAGGGGCAAGCAAGAAGGTGCTTAAAACATCAATGTAGGCCTGCGCTGTGATAGTGGCACGCAAAACAACAAGGGGTGTAAGCCCCTCCAAGAAAAACACGACCATACCATAACACCACCGCCTCCGAATTTTACACGCTGGCAGATGACGTTCACCGGGCATTCACGATACCCACACCCTCCTATCGGATCACCACATTGTGTTCCATGATTCATCACTCCACACAACGTTTTCACATTGTTCAATGGTCCGATGTTTACGCTTCTTACACCAAGGGTGGCGTCGTTTGGCATTTACCGGTGTGATGTGTGGCTTATGAACAGCCGCTTGACCATATAATCCAAGTTTTCTCATCTCCCGCCTACCTGTCATAGTACTTGCAGTGGATCCTGATGCAGTTTGGAATTCGTGTGCCATGGTCTGGATAGATGTCTGCCTATTACACATTACAATCCTCTTCAACTGTCGGTGGTCTCTGTCAGTCAAGAGACGAGGTCGGTCTGTACGCTTTTGTGCAGTACGTGTCCCTTCACGTTTCCACTTCACTATCACACCGGAAACAGTGGGCGTGGAGATGTTTAGGAGTGTGGAAATCTCGCGTATAAACGTGTGGTAAGTGACACCCAATCACCTGACCACATTCGAAGTCCGTGAGTTCCGCGGATCGCCCCATTCTGCTCTCTCACGATGTCTAATGACCACTGAGGTCGCTGATATGGAGTATCTGGCAGTAGGTGGCAGCACAATGCACCTAATATGAAAATCGTATGTTTTTGGTGGTGTCTGGAAACTTTTGATCACATGATACTTCTTATGACATAGTGAATTCCTGGAGATGACGCCCGTATTCTATTTATTTTTATTGCTGACAAATGCTATGTGTAAGTTCATTGCTTGTGTGTATTTATTGTAAATTACCTTACCTGTCGGAACAAAGTAAAAAGTCCAGTAAATTCCAGATTAGACAAATAACTACCCAAAGTGTACTTAACAAAACAGTAGGCTAATATTACGTAAAATGTTTCTCAGGATTGGTCTTAAAAATGTTTGTTTAATTAATCGTATGGCTAGGGCCCCCCCGTCGCGCAGATCGTTCGCCGGGTGCCGGTCTTTCAATTTGACGCCACCTCGGTGACGTGCAGTCGATGAGGATGAAAGGATGATGATGTGGACAGCACAACACCCAGTCCCTGGTCGGAGAAAATTCCCCGACGCAGCCGGGAATCGAACCCGGGCCCAAAGTATTAAATATAACACAAACAAATGTTGGTCTAAATTGTTTGTCTAACATGTTGCCATAAGACACTGGAATCTTTTTTCTATGGACGACCATTGACGGTCTCAGTGCAACCAGGATAATCAGTTCCAGAAGATCACAAACTCCACAGTAATTTAATCGCAAGAGAGAGAATTCCGTAAACACTTGTAGTTCGGGTCTCTTGGTAACCTCTTTGACACACTGACAAGCTTTTTCCTTTCCAGTGATGGCTCCTGAATCATGTGAATGTCTTAGAGCGATGATCGTCTTTTCTGCAAAACAGTGGACTGCTCTCAGACTCGCAGGAAAAAATCTAACCCTTAACTGAAACATACGCTTTCGTCTTCCAGTGAGACAAAACTGATGGTTGTAGATGAAGTGGTACAGTGGAACTGCAGGCTGAAGCAATTGCGGGCTACTATGCATCTACGGACAAGAAGTGGGTCATATTTTGAAGAAACAGAGCTTTATGTTTGGAGGCACTCCTATCAGTACAATATGGAGAGAACAGCAACAAACTGCAGCGATGGTCCAACTTGTCGTCCTCGAGCTGCGACTGCCCGCGGACGCGGTGTCGACTCACTGCCGGCTTTCGTGACAGCATGGAGGCGGGAGGAAGTCCGCCGCCGTCGTGACGCCGTGCCCGGAGCGTCGGCCGGCGCTGTGACGCCAGCTGGGCTCAGCCGTAATTGCGCGACGGCGACGCCTCCGCCTGGGGCGCCCGCGGGCGCAGACGCCGTGCCCGCCGCCCCCGCGCCGCTGCCGCTGCCGCTCCCGGCCTGGGAGGCCATTAATATTCATTACGACTATCGTTGACTCCGCCTCTCCGCGGCTTACGGACTGCGCCATCTTGGACTACTTGGGACTTGGCACCTGTTCGGCAGCGCTCAGTCATTGTCCGTTCTCAACGGTGTGGGTCGCACCTTAAAGTTCGTTGGTGAGTCCGGTGGATCCTTCGGGCACTAAGACAGACAGCTGCAAGGAAGCTGCCTTGAAAACTCGGTGCCGCTTTAGTTCTTTCTACACGAGAGAAATACTATTTTTGAAGCTTTGTCACAGGTCTGATCATACATGCACATTAAGTGCGGAGTCTATGTTTTCAGGCTATGGTAGCTATAAAGATAACCTCTTCAGTGATAGAAAAGATATCCTTCTTTTCTGGGAATTTTTTTTGAGGGTCCTCTCATGGTTCCACAGAACAATTCGCTAGCTTGTTAATTACATAGCTATTCTACAAACCAATGTAGACTAACTGGAAGATTAAATGAGTGTGCGGACCATACTTGAACTTGGAACATCATCTTTCACGAGCACTAAGATATCCAGGCACAACACTCGGCCTGTCCTCGCCGTTTTACTTCCTCCAGTACCTCTCAAAGACTTCAAAGACGTTCTCGTGCATAAACTGTGGATATAATACTCATGGAGGAAAAACATTGCGAATAAATGGCTTAGCTAAAGCCTAGAGAATTGTTTGCAGAATGCATCTTTTACTCCGCTGTTTTGAAAATTCCAGGTTGATTTGTGTGCTGGACGGCAACTTGAGCCTAGAACTTAACTTCCGTGAATGGAAAACTCATCCTGGAAACAATCCCTTAGGACGTGGCTATATCATTTTTCCGCAATATCCTGAAACTTCCTGGCAGATTAAAACTGTGTGCCGGACCGAGACTCGAACTCTGGACCTTTGCCTTTCGCGGGCAAGTGCTCTACCAACTGAGTTACCCAAGCACGACTCACGCCCCGTCCTTACAGCCTTACTTCTGCCAGTACCTCGTCTCCTACCTTCCAAACTTTACAGAAGCTCTCCAGCGAAACTTGCGGAACTAGCACTCCTGAAGGAAAGGATATTGCGGAGACATGGCTTAGCCACAGCCTGGGGGATGTTTCCAGAATGAGATTTTCGATCTGCAGCGGAGTGTGTGCTGATATGAAACTTCCTGGAAGATTAGCTAACTGGTTATATAAACGAGAAGTCTGATTTCAGAAACCATCCGTATGGCAGTCCACACAGAAGTATTCAAGTTGAAATTTGCATTTATTCTCATGTGGGTAACACAGTTACAGCAGCGCTGGAAGCAACTGTAAAGGTCACTAAACAGACTACACGATTCATTACTGCTACCCGTGATTAATTGTCTTACAATTACTTATTAGCGCGACACCTGGGAAGGAGGTCTGCCGCCCTCGACACCCCAGCAACAAGTTAGCACCACAGCATGTCTGAACCCGAAGACTCGAAAACTCTCCTCCTACGGCCGAGAACAGCTCACTGCTTTAATTACCCCCCCCCCCCTCCTCCCAGAGTGCAACCCTTCATTCAGCATATGCCTGCGTTGCTCTACGGGTCTACGCCTTCTACTAGCTTGTTGTGCCCGCATTGCAAAATTACGTATTTGTGTTGCACGCTGTTTACTATACGATATTTGATCAGCAGGATATTCAAAGAAAGCGCCTTAGTGCGTCGATCATTTTGCTTCCTCACACTCGCATTCGGGAGGACGATGGTTCAATCCCGCGTCCGGCCATC
Source organism: Schistocerca piceifrons (assembly GCF_021461385.2). Taxonomy (NCBI): domain Eukaryota; kingdom Metazoa; phylum Arthropoda; class Insecta; order Orthoptera; family Acrididae; genus Schistocerca; species Schistocerca piceifrons. The sequence continues at coordinate 418,552,868 of NC_060139.1, read as the reverse complement.
CTGATTAAGGTTTTCCGCGATTTCCCTAAATCGCTCCAGGCAAATGCCGGGATGGTTCCTTTGGAAGGGCACGGCCGACTTCCTTCCCCGTCCTTCCCTAATCCGATGAGACCGGTGGCCTCGCTGACTGGTCTCCTCCCCCAAACAATCCAATCCAATCCAATCCTCACACTACATGTCTTTGTATGAGGAAGTAAAAGAAAGTTAAACTAAGTGATGAATAGTTCATTTAAAATCTAAATTATTCTTCATGAACTTACTGTACAGTTACGATCTTCACACCCAATAAATTATTGCAAGTTTCATTTAACGTAGCTAGCTCATTATCTATAATTAGCCTCACCACTTTCACACTATGAACTGAATTAATTATGCAAAATTCTACTTATGCTAACTATGACTGAAAAAATATTAATCACTTCAGCGCTACCCTACGTTAATTCTACTTATCCTAATGTGGCACTGCTGCTTTTCTTTCTAACAGCGCAGACTGGCTATGTATGGTTGACATGATTACCATATTTGTATATCAGAAGTCTCATCTTCTAACAAGTAAACCTACCCAAGGGTTACACTTCGATTTTGATCGGCTTTGAATATCTTGTAGTATAGAGCAAATTAAGAGACACCAATCCTGTTGTAAGTGCCATATGGCCGTTAAGGGGGTGAAACACACCCTAGAAGACATATGAGTTTAATATTCGTGAATGAATAACGTTGAAACGGTAACACATATGAAAAAAAAGTTCAAACAGAAGTTTATGGTTTTCTAATGTAGATTGCACTGGTGCAGCCATAGCCTAATTAATATCAAATTTAATCATACGTTATGAAGTTGTATTTCAAAGATGCATTTGTCAGAAATAAGCTAGAAATTCTCTACATGAAAGTGCATTAAGCATTTTTTTTTACCCGAACAATTCTGCGGCGTTCTCGTTATTTTAAAGATTTACAGTAATGTTACGACAATGATGTACAAACAATTTCAAGTATAACATAATTAAGTCTGAAACGATTTCAACTTGAAAATAAGGAAAGTACAGCAGATGTAAAGAGAAAACCAAATACAAAGCAAAATATTTTATACTTTGTAAAATTAATGTATCAGCTTATTTCTAGCAAATGGGTCTTCGGAATAACACTTCACATTATACAACTGGATTTGTTATTAACGATGTAATACGTTTTGCTATTAGTTAGTTGCCAAAATGAAAAACAAATTAGTGGGCTTGGAGGCAAGATCTAAAATCAAAACAAGTTTTTCGACAAATCTGGATGCACCGTTGTAGTGTACACTGAAAACTAAAGAACTTTAATTTGAAGTGTTTTTTTAATATCTAGTACGGTTTCGAGGGTATTCATTCAGAAATTCTCTTCAAGGGGATGTTTCACCCTTTTAAAGGCCACATGGGAACATATAAAAATATCTCTCTTGCTTTGCTCTACACTACAACATATTCAAAGCCGATCAAAATAGAAGATTATCCCTTGGGTAGCGTTTGTTACTTTGAAAAGTAACAGTTGACACCGCTGAAGGAGTGCTGTGCTGGCGCTGAATGAGGCGCTGTATGAGACAAGCCTAGACGGTCATGCCATTTACTGGTTGCTATGATGCAGGCTGGTTGTAAAAACGAGTAGGTTACCAATCACGTAATGTGCTGCCACTTCGTGGCGGAAATGGGAAAAGACCTAAGTTACACATTTACTAAACTCTATTTAGAAATAATTAAATATATTATGTTCTGTTTATTTTGTTGAAAAGCTTAACGTGTTAAAACGACTGTAAAAGTATGTATTAAGTATTACAGTCATGGCTTTATAAATAAGTAATAAATGTTAAGGGAATTCTCGTATGCCGGCCGCGGTGGTCTAGCGGTTCCAGGCGCTCAGTCCGGAGCCGCGCGACTGCTACGGTCGCAGGTTCGAACCCTGACTCGGGCATGGATGTGTGTGATGTCCTTAGGTTAGTTAGGTTTAAGTAGTTCTAAGTTCTAGGGGACTGATGACCATAGATGTAAAGTCCCATAGTGCTCAGAGCCATTTGAACCATTTTGAATTCTCGTATATTAATCTGAGCAGCAGTATCCCCCTCTTTTTTGAGAAGAGATAAGCCTCGAACAAAGATGTCGAAGTAGTCAGTAGTATTGATAGCACAGTGCACTTGTCTGGTGTTTGCGTGGTGAAAATCGAGCACTGGTAAAATTCGCCTCGGACGACCCTTGCTACTACACTCCTGGAAATGGAAAAAAGAACACATTGACACCGGTGTGTCAGACCCACCATACCTGCTCCGGACACTGCGAGAGGGCTGTACAAGCAATGATCACACGCACGGCACAGCGGACACACCAGGAACCGCGGTGTTGGCCGTCGAATGGCGCTAGCTGCGCAGCATTTGTGCACCGCCGCCGTCAGTGTCAGCCAGTTTGCCGTGGCATACGGAGCTCCATCGCAGTCTTTAACACTGGTAGCATGCCGCGACAGCGTGGACGTGAACCGTATGTGCAGTTGACGGACTTTGAGCGAGGGCGTATAGTGGGCATGCGGGAGGCCGGGTGGACGTACCGCCGAATTGCTCAACACGTGGGGCGTGAGGTCTCCACAGTACATCGATGTTGTCGCCAGTGGTCGGCGGAAGGTGCACGTGCCCGTCGACCTGGGACCGGACCGCAGCGACGCACGGATGCACGCCATGACCGTAGGATCCTAAGCAGTGCCGTAGGGGACCGCACCGCCACTTCCCAGCAAATTAGGGACACTGTTGCTCCTGGGGTATCGGCGAGGACCATTCGCAACCGTCTCCATGAAGCTGGGCTACGGTCCCGCACACTGTTAGGCCGTCTTCCGCTCACGCCCCAACATCGTGCAGCCCGCCTCCAGTGGTGTCGCGACAGGCGTGAATGGAGGGACGAATGGAGACGTGTCGTCTTCAGCGATGAGAGTCGCTTCTGCCTTGGTGCCAGTGATGGTCGTATGAGTGTTTGGCGCCGTGCAGGTGAGCGCCACAATCAGGACTGCCTACGACCGAGGCACACAGGGCCAACACCCGGCATCATGGTGTGGGGAGCGATCTCCTACACTGGCCGTACACCACTGGTGATCGTCGAGGGGACACTGAATAGTGCACAGTACATCCAAACCGTCATCGAACCCATCGTTCTACCATTCCTAGACCGGCAAGGGAACTTGCTGTTCCAACAGGACAATGCACGTCCGCATGTATACCGTGCCACCCAACGTGCTCTAGAAGGTGTAAGTCAACTACCCTGGCCAGCAAAATCTCCGGATCTGTCCCCCATTGAGCATGTTTGGGACTGGATGAAGCGTCGTCTCACGCGGTCTGCACGTCCAGCACGAACGCTGGTCCAACTGAGGCGCCAGGTGGAAATGGCACGGCAAGCCGTTCCACAGGACTACATCCAGCATCTCTACGATCGTCTCCATGGGAGAATAGCAGCCTGCATTGCTGCGAAAGGTGGATATACACTGTACTAGTGCCGACATTGTGCATGCTCTGTTGCCTGTGTCTATGTGCCTGTGGTTCTGTCAGTGTGATCATGTGATGTATCTGACCCCAGGAATGTGTCAATAAAGTTTCCCCTTCCTGGGACAATGAATTCACGGTGTTCTTATTTCAATTTCCAGGAGTGTATTTTATAAAGAGTGTAGCTAAACTGTGTGTTACGGAAGACTAGGTCTGCTTTGACTTACTGTGGAGTGTAAAACCACTTGTATTGTGGCGCTTGGGGTTCTGCAATCTGCAATAAACATATTGCTGGCTATACATACAACTGAAGATCCTGTGGTATTCAGAGCCACAAATAGCAAGCTGCCACTTCACATATGGTCCGTGCAACAACATGTAACAGCCTTATATTGTCTATGCTACAACGTATAGTGTACTTCGTGTAGGGAAGCCATATTAGCGAAACGTATGAAAACCATGACATAACTGGAACTGCAAGCTGAGTAATAATATACCTTTTATTCATAAAGCAGATGCTTATCACGTGTGTTTATGTATGTATTTAAAATCGACATCTTTATAGTTTCAATGTTTTAAACTAAGGATTTTTACAGTGATCGAAGCTGGTATTTATTTGAATACAAAATCGTTCGCCGACTTACACTGAGAGTTCATATACAAGTTATAAACCAGCCAAATTTCGTAATGCGTACTGTGGGTCGCTGTAACTTTTGAGAAGACAGCACAAGGTGAAGTTAACTGTTCCTTTCTGTCGGAAAACTGTGGTGGCTTGTGTATTTTGGAAATCGAAACCTGTGGCGTGTCACAAAATCTGAGCTTATGTTAATTAAAGTCAGGTACAGGTAGTAACTGAGACACATTACGTAATTTACGATTACATTTTGCCAAGTGACCTATACTTTTTCATACCTCGTCTGAAATACTTTTAAAATAATAATGTTAAGTAATATAGGCTAAGTTTATTTACTGCTTATCAGGTTTTTCATTAAAATTTTATTTCATTTATTTTGATGAAGTGATGTGATATTTAAAATATTCTCGTAAATGTGAAGACAGACACATTAATATTATGCATTTCTGAGAATTTAAGTGCTCTATGCTGAACTATCATCTAGTACGATCTTCACCTCAAAGGTATTTAATATTAAAATTACTAGGTTTCTCTACATTCATTTGCTGTTAACATTTGTTTATCAATTAAATCAATTCGTGTGGTAGATTGCAAACCCTCCCAGACACAAGAGAGTAATTAGCCGTAATTTACGAGTCCGATTGCCACACACTGATAAAGCGATTATTATATCCTAATTAGGATAAAATAAATTGAACCGAACGGGGACACTGCGCACGGTAGCGGGTGTCTCTGGGACTTCCTTATCACTTAATCGTCGCTCTCCAGTCGCAACGTATAGTTCAACTCCAGTGCCTGTTGTGATAGACAGAATGCATCAGTTTCCTTCCGACTGGCACGTCCTTATCTCAGAAAGTCTTTGGGGATTTTATTACTGAAGTAGGAATGTTTTACAGACACAAAGCCAAGAAGCCATAAACAACAGTGAACAGTACAGCAATCACTGCAGGAAGACTGGGAGGTATATAGTGGTCTATTTGCACGGTAAATAGAATTTATTGTATTACAAAGCCAATAAAGAGTACCCTCACAACATGCATCAGACACTCGCCTATCAGCAGCGTTTGACATGTATCACGAAGACAACGACTCGAGTTCAGGCTATGACAAGATGCACTTCCCTCAAAGACTATAGTAGTTGCGATACTGGTTCCTGCACTGCATTGATCATGTCGGCACATTGTGGCTGCTGCTCATTGACAAATCATTCCTTGCATATTACGGCAGGAGATTATATGCATCTGCGTTAGATGCTGCTTACTATCATGAGAAGTTGATCCATTGTTGTTCCTAGAACTACAGCCATTTCAAATAATGATTTGAATACAAAATGCTTGAGGAGGCATTGTAGCTTGAGCTCGTAGATTTATTGCTCATGTATGCATCTGACGAAGACAAAACGAAACGTGGAGCTACCATAGAAAAGTATCAATGTACGAGGGTCGGTCAAAAAGTAATGCCTCCCATTTTTTTCTACTTAAAGAAATTAAGTTAAGTGAAAAATTTGAATTTGGCGCCATTCCTCAAACCTTCTTCTGCAATCCACTGCAGTAGTACCTTTCTGTGTCAACAGGTGGCAGCACAGCAGAAGTTTGTAAGATGGCCGACATCGATGTTCGTTTGAGACAGCGTTGTGTGATTAAATTCTTGAATGCAGAAGGTGAAACGCCCATACGCATTCATGAAAGACTGAAGAAGGTGTATGGTGTTGTGACAGTGGATGTCAGCACTGTTAGATGATGGGTTCGTCGTTGTAAGGAAGCTGAAGGGCAAACACCGTTGACTGACGAAAAGCGGAGCGGCAGGCCGGTGAGTGCAGTGACTCCACACAACATTCAGCAAGTTGATGACATCATTCGTGGTGACCGTCGGGTGACTGCAGATGAAGTGTGTCGCATTATTTCTCTTAGTAAAGGCAGTGTGATCACGATTATTAAACAATTGGGGTACTCAAAAGTTTGTGCACGGTGGGTTCCAAGAATGTTAACCGATCAGAATAAAGAGGCAAGGAAAACAATAGCCTCCCAACACTTGCAGCGCTTCCGTTTGGAGGGAGATGAGTTTCTGAAAAAAATTGTGACCGGGGACGAAACATGGGTGCATTTTTTTGAACCCGAATCAAAGAGGCAGTCAATGGAGTGGCGTCACACAAGCTCGCCGAGGAAGAAAAAATTCAAAACTGTGCGATCGGCAGGGAAAGTTATGGCAACAGTTTTCTGGGATACAGAGGGTGTGATTCTGGTTGATTTTTTGGAGCAGGGATGCACAATAAATTCTGTTCAATACGTCACAACCCTCAACAAACTTAAAGCACGTCTTCAGCGAGTTCGCCCAACAAAATCAATGGCAGATGTTCTTCTTTTGCATGACAATGCAAGACCACACACCAGTCGTCACACCTCTGACGAGATTGTCAAAATTGGATGGGAAGTTTTGCCTCATCCCCCATACTGCCCTGACCTGGCACCATCAGACTTCCATCTGTTCGGGCCACTAAAAGAAGCTCATCGTGGGATTCATTTTGAAGATGAGGCCGTCAAAACATCCGTGCGTCAATGGCTTAGGAAGCAGAGCTGTGATTTTTACCGTGCTGGGATACATGCCCTTGTTCAAAGATGGACCAAAACTGTAGAGATGGGCGGAGATTACATTGAAAAATGACAAAATGATCCTCAATGTTGTGGTTTTCAACCTATGTAATTGCATTTAAATTTCCTGACAATTAAACGTAGAAAAAAAAATAGGAGGCATTACTTTTTGACTGACCCTCGTAGAAGACTAGCATTACTTCCAGAGTCAAGTTTGGACCGCCTTATTCGTCACTGTTCACCTCAGTGACGTACACAGATACTATTATGTCCGAAAGGCAATGTTGTTCAACCTTCCCAAAGCCCGTATATGGAACACGTTCCCACATTTTTACGTAAAATTGGAGGTTTCAGTACTTTCCCCAAGGTATTTTTATGATTCACCGTAAAGAAACTCACTTTTCATTCAAATAGGCTAATCATACGTGCAGCTGAAGAATATTACTTCATTATCTCGAAAGTTTTTGTTATTCGTGCTGACTTCGACCACCTATTATCTTAGAATTACTATATCTAATATTCATATATCTCGTTTATAGAGTTGATATTGTAGCAAATCAATCGATAATACGAATAACTTGAAGTAGGCTCCTTTCTTTATAATAAATATAGGAAGTGGTGTGTTGTGAAATACGGCTGGTGGCACCAAGAATGCAGCTGTGTGCATTATGAGCAGCTGTTCCACAATGGAAATAAAGTTTTCTCATTTCGCTCTACATGGCCACGCTCTCTTTTTACGACTGTGGACTCACAGTTTCACGCAGCAGTTGACGTCACTGTGTCGTAATACTTTCCTCAGCGTTCATCTCGGCGCATTTACGCATTTATTTTTATTTTTCCCTGATCGTCAACGCTTCCATTGGTTTGATGGCAACAAACGTCTCATATTGCGTAATAGCTGTATGTCTAAGTAGATGTACCGCTAACTTTTCCTTCCTTTTCAGGAGTTTTACGCACAATTTTATTTCTTCGTCTATTTTTAGTGCATCACTATTTAGTGTTGTGCTTTCACTTCATTGGTAACATATTTCATATTCTAGGTTTTCAAATTCTTCCAATTTCTCGTATTTTCACCTTCAATTTTTCACCTCGATACTACACCGAGCTTCAAAAGTGTTGAGTCAGAAGCGCCTTTATCTCTCACTATTTCGTAACATCTATCTCTTCATATGGGATCCATCCTTTATCACGATTTACGAAAATTATTTAATTCCTTAATTTGTGGCAGCTTGCGCTTTCCGTCGTCAAAGACGTCAATTAACCTAAGGGAGGGAAGTAGTCTGCGCCTCCTATCTGTGAATAGCGTGTCCGTGTGTTATCGCATTGGCCGGCCGGGGTGGCCGAGCGGTTCTAGACGCTAAAGTCTGGACCCACGCGACCGCTACGGTCGCAGGTTCGAATCCTGCCTCGGGCAAGGATGTGTGTGATGTCCTTAGGTTAGTTAGGTTTAAGTAGGTCTAAGTTCTAGGGGACTGATGACCTCAGAAGTTAAGTCCCATAGTGCTCAGAACCATTTGAACCATTTTTTTTGTTATCGCATTTTAACTGGTTGTGTGTCGTTTTACCTGTGGCGGAGATTGGGTTACCAGACCAGGAGGCTCTTGAACAGGCGTAGTAAACCACAGAGAAACTACACTCGTTTTCGCCAACTTATCAAATCAATGGTCGTTATCCTGCTACGCGAATTCGCCTCCTGTTCTGCCCCAACTCCCAGTCTCGGAAGTTACATCACCGCAGTTTATGATTAGGAAAATTTACACCACTTTCATTTGTGTCAATATTTGATACCAATAGAGTTCTGCTGTTGTTTTGCACATGCGCCGTTCTGTTTCTGACAACTTCCATGCGTAGACCATCTTACACCGAAGTGATAAAAGCCAAGCGATAGCGGTGTGTAAATATACACCTGGCTGTAGTACTGCGTATAAAAGTCCAGTGCTTTGGCTGAGCTGTCATTTGTACTCGGATGATTCGTGTGAAAAGGTTTACGACGTGACTATGGCCGCATAACGGTAATTAACAGACTTTGAACAAGGAATGGTAGTTGGAGCTTGACGCGTGAGTATGCATTGGACAGTTCATGCCGGAAATCGTTAGAGAATACATTAATCCGAGCTCCACAGTGTCAAGAGTGTGACTAGAATAGTAAATAGCAGGCATTACGTTTCACCATGGTCAATGCAGTGGCCGGCGGCCTTCACTTAATGCCCGAGAACAGCGGCGTTTGCGGTGCGTTGTCAGTCTAACAGGCAAGCAACACTGCGTAAAATAATCGCAGAAATCATTTTGGGACTTAACGACGAACGTATCCAAAAGTAGAGTGCGGCGAAATTTGGCGTTAACGGGTTATGGAAGCAGACGACCGACGCGAGTAATGGTATAGTAATAGTATGACATCGCCTGCAGCGCCTCTCCTGGGCTCGAGACCACATCGATTGGACCCTAGACGACTGGGAAACCGTGATCTGGTCAGATAAGTCTCGATTCCAGTTGGTAAGAAGCGATGGTAGGGTTCGAGTGTGATACAGACCCCAGAATCATGAACCTAATTTGTCGACAAGGGGCTGTGTAAGGTGGTGGTAGCTCCGTAATGATGTGGGCTGTGTTTACAAAGAATGGACTGAGTCCTCTGGTCAAACTGAACCAATCGTTGACTGGAAACGCTTATGTTCATCTACTTGGAGACCATGTCCCCAAACAACAACGGAATTTTTTAATAATCAAAATGCGCCTTGTCGCCTAGCATCAATTGTTGGGGAATAGTTTGAAGAAAATGGTTTGGTCACTCAGATCGCCAAAGATGAATCCCCTCGAGCATTTATGCGACATAGTCGAGAGGTCAGTTCGTGCACAAAATCTTGCACCGGCAACTCTTCTGCAATTATGGACGCCTATAGAGGCGACATGGGTCAATATATCTGCAGGGGAATTCCAACGACTTGTTGAGCGCAGGCCGCATCGAGCTGCTGCGCTACGCCGGCGAAAGGAGGCCCGACACGGTATGGAGAGGTATCCTCTGACGTTTTGTCATCTCAGTGTGTATAATCTTGTTGTTTGTATATCAGACTTTGTCAGCTTATTTGATTGTTTTCTGCACAATTATAATGACTAGAAATTTTTATTCCATGTCATCAATCGCTTCTTTCGACCTTTTAATTTTTATCCATAAACAGATTTTTTGATTAATGTAATCTTCATTCTGCTACACTACTGGCCATAGAAATTGCTACACCAAGAATAAATGCAGATGATAAACGGGTATTCATTGGACAAATATATTATAAATGTTTTTTATACCAGTCTTTGATCACAATATGAATTTTTTAGACAGTGTCCGGTTTCAGTCCGTAATGACCATCCTCAGATCTTTTTTACACCATGTTCTAAAGTAATAAGGCCCTAATCACTTTAGGACATCGTGTAAAAAAGATCTGAGGATGGTCATTACGGACTGAAACCGGTCATCGTCTAAAGAATTCATATTGTGATCAAAGACTGGAAAAAAAAAACATTTGACAGTAATGGATCACTGTATACGCGACCATGTCGCAGTTGGTAAAATATATTATACTACAACTGACATGTGATTACATTTTCACGCAATTTGGGTGCATAGATCCTGAGAAATCAGTACCCAGAACAACCACATCTGGCCGTAATAACGGCCTTGATACGCCTGGGCATTGAGTCAAACAGAGCTTCGATGGCGTGTGCAGGTACAGCTGCCTATGCAGCTTCAACACGATACCACAGTTCATCAAGAGTAGTGGCGGGCCTATTGTGACGAGCCAGTTGCACGGCCACCATTGACCAGGCGTTTTCAGTTGGTGAGAGATCTGGAGAATGTGCTGGCCAGGGCAGCAGTTCAACATTTTCTGTATCCAGAAAGGCCCGTACAAGGACCTGCAACATGCGGTCGTGCATTATCATGCTGAAATGTAGGGTTTCGCAGGGATCGAATGAAGGGTAGAGCCGCGGGTAGTAACACATCTGAAATGTAACGTCCACTGTTCAAAGTGCCGTCAATGCGAACAAGAGGTGACCGAGACGTGTAACCAATGGCACGTCATACCATCACGCCGCGTGGTACGCCAGTATGGCGATGACGAATACACGCTTCCAATGTGTATTCACCACGATGTGGCCAAACACGCATGGGACCCTCATGATGCTGTAAACGGAACCTGGATTCATCGGAAAAAATGATGTTTTGCCATTCGTGCACCCAGGTTCGTCGTTGAGTAGACCATCGCAGGCGCTCCTGTCTGTGATGCAGCGTCAAGGGTAACCGCAGCCATGGTCTCCGAGCTGATAGTCCATGCTGCTGCAAACGTCGTCGAACTGTTCGTGCAGATGGTTGTTGTCTTGCAAACGTCGTCATCTGTTGACTCAGGGATCGAGACGATCTGCACGATCTGTTTCAGCCATGCGGGTAAGATGCCTGTCATCTCGACTGCTACTGATACGAGGCTGTTGGGATCCAGCATGGCGTTCCGTATTACCCTTCTGAACCCACCGATTCCATTTTCTGCTAACAGTCATTGAATCTCGACCAACGCGAGCTGCAATGTCGCGATACGATAAACCGCAATCGCGATAGGCTACAATCCGACCTTTATCAAAGTCGGAAACGTGATGGTACGCTTTTCTCCTCCTTATACGAGGCATCACAACAACGTTTCACCTGGCAACGCCGGTCAACCGCTGTTTGTGTACTAGAAACCGGTTGGAAACTTTCCTCATGACAGCACGTTGTAGGTGTCGCCACCGGCACCAACCTTGTGTGAATGCTCTGAAACGCTAATCATTTGCATATCACAGCATTTTCTTCCTGTCGGTTAAATTTCGTGTCTGTAGCACGTCATCTTCGTGGTGTAGCGATTTTAATGGCCAGTAGTGTAACAAACCTTTGTTTTCAGAATGAAGGCCTACATCGTCTGCGAAACTAAGCACTGGTTCACTTTGAACACGTAGCACATCTAGAACACTGTGCTTCAGTATCATTTCAGACGAATGCGGGCGTTCAGCTGCAAAGTATTCGTTGCACTTCGGAGGTCGATCCATATATAGAACTCTTGGCCGCTGATGTTTGAGCTAATAGAGCGCTGTTTGGCGGCTCCGTCGTTGTTGTCCGTGGCTGCGGTCTCCGGAGGCGGCGGGGGCGGCGTGCCGGCAAATATTGACGACGGCCGCGCGGCGCAGCTAATTTCTGTGGCGCGAACGCCGCCAAATTATGTCCACTCTGCCCCTGGGGCCAGTGGCGGCAGTGCTCCGACGCGGCTTCGCAAAGCGTGCCCAATCAGACCGCCCGGTTAACGACAGCCGACAAGTGGAAGAGATTCTCATGTTAGTATCTACTAAGGATATGGATTAATGTGACCACCACCTATCTTCCGATGTCAACCAGCAATAACCACTCACAGCCGGCAGGTGGCGGAAGCAGCCGGGAAGGTGGGGGGAGGGGGATACACGGAAAACAGTGTAGTCGTTAACTGACGTACAAAATGGCATGATAATTGGCTTTCGGGCTAAGGGTGGCAGCATTTCCGAAACGGCTAAGTTTGTAAGGTGTTCGCATGCCGCCATGCTTAATGCATACTGTGAGCGGCAAAACGGCACTTTCAAATCCAGGCGCCGGGGCAGCTGTGGTGCATTACAGGCCATAAATGACACGAAATTGGAATTATATATAAATACCGTCAGCTGCTGACGGGCGTTGGTGTACATCAAAGGGTATAGGTGAAAATGTGTGCTCTGACCGGGACTCGAACCCGAGATCTCCTGCTTATGTGGCAGACGATCTATCCATCTAAGCCACCGAGGGCACAGAGGATAGTGCGACTGTCTCGTCCACGCCTCCCGTGAGACCCACATTGGTTCAAATGGTTCAAATGGCTCTGAGCACTATGGGACTTAACTTCTGAGGTCATCAGTCCCTTAGAACTTAGAACTACTTAAACCTAACTAACCTAAGGACATCACACACATCCATGACCGAGGCAGGATTCGAACCTGCGACCGTAGCGGTCGCGCGGTTCCCGACTGTAGCGCCTAGAACCGCGCGGCCACTCCGGCCGGCAGAATCACATTCTCGCCTTATATATCTACACACTTCATACATAGTGAACCTAACCAAACACACTCATTACTCATGGAAGACATTATTACCAAACCCCGTAGGAGTTCGGGTAATATGTATGCATCCGCACAGAAGAGGAAGGTCATGGCCGGTATTGCCAGAACTGCATATTATATGGATATGGTGTCTGTATATATAAATGACAAGGGTGAAGGGTGGCTGAGAAATACTCTGAAGCAGAAAAAGAACTGGTACAGCATACATATTCAACTACAATGTAAATAGGCAGAATACGACACTGTGGTCGGCAACGCCTATATAAGACAACAGGTGTCTGGCGCACTTGTTAGATTGGTTACTGCTGCTACAATGGCAGGTTATGAAGATTTAACTGAGTCTGAACGTATTGTTATAGTCGGCTCATGAGCGTTGGGACACAGCACCTCCGAGGTAGCGATGAAGTGGGAATTATCCCGTACGACGATTTCACGAGTGTACCATGAATGTCAGGAATCCGGTGAAACATCAAATCTCGGACATGGGTGCTGCCGGAGAAAGATCCTGCAAGACCGGGAACAACGTTGACTGCAGAGAATTGTTCAACGTGACAGAAGTGCAACACTTCTGCATATTGCTGCAGATTTCAGTGCTGGGCCATCAACAAGTGTCAGCTGAAAGTTAACACTGTTTTGGGTCTATATAAAAATGATTGATAATGTATGCAAAATGTAGTTTACTGACAACATTTACATTTCCATAAACAAAGACCGACATAATTTATGCAAAACACGCTATAATAGAATATCGTAAACAACTTACAAGAGGTTAAAGACCACAATGGGTAAGGATCCTGGGTGGCAAAAGTGAGTCAAATACTCTGGCCCTAAAAATGTGGATAACGCAGTCTGAATTGATCTGAGGCTGAGCAGACTTTGATCGATAATCTACAGAAGTCTATATAGGTGCAGCTGAGAACAAGTGGCGATTGTGATTTGTACGCCCTGACGAGGCCAGAGCAGCATTACATAACCTGTTTGCTTCGCGCAGCAATGTAACTTGCAGCTGGCGAGATGTTTGCAGCGGGGGCGAGGCGTAAGTCGGCACCTGTAAATCGATCGCGGCCATTAAAAAAATGCAAAATCTCACGGTCTAGCGATCAGGCAGACGGATCGCTATTTACTCTCTACCAGAGCCCTTAAATCACGGTTAATTTCAGTCTGTGACACACCCGTTCACTGGTCGTACCAAGAACCAATTTGGCTCACTTATATGACAGAGCGTACAGGATACCAACGTCAAGACTGGTAAAATAAAAATGAATAAGTGTGCCCTCAGCAAACGATTAGTCCGAGACGTTTGAAGTCCCAGTGTCGGTACAGTAAGAACTTCACCACTACTCGCAAGTCAACTCAGTCTTAGGACAGGTCCCAAGTACCAACCACACATGCCAGAACTTCAACCAGAAGATGCTTCCAGACCGAAGTCCTATACACGTGTGCCTCGCACCTCTTCAGATAAAAACAATTCCGTTTTTCCGCATAGTCATTTCACGACACTGCCTTCACCCCATCTTGAGCCAATCACTGAGTTTTAGAGTCACTAAATCTGCCGCTCCTACATGACAGCATAAAACTCACATCGAACCAGCTCAAGAGTTAAGAAACCTACATCTCTGTAAGAAAAGGAACCACCAATTACTGGCTTGGAGCATGTTAGTAATAGCTATGAGGTGTAATAAAGATTCCAACTCCCTAAACGTTTCTCAGATGACAGAGTTTCTTATACGACCGGGGCGGCCGATAGAAGTGGGTCACAGGCCTATTTGCAGTATCGGTGAACACGAATTTTTATTAGGCGCGTCGCTGCACACAATGCCCGGTTTATGACTCCACTGTGTAGATGCGTGCCTTCAGTCTGTCGCCCCCAGCCCAGCTTTTGGCTGGTGCCGATATAGGTATAGCAGCATTGTCCTGCTGGAGATCTGTCTCGACTAGCGAGTGCTTTGTCTGCCCTTCCAGCTGTGGGCCTATCTGGCAAGATTTACTGAGCGATGGGCTCCCTGCCACTTGCTTTCAACTTCCAACATGCCAGTCCTATGATCTAAGAACCATAAAAATACCTCACGCTTTTAGCACCCTACCAGGCTCCATCAGCTCCTGCTCAGGCCCTTAACTTTCTAGGGTCTCGCTGAAGTTGCGTAACAATGTAACAAAATCTTTATGAAAAATAGGTGAGAGAGTAACTTGTCCTCTCTCACAGTGTGCAAATTTGCTAACCTTACGCACTACTTAATCTAACTTAAACTAACTTATGCTGAGGACAACACGCACACCCATGCCAGATGGAGGACTCAAAACTCCAATGGGGGGAGCCATCTGGACCATGACAAGACGCCTCAGACCGTACAGCTACCTTGTACGGCTGTCAGTGTACAAACCATTCAACAAAACATCATCGTATGGGCTTTTGGAGCGCTTGATATTTGTGCCCTTGATAACTGCACGACACAAAGCTTTATGCCTCGCCTGGGCCCCTCAACACCCATTAGACTGTTTATGACTGGAATCATATTCCCTGATCGAGTCTCGTTTCAAATTGTATGAAGCAGATGGGTGTGTACAGGTATGGAGACAACCTCATGAGTCCATGGATACTGCATGTCAGCAGGGAACTGTTCATGCTGGTGGAAGCTCTGTAATGGAGTGGGGCATGTGTAGTTGGAGTGATATGGGATCCCTGATACTCTGACAGGTGACACTTACGTAAACATCCTGTCTGACCAACTGTGTCCTTTCATATCCACTACGCATCCCGACAGATTTTGGCAATTTCAGCAGGACAATGCCACAACCCACACGTCTAGAATTGCTGCAAATTGGCTCCAGGAACACTCTTCTGAGTTCAAACACTTCCGCTGACCACCAAACTCCCTAGACATGAACATTATTGAGCATATCTTGAATACTTTGCAACTTGCTCCACCCCGTCGTACTCTTACGGATTTATGGACAGCAGTGCTGGATTCATGGCGACAGCTCCCTCCAGCACTACTTCAGACATCAGTTGAGTCCATGCCACGTCGTGTTTCGGAACTTCTGCGTGCTTGCGGGAGCCCTACGCGATGTAGGCAGGTGTACCAGTTTCTTTGGCTCTTCAGTGTATGTATGGGCGAACAAACGTGCAGTTTTTTAAAGGACGCTTTAAGACTCTTCGACCTTTATACAGTCTAGCATGTACTGAAGCAAAATATTTTGCAGTAGCACTTGAAAATTACGCAAAAAATGGTTCAAGTGGCTCTGAGCACGTCACACATATCCATGCCGGAGGCAGGATACGAACCTGCGACCGTATCAGTCACGCGGTTCCGGACTGAAGTGCCTAGAACCGCACGGCCACCGTGGCCGGCAAATTAAGAAAATGCCAAAGTTGCAACAGTGAAATAGATAATTTCTACATTTAATGTCGAAAATGATATCCTCTAAAAATTCTACATCTCTGTGAACCCTGACCATGAGACGTTGATTATACTTGCAACTGTTGAGCCACTGACCGCCGTAGTGGATGGAGAGTGTCTCCTGAAAGGCCTCCGCAGCAGCCGCATGGTTCATGCGCCCTTGCACAGTGCTGTTCATCGGCAACGAACGTTGGAATTTGCGCGCCAGTGTCACAACAGGACGTCCACTGTGTGGAGACAGGCGGCACTTGGAGATGAATCTCGTTTTATACTCCGTCGGACAGATGGCCGTCTTTGTGTGCAACAACATTTGAAAGGGTTCAAGTCGGAGCAGGGAGCGTTATGATCTGGGGAATGTTTTCGTGATCTCGTTATTTTGCCAGGTACATTGGATCAACTCAACTATGGGTGTGTCCTGGGGGACCATGTCCACTCATACACGCAGTTTGTTTTATCCTTAGCGTGATGGTATCTACCTGCAGGACAATGCACCATGTCACACAGCTCGCAGTGTATTAAGTGGTTCGAAGAGCACGAGGATACGCTGACCACACTTCCCTGGCCACCACCCCCTGAATCAAAGGTCATTCGAAAATCTGTGGGATCATCTCGATCAGGCCGTTCGCGCCATGGATTCTCAGCCGTGCAATCTAGTGCAGCTGGCGACGGCACTGAAGTCGACGTGACTCTGCATCCATGTTGGTACCATGCACAACCTCACTTTCTTGTAACAGGACTGCACAGCAAAAAGATGGTTATTCAGACTTTTGACAGCTGGTCACGTCAATTTTTCTGGACTCTGTACTTCCGCTCATGTCGGACAGGGTCCCACGACTGGCATATTTGTGTGGTGTCGATGTGTTTAGCATGATAATAACGCTAAGCAAGAATCCAAAGCCACCATGCGACTAGAAAACGAAACACTTGTTGTTTTCTCTTCAGTACAGGATTGTTCATCCCCGCACGCCTCTTGAGGTATGAAATGGGATTGTTTATAGCAAGGCAATTTTCATCACGTCCAGCGCAACGACGTCTGGAGCACCATGGGCTGTCGGCATGGTGACCACAGTTGCGGCTTCCCTCGACGCCGTAGCAGAGAGAGGCGCACCAGCAGTTGTGCACACAACATCACTGGGTACAGGCATCATGTCGTCAGACGAGTCTCGATCCTGCGTATGGAATCACGATGAAATTAATGAGGAAGCTACGTGTGTGGAAGCTCCAAGGAGAGAGACCGTTGCCAGATTTCATTCAGAGTTGTACAGGCCCAGAACCTATCTTTATTGCCTGGGGTGCCGTTGGGATCACAAAAGGATCATCTCTGGTTTGCATAACAGGTAATTTGGTCGGCTTCCGGGACTTGCGACGTCTAATGAGGAGTGACCGCCCGACACTACGATGTCTGGATGTGGTTTCTCTTACGTTTTGTCGCATTTTGAGACACTCGCCAGCAGAACTACTCGAACATCCGACAGACCGTGCAGTTTTCGGAACGTTCCCAGTGAGCCTCTGGGCCATCACAGTCTGCCCACGGTCAAACTCAGATAGATCACGCACCTTCCCCATTCCACCTCTGGACACCACGTTTGTTACATGCACCTTGTGTGTGTCTAACTAATAGTCATTCCTCGCCCGATGACGCTGATATCACCTGGACGGTTTATATCGAGTACATCGTTGGTCATAATGTTCTGGTTGATCATTGTTAGCCAGCCCGTAGTTATGAATCGGAAGACACTTAAGGCGGCAGCAGCTACGTAGGGGAGGCACGATTCTAGTTTATATTTCATACAATCCAATCTGTACGTAGAGCATTTATTCTCCATATTCGAGGGTTGGAACATTAATAGTGGCAACTATTTATTTACTGCTCCTACAAAATAGATACGTGTTTCAAAGTGTTACTGACCTTCAAAGTAGTCACCAGCATTGTGTATAACCCGTTGCCAGCGATGTGGAAGTCGTAGGATACTCTTAGCAGTGCCAATTATGTTGACACTTCGAGGGGTGCGGCCTATTGCCCATGAATTTGTAGGAGTTCTGAAGTGAATGCCGTGAAGTTTTTCCTTCACTTTAGAAATCGAGGGCTTAAGTCAGGGGAGTGCAGTAGGTGATATAGCACTTAGCAGCCCCATCAGTGAAACAAATCAGTAACAGCTTGCACTGTACGTGGTTGAGCATTTTCCTGTAAAGTGATGGTCCTGCAGAAAGTGTCATCACATCTGTCTCTATGCTGTTCATTTTTGGAACACAAATTACGACCAGCTTAGAGACTCTCTGCAGGACCTGACCATCATTTTGCAGGACAATGTTCAAGTACGTACGGTGCAAGCTGTTACTGATTTGTTTGACTGATGGGGCTGCTAAGTGCTATATCACCTACTGCACTCCCCTGACTTAAGCCCTCATGAGTTCAACTCGATTTCTAAACTGAAGAAAACACTTCGTGGCATTCGCTTCAGAACTGCTACAAATTCGTCGGGCAATAGACTGCGCCGCTCGAACTGTCAACACAACTGGCACTGCTAAGAGTATCCTACACCTTCACCATCCCTGTCAACGGGTTATACGCAATGCTGGAGACTACTTTGAAGGTCATTAATACTTTGAAACTCGTATCTATTTTGTACGAGCTGTAAATAAATAGTTGCCACTATTAAAGATCCAACCATCGTATCTATTGTATGGGGAGGAAACATACATAAAAGCTGTTTTCACAATTCGGGCGTCGTGAACCTAGCTAATTAGGAAGTAAGGAGAGGAAACAGTGGCTACAGGGTTGCAAGTTCGTATTGGTAAATTGCCGTCCGATATTACGAAACGTCCCGTAGGTAATTCAATGTCCGGTAACGAATCACGCAGTGCTTCTTAATAAACTTCTGTGAATTCCATAACAAGAGGTAGGAACGTGAATTGACAATATTTTTTATTCAATCAATCAGCAGGTACCATACTCCTGGAATCTAAGCCTCTCCTCACTAGGAACAATGGAGCGGTCTCTCCAAAATCAACTTTCCTTTCCGAAAATCTTTTACTGCGCATATCGTAATGTTTCCCTCGAAAAGGCTGCGGTCGGTTTCCGGTCACTTTCTTGTCCATGCCGAGTACACGTTCCGTACCCAGGGACGTCATCGAAGATTCGTAAGACTCTGATGAGCCTTCCTTCCTCCCTAAAACAATAACTATCGTACTTTTCTTCCCAAGAAGAGCTACCGTAAGTGTCACACAGTACAAGTAGAGCATCGGCCGCATTATGACCCTCTGCATAAAGAAACAGAATCGTCGATCTAACTCACACAAAAAAATGGTTCAAATGGCTCTGAGGACTATGGGACTAAACTTCTGAGGTCATCAGTCTCCTAGAACTTAGAACTACGCAAACCTAACTAACCTAAGGACATCACACACATCCATGCCCGAGGCAGGATTCGAACCTGCGACCGCAGCGGTCGCGCGGTTCCAGACTGTAGCGCCTAGAACCGCTCGGCCATTCCGGCCGGCCAAACTCACACACAGTAATTTATTGTCATTGTTAGCTAACAGTCGTACAAAGAGAAAGCAACAAGTATGTCTGGCTAATCGCTCACGGAAGACGTGTGCATCCTAATCCGCAACCACAACTTGAGTGTTGCTGGCAATAGCAAAGATTTCTGCAGGACATATTTATCTGACCTAGACTCGTGGTACAGATGCTTAACTGTATCTCACAATGAATTATTTTCCTTTTTTTGTTGAAGAAAAAATACAATTTTTTTTCTCTATCAGTGCAGAATCAAAATACATTATAACCGTGTTTCAAGGGGAATAATTAGTGTCGGCGTCATGAGAAAATATAAATTGCGTACAATGTGCTAGCAGTAAAGCGGTCTGTAGTTTCGTCGATATAATGCATTCAGTTACATTCTGGCTCGGCTGCCATAAATGTCAGATTTACAGCTCATAAACAAGCTTGGCTAAGCTCCACGCTATAACGTGCGGTATATTAATAATGTCCCGGCTGCGTCGTACGTGTAATCCGTGGACCTGGCAGTGATTCTGTCGCGTGGAGCACCAGTTTCATTGCACGAGTGAAATTCAAAATATTAAACGTAACAAACAGCATTAGGAAACTTCGTTTGAAATTATTTACACTTTCATCTACATTTACCCTTTGCACTATAAACTGCACGATGGGGAGTACTTTTAATCATACGTATTATAAAAATGAATATTTTTGTTTGTTTGTATGGTCCACATCTCCTCCTAAACCAGTGGATAGATTTCAACGAAACTTGGTACACATATCAGTTAACTGTCTGGAAAGAAACACTGTACGAGTAAGAACCACATACCTCCGGGGGTAGAGGTAAAAAAGAAGCGTAGTTCACAACGCGCAAATATCCAGAGCACATTCGTCCAGTATTTGAGAATGTGAGCACTTAGCGACCTGAAACAAACTTTACACGTAATTTAAAACCTTTGAGAGACTTTTGGTATCTGACACCCCAAAAAAATGATGAAAAGAAGAAGGTTTCTAACTCACTACGTTTTCGCTGTTCATGCTGTAAAACTGTCGCATCAAGCATGACGTTTTAATTTATTACTCCTTTACTACTAATTCTATTCATACATTTCGCAGACAGTATCTACATATATCCCAAAATATCTGCAAATTACATCATTGTACAACACCAGGAGACACTGAGCTTGGTGAATAAGAAACTGCAAGACGAAATTCACTACAGAAGCAGGTGAAATATGTGCGCAAATACGCTAAATATGGATGGAATATATGTGAAATGTGCGAATCTGGGCAAAGATGCTGGTGAAAAGCTTCTCCTAAACTCCTGGATTGATTTCGACCATACTCGATACATATGTTACTAACTGTCTACTTATTTTGCATTTCATGGATTAGGCAATGCCGCATGTTCCGGTTTCAAAACATGTCTGACCACAGTATCCTTGGTCTTCCCGATCTCTTGTTCTCTCGGGCCTATAGCACAACACTCTTCTTGGGATCCTTTCCTTCGTCATTCTATCAACAAGCTTTCTCCAGTAATCTCTATAGTTTACTATTTTGTCTTCCAAAGAGTTTATTCCTAGTTATTTCCTTATTTTGTATTTGAAATTTTACCTGAAAGAATACATCCTTTTGTTATTCTTTAAAAGCCCACTTCGTCGGCCTTTATCTTATTTTTATCAGTTTTTTAATCAACGTCTTTGTTTCAGACAGAGCCATTTCTTCGTAATTATTCATTCGTGTTTATTTTCTTTTTTTAGTTTCTAGGCTACAATTTATTGTACTGCATGTTTGCCGAAACGTGGTAATTTCTTTTTAAAACAGTTTTCGTATTTATAACTGACACACTAAGTGATTAAAACCAGTAACTTGTCCTAATATAGTGACACTGACTAGAATTTTTGTTCTAACAGTATATTTATCTTTGAGGGCCATTGTCTTTGTCTTATTTATGTACATTTTTAAATTATAATTCTCACATACCTTCTGTAACATAAGTACTGTTCTTTGCAGCTCGTCTTCAGTTTTACTTAAAAAAATAATCTGATCATTAGAAAATAGTATCGTCTTAAGCGTGAAATTCGATGCAATACAAATGCCTCCGTTAATCTTATACATCCATTCTCTAACCAGGTCGTCTATATAAACTGCAAACAAATTAGGAGACAAGCTAAAAGCGTACCTTACAACTTGGTATATACTTATCTTTTTACTATACCTTCCGTTTCCGAATGTACGTTGACTGTTGCCTCTTTATGTACACATTTTAATACTTCGGTAAGGCGGTTCGGACAGTCTCTTTGAAACATGATTTCCCATAATTTTTCTCTACGTACTCGATTGAATGCTTTTTCGTAATCAGTAAAAGCTATATGAGTTTCAAGGTTATATTCCGTTCTGTTTTCTGTTAACTGCTTAACCGTGAAAATGAATTCTGTACAGGATCCTTTTCTAAACCGTTTAGTGTTCTAGTAATAAACCGTCTGTCATGGATCGTACTCTTTTACTTAATATTCTGGCTTATATTTTATATCTTGTTTCACAACACATATTCCCCTATAATTTTCACACCTGTTTCTAGCCCTTTTTTGAATACAGACATAATGTGGGCATGCGGCTAGAATCTTGAAATATGAGATTCGTTCCAACATCTATTAATTAGTCCAGAAATCTCTGATTTGGATGGGCCCCATATCTCCATAATCCTGCATTTTTTCCATCTTCTCCTTTAGCCTTTCTATTTCTTTTAACGCTGTTCTAATTCCTCTTATTTTATTTTATGGTTCTCGTTATCTAATACGATTTGCGTCAGTTTTTAATGCAGACCGTGGACTTACGGCAGTAAACTCCACTGATTTGTTTACTGGAAGTCATCGAGTACCACTGAGATCAAACTTACCCTAAAACTCACTTCGTCACATCGCCATTTTACGAGTATTTCATGTTTGGAATTGTTCGCTAATGTTCGCAGTCCACCTAGTATGCGGCAGTCACAAACAGAACACTTACTTCCATGTACGGCGAAATGAAGTAGCGCACCTTTTCACCAGTGATAACATATGCGGCATGTAACTGGCACGTTGTACAGGAATCAGTGCGCTGTTGCATTCTCTGTGTTACCATAGACAGCACGCCACTGTCTCCATTTTTACTGGAACAGCACGCTGTGCGATGGGTTGCCGCAGCACACAAGTAGCGTTAAGGCCCGTTGCTTTTGATAAGAGACTTATGTGAAGTTACAGTGAAACAGGCTAGGAATTTGATCTCATTCTAACTAATGAAGTTAGTAGCTCATAGGAATAGTAACTAGCTATTTGTCCTCACTGACATTCTCTAGATAGAATGGAAAACTGTACTACAATGTTCCGTAATAATGTGAGCGTCAATAAGACTCACTCGCAAATCGACAGCCATTGCCATTAGTCAAAACACAATCCTTCATTATCTTCTGACTGAGATACAAATTACTCATTGCAGAGCTAATAATAATATCTGCTTTGCCCACAACATGACCGAGTGTAATTGCGCACTTCCTATCGCCATGCCGGCCGTTGTGGCCGAGCGGTTCTAGGCGCTTCAGTCCGGAACCGTGCTGCTGCTACGGTCGCAGGTTCGAATCCTGCAACGGGCATGGATGTTTGTGATGTCCTTAGATTTAAGAAGTATAGGGGACTGATGACCTCAGATGTTAAGTCCCATAGCGCTCAGAACCGTTTGAACCATTTTCCTAACGCCATGTCATCAGACTTGGCACTGACTAGTTCGGTGCGAACCACTTCTCCTTAGTAAGTCAGATGTTTATCTAATGTTTTACTATAAATTGATGTTATTATTGCTTGTTAACAGTCTCTTACATACTATTTTCGTCTGAATATGAATATTAATTTAAGCGCTTCTGTGCGCAAACAACAGGAAATTAAAATTTGGCAAATAAAGATGTGGTTGGACACAGTGCCTGTTTTATGAAATAAATTGTTGATGGTATACAGCAACCAGCCACAAACTGGTTTTAGGATGAGTTACTAAAAAAGTATCCTAACCGGTTTCGAATTTTTCACAATTCATCATTAGACGGTTTTTTCATGCTGTCATCAAGACAAATTATACATTGATTTCCTGCGAGTGGATCTACGATAAATAATTACGAACGTGTAACCAAAATGGCTGCGCTGCATATTTGTGTTGGAATGCACTTACATGAAATCTACATCTGGAGCATTTGTTTTTGCAGTTTTCTTGCAATAAAATTCATTCTCACGTATGTCTGTCTTTTCACAGTCACAAATGTTGCACTGCATTGCAAGCCACTTTCGTTCGATCACAAAACGAATTTTCAGTGTGGATCACATGTTTTGACTTACAACATACGAAAAAAAAATTTTACAAAGTACATTGGTGTCAAAGCTGCTTCAGAATCTATTTCATTACAAGAAAACTCCAAATACAAATGCGCCAGATGGACGTTTCACGTAATTTGGATTCCAACACAAATACGTAGCGCAACCATTTTGGATACACGTTTGGAATTGTGAATTATCGTTTATCCTAGAGCAACTCAGAGGAAACCAGTATATAATCTGTTTTGATGAAAGCATGAAAAAACCGTCTGATGATGAGTTGTGAAAACGTCGAAACCGGTAACGGTACTTTTTTAATAAATTAACCTAAAATCAGTTTGTGACTGGTTGCTGTACACCATCATCAACAGGATAATTTCCTCCAGTTTTCAGTACAGCAGCAATGAAAGCGCTTATACACACATAAAGAAAGATGTTTTCTTCACCCCGATTCCCAGAACTCCTGAAGATAGACGTTGAGTGTGGATATTGTATTACACACACAGTCCCTTTGAGTGTTCAGAGATGTCACTAAACCCGCCCAAGGATGTAAACAACCACGCATGAGCAGCGCCTATTAGACGGAGGCGGTCCGACAGCCAATCAGTTCCAGTCATCCCACTAGGAAGGAGGTGCACGGCTCGTGTTGTCTGTAGTTCAACCATGCCTAGACTGTCAATACCGCGGTTCCATCACGTCCGCATTGTTACTTTGTGCCAGGAAGGGCTCCCAACAAGGGAAGTGTCCAGGCGTCTCGGAGTGAATTAAAGCGATGTTGTTCCGACATGGAGGAGATACAGAGAGACAGGAACAGTCGATGACATACCTCGCTCCGGCCGCCCAAGGGCTACTACTGCAGTGGATGACCGCTACCTACGGATTACGGCTCGGAGGAATCCTGACAGCAACGCCACCATGTTGAATAATGCTTTTCGTGCAGCCACAGAACGTCGTATTATGACTCAAACTGTGTGCATTAGGCTGCATCATGAGTAACTTCACTCCCGACATCCATGGCGAAGTCCATCTTTGCACACAATACACCACGCAGCGCGGTACAGGTGAGCAACAAGATACTGAATGGACCGCTCAGGATTGGCATCACGTTCTCTTCTCCGATGAGTGTCGTTTATGCCTTCAACCAGACAATCGTCGGAGGTGTGTTTGGGGGCAACCCGGTAAGGCTGATCGCCTTAGACACACTGCCCATCGATTGCAGCAAGTTGGCATTATGAAGGGCCGACGTACGCCGCTGTTGGTAATGGAAGGCGCCGTAACGACTGTACGATACGTGAGTGCCGTCCTCCGACCGATAGTGCAACCATATAGGCAGCGTATTAGCGAGGCATTCGTCTTCATGGACGACAATTTGCACGTCCATCGTGCCCATCTTGTGAATGACTTCCTTCAGGATAACGACATCGCTCGAACAGTGTGGCAAGCATGTTCTCCAGACATGAATCCTCTCGAACATGCCTGGGAGAGACTGAAAAGGGCTGTTTATGGACGACGTCACGCACCAACCTCTCTGAGAGATCTACGCCGAATCGATGTTGAAGAGTGGGACAATCTGGACCAACAGAGCCTTGATGAACTTGTGGATAATATGCCACGACGAATGCAGGCGAGCGTCAGTGCAAGAGGACGTGCTACTGGATATTAGAGGTACTGGGATGTACAGTAGTCTGGACCACCACCTCTGAAGATCTCATTGTAGGGTGGTACAACATGCAATGTGTGGTTTCCATGAGCAATAAAAAGGGCGGAAGTGATGTTTATGTTGATCTCTATTCCAATTTTCTGTACAGTTTCCGGATTTCTCGGAACGGAGGTGATGCAAAACGTTTTTTTAATGTGTGTATTTTATTTTTTGAAATAAATACTAAAAACACACGCGTTCAACTTTAGAATGTGTAGCTGATACATGGGTGCGTCTCTAGACATACAAGGGGAATCTGCTGTTGTACTTCACTTGTAAAAAGACATTTTAAAACTATACTTTGAAGCCTTCAACACTGATTACCTTGGAAAATTGCATTCACACAACACAGGTAAGACATAACGTTTTTCCTAGCTTTAAAATCATAATTTGTGAAACGTAATATTGGTGTTACTGTGTTCGGAAACTCTAGAGTGCAGCGACCGGAGGAGTGCTTGCTTCTCGTGAAGTGTCATGAATAGCGAACAGCAGTAAATCACCGACATGACGAAAAACTCTTGCATTACCAACAGATAAGGTAAATAATAATACAAGGTGGGGTCTGATGCGAGTGACATGACGGAATCTATTTCTATGAATAATTACACACTTTCTAGAAGAAGTAACGAAACTGCCTTTTGTAGGGATAAGAAGTCGTCTTGGAGATTAAAAAAATTTGCAATGCAAAATAATGTATTAACAGCTATAGATAATGAACCGTGTCTACTAGCTTACGTACTGTTCATTATTCGGAATGACGAGAGAGTGGAGGAACCTTTCTTTACCCGAAAGCAACACAAAGAGGTGCAGCGAGGCGTAGGTCGTTAAAAAGTGATCAGCATTTCTGCTCGGTAACTCAACAAAAACGAGTATATTGTAATATTTTGGAGACGTTACACGGTTCACACAACGTTACTGCATCGCAAATAAGGAGAACCAATATCATTGCACTTATTCCTCCATAATGTCACATTTAATCAATTGTTTTGACTGAAAACAACCAAAAATTTTACATCATTACGGTGAAACGTGAAATTGCAGTGTACATACTGAAATGATTTTGCGTTATATGTATGCCTGCCACCACTGAACATGAATTAAGAAAGCTTGAACCAAATTTTAATGTCTCCACCGTTGTTGGCAGTGGTATCCACGAGGCACACGGCTGCTGTGTTTCCTACTGTCTACAAAATTACAAACTTACGGATCGCTCTAGGCTCTCCATGCATGGATGTGTTTTACTAAATCGGTTTAATTGTGTATATTTCTCAGGAACGTCTGATAGTGGAATTGTATTCCGAAATCGATCGCGTATGTCTTACGACTAATCATCAACTGACTGAAGCGGGAGGAAGTCTGTTACCTTTCACTTAATAGAAAGCTTCATAGTGATTTCGTGTTAGTAAGTAAATATTTGAAGGGAGATTTTCTTAGATGTCTGCCATTTCATATTGCTTTTGTCTGAAACATTCTCGCTTGAGGGCTACGATGATTGAAATGAAATAAAGTGCATATGGAAACTGAAGGCGATCGTTCTCCTGGCGTTTCATTCACGAGTGCAGCAGAACACCAGAACTACTACTTACCTTCATACCGTGTCGAGACTGACGAATATCTCATTTATAGAAACAGACATCTCTACAAACTTAAATGTGTAAATTCTTTTCCACGAAGCTCTCACACAGCATAACCAGATGATCAACATGAGAGGCAGAGTGGGGTTGATGTACCGACGTCAGTAAGCTCTGCCCTGCGCCACGCCACCTGGGCGCCGCCAGCCGCGACGTTCTGTGGCGCCCGTCCAGCCGTGAAGCTCAGCCAACCGCGCGCCAAAAAAGTTATAAGCGAAACATAAAAGAGCTGCACAGAGTGGGGACAAAGGCATGAAAGAGCACAGACGTGACAAGCACTGATGCTCACATTTTGTGACAAAGTGCAAAATATCTGCGCAATAACCGTCAAATGTACGTTCAAATATCTCCAAGTACATGTGGCAAGAGGAAGCCATTAACATTACATCAGTATTTACGTCATTTGCAAACTAATAATCATAGCTATTACAGGGTGAAATGTACCTCCAACTACATGTGGCAAGAGAATGGAATTAATGTTTATTTTCCTTGGGCAACATTCACGTGTTGAAGTGTGGACATATGGACGTGAAATTGTAACTCTATACACGAGTAGTCCTCATACGAGGGGAACACTGCATGTGGCATAACCTGATTTCCCAGAAGCTTCGCTCACTGGATGAGGAGCCAAACTGATCGAACATGTGTCTTGGTTCACATGTAGATACACGGCCATTTCTGAAAAAATGACAGTCAAAGGTTTCGACGCAACTTAGATGCCTTTTAGCGCGACACAAGCGTAGTTCGAGTGATGGGGACCATTTTAACAGCGGTGAGGCGTCCCTGCAGTGGGGCAGCACGCGAATGGTTCATGTTTACTTCCTAGTCACTTACTGTTTTTTTTCTTTCTTTTTTAATAATATATATACGATGAGCGCACTATGGCACATTCCTACAGGCAGGAACGATTAAGATCAATTTTCAACCCAACAACGCATGACCAGTTGCCTACGAAGTTGAGCTATAGCTTAGAGACCAACTCAGACTGGATCCTTATCTCATTTTGGGCATATATTTTTACATCACAGCTAGCATCATTTAAATACAGAAGACATCTGCACCTGCGTGCACTGATTGATCAATAAGGCCCTAAGTTGAAACACTCCGACGGTCATATTGCAGCCGTCATGATGGCCCACACGGGAGTTGGCCCACTGCCGCTGCGAGTATTTGAGCATCCTTTAGAGGTACCAAAAGATGTTGTCAAGGCAGCTTTTAGACCGTACGGCAATGTAATCAGCCATATAGGAGAAAAATGGAAAACTTTCGAAACATACAAAATATACAACGGAGTACCTCTCAAAACATGTCCCGTCGTTCCTGGGAATACGTGGATGTCATGTCATCAACATGTATGATGGCCAAGCTCGAATGTTTTCTCGCTGCGAACTACAAGGTCATGCTAGTTCGTGAGCCTTCAGCATCGTCTTTCGAGCTCTCCAACACAGGATGTTGTCGTACCCACGGAGACGACCATTCTCCCTCTCTATTATGTCCAATCTCGCACGCCATACCCGGAGGGCGGCGAAAGGAGCGAAGTGCTAAAGGAAAGAGGAGTCGCAGGATTGCAAGATGCCACGATGTTGGAGCTTCGACGACTCAGGCGATGTCTAATGCGACCACAAAACAACAGCCTCCAGTGGCTGTATGTCAGGAGGAGATGGATGTGAACGCTAGCGTGTCCCGACACTGGCCTTCCTTATGGACAATAAGGTACCAACAAAATGTCCACTGCACGACAATATGTACGTCCACGTCCGTAAACAGTGGTCATTTCGTCACCATAAGAAATGACTGTGGGCTCCACCTGACAATATCTCCTCTGCATGTCTGGGCTGGAAGAGGGCATCGATGATGATGGTGATCTGGAAGATACGCTGAAAGATGCTGCTACACGACTGGTTCCCCACCTTTGTCATGATACTGAATCACTTCACACGTCGCCCACGGACAAAGGGTATTTTTTCCTCCATGAGGGGCTGACGACTACCGACGTGCCGTTGCAGGCAGTGCCATGGAGCCATTAACATCTATACTGGCTCGGGACAATGGAGAGAAGCGTTTCTTTACAGAGGACATAGTTAAACTCTCCCAGGGTTGGCTGGATGACTTCAGCTGCACACAAACGCCTACCGTCCACCCGCTACGTTATTCACCTTGCCCAGAACTCAAGAACCACATAAAAGACCTTTGACCAACATGTGGAGGAATAGACATTGTGACACCCCGAGTTTCACCCACCCTTCCAGTAGCTCATCTAGCAGGATAGATCAGTTTTTACGTTACACATACCCAAATGCCGGCGGTAAGTGGTGCGGAAGTCTATAGGCTTCACAGAGCACATGGGATATATCTGTGCTATTGCTCTCGGTCCACTCTGAGATTGAAGAAATCGGCGGCCCTGGAAGGTAAACACCGACCATCTGGCATCACAAGTATAAAGGGATGCACTAGAGACCACGTGGCACCAAGCCATTGCCCTCACTTCAGATCAACATTAACTTGGTGCATCAAATGCACAAAGCCTGTTCTCCTGCGGACATTGATGGCGTATGGCAGGAAGGCAGCAACATGGAGACGACACACTGTCAGCTTTTGTTATACCATCCGACGAAAATGTTCCAGTCTGCCACCATCACCAGATCGCCAGATGCTGATCAATTGCGCCAAAACTAAGATCGTCAGCCTGGTGAGCCTTCAGCTACACGGTTCCACTATAATGATACGAGCTCATGATGGGATACTTCAGGAGTGACCGATGCACCACATGAGCTTGGAGCGTAAAAAGTGCACGTAAACGATGGTGCATAACTTGGTTACCGACGACGGTCTACTTGTAGAGGTGCAACAGGATATTGTAGTGGCCATCCACGCACATTACTCACGGCTCAGTGGGCATAGATTCTATAACGGTAGCCACCGTTTCCAGATTGCTCCATGGTATAGTCCCACTAGACACGGCAACAGACTTATGGCAGAATGTGATAGATGAAGTTCTCGACGCTATCTGTAACAAATCCCCAGAATCCGACAGGCTCCCAGTGGAGTTCTATAGGACTTTAGAGTGGTTGTTGATACCATGTTGGTATAGAGATTTGTAAGGAATTACTGTCTCCTCTAAGGTCTGATGGTACCAGTACACAAACCTAAAGGTGGGAACCCAATACGAGGCTACCTACCTTTGACGATACTTAACAGTAACGAAAATTTTCACATGGCTCCTGGCAAACTGTATATCATGTTCGATACGCCACCTAATCTTCACGGAAAAAGCTCCCCTAGGAGGTTCATAGAATATCTGGTCTGCTCTGTGACAATATAGGGGCTTAATCTCCCTAGCATGGATCCAGTGCTTCCCACGCATACTGACCTTACTGGATTTTAGTCATGTGTTCAGTCGTGTCCACAGCACTCATCTCACTGCAGTACTAGGTGGAGCTGTCATAAGTACTCGTCGGTGGCCGCGTTATGGGTACGCTTTCAGTTCGCCAGGGCTGCACTCTATCTTCGGTGCATAATGCTTTGTCTTTGGAACCATTGCTGTGTGACCTATGCCAATGATTAACAGGACTCCAGTTTGCACGGCGTACACTGATGATGTGCAAAGACCATTTCCATCACAACTTATGGAGTGGCGTCGGGAAGTAAACTCAACATCAACAAGGCACTCGCGGATTTATCACTTTCAGCTTACCGACACACTATGATGCTTGGAATTAGACTTCACAGCCGACATCTTGTGCGAGATAATAGTGAACTATAGACACCTATTGCAACAGGTACGGGGGCCAGCTTAATGGATCAACATTATGGTCCCTCAATATCATACAACGAGCATATTATGCCAATGTGAATTTAGGATCGAGGCTTCCACATGTCCCACAATCTCCGCCCATGAGGCTCGTAACATTATGGCTGCTTACGGCTCCTTTGTCAGCAAAGGAACGTTGTTTAAAACTAGATACGACTCCCTCACTCTATCCAAGGACAGATAGGGGTTTGGACCCATCAACGTCTATTACAGACGGTGGCCCTCTACATGTATCCACCTAAAGCTGCGGCCTAGATGCCTGTTGTGCCTTACGAGCTTGTTTCTAATCGCGACCCACAGATTACGTTAGGACACATCCTGGCTCCCTTTAGTCATTTCAGGTGATTCTGTTTGGATCACAGTCACCTACGCCAAGTGACCCCGACACCGCCCTTGTCGACGGTGAAGCAATTCAACGGTGAACTACAGTGGTACCGCTGGCTTAGTGTGACGAATCCAAATATCGTACTACGCGGCGGAAAGTGGTATGGAGAACGGTGCACAAGCCATATGGTATGTGACTGAATACAGCAAGCGTGTGAAACATGAACACCTTTTTAAGGTCCACATGGTGGATTCACCCACTTGCCCGACATAACTAGAGGTAGATACCGAGCGAAAACCACCTCTTATATGAGAACGCGGGGCAGGTGTGACACGCTGTGTGCCAAATTTTAGCGTGTATCATACGTGCAGCGCTGTTCCATATCGGTACACACATGATTCTCCTACCGGATGAAAACTTCTGCTCCAGGACTTGGCCAAATAAGTCTTGTGGACCCGTGCCAGGCCTTGAAATATCTCTACGCGACGACCCCTAACAGGTACTTGATTTCTGGTGTTATCTCGACGAGCGGCACCATGCCATCGTTTGCCACCCACAATAAGGTCGACTTTTTTTAAATTACCAATGAAGTGTTTTGCACCATCCATCGAATAGCTGGAACGTATCTGGCGAGAGGAGTTGATAAGACCGATCATGTACTTCAACGAACGAACGTGGAACAACATGGGCGTAAATGAGAAGACACGCCGGGTGAACCGGCGTCACGGGCGATGGTGTGTGTTCCAATCGCGTTTTCCATTTTTCTCCTCAACATCCACCAAACGCTAGAAGCGTGATTTAGTTCTCCCCCTCCGACTTAGCACGGTGCACCATAGGTCTTCCTCTTTGGTTCTTCATGTATACATAAAACTAAAATAAAATGAAATACAAAAATAACACAGTTATGGCTTTATGGCTGTAAACTATTATATTTGTCTTTGTTTTTGGTTTGCCACATACTTCCCCTTCCGTCCGTTTTCCTCAAGATGTGACGGGGACATCGTGGCCAGGACTCGGGCTGAAATTCCTGCCCACTCTGCCCGCTACCCCTCTGACCCCAGATTGGAGAAAGAAACCACAGCTACCTTGTAAAAAAAGTGGTAAAGTGGCTGCTTTGTGAAATAAAAGTCTCGTATTGGAAATCCGATTATTGTTTCTATTTATATTATTTTCTCGTTTATCTACGCATGTCCGTAGAAGATTACTACACAAATGTTAATTATCAATTTAGGGGATCCGGGAGCATTACAGTAATTGTAAAATTTCAACTTGGTCTGACAATAAGTGTCATTTGATAAGTATTTGCAAGGGGTGGTTCATCGATTATTCAAGAGTTTCACAGATTTTTTTATTTTTTATTTTATGCCCGTCCTCTAGGCAATGGCCGGTTTCTTCACGCTAATCGAACGTCATTCAGCCACCCGGCAAACCTCTATGTTGAGGTCATGAACTCGGACTTGTTTGTGGTAACAGGTGAATTTCTAGAACACACATCTCTCTCTTACCGCCTGAATGGCTTGATACATCAAAAACCCTAAATTTGAGCAGGTTTCGACCACCGATAGCTCTAAATCGAGTTCGGATAGCACCTGCTGGGCCTCCCGAGTGAGGCATGTAACCCAGATGTTTTAGTGATCTAGAGGTTATTATAATATATTCTTAGAGGTTATCCTCAATGATCAAGGAATATTATTTTAGATCGTTACACCCCTAATAACACCAGAAATAGTCTCACGACTCTACCCTCAGGTCTCTGCAACAGAAAATTGTCCTTCCTCGTCTTTGCTGCTGTTCTACCCATAGTGACGCATCTACGGTATGAAATGATTTACATTTTATGAGCATGTGAGCAACACATCAGAGAAATCAAAGAGGTTATCATGGAAGGAAGGAAGCGGGATTCATAGCTTTGTGTCTTTCCTTGAATTAGCACATTATTATTACCTGCAAGAACCCCTATGGTCACTGACGCAAAATGCATGGCTAGAGGCTCTCATTAGCAACACGTACAAACTGCATTTCAGTAATCAACCCACCTTACATGTCACATCAACTTCATGGCGCTGGCCTTTTTTTTGCATGTATCTACACTTTGCTGTTCGAAGTATCATAAAGCCCGAGGGTGACCTTTCTGGGCTCGACGCTTTTGCACCATTACAGAAGATGGATATAGTCACTTTTGAGCCAAATTTGAAACTGCTGTGTCGTAGTGGAAGACAGTTAAAAGGTTCCGATAAAGTGATCCTCTAATTATGTTGAGCTATGTAAGTCCCATTGGCCACAGGAGAAGTACGAGACTAAGGAGAACGAAGAAAAACCCGCAACCACCGAGAAAAGTACTAGCAATGTTAGTGCCGAAGAATCGCTGTATTCTCAGTCGAACTTTAGTCACGAAACGAGGAGAGGATAGTCGAAGAAAGCACGAATCGAGGAAAGGGTAATCGAAAAAAGACGTGCAGTCATGTACATAGAACATGTTGCTGGAACACGTCTTGTCATCAAGAAATAAGCAGGTACCGCGGGAAATTCACGAGAGGAATTTAGGACACAGAAAATTACTCTCAGTCCCTATAAAACATGTACACAGACGGTATGAAGTAGAAGGCCGCAAATCCTAATACGAGACGAAACAAGAAAATAAAGAAGCCGCTGAGAGAACAATTTTGTGGGTGTAATGTGTTGCGGTCCCTCACCTAAAATATTCCTTCGCCAGAAGACCACAGTCACATTCTTCCCTAGCAGATCCAGCAGTGAGTGGTAGCTGACCGCCTCACAGCCATTCTCTTCCGTATTAAAGTCCCAGGGCTGCTAATATTGGGGCGCAAAATGAACTCCCAAAATAGGTAATCGTCTCTCAATTTGCTGCCTCCGCTACGCAACGAGCGAAAGTAATTTGCAGCTAAAAGCGGACGCGGCGGCAAGGAGGGCAGGGCGCCGCAGCTGCAGCCGACTCGGTAGCGAGGCGAGATCTGCGCTGTCGGCCTTCAGCGCCCCTGCTGTGTGGCGTGCTGTGCTGTGCTGTGCTGTGATGTTCTGTGGTGCTCTGATGAAACGGGCCGCCACTGCCTGCAGGAACATCGTTCTGGACCAACAATACGCAGAGGAGCAGGCGCTCTTTAATCTCGCACTGCCATTGCCTTATCTAGCAGTCTCTCGAAATGAAATTTAAAGAGAAGAGAACTATCCTCAAACGACTTTATTTTTTAATTTCACTCAAATGATTCATGTGGTAAAACAGAAATAAATGACAGTCTGACAGATTGGTGCATACGTTCAAAGCGTTTTTGGTTTGCATGTTGGTATTCCAATTGCTATGGGTTTATTTACCGAGGGTCATTTTTTTATTTGTAGTTCACTACTGCTATTTGTGCTTAAATATTGTCATTTTGTCGTTTATATTCAGGGAGTGGAGCTGTGGACGCTAGAAAATGTAATACCGAGCGGAGGAATCGGACAATTTCCGGCATTGCTTCTTTTTGAGTTCAGTAAACGTTTGACAGTAAGGAACACAGCCATAAATATGTCAGAAACATTTGATCTACGTTTCGGGGGATAAAACCATAGGCCAGAGCACGGCAAGAAAATCGTTCTCTATGCAGACTTTCCCGGCGTATTGTGGTATGAAATTCATGTCGGATTTCCAGCCGGATCAAACTGTCATCTGAGCACAATATTTCAGAGGTGTGGCTTTTCTTCCGTATGCTGGGAATGTGTCCGTCAAGATAGGTAGACTTTAGAAGAAATACGAGATCAGATGTGTTTTTCTTTCGCCAGCGAAGATTCGAGAACTTCTTGGCTTTGTCAAACATGATTCAAGTTTGAGGAAGTCTGGCGTTTACAAAATACCGTATGAGTGCGGGAAAATTTACATTGGCCAAACTATGCCTACCGTCAACGACAGGTGTATTGAACATCATAGCCATACGCGATTAATACAACCAGATAAATCTGGGGTGACTGAGCATTGCCTTACGGAGGGACACAGGATGCTATATAATGAGACGCAAGTAGTAGCAAATGCTTCGCGGGTATTGGGATTGTATTCTAAAAGAATCTGTCGAAATGAGACTGGCAGATAATATCATTAATCGTGATAATGGATACCCGCTAAGTAGGTTATGAATAATCATTTGTAACGATATATCGTTTTCGACAGTGTTCACCTTCGGAAGCGCTGCAACTCTTTTTGGTGCGCCAGGGGGCAGCAGAAATGATTCAGCGCGTGCGCACTGTATCTAGCGATGCGTGTAAAGGTGCAGTCATTTGCGAGTGGAATCAGTTATCGGCGAGAGCAGCGTAGCTTTTCTCACCTGATGAAGGCGGCCAGGTGGACCGCTGAAACACTGTGTTCAGATGACAATTTGATCCGGCTGGAAACCCGACAAGAATTTGATAAATCGTTCTCTATTTTTAAGGAAGATCGTTTGGACATCAGTGACTCTCCATGTTCAGGAAGCCCTTCAAGGTTTTATGAAGATCGTTTAAAAGCGTTAATCCACAATGACTCACGTCAGTGCACTCGAGAACTCGTAAACGTGATGAACTGTCATCATTACCATAGTGCGACAGTTCCATGCGCTGGGGAAGGTTCAGAAATCGAGTGCATTGGTACAGCACGCTCCAAGTCAAAATCACAAAAATCAGGGGGTGGCCATATGTGCATCTCTGCTTACTCGTCATCAGTTGGCTCGTGAGCAACACAGACCATTGCTACCCTGTATTGTTACTGGTGGAGAGAAATTGTGTCTCTAATCTAACATAAGCAAAAGGAGAAACGCTTGAGCCCAAACAAAGCAGCACCTGAGCGCATCCACAAAAGATAATGTCATCCACAAAAGATAATGTCATGCATCTGGTGGAACAGCGATGATGTGGTGTACTACGAATTGCTTTCCCGAGATGAAACCATCACTGCTGACATTTACCGTCAACAAATGAGACTTCTTGCAGACGCAATCCAAGAACAATGGCCAAGAACACTGCGTGAAGCGATGCTACTCCATCATAGCGCTGTACTCCACGATAACGCCCGCCCGTATTCTGCCAAATTGACAGAAAACGCTGCACAACAGTTGGACTGGGGAGTCATTCTTCTCATTTTGCATCCTCATATTTTCTTCTTTTCCGCTCTCTATCGAAAAATCATCAAGGAACATACTTTCTGAATGAAATTGCGCTCATGAGTTAACGGCCGCAAAACAATGTCATTTTTAGAGTCGTGGAATCGAAAAGTTACCCCAGTTTTGGCAGACTGTTTTAAATAAAGAAGGAAAATATGTTACTGATGACCAAAGTCTGTTTTATGTGTATCTGTTGTGTTTATTAAACTTAT
Source organism: Schistocerca piceifrons (assembly GCF_021461385.2). NCBI lineage: Eukaryota > Metazoa > Arthropoda > Insecta > Orthoptera > Acrididae > Schistocerca > Schistocerca piceifrons. The sequence goes on along the minus strand of NC_060139.1, from coordinate 418,515,992 downwards.
GGAAACACGCTATGAACTTATGCACCAATCTAATATTGTTTGTGAAAACTAATCCATAAATTTTGAAGAATTGCGTGATATACAGGGTTTTGCAAAAAGGTACGACCAAACTTTCAGGAAACATTCCTCACACACAAATTTCCATGGTAGAGCTCATTTTAGTTTCGCCAGTATGTACTGTACTTCCTCGATTCACCGCCAGTTGGCCCAATTGAAGGAAGGTAATGTTGACTTCGGTGCTTGTGTTGGTTGACATGCGACTCATTGCTCTACAGTACTAGCATCAAGCACATCAGTACGTAGCATCAACAGGTTAGTATTCACCACGAACGTGGTTTTGCAGTCAGTGCAATGTTTACAAATGCGGAGTTGGCAGATGCCCATTTATGTATGGATTAGCACGGGCCAATAGCCGTGGCGCGGTACGTTTGTATCGAGACAGATTTCCAGAACGAAGGTGTCCCGACAGGAAGACGTTCGAAGCAATTGATCGGCGTCTTAGGGAGCACGGAACATTCCAGCCTATGGCTCGCGACTGGGGAAGACCTAGAACGACGAGGACACCTGCAATGGACGAGGCAATTCTTCGTGCTGTTGACGATAACCCTAATGTCAGCGTCAGAGAAGTTGCTGCTGTACAAGGTAACGTTGACCACGTCACTGTATAGAGAGTGCTACGGGAGAACCAGTTGTTTCAGTACCATATACAGCGTGTGCAGGCACTATCAGCAGCTAATTGGTCTCCACGGGTACACTTCTGCGAATGGTTCATCCAACAATGTGTCAATCCTCATTTCAGTGCAAATGTTCTCTTTACGGATGAGGCTTCATTCCAACGTGATCAAATTGCAAATTTTCACAGTCAACATGTGTGGTCTGACGAGAATCCGCGCGCAATTGTGCAATCACGTTATCAACATAGATTTTCTGTGAACGTTTGGGAAGGCATTGTTGGTGATGTCTTGATTGGGCCCCATGTTCTTCCACCTACGCTCAATGGAGCACGTTATCATGATTTCATACGGGATACTCTATCTGTGCCGCTAGAACATGTGCCTTTACAATTATTACACAACATGTGGTTCATGCACGATGGAGCTCCTGCACATTTCAGTCGAAGTGTTCGTACGCTTCTCAACAACAGATTCGGTGACCGGTGGATTGGTAGAGGCGGACCAATTCCATGGCCTCCACGCTCTCCTGACCTCAACCCTCTTGACTTTCATTTATGGGGGCATTTGAAAGCTCTTGTGTACGCAACCCCGGTACCAAATGTAGAGACTCTTCGTGCTCGTATTGTGGACGGCTGTGATACAATACGCCATTCTCCAGGGCTGCATCAGCGCATCAGGGATTCCATGCGACGGAGGGTGGATACATGTATCCTCGCTAACGGAGGACATTTTGAACATTTCCTGTAACAAAGTCACGCTGGTACGTTCTGTTGCTGTGTGTTTCCATTCCATGATTAATGTGATTTGAAGAGAAATAATAAAATGAGCTCTAACATGGAAAGTAAGCGTTTCCGGTCACATGTCCACATAACATATTTTCTTTCTTTGTGTGTGAGGATTGTTTCCTGAAAGTTTGGCCGTACCTTTTTGTGACACCCTGTATATTCTACTACTTTTCATCGCTTACTGTCAGCTCTATAATGTTAGTTTGTAGTCAGTTTCACATTGTTGCGCGGAGTCTTTGCGAGTACTGTAAAATGCACGATTACGAGGATTTTACATACGTCGTGAGCTGCCACTCCAGACATTCCGTCTCACATTCTACTCTGCAGATGTATCTCTCCGTTTTCGTCTCTATAAGACAACGAGTTGAGCCAGAAGCAATTTCCTGTGAACGAAACACATTAACACATGGCAACTGTAAGATGTTGCCACCAGTGGTAGAAACAAAATTATTGTAATTGCGTTTCGGTCTGCGTTTAACAAAGAAAATAAACACACGTGTTGCTAGCTCTGGCGAGAGCTAGACTGTTGATTAGGCATGCAGTTTGCCAGAGATCCCAGTGAAAGCCGCTGCGAATGTTTCCAACGCTCTTTCTGGTGTCGTTTAATTACGCAGAGTTTGTTCCAACGGAGGTAGCGGAGCGGGCGAGACAGAGGAAGTTTTTTTATGCCGCGTGGCTCAGGAAGGGGCGAAATTTTCGAACGAAATTCAGGCAATCCTGAAGCTCCAACTGTTGCTGGGCAACGAAGCGAACTCGTTTAGAATTGTCTGCCACTTATCTTTAATGGGATATTGTTTTTGTGTGGAGTAAGCGTTCGCTGCGAAAGGGCTACAAAGCTTGGCGACAGTGCGATTGTTAAATTTCGGAGTCGTTCCTAACTAGGTTCTCAACAGTATAACACGGATTATTCGGAAAACTGGTTTGGACGTTGCTCCGTATTCTTTTCCATTGAACTGAGAACATGTCGGTAAGTCTAACTATCTGAATACTCGTATACTGCCGTGGCCGCATAGTACGCAAAGAAGTACGAGCGAGTCGCAGTTTTAACGATGAGGTTTACACATTGTGCAGAAACTACTCTGCAAGGCAAACTTGTTGCATAAAGGATGGCACTGACAGAAGTGAAAGATTACGTGAATATCATTACAATGTTGTGGTGTATAGTTAAAGGCCGTTCCCACATCCACTGATAAGTGATAAGATTTCACTTGGATGTAAACCAACACAGCTTACACTCAAGAGCTTCCGCTATTAGACACAGCTCAATTCTTACGCTACCGTAGTACCGTTTTTTGTAAGTGAGAGTGGCATTAAAGCCATAATAATATGAGCTTGTTACCTAATGTTTCATGTGCTGCTCACACATAATATCACATACATCATAAACGCGAAAGTTTATATGTGATGTTTGTTACTCATTCACGATGAATCGGATGGACGGATTTGGAAGATGTTTCGAAAAAATGGTTCAAATGGCTCTGAGTACTATGGGACTTAACATCTGAGGTCATCAGTCCCCTAGAACTACTTAAACCTAACTAACCTAAGGATATCACACACATCCATGCCCGAGGCAGGATTCGAACCTGCGACCGTAGCGGTATCGCGGTTCCAGACTGAAGCGCCTAGAACCGCTCGGCCACCAACGGCCGGCGAAAATGTTTCGAGCTGAATCAGGTTAAATCCTGAATTAACGCACAGGGTACTCTTAAAACTATAGTACAAGATATTTAATGATTTGAAGATTATAGTGCGAATTATGGAACAGTAATTACTCCTTGAAGAATCTGTTTACTCTTTCACTTTTGAACTGTATCGTATATGTCAACATACTCGGTTGTGAGCTTTGCAAGATCCATGTACTAATTTACATTTTCGTGACAAACCCTAATTCTAGGGCTATATTTCATTTTTGACCATTGAATCTATGCCGACCTCTGTAAAAACGGCGATGGTACATTAGTCCTTACTAATGTAAAATTGCCACCTTCTGAAGAAGACAAATTTATATTTGTCGAAACCTGGGTAAATAATTCTTTATCCATTGCAACTGGTCGGCTCTTTATAATTTTATTACGTGGAACCGTTGCTGTTGTGCAGATATGTTTAAAATATTGAAGTTCCTGCCCGCTGAGGTATCAAAAGCTGCAACCAGGTACATGGACATCAAATTAAAAATTGTGAAAGCAGGTATGGCTATTGACTTTAATCAACAGTGCCTAGATAAAGACATTACACCTGATTATGTGAAGGCGTACTTAAACTTGAAACAGTGTAACAAAGTGCCTTCTGTTAAAAAGAAATTAGTACGTTCAGTCATTTCGGATAGTACAGAAAATTTTTACAAGAAAAAAGATGATCTTAATAATGAAGCTTACTGTATACACCTATTTTTAACAAAAGCCTTTAAAGATCTTTTTTATTTCCAAATTGACACCTGTGGAATAGTATTAATGAATGGCTCTTTAATCGTAAAGAAGAAATCAAGGGCAGACATGAAAGAAAGTTGTTGAAGTTTAGTAATAGGACCACAAGTAAAAATGTTAATATAGCAGACAATAGTGTCAAACATCAGTTTTACGAAAGAATACTGGATAAAACCAATATTACTTTTACGCAGGCTGAGAATGACTTGTTATGTAAAGACCTTAAATATAATTTGCCTGCTGAACTCGGTAAAGATCCAGTTATCTGTAATCTTATTGTAGATCCTAAAATCGGTTTGAAATCCCTGAAATTAGAGAAATCCGAGCAAGTCAAATGTGCCTACGAATGTAATAACATAATAGAAAAATAAATTAAACTACTTCCTAATGTTCAGTCGGGCGAATATAGTATAGTAAAAAGCATTAATCGTAAACTGAGAGAACACGACGCCTTAGTCACTAAGAGTGACAAAGGGAACACTGCTGTTGTGGCTTATAAAAATGAATATATAGAAAAGACTGTAAAGCTTTTTGAGGAAAATGACATCACTGAGGTTACCGTAGATCCAACCGCGGAATTGCAAAAAGAAATCCGGTGTACTTTAGCTAGTTCTGTCAGCTTGTTCAATAACTTCCAAAAGAAAGGGCTTATAAATATGAACCCGAAAGATGCTTTCATATTTGAAAATAATTTTTCGGTTAAAAATAGCAAGGAATTAATCAACAATATTCAAACTGTAAGATGTACATCTGACACTAGACTGGTTTCCTTTGACATCGTCAGTTTTTATACAAATGTCCAGGTCGATGAAACCATAGCCCTTGTAAAAAACAATCTACTAAAACATAAAAAACTAAGTGAAATTCAGATTGCGGAACTGATTAGTTTACTTAAAGTCGTTTTGAAATACAATTATTTCACGTTCAATGGGAAAATGTATGTGCAACCAGGTGGTTTGGCAATGGGTAGCCCCCTCGCTGGTATTTTCGCAGATGTTTTCACCAACGCCCTGGAAATAACGTTCTTCAATTCAAGTTCAGAATTACGCCACAAAATCCGCTATTATGGACGTTATGTTGAAGACATTATCATTGCTTTTGACGGTACTCATCATGAGTTAGAGCTTCTCTTCAATACTTTCAATGGTTTACATGAAAATATTTCCTTCACAAAAGAACTTCAGAATGAAAAAGGTGAACATAACTTCCTCGATTTAACAATTTCTATACAGAATAGTTGCTTCAATTTCAATATCTTCCGTAAGGAAACGTATTCAGATAATGGCATCTCTGCTGACTCAACTCATCCAAAAGCTCATAAACTGGCGTTTTTTCATTCTGCCATTCACCGTATGGTAATTACTCCTTTATCACCTGCCGATCAACAAAAAGAATTGAATGTCATCAAAGCGATTGCGGTTGATAATGGGTACAATCAGAATATGATTGATTACTTGTTCAGTAAGAAAACTTCCCAAAACTGTTCGACTTTGAACAACAACCTCCCCACTGATAGCAAAGAAGCTAAAAAATTTATTTCTAGTCCTTTCTTGGGTAATATATTGTATAGGATAAAAAGAGATGTGAAAACAATATATAAACCAAAGCACAAGTGTAACTGTTCTGTGTGTGGAAGTGTGATTCAACGTACACATCTGGCACGGTTCTTCTTCAATAAGACAAGAAATTTTAAATACCATTAAAAACATAGAAATACTATAATTGCGCAAGAAAACCAGAATTACACTCTAATACAAGAACACAAGCCAGATGCTTTGTTGACTGAACCTGTAATGACGCATTATTTGAGACATTGAAATAATGAAAAAAAGGGAATTTTTTTACCTCCATATATATTGCGAAAAGCACTCTGCTCATTACAATATCTCCATTCGAACAACATCTGCTGTCTAGCCCATCAAACAACTGCATACAACACGGCCACAAATAGCACAGCTATCAATATCCTCTCAGCAAGATCTGCACAAGCACTCACTACGACGACATCTCAACAACGACTTGACTCCTACTACCTCTCAACAAGCACTGCCTCCTGCCACATCTCGACAAGCACTGCCAGTGGAGGCGGCGGAGTAAAACTCTTTGGCGCAATCTCTGGCGCTGTGGCTCAGTGCAGCCACCTTTCATATGCCCTTCCTCCACGGGCCAGAATTTGATGGTATTTTTGCCAGCATTGGTGGTGAAAATACCAATAAATTCGTCAACAAAAATACAGACAAAAATAAAAGATAATATTAATACGTAAATATCACATAATTAGATAAAATTTTGGCTTTGCACTGACCTTTCAATAACCTAATATATAAAATACGGTAAGCAATACAAATTCTTTCATACATGTGACTTTACATAATAGTTTACACAATACACAAAAATTCAGTTTATACAAATGTTCACATAAAATGCTTTCAATGATTCAAAAAACAAGTAGTTGATAGTTCCAGCAGTAGCACCCAGCAATGGTCAACAGGTGCAAACACCAAGAAGTAACATCATTTCAGTAGAAACAGTTCCAACAGTGGCACCCAGCAATGTTGAACAGGTGCAGACACCAACAAGTAACATCATTCAGCAGAAGCAGTTCCATTAGTGGCACCCAGCAATGTTGAACAGGTGCAGACACCAACAAGTGACATTATTTCAGTAGAAGCAGTTCCATTAGTGGCACCCAGCAATGTTGAACAGGTGCAGACACCAACAAGTGACATCATTCAGCAGAAGCAGTCCATCAGTGGCACCCAGCAATGTTGAACAGGTGCAGACACCAACAAGTAACATCATTCAGCAGAAGCAGTTCCATTAGTGGCACCCAGCAATGTTGAACAGGTGCAGACACCAACAAGTGACATTATTTCAGTAGAAACAGTTCCATCTGTGGCACCCAGTAATGTTGAACAGGTGCCAACAGCAAGAAGTAACATCATTTCAGTAGAAGCAGTTCCAATAGTGGCACCCAGCAATGTTGAGCAGGTGCAGACAGCAGCAAGTGACATTATGTCAGTAGAAACAGTTTCATCAGTGGCACCCAGCAATGTTGAGTAGGTGCAGACACCAACAGGTGACATCTTTTCAGTAGAAGCGGTCCCAATAGTGGCACCCAGCAATGTTGAACAAGTGCAGACACCAACAAGTGACATAATTTCAGTAGAAACAGTTCCATCAGTGGCACTCAGCAATGTTGAACAGGTGCAGACACCAACAAGTGACATCATTCAGCAGAAACAGTTCCATTAGTGGCACCCAGCATTGTTGAACAGGTGCAGACACCAACAAGTGACATTATCTCAGTAGAAGCAGTTCCATCAGTGGCACCCAGTAATGTTGAACAGGTGCAAACAGCAGTCCATAATATTCACTATCACTAATCACACTGTTCATCAGAGTTTATCAGCAGAAATTGAACATGTCCTAGTGGCACCAATCATGTTGAAAAGTGCAAGTAACAGTCCATAATATTTCACTATCACTAATCAGACAGTTCATCAGCAGAAATTAAACATTTCTAAGTGTCACACATCAATGTTGAGCAGGTGCAGGTGTGAACAACAGTTTGAATGCACACACAATTGCTTTTACAAAATTATTATCAATGCTCTTACACTAAACATACAAATTATAATAAACACACAAATCATATCAGATAATTGTCATATTAACTATTACAAATACACAAATATCAGTAAACCTATAATATTTATGGGTGTCAGTGCAAGCCACAACAAACAAGTAAAATAATATTTAGGAGATAGGTCGGTACCAATTATCTGGGATTAGGAAGGGAAAACACACAAAACACACTCACTCATCTTTCGTCCACATTAGTGCTACTGTGTAATTGAATAGTGTTAACTGTGTAAATCCAATTCTGTCAAAATTTGATGTTCATCATGTGTATCAAGTAGTAGTGGCAGCAATGTATAACAGTCAATAATAGTTAGTCAACGTCATAGTCATCATGTCAAGACCAATGTTTGTGTTGCCAGATTAAAATGTACGGTTGCTGAACAACTGTCAGTGTACCAAGAGATGCAAATACTTCCTTTCTCCAAAAAAAAGTATATACTGCTTAGTGATTTAACAAAGTGTGTGTCTAGACAATTTTCCTTCTACTTGAGTGTTCTAGTCTGCCATCTTCATCCTCCTTGTTCCATATAAACCAACAAAAAAAATATGCTCCTCACTTACTTTACCTCTCATCCACCAAAACTACAATAATCATTATCATCACATAATCTTAATACTTCAATAATACCTCTTATGTCGATACATATAAACCTTATCGTCAATATCATTTACCGTACCTCTCGTCCACGAAAACTCCAATAATCATCAACTTCACACAATCTCAATACCTCAATAATACCTCTTCAATACGTCGACACGTATAAACCTTATCGCCAATACCATTTCACTTCCATAACATCTCTTTCCTCTAGTCAGTCTCCTCGAACAAGTACAGATAACATCCTAGTGCAAACTTCAATTCATCATCCCATACAATCCGAAGACACAATGTCCACACACAACCTCTGTGTAGTTCACCTGAGCCACATCTTCTACTCATTATGACTTATAAAATACATTTTGGTTACCTTGTCCATCATTAAACAAAAGAAATGCGTACATGACCTCTAACAACCTTTAGTTCGAAGAACTTTCAGTAAGTAAGTACGAATACGTAGTGTTAATGATCGTAATATTTCACAGTGTGTACACCACTTCAAAAATTATGGCAAAAGCAAACATGTGGAGTATTTTTGTGTCAAGTGTCACTTTCTATTTCAATTGCTCACGAAGAATGCAGTGTAATAACTGTCAATGGTCTAAACCTAGTGTTGGTATGTCATGTCGTTAGCTTCCTTCCTATTACATTTATAAGGCTTCCATAAAACCTCCAGCTCATGTGACTTCAATGAAGTTTCTTGTACCAACGTCGTTCGTAGAATTATAGCAGTTCATTTTCTTATCTTAAAAATATGAGGCACTCAGCGTAAGCAAAACATGCAGCAGCGAGTAAATATACCAGTAGGGAACAGAATGTCAACAAGTGGATGTAGTACAATCCCTACAACGAGGCTCCTCCAAGCGAACAATCTATAATTAATACCATAGTGTGACCTAAACTCTATGTGCGTACACGGTATATCAGCATTTCTATATACCAAATTAAAGAGTAGTTATGACAACAAACAGAAATGTATAAATATGCAATCCATACGCAAAGCAGTAAATATATATCTCACATAATAAACAGGTCATTAGCATCATATCAGCATAAGCAAATAAATGTTCATATGTAATCTTAATAAGTAAACATGAAGGCGCAAGCAGATAAATCACAAAGTATAACTTACATACATAACCATATCAGCGCAATTTATCAGGTGACAATTATGATTTAAATAAATAAGCACAGCAGTCACATAATAAAAAAAAATATGACGTCAGTGAAAAAGCATAGCAGCCAAGCGATGCATAACATACATCAGTAACAACCCTGTTCATTAATCAATCATTGTCAAAATCAGTTAATGTACGCAAGCACGTTGCTTCACACGTAATTCATAGAACATGAAATTTAGTACAAAGTATGAATCACGTAATCGCGAGCAGCAAATTACGTCTAAAGTACGTACCTAAGCGGAAATATGTTTCCTGAAAAATAAACTCAATTCATAGTTACCTTTTTAGTTTATTAGTTTCTTCTTCGAAATTACATTCTTCCTGAAATATTTCTCGATAGCAAGTCCTCTTAACGTCGGACACGCACAGAATATACCTGAAGTTCTTAAATATTTTATAGAACCGTATCCTGAAAATACTGAACGTTAATAATATAATTCATCAAGTCACTATAGCTTTATACTGAATTTAGTCGGAGAAATTAGACTGGTATTTGTTTACGGCTGTCAGTGCAATCGCACTGAGCGCTCGATCAGCTGTAGGTGCGCGTGACGTAGAAAGCAATTGTTTGCGGTCAACGACTGCCTTGTGCGGCGTGCAGACTTGACTGTTGCTCTGAGTATGTGCCGCCGCCAAAACACAGCGCGGTATCCTTGTATTCTCTGCATGTTTACACGTAGCTGTTAGTTTCTCTAAAATATGTCATTCCACAATAATTTTAACGTTCGATATATGATGTATTCCCTTAGAGCGCCGAGATTTAAGAGTTTCTACTTCAACAGTGTTATCATGAATAATTTTGCGGATTCTATATGGACCGTTATAAAGCAGAAAAAATTTGCGACACAAGCCCTTTCCTTTGTGAGACAAACGATGAGACTTAATTAACACCTTTTGGCCAACTGAAAAAGTTTTTAAACGACCAGGACGCTTAGCTGATTTCTCTCTTCTAGCAGCCGCAGACGCAATATTTTGCAGAGCCAGGTTGACAACTTCCGAATGCCGCAGTTTCCGTGAAGGCAGAAAAGGAACGATTTCAGAAATGCGATTTGTTGGTGCTTTGTTTTTTAATATCAGTATTGGCGGTAAAGAAGTTGGGTCATTAGGAAGTTCATTCAGAATGTTTTGAAAAATATGAAGATACTGATCCCAAGTTCTGTGATTCTGATGACAATAAAGTCGACACAATTTATTGATTTCCTTCATCCATCTCTCTGAAGCGTTAGATTGAGGGTGAAAACGTGAAATGAAAATTGGTTTAATCTTACGACGCCATAGAGTATGAAGCCAAATTTTAGAATGAAACTGTGATCCATTATCTGATATAACCTTATCAACATGACCCACTTCTTTAAGAAAATGTTTGATGAAAGCGTTAGAAACTGAACGAGCTGTTGCTTTGCGTAAAGGTGTAAAACACACATATTTTGATGTCAATTCCACTGCTACCAAAATGTATGCAAAAACATTAGTAGAACGAACCACTGGACCGAACAAATCGACTGCAGCCATGTCCTTTAATTTCGCTGGAATGATAGGAAACAACGGTGCTCTCTGAGGAATAGTTGGCGGCTTAGCCTTTTGACATAATTTGCATTTGGCAAGAACAGATCGAATACGTTTTCCATATTACTGAAGTAGCAATTTTCTCGTAATTTATAAAAGCATTTTCTGGGACCAAAGTGTGCATAACTCAAATGTGTACACCAAATCAGTTTATTAACCCACTCATCAGGAATACAAACTAACCAAACAGAGTTGTCGACCGATTTTCGTTTAAAAAGAATATAATTGCGAACTAAATAATACTGTCTAGCAAAAATCTTTAGATAAATCTGGATGTGAAAGAAGTGGAGCAGGAACTAAGCATCACGAAGTTGTTCAAATTCTGACTGAGCTTCCTCATCCCAACAGCAATTAGAATTCTTTCCAGATAGTTCACATAAACGAGGTGTGGCCAAAATGTCCAATCTAACAAGCGTCTAAGAAAATTAGAGACACCAAGGAAACTACGAACATCACGTTTTGTGGTAGGAACAGCATAATTACGAATAGCATCTAGTTTCTCTGGATCAGGGAGAATACCTTCTGTAGAAATAATATGACCAAGAAATTTCACCTGAGAACGACCAAATTCAGATTTTTCCAAGTTCACTGTAATGCCCACTCTTGCAAAGATACGTAATAATGAATCCAAAATTTTGTTATGCTCACTCCAAGAACGTTTAGCAATAAGAATATCGTCAACATATGAAGTAATATTGTCACGAAGATAAACAGGTAAAATTTCGTTTAAACTACGAATGAATGCTGCTGAAGATACAGTAAGTCCAAACGGTAATTTCCGAAATCACTTTTGGGTAAATTAGTCATATCCGGTTATTCTTTACCGACTCTCTAGATAGATTGATAGTCGAAGAGTTGTTTTGACAGATGCAAAGAATAGTAAAAGAGTAGGCAGCGATGCAGAAAACTAAAAGGGAAATAGCACCACTACAGCTCGGGGCCCTATGCACGCTACGGCACATATTCACTTAGTGTAGTGAATCCCCTGAGGACTTTAATAGCCGCACCTAATTTCCAGTTTGTGACTTAGTGGCAAATTTGGCGGAAGTGCGTACATAAATTGATCTAACCATGAACATGGATGTATGTCATTCTTAGAATTACGAAAGATCTTAAATTTCAGAACAGTCAAAAATTGTGTATAGTCAAAGTTTTCGCCTCGTGGCGACAAAGACCTACCGCGTCTGTCCCAGTCCCAATGTCGATTATTGTCAAGTTCACGCGCCTGGCGCTCTCTTGTTGCATCCCGTAAATGAAACAAATTATTTTCTTCAAAGCCCTCTGCTATCTGTGATTCTAAATTTCTTCTGCTGTCTTTTCCTACTATTTCGCCTTCAATTTGTTTGAGTTGCTTTCGTAATGCCTCAACTTCCCTTTTAACGCGTTCATTAAATTTTCCCTGATTTTAAACATGTTTATTTATGTTCTGATACTCTTCAGTTTCTGCAAATGGTAATGGAGCTGTATCATCCGAATCTCTGTCCCCATTTAAGCTAAGACTTGTCAATTTATCTGAAATCTCCTCAACTCTTTCTGATAAGTCACCTAATTGTTCTTTCTGTTTATTTACGTCTTCCGTAAGTGTCGCGACTCGGGTTTCAGTATTGTCACATTTAGTAGTTAACTGTTCATACTGTTGTGTTAGGTTATTTATTCTGTCATCCGGTACGGATTCCACGATTCTTTCAAGTATTTATTCCTTATCGTGTGCACGTTGTAAATTTAGCTCTGAAAATTTTTGTACTATCACGCGATCTCTTTCTTCCCGTTCTCTATCCTGTTCCTTTTGTCTGATTTCTATTGAAATTAATCTATTATTGTGAGCCTTCAAAATCGGTTGTACTTCTTCTCTATTTTCTTTCTTTTATTCATCTTTCATGTTTTTGAAACATGTCCCTGTTCGTGAGCCTAACTGTGTTTCCATTGTTTCCATCTCGGTTTTACTTGTTCCTATTTGTGAGCCTAATCCTCTATCACTGCTCTTAATTCAGATCCCAAATTTAATATTGCACTCATCAACTGCTCCATATCTTCTGTCGTTAACCACGTATTCTGAAAATTTTTCGATTGTGAAAAATTTGGATCTGTTTCCGGACTATTTTCCCGACTTATTAAATTGTTTTCCACTTCATTATTCATCATCCTGTTCTCCTGTGTTGGCGAGTTCGCCATGTCAACAATTTCGTTATTCTGACTATTCATCATTTTTGCCTGTTTCATCGATCGCGTAATCATTTACAAAACATACAAAACTCGTCCCTATACGAAAATTACACACAATGACACTTTATCACCAACAATATCATTCACACGAAATGCTTCCCTCAAACACGATTAACGAACAATTGAAATCTTCATATTTGAACAAAATTGTTAAACCTGTATACAAGACAACAAAAATTAAATTGTGCAAAAATACCATTAGAAGAATGACAATTACCAAATCTACACATGCAATATAGACTACAATTACTAAACTACAAATTACTACAACAATACTACTGTCTACTATTTTAACAATCTGAAGAATTCCAAGCGACGATCCGAAGCAGTTGTCGCCACGTGCATGGGGGCTTAATTATTTATTATGCAAATACTTTTAATTTTTTTGTCGCTGTCTGTCCGGTTACGCAGTCTCGTAAACGGTTGGCCCTGACTAGTTTTAGTGCGCAATCTGACTGCATAGAATAACAACAAAGAATGAAAGAAAATTTCTATTAACACAATTAATTAATTAAGTCCCCAGCAACTATAAAACGTACGAAACCAAAGCACAAGTGTAACTGTTCTGTGTGTGGAAGTGTGATTCAACGTACACATCTGGCACGGTTCTTCTTCAATAAGACAAGAAATTTTAAATACCATTTATACTGAAGTAATTAAAAAAATAGAAATACTATAATTGCGCAAGAAAACCAGAATTACACTCTAATACAAGAACACAAGCCAGATGCTTTGTTGACTGAACCTGTAATGACGCATTATTTGAGACATTGAAATAATGAAAAAAAAGTGAATTTTTTTACCTTCATATATATTGACGAAAAGCACTCTGCTCATTACAATATCTCCATTCGAACAACATCTGCTGTCTAGCCCATCAAACAACTGCATACAACATGGCCACAAATAGCACAGCTATCAATATCCTCTCAGCAAGATCTGCACAAGCACTCACTACGACGACATCTCAACAACGACTTGACTCCTACTACCTCTCAACAAGCACTGCCTCCTGCCACATCTCGACAAGCACTGCCAGTGGAGGCGGCGGAATAAAACTCTTTGGCGCAATCTCTGGCGCTGTGGCTCAGTGCAGCCACCTTTCAATTTTCACACATCTAGAGCTCAAGGACGGTAATATACTGAACGACCAGTTGAACCTTGCTTGTAGACAATTTTTCGAAGGCTTTAAACCTGTACTGTTTACGGTACAACATTAATGCTGGTAACCTTAGTGGTCTATTTCCTCAGGAATCTATGATGCACCTTCAATGCTTTAAGCTCACTACCCTTTATGTAATGTGGTTTTCTCACGATGTATGTTTGCCACTACATCGGCCCTTATGTGATTTTGTCTGGCTCTAAAACTTTGGTTCCCTGCGAATGTTTATTAACTGGATTGTGTACCAGTGTTCGTAATTCTGTCTTGACAAGAGCCACTATTGTCAATTTTAAAGTTCTTACATATATACCGTTTGTGGGCTTCACTAATATAGTAATGTAATTTTTATGTTTTGCTGTATTGCCACTGGGCGTAATTCTCTCGGCGTAAGCGTCACCTGCTTTTTTGATGTATAACTACATTATTTGTACCAATGCTCCCATACTGTTATAACGGGAGTGTTAAACGCCTTCCTTCTTTTTTATTTTTATCTAAGGACGTTATTAATACTGATAATTTACACCTTGCCTTTGTACGCCAATTGGCACATGGTTCTCGCCATGAGCGCCGACTGCCCTGGTCTCAGAGTAACTACTCTCGCCGATTACACTCAGTCGGTTGTGAGCTCTGCAAGATCCATGTATTAATTTATATTTACGTGACAAACCCTAATTCTAGGGCTATTTTCATTTTTGACAAATGGATCTATGCCGACATTTGTAAAAACAGCGATGGTACATTAGTCCTTACCAATGTAAAATTGTAAGTACCAGTCGTCGCTCTCATATTTCTGTAATGCAAGAGCTCTCTAATTTGTGTTAAAATTTATTCTAGGCTTAAGTGTCATACTTTTCTAATGTAAGCTATGATGTTCATTGTCCTTAGGCCACCTTCTGAAGAAGACAAATTTATATTTGTCGAAACCTAGGTAAAGAATTCTTTGTCCATTGCAACTGGTCGGCTGTTTATAATTTTATTACGTGGAACCGTTGCTGTTGTGCAGCTATGTTTAAAATATTGAATTATTGTTCCCTTGGGCTGGTCACCGTAGGTGGGTAACTTGACTAAAAAGTCGTCCATGAAAGTTAAGTATCAAATGAATGCATTCAGTTTAGCGTAGCGATTAGTTTTTAACTGTGGTTACTTGACATTGTCAGAAGGAGAGTCATTACTATACCAGTGTAAAAGAGCTTCCAAAATAGTTTCATTGCCCAAGTCGTAGTTGATACATATTCTGATTACTAGTTTTGGATGAGTAATATTGCCATCTTCAGGTAATGGGATCGTAGGGGCTTTATAATTCACGTATCCGATTATCTGAAAATGGCAATATAACTTCGTTGAAACAGGATATGTATCAATTGCGATATGGGCGATAAAACTTATATTTTGGAAGCTTTATTACATTAGTTTTTAAGTATTCTGACAAATGAAGTAATAACGTACCTAAATCGTGGACAGCAGAAATATTCCCGTAAGACAATCACTCTGCTCCTTAGCAATGTAACGTATACGCACAAAAATATTTCGCGGTACGTAGAAAGTTTTGCAATGTTACTGGACTGTGATATTATCGGAATTCTTAAGCAGTGACTTGGTTTTTCTGTTTGGGTTTGAATGGCTTGTATTTCTTTGTAGATTTTGTTTGCTTCTAGATTTTCTATTGTTCAGAAGAATTCATGTTGACAACTTGGATTGCTTGAGTTCTGAGCGACATGTTTTCTTTCAGCTTCTCCCATCGTATCAAAATTTGGAGGTTTTTTTTCGATGTCGTTCGGTTTGCTTCATCGCAAGTGACTCCCACCTCAGTACCTCAGAAATAACTTTTTTGATGGCCCATACACGTGAATAGTGAGTGTCGACGTTAACATTTGTTTATAAATAACTGTAACACCGTGGGGCGCAACAAGTGTTGTGATAACGCTACAAAATGAGGTTTAGAATGAACTGATTAATGAATGATCCGTTCTATAATGCTAAAATGAATACGGTAGCAGATTTGTGACTTAAGAAAATAAGGTAACGAATGAGAAGGTTCTCCGAAGAACCGTGAGGAAGGGAATATATGGAAATCACTGACAAGAAAAAGGGACAGGATGATAGGACCTCTATTAAGACATCAGAATTTAACTTCTGTGAAAGCAAAGTTGTAATGAACTCAGACTGGGTTGACCTTAATAGCATAGCATGAGGTTTTCTAACGAGTTTTACGAGAACGTGAGCATGTGAAACGTATGTAATAATTATACTGGAGAAAAACAGGTAACGGCCATTGTTTCGCTCAGCACAGCTACAATTACATCACCGCCTGCTTAATAGCGTGTTGGGTCGCCTTTGGACCGTAGTACAACAGCGATTCTTCTTGACATAGGTTCGACAAGTCCTCGGTAGGATTTCGGAGGTATGGGGCACCAGATCGAATACGTCACATGCATAAATTAAGAGGCGGTGGTTTGCGAGCGAAGATTTGGCGCCCGATAGCACTCCAGATGTATTTCATCCTGTTCATATCGGATGAATTTGGCGGTCACGACATGAACATCAGTTAAATCTTATGCTCCCTAAACCACTGCAACACTATTCTGGCCTTGACATAGTTATCCTGCTGAAAGATGTCATTCTCCCCGAGGAAGACAAGAAATGGCTCTGAGCAATATGGAACTTAACATCTGAGGTCATCAGTCCCCTAGGCTTAGAACTACTTAAGCTAACTAACCTAAGGACATCACACACATCCATGCCCGAGGCAGGATTCGAACCTGCGAGCGTAGCAGCAGCACGGTTCCGGACTGAAGCGCCTAGAACCGCTCGGCCACAGCGGTCGGCTTTGGGAAAGACAACAGGCGCCAAGATATGCGAATGGTCTTCTGTACTGTTCACGTAATCCACATCTGTCATGTTACTTTCGATTACTACCACTAGTTCCTTGAAAGTTCAGGAGAATGTGCCCCGTAGCACACTACTTCGCTCAAATGCCTGCCTCTGTGGTGCAGTGAATGTTTCGATCAGACATTCGACTCGATGATGGCGTACCCAGACACGAACATCGACGTGGTGCAGCAAGAAACGTGTTTCATCAGACCAGGCGACACGCCGTTATCGATCCACGCTTTACAGTTCAATTTCGAAGATCCCTTGCTCACTACAGTCGTAACTGACGGTGTTTGGTCAGCCTGCAACGCAGGAGTTATCAGCTGTGAGGACACTGAAAGACGTATGTAGTTTTTTTACCTCTTTCATGCATCTAGAAAACACTAATTCTTTGCCTGTTTTCATTTTATGGGGTGATACCGATGCCCGGAGGAAGTGTCAGCAAGCTGTATTTTATTTTAAAGTGTCCTTTCTGATTAACAGTTTTGTACTCTGTGGTTGTCCACTGTATTCCATGAGAATACAAGTTGAGCTGGGTGTTCGGACGAATTTACGCTCTGGCTTGATAAAGAAAGACAGGGATCGCCCATTCGCTTTCGTGGCATAGCAACGAGATGGGCGCACTTAAAAGAATGGAATAACGAACAACGGTACATTCCTTTGTGGCCTACGTGACTTCTAGAATGTGCGTAAGTGGATAAACGGACTTTCCCTCCAGATTATTAGGTGAGGCGTTTGATTGGCTCTTCGGATGTCTTGAGGATGTCTTCTAGGAGTATATGGTAGTTTCTCTCTGTGGAAGGAAGCCAAAGAAGTACTGCGCCCTCTTCTCGGAGTCTGATTGCGCTGGACTGTCTTGCAGAAAAGCGTGATAGTGGATTGGTGAGTAAGTACTGCGAAAAATGCGGCCATGGAGCCGTCTTTTTCGCTGGAGAGAAATCAGATAGCCCTGGGGTCGTGGAGAGATCAGTCAGATAGGCTTGAGGTCTTGGAACATGTAGACATATAGTTGCGGAATTGCATAAAGCTCAGTCGGATAGAGATGGTGAATAACAGACATTAAAATTAACTTTGCTGCAGCGTACAGTCATATAACAGTGGGGATTAGTAGCGACTGACTTCGATGCTGAGAGTATCAGATAAATGGTAGGTGCTGCATAAATCAGATCTTTGACGGATGCAGCAGATGGATGATGGGAGGCCGCAAAGGTTGTAGCTATGCGGAGCTGCTTCAGTCCACAAGCTGAAATGGCAAGAAACATGTAATTCGTTGTTAGTGAGGAGTTTTAGGCCCCAGTGTAACTGCCATCATTTTCGGTTAAAATGGTTAAATGGCTCTGAGCAGTATGGGACTTAACTTCTGAGGTCATCAGTCCCCTAGAACTTTTTTTTTTTAGTCATCAGTCTACTGACTGGTTTGATGCGGCTCGTAACCTCTTCATCTCAGAGTAGCACTTGCAACCTACGTCCTCAATTATTTGCTTGACGTATTCCAATCTCTGTCTTCCTCTACAGTTTTTGCCCTCTACAGCTCCCTCTAGTACCATGGAAGTAATTCCCTCATGTCTTAGCAGATGTCCTATCATCCTGTCCCTTCTCCGTATCAGTGTTTTCCACATATTCCTTTCCTCTCCGATTCTGCGTAGAACCTCCTCATTCCTTACCTTATCAGTCCACCTAATTTTCAACATTCGTCTATAGCACCACATCTCAAATGCTTCGATTCTCTTCTGTTCCGGTTTTCCCACAGTCCATGTTTCACTACCTGTACTCCAGACGTACATCCTCAAAAATTTCTTCCTCAAATTAAGGTCGGTATTTGATATTAGTAGACTTCTCTTGGCCAGAAATGCCTTTTTTGCTATAGCGAATCTGCTTTTGATGTCCTCCTTGCTCCGTCCGTCATTGACTTCGTGACCATCAATCCTGATGTTAAGTTTCTCGCTGTTCTCATTTCTACTACTTCTCATTACCATCGTCTTTCTCCGATTTACTCTCAAACCATACAGTGTACTCATTAGACTGTTTATTCCGTTCAGCAGATCATTTAATTCTTCTTCACTTTCACTCAGGATAGCAATGTCATCAGCGAAGCGTATCATTGATATCCTTTCACCTTGTATTTTAATTCCACTCCTGTACCTTTCTTTTATTTCCATCATTGCTTCCTCGATGTACAGATTGAAGAGTAGGGGCGAAAGGCTACAGCCTTGTCTTACATCCTTCTTAATACGAGCACTTCGTTCTTGATCGTCCACTCTTATTATTCCCTCTTGGTTGTTGTACATATTGTATATGACCCCGTCTCTCCCTATAGCTTACCCCTACTTTTTTCAGAATCTCGAACAGCTTGCACCATTTTATATTGTCGAACGCTTTTTCCAGGTCGACAAATCCTATAAAAGTGTCTTGATTTTTCTTTAGCCTTGCTTCCATTATTAGCCGTAACGTCAGAATTGTCTCTCTCGTCCCTTTACTTTTCCTAAAGCCAAACTGATCGTCACCTAGCGCATTCTCAATTTTCTTTTCCATTCTTCTGTATATTATTCTTGTAAGCAGCTTCGATGCATGAGCTGTTAAGCTGATTGTGCGATAATTCTCGCACTTGTCAGCCCTTGCCGTCTTCGGAATTGTGTGGATGATGCTTTTCCGAAAGTCAGATGGTATATCGCCAGACTCATATATTCTACACACCAACGTGAATAGTCGTTTTGTTGCCACTTCCGCCAATGATTTTAGAAATTCTGATGGAATGTTATCTATCCCTTCTGCCTTATTTAACCGTAAGTCCTCCAAAGCTCTTTTAAATTCCGATTCTAATACTGGATCCCCTGTCTCTTCTAAATCGACTCCTGTTTCTTCTTCTATCACATCAGACAAATCTTCACCCTCATAGAGGCTTTCAATGTATTCTTTCCACCTATCTACTCTATCCTCTGCATTTAACAGTGGAATTCCCGTTGCACTCTTAATGTTGCCACCGTTGCTTTTAATGTCACCAAAGGTTGCTTTGACTTTCCTGTATGCTGATTCTGTCCTTCCGACAATCATATCTTTTTCGATGTCTTCACATTTTTCCTGCAGCCATTTCGTCTTAGCTTCCCTGCACTTCCTATTTATTGCATTCCTCAGCGACTTGTATTTCTGTATTCCTGATTTTCCCGGAACATGTTTGTACTTCCTCCTTTCGTCAATCAACTGAAGTATTTCTTCTGTTACCCATGGATTCTTCGCAGATACCTTCTTTGTACCTATGTTTTCCTTCCCAACTTCTGTGATGGCCTTTTTTAGAGATGTCCATTCCTCTTCTACTGTACTGCCTACTGCGCTATTCCTTATCGCTGTATCTATAGCGTTAGAGAACTTCAAACGTATCTCATCATTCCTTAGTACTTCCGTATCCCACTTCTTTGCGTATTGATTCTTCCTGACTAATGTCTTGAATTTCAGCCTACTCTTCATCACTACTATATTGTGATCTGAGTCTATATCTGCTCCTGGGTACGCCTTACAGTCCAGTATCTGATTTCGGAATCTCTGTCTGACCATGAAGTAATCTAATTGAAATCTTCCCGTATCTCCCGGCCTTCTCCAAGTATACCTCCTCCTCTTGTGATTCTTGAACAGGGTATTCGCTATTACTAGCTGAAACTTGTTACAGAACTCAATTAGTCTTTCTCCTCTTTCATTCCTTGTCCCAAGCCCATATTCTCCTGTAACCTTTTCATCTACTCCTTCCCCTACAACTGCATTTCAGTCGCCCATACCGAGCGAGGTGGCGCAGTGGTTAGCACACTGGACTCGCATTCGGGAGGACGACGGTTCAATCACGTCTCCGGCCGTCCTGATTTAGGTTTTCCGTGATTTCCCTAAATCACTTCAGGCAAATGCCGGGATGGTTCCTTTGAAAGGGCACGGCCGATTTCCTTCCCCATCCTTCCCTTACCCGAGCTTGCGCTCCGTCTCTAATGACCTCGTTGTCGACGGGACGTTAAACACTAATCTCCTCCTCCTCCTCCAGTCGCCCATGACTATTAGATTTTCGTCCCCCTTTACATACTGCATTACCCTTTCAATATCCTCATACACTTTCTCTATCTGTTCATCTTCAGCTTGCGACGACGGCATGTATACCTGAACTATCGTCGTCGGTGTTGGTCTGCTGTCGATTCTGATTAGAACAACCCGGTCACTGAACTGTTCACAGTAACACACCCTCTGCCCTACCTTCCTATTCATAACGAATTCTACACCTGTTATACCATTTTATGCTGCTATTGATATTATCCGATACTCATCTGACCAGAAATCTTTGTCTTCCTTCCACTTCAGTTCACTGACCCCTACTATATCTAGATTGAGCCTTTGCATTTCCCTTTTCAGATTTTCTAGTTTCCCTACCACGTTCAAGCTTCTGACATTCCACGCCCCGACTCATAGAACGTTATCCTTTCGTTGATTATTCAATCTTTTTCTCATGGTAGCCTCCCCCTTGGCAGTCCCCTCCCGGAGATCCGAATGGGGGACTATTCCGGAATCTTTTGCCAATGGAGAGATCATCATGACACTTCTTCAATTACAGGCCACATGTCCTGTGGATACACGTTACGTGTCTCTAATGCAGTGGTTTCCATTGCCTTCTGCATCCTCATGTCGTTGATCATTGCTGATTCTTCCGCCTTTAGGGGCAATTTCCCACACCTAGGACAAGAGAGTGCCCTGAACCTCTATCCGCTCCTCCGCCCTCTTTGACAAGGCCGTTGGCAGAATGAGGCTGACTTCTTATGCCGGAAGTCTTCGGCCGCCAATGCTGATTATTTATCAAAGTTTAGGCAGTGGCGGGGATCGAACCCGGGACCGAAGACGTTTTGATTATGAATCAAAGACGCTACCCGTAGACCACGCTACCCCTAGAACTTAGAACTACTTAAACCTAACCAAGCTAAGGACGTCACACACATCCATGCCTGATGCAGGATTCGAACCGGCGACCGGGGCGGTCTCGCGGTTCCAGACTGTAGCGCCTATAACCGCTCGGCCACTCCGGCCGGCTAAACTCATCATTTTCGGTATGGCAACTTTCATCTTCAGAAGAGCACGTAGATGATGAGTTAACTCAGTCATTCTTTTAGTTTGCGTAAGTGACCATTTGCCCTTTCAGAAAAGCGAAGTACCGGGAACGTCCATCCTGCTGTTGACCAGGTTTTAATTTGTCGAGTTCTAACTGGACACTCCTCGACTGGCCCGCACATGCTTCGTAGTATTCTGTGCTAATGTGTCAGTGCTCTGTCAGTTACCATAATTCCTTTAACTGAGCATCCCTGATGCTTGCATGGCTAACATCCCAATGTAGTATCCATTTACTCACTGCACAGAGTCCGGCCCATGCTGACCTTTCTTCCCATCGGTTTTCACTCCAATAGGAATTTAAGCGGGACAATAATACCGAGTAATTTTCCATAATTTTGCTATGTAATTCAGTGTCATTCGTTCAGGACAATGTCTATAAATGTTATAGTTTGGAATGTTCCTTTTAAATTACAATCCCATGGTCATGATCGGTAGTATAAATCAGAAAGATAAAAATTACGTTTATAGATCAAGTATCAGATTCCATAAGGCTGTACCGATTTAGCGTTACCTTGCGCAGAGCTGGATTCCAAACTCTGTCTGTTCAATTCAAGGCTTAGGTGATTTTTTTTTTTGTTATAAAATTCAGTTTACTCATTGCACTTACAGCTGGTGATCAATAAAAAATTGTAAAAGATGGGATATCTGGTGAGGAAACTCATTGATGTCTTCCCGCAGAACAGGAACAAGCAGCTGTTGTTGATTCACTAGGCTTTATCTTTATAAGCTCCAGATTGTCCAAATATTTATACAACCTGCAGTCACAATATATCAACAGGTACCTCTCAATATTCACAAACGTGCGTTGCATGGTGTGCTCCAGAGAATTTGTACCTGCACAAACGTTGTACTCTGTCGTCAAATATGCCACGCGTCGCCTCCTGTCCTGGTTTACAGCTCGGGCAAGCCTCTGGCCTCCACGTTCTTTGACGAGACGTGGACAACATGTTGTCGCCTACTCATGGTTTCATCATCGCCTAATCACTTTCCATTGATACGACAGAAGTACGCAAACAGCCGACAACCCTCGCCGTTTCCGAGTTGCTCGTTCGAAGATGACGAAACATAATAATCTGTCCCTTCTGAAAGCCGCTTATGTCTGTGGATTTCCCTGTTTGTGGCGGGAATCGTCGCTAAAATGATTCTCCATTCGTCTATGCTCGCAACGCGATTCCATCAAGCGGCAGTAAATTTCACAGTGAACAGTGGTCGCAGTTTTTCGGCTCACGTGCATCTAAAAAGCCGCGTCAGTAACATTACCCTAAAACAAAGTAGTAATTTCTTCACACGTGAGTCGTTTGTTGTTTTTTTTTTTTTTTTTTTTTTTTTTTTTTTTTTTTTTTTTTTTTTTTTTTTGAAACATGACATGTGAATTTTTCCGCAGTAGTTTATTTGTAAACGTGTAAACCGCGAGTTAAAGGCTTGTAGAATTTTATAGAGGCAGATAAAATCTCCCACGGTAAAACAAAATGAAATATCCTTGTAATATGGCTGCACCAACAGAAATCTGTGCCAGTGACATTTAATTTAGAATTGTGGAATAAGTTTATACTCGCATTTTATGATTTTTTTGTGAACGGAAAATCCGTATGTTAAAATCAAAACGGATTTCTCAAGCAAACTCAGGCATAGTGTTCGTTTTCGAGATCGAGAAGTCTGTAAGTAGAGAAAACAATGACTTGTCTCTTGACTTCCGAGCATCGCTTCGTATCTTCACCTGATAAACAAAATACGTGTTTAGGTAAATCGGAACGGTTATACGATAGGAACGAGGGCATCATAGTTAACAGAGATCTTCCTTAATGTAAAAGCATCGTTAGCAGAGAAAATAGTGTCTTGTATATATCATTCATAATGTATACAAATGGCCAACAAAACTAGAAAAAGTTCGTAGATTACGTAATTGCACGAATACTTGAAGATAATCGCCGCTTCTTGCACAGGCTAACGCCTACCTCTCATCGTAAATGAATATATATTCTAACAAGCATCTAGCTATTGTTTGCTTACAAGATCGACGATCACTCACATGCTGTAGCGACAGCCGCTAAGTATGTAGGTATGTCATTGTGGACTGATTTAAGGTGGAACCATCTAAACAATCTAGTCTTGGGGAAGGCAGAAGCCGAAAATTTATCAAAGACTCATGAGGCAATGTAACTGACACAAAAAAGTGGCCGTCAATAAAAGAAATTCCGAGGAGCATAGGACTAAGGATTCTACCAATAAGGAATACATGCTCTTACACGACGCTGAGGGGGTAAGACCAAAGAACATGATGGGGACTAGGTAGGAAAATAGCACATATGTGAAAGAAATGTTGACTCATAGCGTCACTAAATCTTAAGGATAAATATGTTCTGAGAAAAAAATTATGGCGTATTATTTATCGAAGGACCCTTGAATTTTTATCTGTACTGTAGGTTTCTTTGGAAGCGAAACGCGATCGATAAATAGTGAAGTGAACAGAAGCTTTTGGAATGTGACGTTACAGAAGACTGCTGAAGTATAGATGGATGGGTGGATCAGCGAATGTAGAGGTAACGCATCACATTGGAGTGAAAAGAGCTTTATATCAATAGCTGAAGAAAAGAAAGGTTAGTTTCATATGATAGCCTAACGTACAGGACTTCATCGAAGTTGCCTCCAGACTAAAGGCCACGGAAACGCAATAACAAAAAAAGATTAAGAAATTGACCCATGTATGAAAGTGGTTCCGCCGGACTTACACCTTACCATACACCTCGGGTCTTGCAGAAAACAGATATAACATATCAGCTTAAATTTATAAATAACTGGAGAACAATTACAACACAATAGTTCCATCTATGTCGCTTTTGCTCATTCTCTCTCTCTCTCTCTCTCTCTCTCTCTCTCTCTCTCTCTCTATCTACGTATTATCTGTTCATCTACGTTTTTCTTCAGTTCTGTTCACGAAGCAGTGCAGCGGAATGGGTTTTCCGGAATTCTTATTGTGGTCATTTCACGGCACTAATCCACATGCCACAGACAAGGTGCCACCAGTCGTCACAGCTTTCCACTGAGAGTGCTTTAGGGTTAAATTTGCCTTTCTGTGCCCCTATCAAGGAGGTGCCGCCTAGCGGCGCCTCTCTGGCGGGAGAAAGTTCGTTACTTCCCTCCAAAATTATGGAGTGTGGAATCCAAACTAACGCCCCTCACACCAGATCCCATGGAGTGACACTGTTTGAAATCGGCAGCAACATCGGGACTCATAATGATGCTTCTTGCAAAGGTTTGAGCGGGTAGTTTCTGCTCTTTTCCCTGTTTTTACGTAGTAAAAGGGAATATCAGATTGGCGACAGCATTCAGTCTTCGTACCAAGGGGAGTTTGGGTATTGTGGAAGTTCAGGAAGGAGACGATAGGATTCGCAACCCAGCTCTCTTCTGGTGCCGTCGACCGCTCTCTCGCTGTACTTGGAAAACGTGTGTTTCGCTCAGGTAGTAGCGAAATCCATCTCCTGAGCAGCTTGTAGTTAAGTCATTTGGGTATGCGTTTTGAGTGCTGAGTTATTCATATTAAATATTTATCTCACTTATCTTACTTTTGTCAGTTGTCCAGATGTGGAAGTGTTATTCATTTTTGTTTCCTGCAGTCTTCCAATAAAACGCGAGTCCTACGGAGATTGAAGTCACTTTATTTTAGTTTACTGCATTTTTCTCTGTACTGTTCATTGTCGGTTGTTGACTCGATTAGGTTAAATTACAGATTTGTATTCTTGATCTGATTTATATTTGAGATTTCCTATGTCCAATAACTTTCCTCTAGTTAGATGAGCCAGCTCCATTTCTAAGGTGCTTCATTGTGCCGAGGTGCTGTTGACTGCAGTGCCCAGGCACTAATTTCAAAGATCTGAGAGATGCGGTGGTGCTAACGATTGTCAAACGTTTATGTTTTTATAGCAGTAGTAGTTGCTGAACAAGCTATTGAGCCTTATTTTGACCTATTCAAAAACGTTTGCATGCTTCATAGTTCATTTTCTCGTGCATTAAATCAGTTAATTACGCACGTCTTCTTAACAACACGAGACATGTAATTTACAATGGATATGTTCGTTTCCTTCCTAGTACTTTCCCAGTCTGATCTGGGCTCCGTCACTAACGTTGTGCAAAATTATACCTATGTGCTACAGTGTGGTAGCCTATAGCCTAGCCTTTTGACGTATAAGTGTAGTAATTGTAACTAAATTGAATACATTTATTTTAACTACGTAAATTAAACTGCTTAACTATATTCAAAGTTTTGTAATCAATAGTTTAACATTGCTGGGAATAAAATAAACCGAAAAAAATACATTATTATCAGATGGAATCGAATCCAGGTCCCCAAATTATCAGTCGCCGCTTTAGACCACTCGCCCACGTCTTCAAAAACCCCTCACACTCTAGGCTTGCACAATACGCCACAGGCAATTTCGAGGACAAATACTGACATGGAGCAGTCAGCAACGTAGCCAAAAGGGATGGCATCATATCAGAGTGTGTCCAGTAGAAAAGACACAGCGTCCCTTCTATAACTTGAAGTTGATCATAGCCCGGCTGACCTCCATTTCAGCACTCGACCCTGGTTGCCAGCTATCGTGGAGACAGCGCTACAAAAAAAAAAAAAAAAAAAAAAAAAAAAAAAAAAAAACAAAAAAAACAAAAAAAAAAACTTTCCGTCCATTTTATTTGCACACCGGCGCGCATTTGAAGAGAAATGGCGTGATTTTAGTGAGATTTCCGGCTTGCATTCGAAGCAAATTGGTATAATTTTAGTGCGAAATTTGCAGCGTACTGTAGCATATTCGCACTTGATAACCTACTGGTCCTCGCCATTGGCAGAAAGTTAAACACCAATCCTCCTTGTTTTCCTCGTTCTCTCCGCCACTCTCTTCTCTAGCTCCATACTTCACTTTTCCTTTACGTTATTCGTTCGTAACGACTCGTTCGACTGTCGTCACTTGCATAGCAGAGCAGTTGCCGTCGGTGTCGCAGGCGCCGTCTTGGGCCGCACTTTGCGCGCAGCGCGGTGGGTCGTGTGAGCGCAGCCCGTAACGAGGCTGCCCCGTGCTGAGGGGTCCTCCACGGCCGCACGCTAATCGCCTCCTCCAGGCGCCGCTCAGCGCTGATGCGTGTCGAGCCAGGCCCAGCCCAGCCCAGCCCAGCTAGCAAGTAGTTCTGCCTAGAGCAGGACCCTGCCGGGCACTAAGCACAACGCCGACCCTAACGGCCAGTTTGACGCTGCATTCCAGAAAACTGCTTGTCTCGCCGTCCGTACAACTACCCATTCTCGTTGGAGAGCTCGTGAGTGTGCTTGTGTGTGTAGCTTGTCGATTCCCGAGAGCTCTCGCCTGAATGGGAAAGAGCTATTTACTGCAAACCTGGTGCAGTTCATCAGTCGCGCAGTGCCGCAAACTGTCGTTTCTCCATTGCCTATCGAGCCGTACTGTTCTGAGACCTGCAGCGAGTAGCTTATGTCGTGCTTATATGATATGCACAATCTAAAGGAATATGATCCATTCATGTTATAAAATTGACGTGCGTATGTATGTACGTATGTTCCACCTGCCCTTCTAAACCACTGGACCCATTTCACTCAAACTTAGTACACATATTAGTTACCGTCTGGAAAGAATCGCTGCCTAGCAAAAGGAGTGGGGTGGGGGAGAAAAAGCAGCGTAGCATACGGTGCGCGAATACCTTCTGTCCTTGATGTATGTGAATGACGTCCCTTCTTATCTGAAACAAGAAGCTAAACCGACACTGTTTGCTGATGAACGTCATTATTAATCCAGTAAAAGAAACTGCGATAGAAAATGATGTCTCTGATAAAGTTATTGATTGGTTTTCTGCGAATGGGCTTGCTCTGAACTTCGATACAACGCAGTACATCCAATTTTCTACGGCAAGGAGTACAGTTCCTTCAATAAATATAACACGTCAGCAGAAATCAGTAGCCAGGGTAGACCATACAAAGTTTTTGGATTTAGATATAAATGAGAATCTTAATTGGAAAATTCATATTTTGGATCTCCTAAACCGACTAGGTTCAGCAACTTTTGAAATCAGAATAACTGACAATTTTGAGGCTACAGAAATTAGTAAGTAATATACACTTTCATACTCTGATGTCTTATGGAATAATATTTGGGGTAACTCAACACTTGGACAAAATGTATTCACTTCTCAAAAAAAAAAGAAAAAAAAAAAAAAATAGAATAACGTGCAGGGCCCATAGTCGCACATCTTGTAGGCATCTGTTTAAAAGGTTCTCAACAACATGGACCAGTTTAAAAACAACAGTGACATTCATGATTATAATACCAGTAGAAAGAAAGAAAAAAAAAACCTATCTTTGTCACAGAAAGAGGTAAAATATGGTGCTGTAAAACTTTTCGAAAATTTAGCAGATGAAATGAAATGTCTAACAGACAGCAGTAAATAAATCTATGGGTATAATATATACATTTTGTGCCATTTAAGGGTACTGGGTAGGTAATAAAAATTTAATGCTTTTTCTTTTTTTAAAAAAAAGCCTTGATTCATTTATGCATTTCTTATGCACTTGATACGTTCCCCATCACAACGGTCACCGTGAGACTGATCAACGGAACATGTAACTAACTACCCTTTTACATAATGAGAGTACTTATTGACCTGAAACAAATCTTACAGATAATTTTAAAACTTAACGAAACTTTTTTCTCGCTGACAATCCCCACAAAATGATGAAAGGTAAAAAATGTATCACTTACTACATTTTCGCTGTTCATGAAGTAAATCTGGCACCCTGAAGCACGAAGTTTTAACTGCAAAATTATATCACAGATCAGGAAATACATCGTCATGAACACTCAGCTGCCTGAAAACTGCAGGGAGAAATTCGCTAGAGATGGAGTTGAAATATTTGTACAAACACGTGTGATGTATGTTACATATATGTAAAACATATTTGACATGTGCGTACGTGGCCAAAGCCGTGGGTAAGAAGCTCATCTGTTCACGAGTTCACCCAAATTAGTTTCGCTTATTAGTTAAGATCTGGAAGGAAATACTGTGGGGGTAAGAACCTCCAGCCTTTTTTTGGGGAGTGGCTGATAACATCAAGAGAGAAGGTTGAAGGAGGAAACGGACAGACAGAGGCGGAAGAATGGGGAGGAGGAGGTAGGCAGAGAGAGGGGAGAGAAAAAGATGGAGAGATGAAGGAAAGAGGAAGAGATAGACAGGCAGAGGGGGAGGAAGAAAAGGGTGGAAGGAGGAGAGGGATATGGACAGAGAGAGAGGAGAATGACAAAGAGTGAGGAGGGGATGGACTAAGAGATGGGAGGAGAAAGAAGAAGATGGACAGAGGAATGTTGAGAGACAGAGAGACAGAGGGGTGGGTGAAGATCATCATTTGAGAGCAACCGGCCAGAATGGGTAGAAGAAACGTCGCTTGCGCTCTGTGTATAAGGTAAGATCTCGTAGAAATCGCGTGTGAATGTTGATAGTTTGTGAGAAGATCATGTTCTGCCTCGTGTAACAAGTGGGAATGTAAATCACACGCGTCGGAATTTTAGAACGGCCAGATTGTGACCTGTCAAGACAATGGTTTAGCGTTCTGCAGTAGTGATGCTCGCGTCAGCGTGTCTCCCACAACTGTGATGCGAATAAGGAACGGGAGAGTTCAGGGAGGCCATGCAGGGTGTTACGGGTGTCGTAACCCGACGTGAGTTGCGATGTACTTACAGGCTCACGCTCGGATCCGATTTTTGATGATCAGTATGTTGGTAAGCAAGCGGTTGTGTGCAGGAGTGAAACGGGGACGAGTTCAGGCTGAGATTTTTCAGATCTCTGTGGTTGGAGACAGTATGGAATGACTCGGATGTCTGGCTAAGGAGTTAGATATGGTGATTATAGTGGAAACAAGACTCTGGGTGGGCTTACTGGTCTGCTTTCTATTGCTTTTTCACGTGTTGGTAAGGAAAATGCAGAAGAGTACAGACACTGGTTTATAATGACATAGATGAGGCTTACTAGATTCTCGACTCAGTTATCAGAACAAATAGCCATTCCGACCTATAGCTTTGTTAAGATTCAGGTATATAAAGTATTATATAGTAATACAGACTACGAATCACACAGGTCTTAGTTTCAAGTACTCGTCACAATATAAGTGACATTCAGAGGTAGGTACATGTAGACATATGTAGGATGGAAACCAATAACCCTAGGCCAGAGGCAGGCTTTGCAAGTCCTTCTTAGTGCACACAGTTAATTGATTCTGACTACTCATTGACATAACATCTGCTGTAGGCTCGTCTAACCGAGGCGGTTGTTGCTGCATCTCCTCTGTTCGCTAGAACTCTCCAAGTTTACCGAACTCTGCCTTGCTTGGCGTTTGAGGGCGTCTGTATTAACACTGAGGCTGTTTTCTTATTGCTGGTACATGACTGCGTCACTTTGTGTCTCGAATTCGCAATCAGTGGCTCTGAAATCAGCGGTTTCTCAATGCATATGACCTCTTAATGGACTGACGAAAGCGGCTTGCACTGTGCGACTCTACGTAAGTTATCCCCCTGCGGGTTTGGGGGTAAGAATAGGCCCGCGGTATTCCTGCCTGTCGTAAGAGGCGACTAAAAGGAGTCACAACTGTTTCGGCCTTTAATGCGATGGTCCCCTGAGGGGTTTGACCACTCTATTTCCAAATTTTTCTGTTAGTGCGTACCATTTGTGGAAGGACACCTTACGTGGTGCATCTTAAATCCATCTAGCCCTAAGATCTGGCACACCTGATATTTCTTCTGGTAAACCTTCCGGGATGTAAGGTCGTGGTCCATGAAACTCTTCAGCTCCTAACGTTTCGTCCAGAGCTGCGCTGGACATCTTCAGAGGGGTGTTTCTCCCCCGGTGAGTCTTGCCGGAGGAGAAACACCCCTCTGAAGATGTCCAGCGCAGCTCTGGACGAAACGTTAGGAGCTGAAGAGTTTCATGGACCACGACCTTACATCCCGGAAGGTTTACCAGAAGATATGTCATCCGGTCGTGAAAGCCTTCATACTAACACCTGATATTTTCATGGAGTTGGACTTACATCGAGCTTCCGGCCACATCCACTGCAGTGTGTTCCGGATAGCATCCCTTCCCTCCATTGTGAACTTCCAACTTTGCCCTCGTGATGTACATGGATATTTCGACACCTGACATCCAGCACGGTAGCCAGTCCGTTGTGGAGGGGTGGTATTGCACCCTCTTGGTGGTAGCCCCCTGACTACACAGGGATCGCACTGCTGATGCCTGAGCTGTTACCTCCCCACGTATGCCGAGGAGTAGATGTCTATCCCTTTGGGGCATTGGGACTCCCAGCAAAGGCCATCCTGCCAGGTGGTCTTTGCTGCGGCTGGGTGGCGCCCGTGGAGAGAGCCCCTGGTCGGAGTGGGTGGCATCAGGGCGGATGACCCGCAATGAAGCGTGGTACATCATCTCTCGCTGGTGGGCCTCCACCAGCAGTCTCTAAGCGATCGAGGTCTAACCTCAATGGAAAGAAATTTGATCAGAGATCATTTCCCTCCCTGGACACTCCATGGGAGGAACGTTTGTCCAAAGAAGGCAGTGGAGATTATTCACCCCGGTACTTCGTGTGTACGCGAGTAGATGGGGAATCATTTATGTCGACCAAGCCCTAGTTTTTTGTGGAGCGTTTAGAGTACAAGTTCGAGGAGGTGGAGGGCTTGTCCAAAATGCGCTCTGGGTCAGTTCTCATCAAAACAGCATCCTCTGCCCAGTCACGGAGGTTTCTCACCTGCGACAGGTTGGGGGATGTTTCCGTCACCATCACTCCCCATAAGAGTTTAAACATGGTCCAGGGTATTATATTCCACAGGGATCTTCTTCTGCAGTCTGACGATGAACTATGTTGTGGATTGGCAGCAGCCAACCCACGGAGTTTAAAGGAAGCCGAAAGGCACGCGTTTAAGCTCACGCAGGCTGGCGTGAGGTCTGGAACAGGACAAGGACTTTAGACTTCAGGAAAAAGGTGGTACTTGATGGAATACTTAACTTTAATCCATTAATGTTGAACGTAGCTCTTGTCTGTACATTCTTTACAATATCAATAGCAACTGAATAATGGCGCCTTGCTAGGTCGTAGTAAATGACGTAGCTGAAGGCTATGCTAACTATCGTCTCGGCAAATGAGAACGTATTTTGTCAGTGAACCATCGCTAGCAAAGTCGGTTGTACAACTGGGGCGAGTGCTAGGAAGTCTCTCTAGACCTGCCGTGTGGCGGCGCTCGGTCTGCAATCACTGATAATGGCGACATGCGGGTCCGACGTATACTAACGGACCGCGGCCGATTTAAAGGCTACCACCTAGCAAGTGTGGTGTCTGGCGGTGACACCACATTCCTCGCCCGCAAATCGGCGTACGGTTGTGTTATAAGGCTTCTGCCCGCCGTGGGGAGGACCTCATCTTGACGTATGCGACGAGGTGGGGAGCCTAACAACAGGCGAGGCTGTGCCACCCGCACCCTGCCATTCGGTCCGAGGGGAGCTAGGAAACGCCTGAAAACCTACTCCAGGGTGCACGCCAACATGCGGTGTATGCGCCCGTAGAGAGACAGGAGGGGCCGAAGGGTCGACCTACATCGGGCCGGGGCACCCGACGGGCGAAGACGACAGATGATCCGGTTCAAATGGTTCAAATGGCTCTGAGCACTATGGGACTTAACATCTGTGGTCATCAGTCCCCTAGAACTTAGAACTACTTAAACCTAACTAACCTAAGGACATCACACACATCCATGCCCGAGGCAGGATTCGAACCTGCGACCGTAGCAGTCCCGCGGTTCCGGACTGAGCGCCTAGAACCGCTAGACCACCGCGGCTGGCACAGATGGTCCGGATCGGGCAAGAGTTCCATATCGGTGGACAACTGGTCACGGGAAGCGATAGGCGGCGCGTAACCCAGGGAGGCGCCCGGCGGTTGCAGCGACGCGTCCACTGCGGGCGTCGCCGGCGGGAGAACAGGCGGCGGCGGCGGCGCGTCGCCATGGGGCAAAATGGAAGGCAGCGTCGGTAACACCTGGGGCTGAGGCGAGCCAGGAGGTGGGTGCCAAGGGCGCTGACCGGACGGCACCGTCGCTGAAAGCAGATGGGGAGCGGCAGAACCCGTGCGACGACAGAGGCGCAGCTGATTGAGATGCCGACGCACCTCACCAGAGGCTCCCAAAACCAGATACATAGCGCGGCCGAGGCAGCGAAGAATGCGCCCTTCGAGCCAACGCCGTGAACCTCAATAGTTACGATAGTAGACAACGTCGCCCGGAGCAAAAGCAGGTGTCTGCTGCTGCACAGGAACCTGATGCGGCGGATGCAGCAAAGACATCAAGGTTCGATGAGGACGACCGTGGAGCAACTCAGCCGGCGAGCGACCATCTCGGGGCTGAGAGCGATACGAGGACAGAAAGAGCAATAACGCGTCCTCCCGAGAATGCGACTCTTGTAACTTCAACATCTGTGACTTGAAAGTCCGGACCAATTGATCAGCGGCACCGTTTGAGTGTGGCGAAAACGGCGCGGTTGTCAGATGTTGAATACCATTGGCCTTGCAGAATGACTGAAATGCGGCGGACATGAATTGTGGGCCATTGTCGGAAACAATAGTCTGTGGCAGACCTTCAATGCAAAAGATAGCAGATAACACTTGGATGGTGGCAGATGACGTCGTGGAAGACATCCGGACAACAAAAGGAAAATTACTGAATGAATCGACCAGAACCAACCATTGAGCATTCCAGAATGGACCAGCAAAATTGATGTGTAAGCGTTGCCAAGGGGAAGTGGCTTTTGGCCATGCAAAGAATTTCCGGTGTGGTGCGGATTGTGGTTCGGCACACGCCATGCAAGAAGAGCACATATTCGTAGTCGCAGCATCGATTCCGAACCAAGTACAGTGTTGACGAGTAAGTTGTTTCGGTCTCACTATACCCCAATGTCCGTGGTGGAGAAGCTGTAAGACAGAGGACTGTAACGAACGTGGAACCACGACCCTGGACTGATCATTATCAGAACGCAACAGCAAAACACCACGTCGTACAAAAAGTCTCTCCTTGTGAGCAAAAAATCGGCGATCCAACGGATCCCCGATCCGTGACTTTGACAAGGGCCATTGCGTAGCAACAAAACGCAGAACGGTAGCAAGGACAGGGTCAGCAGCTGTAGCTGTAGCTACACGACGAAAATCAGTCGGAAACGATTCGACCACGTCATCGGTTTCCGCATCAATGAACATGCAAGCAAGTTCGGAGGAATCGAATGCTCTATACTCAGCAACAGGAAAACGGGACAACGCATCGGTGTTTCCGTGCTTAGCAGTGGACCGATACAAGATATCGTAGCGGTACTGCGATAGGAAAATATACCAGTGAATGAATTTCTGCGCTGTACGTGGAGGTACAGGCTTGTTCGGATGAAAAAGCGATGTCAAAGGTTTGTGGTCTGTGATGATGGTAAAGTGACGACCATACAAGAAATCATGAAACATAGTAACACCAAATATGAGAGCCAAAGCTTCTTTCTCGTTCTGTGAATAATTTCTTTGCGCAGACGAGAGCAATTTGGACGCAAAGGCAATAGGGCGACCGTGCGATCCATCTTTGTGCGCAAGCACAGCACCGATCCCGAAATCCGATGCATCCACCATCAACAAAAGGGGCTTCTGGGGATCGAATGGCGTAAGGCAAGTATTGGAAAGCAACGCCGATTTCAACTGGCGAAAGGCGCGTTCGCATTCCGTCGTCCAGACGAATGGAACACCTTTAAGGCGTAAGCGATGAAGCCGAGCTGAAATGGAAGAGGCGTGCGGCACATATTTGTTATAATAATTAATTTTTCCGAGCATACTCGGTAGCTGCTTCAAATTCTGCGGCGAAGGCAAGTCTTGTATGGTACGGAGGTGCTCGAGACTGGGATGTATGCCTTGGGCATTGAGTACATGTCCCAGGTAGGGTAAGTCACTAGCAAAAAACACACATTTGTCCTTCCGCAAGCGAAACCATTTTGTCGCAAGACCTGAAATAATGTTCTGAGATTGGCTAAATGTTCTTCTTCCGTCTGTCCAGAGATCACTATATCGTCCAGATAGTTTGCTGCAGTAGGGACCGACGAACAAACAGTTTGTAGATATTGCTGAAACAATGCAGGTGCGGATGCAAACCCGAATGGCAGTCGTTTGAATCGATACAAACCAAGATGCGTGTTAACCACCAAAACGCGCTGGGATTCTTCGTCCACCGGTATTTGCAAGTACGCATCTGCTACGTCCAACTTCGAAAAATATTTACCCGGGCACAGTTTGTCAAAAAGATCTTCCGGGCGGGGTAAAGGAATAGTTGCAATCACTAGTTGTGGATTCACGGTTGCCTTGAAGTCGACACAAAGTCTCAATTTTCCGGAAGGTTTTGGCAAAATTACTAACGGTGATCCCCAGAGAGAAGCCTGCACACGTTCAATCACACCTTGTGATTCCAAATTGTTTAATGTTCTTGCGACCTCATCACGCAATGCGTGGGGAACATTAGTGCTTTGAAAAATTTTGGTTGCGCGTTTACTTTCAGTTCCAAATGTGCTTTATAGTTCTTAGCGCAACCAAGGCCCGGTGCAAAAATGTCTGCAAACCCTTCACATAGACGAGAAACACTGTCTGAAGGCACAGTCTGGTTCACTGATAGGACCTGATTTACTGTAGACCAGTTAAACAACTGAAATAAATCGAAACCAAACAAGTTCACTGCAGAAGAAGAACGAAGGACATAAAATGACACAAGTTTCGTTTGTCCCTTGTATGTTGCAAGAAGGCTGCACTGTCCTAACACAGGGATTGCTTGTCCTGAATAGCTATTTAACTTAACATTTGCGGCACACAACAGAGGTGTGCCCAGATGTTTGTACGTGTCGTGATTGATCAGTGAAACCGCTGCTCCGGTATCGAGCTGGAATGGTATCACTTTGTCGTTAATGTCCAAGTCGACAGAAAGTTTATTGTCCTGCTGACGACAAGAGCGACTGTCTTGTGCAACGTGAAATCACACTGGTACAAAATCACTTGCGACTTGACGGGATTTCCGGCGATGCCGACGCACACTATTTGTGGGACGAACACAGTCACTGGTAGAGAGACTGGCACTGGGCGGAGTGGAATGAACTACATGAATTTCCATGGGCAAAGGTTCACGAGCCAGAGTATCCGTGGTCCGATTCAGATTCCGACGCGAAGCAAGGGGCCTGGAATGGTTGTGAGTGTCCGATCCGAGCTTTTTCTGGCAAACACTCTGAACATGGCCTTTTTTATTACAGAAAAAGCAAATAGCCTGGCGTGACGGGCAATTCTCACGCGAATGTCTAGTAGCACACCGCGGGCATGATTTTAGCACTGCATTTGCTTGCCTGCGCGGCACACGTGGCTGAGAGCCAGGGGGCCGTTGCGCAGCCAGGCGCGAGGGCTGTTTGCTGCTCCGTGCAGCTCGCCCAGCAGGCCGGTTAACGTGCCACAAGGCTGGCGAAGTTTCAAATGATTCCTGAGCAAAGTCAAGTGTGTCCTGCCGGTCCAATATGTCCATCACTTGTTGAAGGGAGGGATTGACTAGTTTCAAAATCTGTTCCCTTATATGAACATCAGAAACGTTCTGTGCAATTGCATCACGTACCATAGTATCTGACACTCAAAAGCACAATCCCTAGTAAGGCCTTGCAAGGTTGCAACCCACTCCCGGTTAGTTTGACCGGCCGTACGTTTTGTACGAAAGAAGGTATACCTTTTTGCAACTACATTGACTGATTCTTTGAAATATGCATCTAATGCAGACAAAATTTCGTCGTAGGACAGAGTTGCTATGTCACATCGGGGAAATAATTTGACTATCACATGGTACGTTTGGACGCCTACGGAGGAAAGGAGAAAAGGCTGCCGCTCATTACCTTGAATTCTGTAGGCGGCGAGATGGAATCCAAATTGGCGTGACCACTCCGTCCAGCTTTCCAGTGCAGCATCAAAAGGACGAAAAGTTGGTGCAACAGCGTGTTGTGGCTGCGGTAGCGGTGGAGCGGCGGCTGCCGCATCGTTTTGCATTGCACGTTGACCCTGGACGAGCTGTCCAAGGGCATCCAATAAGGCCTGCGTCTGCTGATTCTGCAAGCGACAAAATTCGGACAGTACATCTGGAGATTGTGGCGAAGCCATCACACAAGTAAATCAGGGCAATATCAATAAGAACGCGGAAAACCTGGTCGCCAAAATGTTGTGGATTGACAGGAGCCAACCCACGGAGTTTGGAGGAAGCCAAAAGGCACGTGTTTAAGCTCATGCAGGCTGGCGTGAGGTCTGGAACAGGACAAGGAATTTAGACTTCAGAAAAAAGGTGGTGTTTGGTGGAATACTTAACTTTAATCCATTAATGTTGAACGTAGCTCTTGTCTGTACATTCTTTACAATATCAATAGCAACTGAATAATGGCGCCTTGCTAGGTCGTAGCAAATGACGTAGCTGAAGGCTATGCTAACTATCGTCTCGGTAAATGAGAATGTATTTTGTCAGTGAACCATCGCTAGCAAAGTCGGTTGTACAACTGGGGCGAGTGCTAGGAAGTCTCTCTAGACCTGCCGTGTGGCGGCGCTCGGTCTGCAATCACTGATAGTGGCGACACACGGGTCCAACGTATACTAACGGACCGCGGCCGATTTAAAGGCTACCACCTAGCAAGTGTGGTGTCTGGCGGTGACACCACAAAGTACGCGCCAATCTAGAACGACGAGGTGTTCACTTCATCCGGCGCGTCCATCAGGGTCCAAGGGATAATCAGGAAGCCACCGGTGCCTTTATCTTGGCCTTCGAAGGTGATGTTTTACCCGAAAAGGTCAAGGTGATGGTTTACCGCTGTGATGTGAAGCCATATATCCCTCCTCCGATGCGGTGTTTCAAATGCTGGAAGTTCAGGCACATGTCATCTCGCTGTACTTCTGGCATCACATGTCGAGATGGTAGACGTCCTTCGCATCCCAATACTCCATGTGCTCCGCCTCCCATCTGTGTTAACTGCGGAGAACACCATTCCCCCTGCTCGCCGGACTGTAGGATATTCCAGAAGGAACGAAAGATAATGGAATATAAGACCCTGGAGCGCCTGACCTACACTGAGGCTAAACGGAAGTATGAGCAGCTCCATCCTGTGGCAATGACGTCGACCTACGCTGTTGCTGCAACAACGGTTCTCCCATCGTCACTTATCGTTGGCTCTAAGATCTGTCAGAATCAACCGGCCCCCTTGGTTGTGGGGGGCACTTCACTCCCTGTTGCTCCTGCTCCATCCTTTTCAGGAGCAACACCCCCCCCCCCCCCAAACCATTGGGGACATCAGTTCCCCCTTCCCAGCCGGAGAAGAGTAAGACTTCTTCGGCTACTCTCGCCAGGAAGGGGTCCCTTGGGGACCTACCTTAGCAAGTTCCGACCAGTGGAAAAAGCGGACACCCGCAAGTGGCTGAAACAACCACCAGTCCCTGGTCGTAGGGCCTCACGGTCGTCGTCCGTCCCTGACACTGACCCAGTGAAGCCCTCCAAGCCTGAACCACCGAAGGCACAGCGAGAGAAACAGAAGAAGAAGAAAGTCCCCAAGGCTAACGACATTGCGGTGGCACCCATCCCACCGCTTCCTACAAGGACTGCGTCTGAGGATGAGGTGGAGATTCTGGCGTCCGCTGAGGACCTCGATCTCGCCGGTCCCTCAGATGCCATGGAAAGCACTAGCACAGGTGCTCATTCGGAGGCAGCAGGTGACCCAGCGGCGTAATCTGCCTTCCCAGTCCCGTCACGCCTTTCTCAGACATGGACAATACCATCCTCCAGTGGAACTGCAGCGGTTTCTTCCACCATCTAGCTGAGCTCCACCAACTTATTAGCCTTCACCCTTTCTTCTGCATTGCATTTCAGGAAACTTGTTTTCCAGCAATGCGAACCCCCGCCCTCCGTGGCTATCGGGGTTATTATAAGAACCGGGCGGCTTATGAAAGGGTGTCTGGTGGCGTCTGCATATATGTCCTTAACTCTCTTCACAACGAGTCTGTCCCTCTACATACAGCTTTAGAGGCTGTCGCTGTTCGGGTGTGGACGCCACAGGCTGTTACTGTCTGCAGTCTTTACCTTCCACCAGATGGTGACGTCGCGCAGCATGTCCTGGCTGCGCTGATAGCCCAATTGCCGCCACCTTTCTTGTTACTGGGAGACTTCAACGCCCACAACCCTCTGTGGGGTGGGTCAGTGGCGACAGGTCGAGGCGCCACCATTGAGCATTTATTGGCACAGCTCTATCTTTCGATTTTAAATGATGGTGCCTGCACACACTTCAGTGTGGCGCATGGCATGTACTCCGCCATCGACCTTTCGTTCTGCAGCCCTAGCCTCTTACCGTCTGTCCAGTGGAGACTGCATGACGACCTGTGTGGTTGTGACCACTTTCCGATCTTTCTGTCACTGCCACAGCGTCAGTCTTCTGGGCGCCCTTGCCGGTGGGCTATGAATAAGGCTGACTGGGACTTGTTTTCCTCCACTGCCGCTATTGAGCCTCTCTCTAATGATGACATTGATGCGGTGGTTCAGTCCGTCACCACCGGCATCGTTACTGCTGCAGAATCTGACATTCCCCGTTCTTCTGGGTCCCCTCGGCGGCAGACTGTGCCTTGCTGGTCGCCTGAGATCGCTGAAGCGATTAAAGATTGCCAGCGGACGCTCCAGCATCACAAGCGACATCCCTCCATTGAATAGCTCATTACCTTCAAACGGCTGCGTGCCTGGGCCCGCCGCCTTATCAGCCAAAGCAAGCAGGAGTGCTGGGAGCGGTATGTGTCCACCATTGGCCTCCATGTCTCTCCATCGCAGTTCTGGGCCAAGATCCGATGCCTCTATGGCTATCGGACCCCTGTCAGCGTCCCTGCGCTCTCACTGAATGGAACAGTTTGTACAGACTCTGACGAAATTGCCAACAGCTTGGCAGAACAATTTGCTCTTAGTTCCGCTTCTTCCAATTACCCACTGGCCTTCCGCTCCATTAAAGAGCGGATGGAACATTGGAGCCTTTCTTTTCGCACCCACCATTCTGAATCCTACAATGCTCCATTCAGTGAGTGGGAATTTCACAGCGTCCTTGCCGCTTGCCCCGATACCGCTCCTGAAACACCTTTCAATGGACTGCAAGCGACGCCTCCTCGACCTTTACAACCGTCTCTGGGTCAAGGGTGAGTTTCCGTCGCAATGGTGGGAAAGCATTGTCATCCCCGTTTTGAAACCGGGCAAGAGCCCTTTGGAGGTGGACAGCTACCGCCCCATTAGCCTCACCAACGTTCTTTGCAAGCTTCTCGAACGGATGGTGAGCCGGCGCTTGAATTGGGTACTGGAGTCTCGGGGCCTTCTGGCTCCGTCTCAGGGTGGATTCCGTAAAGGCCGCTCCGCCACCGACAATCTGGTGAGTCTGGAGTCGGCCATCCGTACTGCCTTTGCCTGCCGTCAGCACCTGGTCGCTGTCTTTTTCCACATGCGGAAGGCGTACGATACGACATGGAGTCATAACATACTTTCTACGCTTCATGGATGGGATCTTCGGGGCCCTCTGCCGCTCTTTATCCGAAATTTTCTGTCGTATCGTACCTTCCGCGTGCAAGTCGCGGCCTCTCATAGTTCGTCCCGAGTCCAGGAGAACGGGGTACCACAGGGATCTGTCCTCAGTGTCTGCCTGTTTTTAATCGCAATAAACGGGCTTGCTGCAGCAGTGGGAAATTCTGTCTCCGCTTCCCTGTATGCTGACGACTTCTGCCTTTACTACAGCTCTACTGGCATTGCAGCTGTTGAACGTCAGCTACAGGGCGCTATCCGCAAGGCGCAGTCTTGGGCTGTAGCGCATGGTTTTCAGTTTTCGGCTGCCAAGACCCGCGTTATGCATTTCTGCCGGCGCCGAACGATCCATCCTGAGCCGCGGCTTTATCTTGCCGACGAACTCCTTGCTGTGGTGGAGACCCACAGGTTTTTGGGTGTAGTTTTTGATGACTGGCTGACTTGGCTGCCTCATATTCGGCAGCTTAAACAGGCGTGTTGGCGGCATCTAAATGCTCTGAGATGCTTGAGCCACACCCGCTGGGGCGCCGACCGATCTACCCTGTTACGGCTCTACCAGGCGTTAATCCAGTCCCGTCTGAATTATGGGAGCCTGGCTTATGGCTCAGCATCCCCATCTGCGTTGCAGGTGCTGGACCCAATCCTCCACAGCGGGATACGCCTTGCCACTGGTGCTTTCCGTACCAGCCCTGTGGACAGCATACTAGTGGAGGCAGGTGTCCCTCCACTGCGGTTATGGCGCCAACGTTTGCTGGCCGCTTATGCTGCCCATGTTTTCAGCTTGCCCGGGCATCCTAACTATCGGCTACTGTTCCCAGAGTCGCACATCCATCTTCCAGAACGTCGACCCAGGGCTGGCAGTACGATCGTGGTCCGCGTCCGAGAGCTTCTCTCCAGGCTTGGGGCCTTATTTCTTCCGCCTCCTTTCAGGGCACCTCTGTGTACACCCCCATGGTGCGTGCCTCGCCCTCGCCTTCAACTGGAATTGGCACAGGCCCAAAGGACTCAGTCCCTCCAGAGGCCTTCCGCCACCGCTTTCTTTCCCTCCTTGCAATGTATCAGTGTTCTGGAATTGTGTACACTGACGGCTCAATGGTTGCTGGTCATGCCGGATATGCGCTTACTCTAGGGGACCATTCTGAACAACGTTCATTGCCAGCTGGCTGCAGCGTTTACACTGCTGAGCTGGTCGCCATCTTTCGTGCCCTGGAGTATATCCGCTCCTGCTCAGGTGAGTCCTTCATGATCTGCAGCGATTCCCTGAGCGGTTTACGAGCTCTCGACTAGTGTTTCCCTCATTCTCATCTGGTGATGGCTATCCAGGAATCCCTGCATACTCTTGCCCGTTGCAGCCGCTCTGTGGTCTTTGTGTGGACCCCTGGTCATGTCGGTATCTTGGGCAATAAATATGTTGACCGCCTGGCGAAAGAGGCCATCAGTAAACCATCTATGGACATTGGCCTCCCAGAGACTGATTTGCGAGCAGTCCTCCGCCGAAAAGTTTTTGCGCTTTCGGACGCTGAATGGCGCGGACGGATCACGCCCAATAAACTCCGTGCCATTAAGGAGACGACGACTGTGTGGTGGTCATCCAAGCGAGCCAACCGCAGGGACTCAGTCGTCCTTTGTCGGCTCCGCATTGGCCACTCTTGGCTGACACACAGTTACTTACTGCATCGGGAGGACCCTCCTCTGTGTCGCTGCGGGGCGGTTTTCACAGTGGCCCACATTTTGTTGGCCTGCCCCCTTTTAGCTGTGGTTAGGCAGACATTTGCGCTGCCTGATACGCTCCCTGCCCTTTTAACTGATGACCCTGCTATGGCTGGCTTAGTTTTACGTATTATTCGGGCAGGGGTTTTTATCATTTAATTTTAGTGTTTATGTTTTATTTTATTGTTTTGTGTTGATTCTGGCCTTTGGCCTACGGTTTTAAACTGAGTTTTTAATATGTTCTTGGTGGTTGGCTTTTACTTTTTTATTCTATGGTCGGCCAACCACCGCCACACTCCATGTGATTTTAATTTGTTATATCTGTTCTTTGTCTGAGTTTTTCTTGTCCTGTGTTGTCTGTTGTCTCTATTATCCGTTTTTTTACTCTGTGTGGTAGTTTTTAAGTTTTATAACAAGGAACCGATGACCGTTGCAGTCTGGTCCCTTTAATCCCACAAACCAATCTACGTAAGTTACTAGGCTTATAGCTAATATTAATATACGGGCGATTTCTTTTTACTGGCTAACTTTCATGATTCGGTCATTACAGGGGTATCAATGCAGATATTTCTGTTGATAACTGAGGACACTGTACTGAACAAAATTAGATCAGTATTTACTTCACTTGCAGACTAATAATAACAGCCATTACGAGAAGTATGTTTTTAGGTTGGCTAATATCTCCAGGTACCCGTGGGAAAACCAAGCCACTAATTTTTCTTTCCGCCTGGGCGGTAGGTCAGGTATTAAAGTGTGGACACGTGGACTAAAATGGAAACATCTCCTCTAAATCGCTACTCCTCAACCCAGTTTACAGCACGTGGCGAACCACTGCTAGTCATTTCCTATCCTCTTCCTTTCGTAAATAGAACGAGGAAAAAAAAAAGGCTGTGTTCAAATGGTTCAAATGGCTCTAAGCACTATGGGACTTAACATCTGAGCTCATCAATCTCCTAGATTTAGAACTACTTACTCCTAACTTAACCTAAGGACATGCCCAGTAGGATTCGAACCTGCGACCATCGCAGCAGCGCGGTTCCGGACTGAATCGCCTAGAACCGCTCGGCCACAGCGGCCGGCAAAAGGCTGTGTGTATCCCTCCTAATGAGCCCTAATTTCTCATATCTTACCTTCGTGGTTCTTAAGCTGAATGTATGTTGTTGGGAACAGATTCGTTCTGCAGTCAGCTTCAAATACCGGTCCTCTAAATTTTCTCAATAGTGTTCCTCGAAAAGAACGTTGCCTTCCCTCCATGGACTCAGATTTGATTTCCTGAAGCATCTCCGTAGCACTTCCATGTTGTTAGAACATACTAGCAACAAATCTAGTAGCCAGCCCCTGAACTGATTCGATGTCTTCCTTCAATCCGAACTGGTACGGATCCAAAACACACGAACAGTAGACAGGAATAGGTCACACTATCGTTCTATATGCGGCCTCCTTTACATATGAGTCACACTTTCCTATAATTGTCCCAGTAGACCGATGGCGACCATTCGCGTTTCCTACCACCGTCCTCAAATGTTCGTTTCATTTCATATCGCTTTGCTATGTTACGCCCAGATATTTAAACGACATGACTGTATCAAGCAGGACTGTATCAAGCAGGACACTACTAATGCTGTGCCTGAACATTACGGGTTCGTTTTTCCTACTCATCCTTAGTGACTTAGTATACTGACAAGTTTAGTTCATTTTGTGGCACAAATGCGACCGTACAGAGCACATCAGCTAGTAAATTAGGTGACGTTTTTGAAAAAGATTGTTAGACGCATGGAAAAAACAACTAACA
Source organism: Schistocerca piceifrons (assembly GCF_021461385.2). Lineage (NCBI taxonomy): Eukaryota > Metazoa > Arthropoda > Insecta > Orthoptera > Acrididae > Schistocerca > Schistocerca piceifrons. Next base: position 418,471,594 of record NC_060139.1, on the reverse strand, counting down.
CACTGAAATGAGTATATATTAAGGTTCCAGTCATACAATATCTGTACCTATACTACGAACATACTGTGTAGCCATGCAGTATCTCAACGGCTTTGAAAGTCTAGCTCTCGATAGGACAGATGTTATTGATCGTACGGCTATGCAGGATGGTTCAGCTGTGTCATGTATTTTGAGTGAGGAAGTGGATCTCTGCAGGAAGACAATCATGCACTGGTTCTGTCTGCAGGAAAACAACCATGAACAAGGACAGTGAAACGACATCAGGAGCACCACGGATGGTTAGCATGGCGACCATTTTTGCGTCTGCCCTTGACGCGTCAGTAGAGAAGGATGTGCCGACAGCGGTGCACTCTTCGACAATACTGGATACATGAGTTCTAGTTGTGCGTGCAGCGTCACGGTGACGTATCCGTAAGTGGAAGATCTGGAGAGAACAAACGTTGCCTAATTCCACTCGTTATCGTCACTCGGGTCTGTCATCTGGTGTCGTAGTACGGGTTACAAATGGGTACGCAACATGATTACCACTGGTTTGCATATCCGGCAATTTTGACGGCGGAAGTTACATTTATAACCTGTTAAGACCAGTTGTTGGGCCCTGTCTTCGACCCTCCGTGACATACGGCTATTTTGCTTGTCTTCTCCAACTTTGACAGAGAGGGTGTCGACTTTTACCCAGGACAGCATAGTCTTCGGGTTTGTCAGTCATCGAATGAGTTGCAAAGACTCTGACACGCTGCCCATCGCCAGCCATTACCATTAACGAACTCTGGCAAGAAGCTGAAGCAGCATGAATGCAGTAGTTAAGTAGCAAATAATTTGGTTGTGATATCTGGGATCGAATGTTTTAGTACTAACAAAAAAAAGTGCGGCACATTTTCTTAATGCAGTAGGGCTGAATGAAAATGAAACACTTCTGCAGAGTGAAAATCTCATTCTGGAAACATCCCCGAGGCTATGTCTCCGCAGTATCCATTCTCCCAGTAGTGCTAGTTCCGCATGGTTCGCAGAAGAGCTTCTGTGAAGTTTGGAAGGTAGGAGACGAGGTACTGGCAGAATTGAAGCTGTGAGGACGGGTCGTGAGTAGTGCTTGGATAGCTCAGATGGTAGAGCACTTGCCCGCAAAAGGCAAAGGTTCCGACTTCGGTTCTCAGTCCGGCACACAGTTTTAATCTGCCAAGAAGTTTAATATCAGCGCACACTCCGCTGCAGAGTGAAAATCTCATTCTGGAATGAACAGTTAACTTACTTAGTATCTCGTTTTCATTTGATGACCCCTTGTACTTTACCTGCCAGATATCATTATTTAGGACACGTCGAGATAGATAGGGATCCCACTCGCTACACCTTGCTGACAAGAAACCACAAAACGGAGATCTCTCAAATCGACGAGGCAGGAGCAGTGATACTGGGTTATCCTACTATGTTATGAAATGCAACTCACTGTGAGATCTTATTTTGTGTACACGCAAAAGCACGATAGTAACGGAACGATTCCAAGAAGTTGCAGTTGAAGAAACAGAGCTAATTTGCGGTGGATGTGCCGCTACAGAAACCAATTCAATCTCGGATTACTGTAACCAGTCGAATATACATTTTTTCCACTGCGCGTTTCGGAGTTTTGTACCTCCATTGTCAGGTGGATGTATATAAACTAGCAAGGCATTGATGTATAGTATGTGCGACTTTTGATGTGCTGTGGCTCAGTCTTTCACCGGTCATAGGCCTATCACCACTGTTGTTCAACTTGTACGTCGAAGAAGCAATGAAAGCAGTGAAAGAAAATTCGGAAATCAAAGTGCGAGGACAAGGGACAGAAAACGTGGCCCTTTTGACAATACGTAAAGAATACAAATGAACTGTTCGAAGATCTGGACAGCATGCTTAGCAAACAAACTACCTCTACATGGACGTCTGCACTCACCAAGCCATCCTGCTGTGCGTTTCCGAGGGTACTTTCTGTATCACTGCCCCTTCCCCCAGTTCCCGCTCTAGTTCAGAATGGTTTGCGAGAAGAAGTATTGCTGGTAGACCGTGTGAGCTCGAATCCCTCTTACTTTATCTTCGCAGTCTTTTCGCGACATACACGTAGGAGGAGGCAGTTCATCAGTTGACGCTTCTAGAAGACTTACGCTCTCGAAACTTTAACAGTAAACCACACCATGGTGAAGAAGAACTCTCTTGCAGCGTCTGCCACAGCAGTAGACGGTGCATCTCCGTGGCGTTTCGCGCTTGCTATACGAACCTGTAGCGAAACGCAATACTCTTCTTTGGATCCTCTCTACTTCCTGTATCAGTCGTATCTGGCACGGATCCCGAATTGGCCAGCAGTATTCAAGTATTGGTCGAACGATTGTTTTGTAAGCTACCTTCTTTGTGAGTGGACGTCATTCTCTGAGGATTCTCCCAGTAAATCTCAGACTTGCATCTGACTTGGCTGCGATTAGTATTATGTGGTAGTTCGACTTAAATCTCTCCATACGCTTACTACTATGCCTTTTGTGGATGTGACTGCTTTCAGTGAGTGTTCTGCTACTGTGTAGTGATACAACAGTTGGTCTTTCTACTGACTTACACGCAATATGTTGCTCATTTATTTGTGTCAAGGATCAAATGCCAATCTCTACACCAAGAGTCGATACTCTGCAGGTCTTCGTGCATTTCGTTACAATTTTCTAGCTTTGCAGCTTCGCTTTATACAACAACATTACTCGGAAAAAGCCTTACTGAACTTCTGACGCTATCCACTAAGTCAATTATAGGATCATCTTACGGACTGTGAAACGCAATAACCCTATAATAATCCCTTGGGGCACTCTCCAAGTTACTTTCTCTTCTGGAGATTTCTCTCCGTTGAATATGACGTGCTGCGTTCTGTTTGCTGTAACATTTTGGTCCAATCCAACAATTGGTTACGTTCCGTACGCTCCTAATTTATCCATTAATCGATGGTGCGCAACCTGTTGTTAAGGACATTTAACACAAAGACGAAGGCGACAACATATAGCACAAAGGAAACTAATAAATTTTGGAAACGACACCGTACTGGCGGACTTGAAAGAATTTTTCTGTCTAGCTAATAAGGTCTTACATGATGGATGAATCGATGAAAATATCAGACGCAGATTGGTACAGTAGAAAAAATATATCTGCAACAAAAATATGGTACCGACTGAGCACCAACATGTAAATGACGATGATACATTTACCATTTGTTTCTGCATTACCGGATGTACTGTACCAAAGTTTGCAATAAATAATATATTAAAAAATCCTGTTTTAACATTGATAACTGGATACTGATGTACAGAATTGTATGGCTGTGGACTTTAATTGCAGAAACAAAACTGCCTTTGGTTACACTGAACAACAAATTTGAAGTGAAAGTGAGTAAAATGGCATGATTTTGAGTTAGTTACGTTTATTTCAGTATAAAATGACACAAAATCATCATCTTCATAAATATTTAGCTCTATTTTTTTAAAAGCAATCTACATTTTTGTATAACTAACTCACTAACTAATATGCATTCATGTTCCAAAATTCAGCATAACAAATTTTAAGTGAATAATTACTTGAATTATGTTATGCGTTATGTGTTGATAAATTTGTGCCATTCTGGAAGTACAAAAGTAAAATATTAAGAAAAAATGAAGATAATATTAAGTGAATGAAAATACTTTCTTAAGTCTACTTTGTACCAGAACTATGTAAAGCACAAAATATAGTGTATAAATTAAATGGTCACAAATGTATATAAAGGATTACAAATGTTAAATGTCAATATATACAGTATATACAATTACATATTTTGTTCAGAGATAAATTCAGAAGATGACCGTTTTCGCTTGGCTTGACGTTTATATACATACTCAGGAACATCCATTTTGACATACCAGCAGTAATCTATTAAAATAGTAGGGCTCCACTTTCCGGCATACCTCTTCTCAAATGTGTCAATATCTTGATGAAATCGCTCCCAATGTTCATCTCTTACTGCACCACAATCTTTCGGGAAGAAGTCAAGATGACTATGTAAGAAACGCATTTTCAATGACAAGTTGCAACCAGGTTTTTCATAAGATGACAACATGTTATCTACAATCTCCTTGTTATTTATCGCTCGTTTGTACCCTAAGAACTGTAAGCAAACTGTCTCAAAACATTCCCATGCTTACTTCTCATTACCTTGTATGATCCCATCAAAAGTATGGTCTCCATAAAGCTCTCGAATCCGTGGTCTTACAAAAGATGCCCTCATTTACTTTGGCATCTCTTAAGTAAGGGAAGTTTTGCCTTAAGTACTTAAACGCTTCGCCATCTTTGTTCATTCGCTTAACAAAGTTTCTCATGAGACCAAACTTGATGTGCAAGGGTGGGAGCATAATCTTTTTAAGGTCTACTAGAGGTTCACTCTTAATGTTTTTTATACCTGGTTGAAGAGATTTTCTGGTGGGCCATTCATGTTTACTGTAATGAGATGCACGAGCTCGGCTATCCCATTCACAGAGAAAGCGGCAATATTTAGTGTACCCTAACTGCATACCTAAGAGCAGTGCAGCCACTTTCATGTCATCACAAATCTGCCATTGAGAGTCATTATATGTGATGGCTTCCAGTAAAATTTTCATTTTTTGGTATGACTCTTTCATATGCACACTATGCCCAACTGGAATAGAAGGAAGCTCATTATCAATATGTAAAAGCACGGCTTTTCAGCTCAACTTTGACGAATAAATAAAGAGTCTCGACTCATCAGGGTTGTAATTAATTCTGAGAGCCGTCATTAGACCATTTATGTCTACATACACCACAAGACTATCTTGCATGTTAAAAAAATGAGTCAATTATTGCTCTCTTCTGCGGTAGAATGAAACATTTACATTGCTTTCCAGAAAATTGCTCTGCTGCAGTCTTGATGCTAAAATCTCAGACTTAGATTTAGAGAGCTCCAAATCACTAATGAGATCACTTAACTCATTTTGAGACAATTTTCGTGGCTCATCAGTTGATGATATGTTTGTAAGAAAATCTGGATCTTGTGATGCACATGGTTCAGGACATTCAGAATCTCATCAGAAGTACTCTGTCGGTGGTTCAAGCATTGGCAATCCTTCCCCATGTAGAACTGAACGTATGGCAGCTGGGATGTTAAGATAGATCACTGTCCGATTCTTATTCTTAGATATTCCTTTCTTGATAGGAGGAACCATACAAAAGTAGCAAAATGGTTCAAATGGCTCTGAGCACTATGGGACTTAACATCTGTGGTTATCAGTCCCCTAGAACTTAGCTTAAACGTAACCAACCTAAGGACGTCACACACACACATCCATGCCCGAGGCAGAATTCGAACCTGCGACCGTAGCGATCACGCGGTTCCACACTGAAGCACCTATATCGCTCGGCCACTTCGGCCGGCCAAATGTAGCAGTCACTGACATGGATACTTGGCTCACGCCAGATCATGGGCACTGCAAAGGGCATTGAACGTCCTTTCCCATGCATCCAGTTCCTGAGGTTGCTGGCACAAGTGTTGCAGATCACATGTGGTGCCCAGAGTATATCCTGATCATCTATTTTGCACCCAAAATAACAACTATAAGCTTTTTTAATCAATGGAGTTATTTGCTGTTTTTGTGAGGGAAATGTCACTTCTCCACACACATAGCAAAATGTGTCAGCACTGTTAACACAAATTCGTAGCATTTTTGTTGACTTCAGCAGCAGTCAATTTGAACAACCTGTAGTTAATGTGGAAACAAATGTGTAAAAATTATTACATGCATTAATAAAGTCACTGAAGTTGAATAGGAGGGAGACAAAAAGATCACTAAAATTGCTATCAAAATGTTTATATGCAAAATACTGCACACAAGTAAGAGTAGGGACAATAATGTAATCCGTTGTTACTAATTACTATGACTTTGACAAACCATTGTAATATTTTATTTTAAACTTAACATGAAAATCCGTATATAATTATCTCACAGTATTAAAACGCTGTAAAATTTAAATTGGACCTAATTTTGAATTGTCTTTGTGATATTCGCGATCAGCACATTAGAATTGACAGGAATTGGCTATTTTCACTCGATTCACATTTTCATTGTTGCACAGTGTTACTAGTGACGCAGAAATGCAGTCGATACAATACTATCCGTTGCGATATGGAGTGAATGAAATACTCGAGGTTGTTAGTTGTCGTTGGACGGACCACACGGACTTTCAATCATAGATAGGTTACTGGGGAACTGTAGGTCGTCAACAACAGTGCGTGCTGGACCCGTATCAATACGACGATCGTTTAAGAAGCAGAGCATTGTGGGCTATGACAGGCATTTATGCCGGCCGTATTAGTGTACAAGAAAGTTGGAAAATCTTGACGAAGAGACGCTTGAAGAAAGATGAACAATAAGTGGCTTAGACAAAATTGGATATTGCCATGTAGTGTTTCTCGGAGTGGATACTAAACAAAATTCTTAAGACCTTGCACACATAACTCCGTAGTGGACTATTTTGATTAAAAATGAGAGAGGAGTGTAAGCAATACCCAGAATTGTAACCGGAGGAATCTTTGATAAAATATAGTTTTCGCCATGTACTTTTCTACAACTAGCAGGGAATAGATAATTTTGTAGAAGGCTTGGAATTTCCAAAGACGGAGTGGACTCCTATTTTAATTCAGGAAGAAGTGAGAAGAAACAGCACTCCTATATGGCTCTAGACACAATATGCATTCGCCAGTGGCAAGCCAGATATTAAAATGCTAGGTGGACAGGGTAGAAGAGAAATGTGAGTAAATTAAGAAAATTTGTAGCAGTTGTTATTTGGAGAGCTCGCTAGAAACAAAATTACTTTGAAACAGCAGGGTAGCTTCTAGGATTATTCATCGACTTATTCACACTGTCACAGAGGGACGTTGAGGGTAGAATTAGCGTAACAACCTGAAGGAATAGGCCTTTGTTGTAATCACACTATTTTCGTAAATAGAAGAGCAAGATTCCTCAATGTGTATTAAAATAAAGAAAAGTACCCTCAGAGTAAGTGGCACAATGAATGTATCTCTTCATCTCGTATTTGGGAAGATAGTCTGTATCAGTAACAGTATCGATTATTTGCTGTTTTGTATTGCTCTGGAAAATATCCAACCCAATCATGTGGAAATGGACAAGGCTATTGGGTGAGAGCTACCGCAACACCCGAATGTGAGAAATCTAGTGACAAAGCAATCAACGGAGCTCTCAATTTAATAATTTTTCTTAATGACATATGAGTCACAACTTTATCTTCAACAAGGATAGAAGCTGAAGCAATGGATTAAAATTAGCACCCTGGCTGGGACTTGAAGGGAGTTCTTTCGTTTAGTAGGCAGATGTGCTAACCACTACACCAACGCAGCACTGTGGCTGCCACAGCTGCACAGACTAACCTAGTCCAGTGCGCTTCCAACTTCAGTTCACATCTTCATCCATTTTTTCCCTTTTTAAATAATCGATACTGCTGAGGCTCTCTGACACTGTAACAGCACACAGGCTTTGTGCCTGTACGTTAGGCGTAGGTGATCTATTAATGTGATGGCCATCTACCCGGCAAGCAGCAGACAAGGGATCAGCACGTCTACCTGGCAAGCAGGAGATCTGGATTCAGCACATATGCTTAGTAAGCACGAGGCACATATTTTAATTCATTTCTTAAGCCTTTACCCTCATTGCGGGTGAACTGAGGTTCATATGTCTCCAGTTAAATGTAATTCCATAGCTCGATAGATCACCTACACCTTAGGTACAGGCAGGATTTTCCAGTTACGTACAAAGCTTGGATGCTATTCCGTTGTGGGAGAGCGTTGGCCATATTTACGATTTAAGTAGGGGAAAATGGGCTGAAGGTGTGAACTCGAGTTTGTCTTAAAGAAGACATCGAAATAGCGTAGTCTGTGCAGATATAGTAGCCACTATGCAATGGTGACCTACTGGTTAGCACTTCTGCCTAATAAACAGGAGACCTAAGTTCAGATCAATTGCTTTGAGTTCCCCACAAGATGCTCTTATTTTAGTATTTTTCATGAGGAGATTTCACAAAATTTGAATTTTTCACAACTACCATCCACGAACGGAATTTTCTTTTACGTCAGATATTAACAATCATCTTATTTTGGTCCCGTTATGGAGAGAATGGAGTGCTCCTTTTATTTCCAGAGGAAATACGTTACCTTTTGCTGTCGCAGAAGGTGTTACTGTTTTTCACTAGTCATATCCTGCAATCTGAATTTATTTCCCTTCCCTTCAAAGGTAAAATTTTTATAGTGTGATTTTTCATCGCCTTTGAGGACTCAGATATACATTTTTTCTTTCCAGTTCATTGCAGGTCCATTGTTAAGGTAATCGTGAAAACCCTGTTCTTTTGTCTTTAAAAAAATCACGTTTACGAGATAAAGGAGAGATTCGGTGACAGGAATGGGGGAGGGCTCGTGGCTATTCTCGGAGTGCTCGACCCCTGTGCTCTTTGCCTCGGCCTGCCTGGTGCTGACCAGCTGCTTCCGGAAGAAAAAAGAAAGTAATTCAGAAACAGCTTAAAAATATTTTTAAAAAGGAGCAAATAATAGGTGACAGGTGCGGAGGAGCATAATGGCCGGCCTTAAAATTCGTAAATCCTAGCCTCTTTGCCGCCAACGGCCTGGCAATGACGCATTTCATAATATATAGAAATAAACAAGGAATAAAAAATTAAATATATAGATTAGATAAAAATAACTAAAAAAAAAAACAAAAAATGAAATCCAGTCTGTGGCACAAATTTTAATTCATTTATTCGACTCCTCTACTTACCGAAGATAAAATTAACCGAAATAACCGGAAATAAATTACAGGTACTGTAAATAAAGTGGTAACTTACGTTGCTGTATAAGATGCACCGTTTGTATGATGGAGTACATTTCAGGTCTCTCAGTGTATCAATAAAGCACTGAAGATTAAAAACAGAGAGTTATAACAAGAGTTCGTACACCAGCAACATGGTGACACAAATGCCAGGAGTGCAGTGATGTCAAATATGTGGATATTAGTTTCTGTGTGAATAACTTGAGTCCGCTGATCGCAGTCAGGTGTGTGATTTCTTCCGTCACTCTTAGCTATGAATGCAGAGTGGTGGCAAACACACACACACACACACACACACACACACACACACACACAGAGAGAGAGAGAGAGAGAGAGAGAGAGGGAGGGAGAGAGAGACGTCACACACACACTTCCTTCAAGCCATGGTAGGGCCGATAACCGTGGAATACATGTAAGCGATGTGAGAAATGTTCAGCATTTATTACGATACATGCTGAACACGAACTCTAACGAAAAACACTCGCAGGTTGTACCAGGATATTTTGTAAGTATATTGGTAAAAGGAACCCATCTCTCCAATGGCTTGTTGCAGAGTAATAATATAACCAGAGGAAAACTGCTCCTATCAGAGCACAAAAAAAAAAAAAAAAACCGAATATGCTCCATCTAAAAGACTGACTGAAAAGTGGGGCACCAACTGCCTTATTCTGTCTTCCTCGGCACCTTTAAAAATGTTCCCAAAAATGTTGATATGCAAACATATTTGAGCTGTTTTACATGCAACTCACCTCCCACTCCGACAAGCTCTCCTAACTGTAACTTGCTCACACCCACTAGTCCGTCGCTGCAAATCGCCTATACCCGTCCACTCCCACTTCGCCATTCTTAGTCAATCATTCACTCCAGCTCATTGTCATTATCTCTTTGTGTTTCTATAACAGTCACTGTCCCTTGTCTCACAGCCACAGTCGTCTTCGTTCAGTCCTACTACTACGACTACTGTCTCTTCTCACGGTCACAGTCTGCCTCTTGCTCTATCCTACTGCTACTATTTCATTGTTTCCCACTGCTGCTGCCTCTACTCACAGTCATTCTCTCTCTGTTCCCCGTTGTCATTGTCCTGGCTGTCCCTCATTATCACTGGCTCTCACCCACTTTCACTTTCTCCGTCTCTCTTATTCCTCTCCCACTGGAACTGTCTCCTTCACTCTCTTCCTAGCACTGTTATCTCACTGTCAATAATGTTCCACAGCCACTGTGTCCCTCTATTTCTCTCAAACTGTCATTGTCTCCTTCGCTCTTTCTGTATCACGACTACTGTCTACTATCTTCGAGTATTTATTATTTTTCCGTCTCTTTTACACTATCACCGTCCCTTTTTTTCTCAGTATAAAAAGAACCAACGTAGACACTTCACAGCATATTTCTCCGCGCTATTACGTTTTCGTCTCACACCGGGTTGCACGTGCTTATTTTAACTGTACAAGTAGGGTAACTCTTTATCTCAAAAACGGATGAAGATAGAAAAAAATAAAATTTCAAGGTTGTTCAATATCTGAAATTTAAGAATATATCGTAAGAATATCAGCTTTTTTGCTGTGGATTAACGATCTTGGAAACTGTGGCTCGTTTTTTGGTAAGAAAAAGTGGGAAACAATGTCTTTTTTTGGCGTTTTCTACGCCACCGTCCATGAACTAATGATACCTCAATAAGCGCCTTAAGGGCCGCTGTAGACAACGCACCATGCCAAAGGAGCGAACTGATTTTCTCCATTTTCCTAAGCAGGACGTAGTGTATAATATTCATATTTTGATTCTGAACTGTAGAACAGTGACTAAGACGAGCCTTCTGTTGAGTATTATACGAATGATTCCATTAGCCTGGACGGCTGCAGGGCACTGCCGAAAAGGAAGACCATCGTGATCGGCGTATGGCCGTGGCGCATCGTTCTGTATTAGCAGCAGCAATTGAGCAGCAGTTGGTACCACAGTGACGCAATGAAGTGTTAAAAATCGGTTACTGAAAGGACAGTTCGGACGCAGACGCCCTGTAGCATGCATTCCACTGACCCCAAACGACCTCCATCTGCCACTTCAGTTGTAGAAAGCGAGCGCTCATTGGAGGGCAGAGCGGAGGTCTGCTGTGTTTTCCGGTGAAAGCTGGTTCTGTCTCGGTGCCAACGACGGCCATGTAGGGAGGTCAAAGACGCCAGTGAGGATCTGCAACCAACCTGTCTCCATGCTTGAAACACTGGACCTACACCTTGCCTTAGGTCTAGGATGCGACTTCGTACGAAAGCCGGAGCACTCGTTATCCCACGCACACTGACGGCAGATCTGTACCTCATTCTGGTGATTCGATCTGTTGTTCTGCCATTCATGAACAGCATTCCAGGAGGCGTTTTATGACAGGATAACGCTCGTCCACTTACCGCTGTTGTAACCCAGCATTCTCTACCGAGTGCTCGAGTACCAGATCTGCCTCCAGTAGAGCACACACAGGACATCATCAGATGACAACTCCAGGTTCATCCATAAAGAGCGTTAACCGTCCCTGTATTGGCCGACCACGTGCAATAGGTATGGAACTCCATCCCATAAACTGAGATTCGGCCCCTGTACAACACAAAGCATGCACGTTTGCGGGCTTGCGTACAACACTGTTGTGACTGCACCGGTTAACGTGCCATAATTTCACATTTGCAGTGGCTTATCAAGCACTTACATTAACCTGTGATCTTGCAGCGTTAATCACTTGAATATGTTACCTAGACAAATGTAGTCCAGAAATTTCATTACACTACATTAATTATTTTTTTTATTGAGGTTTTTCCGTCGGTGTATTACGCAGCATATGCTGTCGCATTCGTACCGATTATGTTTTATTTGGTTTGTTGTCCCCATTATTTTTGTTTCTGTGAAAGAAACTTCACAACAGTGAGAAGCCCGTAATAAACAATCACCACTACGTACAACACAAATCACAGATTAATGCAAAGTCCTCTATAGACGCAATAGCACTGTATTTGTTTGTCGTCGTTGCTTGTATAGCTACACAGAGCATCGATCTGCCGCTCTTCCATTGCTTTCATACTCACGAGGCATATCGGCCAACTCCTCATCAGTAAAGCTTACCAGACGCTGTGCGTCAGTGTTACATTACAGCTTACACCGCCGGAAAGGAAAACTGAAGACAGAAACGAATAATTGTAAATGTAATCTTCTGGGGGGGACGCAGTATCATAAAAAGTATTATTGTTCAAATGTTAATATTAAAAGTATTTATGGGGACACAGCTAACAAATTTAATGCACAGTTCAATAGAGAACTAAAATGATGTAATTCCATAGTTGCACAAAAAGAGATACGACATTCCGTAGTAGTTAATTCAACAACACCGCCATTGCGTACCCAGCCCGAGATACATAAACAACGGATACAAATTCGTCTAATTGTTAACATGGTTAATGGGCCATCGCCCGCAGTCACTAAAACAATTACTATATTCCTTAAGGAATATTACACACATAAGAATACACTACAAAAATTTGTTACAAAACTTTCAATAAAATTAAAAATATAGAAATACAGAAAACGAAATGCTCCTATCACTCTATACATCTAATATGTATACTCACATTCCAGTAACAGAGACAATAGAAATGACGAAAAAAAACAACCTTCTCAAACATAAGAAAATAACTCAAGCAGAAGTTTACAAAATAGTAGAACTTGTACGGTTAATCACTACCTATAGTTGCTTCTCACGCCAGAACAAAATTTATTTCCAAGAATTGGGGTAGCGATGGCTGCGGCCTAGCCGGCACGTTAGCTGATATTTTCGTTTAAGACTATAAGAGAGTTTTTAACAAGTTTTCTCAAACAACCGAAAGAATCGTTTATTACTATAAATATGTCGATGACATTTAAATCCTATTCGACGGTGCAATAGAAGAGGGTAACATCATACTTTACCAATTAAATAGTTTACATAAAAAATTAATTTCACTGTGGAAAGAGAAAAAAAGTGGATAACCTTTTGGCTTTAAAAATTTCAAACGAGAAATCTGAACACACATTCGATATATTTGGTAAACAAAGGACAACAGAAATAATTATCCAGAAACTCTCATGTCACCTGAGAACACGTAATCTCGCATATTTTCGATGTGTGATACACAGGCTGATCAACTTACGTCTGGGAAAAGAAGAAAAATTGAAAAAAAACAATTAAATTTTCTCCGAAACGTGGTTATAAATAACGCTTATCTTAAAACCCTTGTGGATACATTCAAAAAGAGAACCAATCAAACCAACCCGATTATGTAGAAAAATAACTTTAATCAGTGTAACAAATGAACAACAGAGAAACAAGGTTTTTGGATGGCGTTATCTATGTACTGTTTCCGATAAAATTGTTAGATTTTCAAGAAAACAAATTTATACACTAGCTGCAGTTACACTGACAATCTGCAACGATTATTGAGACACATACCATAGGCATCAAAGCCTTTCTCGCAATCAGGAATCTACAAAATTAACTGCGAAGAATGCTCAAAATTTTATATGAGGCAAACAGGAAGGGAAGCTGGCACACAATTTAAACAACACGTGACAAGCGACAATAGCCCATCCACCTTTGCTGCACACTTAGGAGACGGCAACCACCTAATACGTAATAAGATGAATCACTACAAATATTACATAAGTTACAGAAAGGTAAAAATATGGATATGATAGAAGAAATTGAAATTTACTTCTATCTTAAAGTTCAATCAGACAGTTTTTAATTGAACAAAAGGACCTGTGAAATAAAGAATTCTTAGACAGCTTTTACAGCTGTACGACGAAGCATTATACAACCACAGAATGTATAATTACCACTCTACTCATTAATAAATATTACTATAATGAGAAAGATCACGCAATCATAAAGCAGTTTTTTCGCGATTATCGTAGTATTCATTACTGTTTCATTAGAGTACTGTGATCGATTTTATATCCAAGATCTTTGTAATAACTATTAAAAATAATGTGTTCCCACAGTAACAGAACAAATATTTATAAGTTGTTTTGAAGACATTGCATACAGTCATATTTACATCAGTAGTTAACGAAAATTAAATATAATTGAGAACAAAGACAGATGTAGCTTAATTAACAAATTTCTGCAAAATAATTATAATCCTCATTGTGTAAGTACGTAAGAAACGGCTTTTCATCAAGTGTTCAAAAGTAACGTGCTCCTAAAATAACGGAAAACTAATTTATTATGGGACAGTTACATGCAGTCACAGCAATCGTTAATAAAGTGCAGTCCACCTAGGATATCTTGAGCTATGTTAAAATCAAAGTGATAGTAATGCATACACGTGTAATGCTTCCATTTTAGACACTTGAAAATGGCGTAAGTCTGAAATCTTAAAATCGTACATTAAAGAAAGAGAATAGCAGTTGCAGGCATCACGAATTCATTCAAAAACTTCATCGTGACTGCAGACCCTATCACAATGAAACAAATAGCAAGTACGCGAGTGAAAGGAATCAGTATGTTTCTGAACAAAACACAAAGTGGATACCATCGAATTTTCACTACTATGAAGGTATTTTCATTTCAGCTAAATTAAAAAGACAAAACGCCGTAAGAAATCACATGAAAGGCAACTACTCTGTAACGACTCACCGGAAACCAAAATACTCCTAAAATATTCCTGAACAGTTTCCGCAATTTTGTAGGTGGTGTACGACTTCACGTTATATGAATGCAAGAGTTATGTACAAAAATAAATTCAGTACCTATTGCGTGAGGAAAAGTGAGCAAACATTGAGAGAGGGTTTAGCCACGGAAATTCCATGTCACCAAAAGTATTCTCAAGACTCCTAGGTAGGTTTTCAGATATAGTAGCTGAGAAAACGGGGAAGGACAACTTGTTAATCGAACATATCTCGCCCAATCTCATTTGTCTGTTACTAGCGTCTGAACGACAGGCAAGCAATAGAAACTTCAACAACGGATAGTGCAAGTTACTAGAGAAACCTTGGAAGAAATTGTGAAAATAATTTATTTTTTATTTTTGAATCGTCATTCTTCTGGTTGGTTTGATGTGATTCGCCACGAATTCCTCTCCTGTACCAACCTCTTCGTCCCACAGTAGCACTTGCAACCTACGTCCTGAATTATTTGCTGCATGTATTTCAGTGTCTGTTTTCCTCTACAGCTTTTACATTCTACAGTTCCCTGTATCATTATTTGTAATACGATTTAAATGAAATGCAACGAGAAAATCGAAGGCAATTTTGAAAAAACTCATTGGGCCGCGTCAGGTTATTGGGAGATATCAACTTTGATAGTCGCCTATCATCTTTGACCACAAAGCTTTGAATCAAGTGTGGCTCCCTCTGGGAACGACCCTGGCGAACCAGGGGTTTGGTTGACCTTGGTCATAGCAGGATGGTCTGTGGAGCGGAATCAAAACCAAGCCTTCTGGCGTCGCCCGCTGCGATAGGGAAAAATGCACTTAGTATCGCGGCGTGAAGAGACCTTGTATTCATCGTTCGACATCTTCGGGGAATGTGGAGTTGGTTACGAGGAAGGTACCGGTCTGTCAGAGGCGTGTTCACCATGATGGGCGGGTATTTTTCTGCTGTGTTCGGTTCGTGGCTATTCTCGTCTCCATGGAGGTAGATTGCAGTGGCTTTCTGTGGTTGAGGTGGAGAGCAAGTTGACAAGGTCTGTTAAATTTTGTTTCCGTGTACTGGCACTTTTGCTGTCACCTGTCGTGAGTACAAGTTTTTACTGCCTTATTAGATTACTTTACTGGCCTTTAACTGACGTCAAATGTTGTCGAAAGGAGGAGGCCACTATGCTAAGCAGCCCTGGCTGTTACTACATTCTTAAATGTGCCATCTTTTTCCCTCATAGCATTTTGGTAACTTGGTAACTCAGCTTGGTGTTTAAAGAAACTTCAAGTCGTTATTCTCGTGCACTTCTGAGGCACGAGTTATGAATTAATGTCGTAAACTTTAGCCGGTGCCAATTATTTTAGGGGAATGATTTTTCATATTCGGGTAGGCTTCGGATTTGCATGTCGGCACTAAATTATGTAACGCGACTAATGTGGCCATACTAGTTAATGCATGTTTAATGGGTGATCAATAACGGTATACTATTTCTCTTAAACACCAACCTTGAATTAAAATTATTCTGGGTTGTGTTTTTGCTGCAGCGGCTGAATACGCTGTACGTGCTTATTGTAATACAGTGACTCAGGTAGTGACCAGTCTATTTCAGGGTTTCTCCACAGAGCTGACTTGATTATGAGGTGCTGAGCCGATTGTAGGAGCGATCTACGCCTCCATGAAGTACATTGTGAGATAAAAATTCAGTATCTTAGTTGTAATTTTGTTTTAAGGCTTCAAATTAAAAAAAAAAACTCTTGGTGTGGCTGACGTTGGAATATAAATTCAGGAGGGGCTCATTTGATAGTGTCTCTGTAGTAATCCAGATCTTACGGAAACTATTCTGTACTGCGGGAATGTGTCATTATCATTTCTCTAAGGGGATCATCGGCGCCGAGGTTCATATGGAAGCGGTCCACTCAACCTGAGGCTGTCGGCCAAGCTGGTCCTCGCTAGTGTGTTGTCCTGCTGCTTAAGCACGGCCGCGGTGTTCACTCTCTTGCCGCCACACATTCGCGACATTCTGCATTGGCCAAGGCGGCGAGCCAGCCACAGATCCGCTCACCTATATTGTGGACAAGTTAAGTTACCATGATTTGGTAAAAAAAAAAAAAGATTCAAATGGCTCTGAGCACTAGGTGACTTAACAACTTAGGTCCCCTAAACTTAGAACTACTTAAACCTAACTAACCTAAGGACATCACATACATCCAGGCCCGAGGCAGGATTCGAACCTGCGACCGTATCAGCTGATCGGTTCCAGACTGAATCGCCTAGAACCGCTCGGCCACAACCGCCGGCATGATTTGGTCAGCTCGGTTTTCTGGGCACTCCGTATAGGTCAACTTTCAGGGCTTGCTGATTTCTCTGACGATTAATCTATTCAAGTGGGTCCTCACCCACTGTCATTGCAGTTCTATCAAGGATAAGTTGGTTTTTAGTAAATTAAAAGCTATTTGAAAGTATATCTGGGCATTTTCTCCAAGGTAGGGGAATTTAACTTAATTCCTTGTTGATTGTAAACTGCATTGTAAGTTATTATTTATTTAAATCAAATCGAAAGTTTCCGTTTTAAAGGCTTTGTTTAAGGACGGCTCTTGTCCGTTGCTATCTTAAAGGAAGTTTTGAAAGTTGTACTGTGATTATTATTAGGTGCTGTGTGTTCATGTTATCCAGGTGCATTTGGATGTTGCTAATCCATAAGTTCTAAGTAAATGCTCCTGTTAAGACTCTTAATCACTTGTATTATAAATCGTTATAATTTTTTAAAGTAAGTTGTTACTTGTGATAATTGCTCTGCATCTCTTAATTTATATTAAATTTTATCAAAAAGTTTACGTAATTTGTAACGAAGATTGGTTCATCAATAATGTGTATGTATTAAACCAGTGAAGAAGTATTTGAAAGACCTTTGGACCAGACCATCCCATAGAGACTTGTTGCCACTTAAGAGGCCGTAATTCCCCATTCCCATGATAGAAAGTGCCACTTAAGAGGCCGTAATTCCCCATTCCAATGATAGAAAGTGCCAATGAGTTTTTGTATTTAGGGTATGTCACTGGATGGACCAGAAAAGAAGTAAACAAAAAAGTAAAAATGCGTTGGAGTATTTATGGTAAATGACATGCGATTGAAAATGAAATTTCCCACGTGCGTTGAAAGGAAAGACTACTTATGACAATGGACTACTAATACATAAAAATTTTCAAAAACTGAAGAATGCTCACTGGAACATGAGGATCCGCATCTTGGGAAGTACTAGGGGGAGACAGAATAACAGAAACAAATGTTCCAATCATGACCTTACGCGAGTTGCTGATGGATGGAACTAAGAAACTCTTGGTGTTTTTTGAGAGACAGGAAAAGATCGTGACGTCAGTGAGAGATGGATGCACAACGCCGGACACCTTGATCGGCGGCAAAGAAGAACACAAGTGTGTTAATTAGATCCGTGGCTGCGCGGTCAATCCACTCTGGGATATCGATGTACCACAGTAAGGTACAATGCTACGACGTCTTTGCAATTTTATTACTGAGAGCGCCGGGTTAATGAGTTATCGAAGCTGAAGTTGCTATCTTTAAGAGCGACAAGAGGTTCTGGGCACACTCTTGCTCTTGGGGTGGGATACTGCCCCTAAAGTTGAAAAAATCAGCAATGACCAGTGGTAAGGGAATGCAGAAGGCAACGGAAACCACTACGTTAAAGACACATAATGTTTATCCACAGTGCTCGTGGCACGTAATTGAAAAAGTGTCATGATGATCTCTCGATTGACAAAGGGTCTCAGAAGAGTCCCCTGTTCGGATCGGCGGGAGAGGACAGCCAAACAGGAGGTGACCATGATGAAAATATTGAATAAGCACAGGAAGGATAACATTCTACGAGTTAGAGCGTGGAATGTCAGAAATTTGAAAGTGATAGAGAAGCTAGAAAACCTGGAAAGGAAAATGCAAAAGCTCAGTCTAGATATTTTGGGGCTCAGTGAAGTGAAATGCAAAGAAGACAAGTAATTCTTGTCAGATGACTATAGGGTAATACCAACAATAATAGAGAATGGTTGAAAGGTGGCTACACTGTGCCACTGCGCCAGAGAGTGCGCCAAAGAGTACTATTAAGCCGCCTCCACAGTGCGTGTTAAGAGTTCGTAGCAGTCAGTGCTTGTTATGAGATCGGACTGGACAGTGGTTGTTGAGAGATCGTAGAAGTCAGTGCTAGTAGAGAGCTCGTAGTGGACAGTGCGTGTTAAGAGTTCGTAGCAGTCAGTGCTTGTTATGAGATCGGACTGGACAGTGGTTGTTGAGAGATCGTAGAAGTCAGTGCTAGTAGAGAGCTCGTAGTGGACAGTGCGTGTTAAGAGTTCGTAGCAGTCAGTGGTTGTTGAGAGTTCATAGTAGTCAGTGCTTGTTAAGAGATCGGAGAGGACAGTGCTTAGAGAGAGCTCGTGGATGTCAGTGCTTGTTAAGAGATCGGAGAGGACAGTGCTAGTAGAGAGCTCGTTGAAGACAGTGCGTGTTAAGAGCTCATGGCAGTCAGTGCTTGTTATGAGATCGGAGAGGACAGTGCTAGTACAGAGCTCGTGGTTGTCGTGAAGTTGGAGCAAGATGTTGTAGTAAAGAGTGTTGTTCCATGTTTTATGCAGTTATTTGATGGGAGAGATAGCAGATGTTATTGTGTGCATTTCGTCAATATATAAAGGTAAAAAATTACAATGTTCTTTTATTAATGGTGTGTTTGAAATAATGCGTCACTACAGGTTCAGTCAACAAAGCATCTGGCTTGTGTTCTTGTATTAGAGTGAATTCTGGTTTTCTTGCGTAATTATAGTTTTCTAATTTCTTTTGTCACGTCAGTATAATTGGTATTTAAAAAAAAAAAAAAATTCCTGTCTTGTTGGAGAAGAACCGTGCCAGATGTGGACGTTGAGTCACACTCCCACATACAGAACAGTGACTCTTGTGCTTATTGGTTTTGTTGGTTTTTTTTTTAGTTGCTGGGGACTTAATTAATTAACTGTGTTTACGGAAATTTTCTTACATTGTTTGTTGCAGTCAGATAGCGTAACAATTCTAGTCAGGGCCAACCGTTTACGAGACACTGCGTAATCGGACATAAAACAAAAAATATTTTCAATTATATATTTAATTAAGCCCCCATGCACGTGGCGACCGCTGCTTCGGATCGTCCCTTGGAATTGTTCTGATTGTGAAAATTGTAGACTGTAGTATTGTTGTAGTAAATTTGAGTTTAGTGATTGTAGTCTGTATTGAGTGTGTAGATTTGGTAATTAGCATTCTTCTAATGGTATTTTTCAAAATTTAATTTTTATTGCCTTGTATACGCGTTTGACAAATTAGTGCAATTATTTCAATTGTTCGATTGATCGTGTCTGAGGGAGACATTTCATGTGAATAGTATTGTTGGAGATAAGGAGGCATTGTGTGTAATTTTCGAACAGTGACGAATTTTTTTTATGTTTTGTAAATGATTACGCGGTCAATGAAACAGGCAAAAATGATGAATAGTGAGAATGACGAAATTGTTGACATGGCGAACTCGCCAACAGAGGAAAACAGCATGATGGATAATGAAGTGGAAAACAATTTAATAAGTCGGGAAGACAGTCCGGAACCAGTTCAAGGTTTTTCTCAATCAGAAAATTTACAGAATACGAGATTAATGACAGAAGATTCTGGAATAGCATCGAACACAGATAACTTTACAGCTATGACGAAAGAAGTTGGTTTCGCGGGAAATGTTAGGGGTGAAAAGAGTTTCGAACCAGTTACTATGGAGCAGTTAATGAGTGCAATATTAAATGTCGGATCACGGTTAGAAGCCAGGATGGAAGCAATGACAACACGGTTATGCTCACGAATAGGGACATGTTTCAAAAATACGAATGACGAATCAAATAATGAAATTAGAGAAGAAGTACAACCGATTTTGAAGGCTCACAATAATAGCTTTATTTCAACAGAAATCAGACAAGAGGAAGAGGACCGAGAACAGGAAGAAAAAGATCGCGTGATAGTACAGAAATTTTCAGAGTCAAATTTACAACGTGCACAAGATAAGGAAGAAATAATTGAAAGAATCGAGGAATCCGTACCAAATGACAGAATAAATAACTTAACGCAACAATGTGAACAGTTAACTACTAAATGTGACAATACTGAAACCCGAGTCGCGACACTTACGGAAGATGTAAACAAACAGAAAGAAAAAATAGGTGACTTATCGGAAAGAGTTGAGGAAATTTCAGATAAACTGACAAATCTTAGTTTACATGGGGACAGAGATTCAGATGATACAGCCCCATTGCCATTTGCAGAAACCGAAGAGTATCAGAACATAAATAAGCATGTTGAGAATCAGGGAAAATTTAATGAACGCGTGAAAAGGGAATTTGAGGCATTACGAAAGCAAGTCAAGCAGATCGAAGGCGAAATTGTAGGAAAAGATAGCAGAAGGAATTTAGAATCACAGGTAGCAGAGGGGTTTGAAGAAAATAATTTGTTTCATTTACGGGATGCAACAAGAGAGCGCCAGGCGCGCGAACTTTACAATAATCGACATTCGGACTGGGACAGACGCGGTAGGTCTTTGTCGCCACGAGGCGAAAACTTTGATTATAAACACTTTTTGACTGTTCGGAAATTTAAGATATTTCGCAATTCGAAGAACGACATACATCCATGTGCATGGTTAGATCAAATTATGTACGCACTTCCGCCAAATTTGCCACTAAGACACAAACTGGAAATTATGTGCAGCTATTAATGTCCTCAGGGGATTCACTACTCTAAGTGAATATGTGCGGTAGCGAGCATAGGGCCCCGAGCTGTAGTGGTGCTATTTCCCTTTTAGTTTTCTGCACCGCTGCCTACTCTTTTACTATTCTTTGCATCTGTCAAACCAACTCTTCGACTATCAATCTATCTAGTGAGTAAGTGAACAATAACCGGATATGACTGTTTTACCCAAAAGTGACTTTGGAAATTACCGATTGGACTTACTGTACCTATTGCAGCATTCATTGTAGTTTAAACGAAATGTTACCTGTTTATCTTCGTGACAATATTACTTCATATGTTGACGATATTATTATTGCTAAACGTTCTTGGAGTGAGCACAACAAAATTTTGGACTCATTATTACGTATCTTTGCACGAGTTGGCATGACAGTGAACTTGAAAAAATCTGAATTTGGTCGTTCTCAGGTGAAATTTCTCGGTCACATTATTTCTACAGAAGGTATTCTTCCTGATCCAGAGAAATTAGACGCTATTCGTAATTATGCTGTTCCTACTACAAAACGTGATGTTCGTAGTTTCCTTGGTGTCTGTAATTTTCTTCGACGCTTTGTTAAATTGGACGATTTGGCCACACCTCGTTTATGTGAACTATCTGGAAAGAAATCTAATTGGTGCTGGGATGAAGAAGCTCAGTCAGAATTTGAACAGCTTCGTGATGCATTAGTTGCTGCTCCACTTCTTTCACATCCGGATTTATCTAAAGAATTTTGTTTGGCGACGGACTCATCATACAAAGGCCTAGGTGCACATTTATTTCAAGAGATAGAAGAAAACGGCGTTGTAGTCCAGAAAACTATTGCATTTGGAAGTCGTGTTCTTTCTAAATCAGAAAAGAATTATTCGATTACGGAACTTGAAGCTTTGGCTGTTGTTTGGGCTTTCACAAAATTTCGCACATTTTTGTTTGGCAGACATACTAAGGTTTACACCGATCATCGAGCTCTGGAATTTCTTATGTCGACAAAATTAACTCACGGCAGATTGTCACGATGGGCGTTGTACCTACAGGAATTTGACTTTAGTATTGTTTACATACAGGGTTCTTCAAATATTGTTGCCGATGCTTTATCACGTGCACCTATGGGTTTGAAACAAAGTGCTGAAGAGGACTGCAAAGAAAACAATTATTGTTTGATGTATATTCAAGGTGTTGCGTTTGAGAACTTTATTTCGTCTTCGCTCCAGGACATCGCTAAGGAGCAAAATAAGGATCAAATCTGGAAGGACATTAAGGAGAAGTGGAGGAGAAAGGAAAGCGTAGCGATTAGACAGCATTATCTAGTTCGCAATGACATTCTTTTTAAACGAAAATCGGTCGACAACTCCGTTTGGTTAGTTTGTATTCCTGATGAGTGGGTCAATAAATTGATTTGGTATACGCATTTCAGTTATGCACACTTTGGTCCCCGAAAATGCTTTCATAAATTACGAGAAAATTGTTACTTCAGTAATATGGAAAAACGTATTCGATCTGTTCTTGCCAAATGTAAATTATGTCACATGGCTAAGCCTCCAACGATTTCTCACAGAGCACTGTTGTTTCCCGTCATTCCAGCGAAATTAAAGGAGATGGCTGCAGTCGATTTGTTTGGTCCAGTGGTTCGTTCTACTAATGGTTTTGCGTACATTTTCGTAGCAGTGGAGTTGACATCAAAATATGTATGTTTTACACCTTTACGCAAAGCAACAGCTCGTTCAGTATCTAATGCTTTCATCAAACATTTTCTTAAAGAAGTTGGTCATGTTGACAAGGTTATATCAGATAATGGATCACAGTTTCGTTCTAAAATTTGGCTTCGTACTCTACAGCGTCGTAAAATTAAACCAATCTTCATTTCACTTTTTCACCCTCAATCTAACGCTTCAGAGAGATGGATCAAGGAAATCAATAAATTGTGCCGTCTTTATTGTCATCAGAATCACAGAACTTGGGATCAGTATCTTCATATTTTTCAAAACATTCTGAATGATCTCCCTAATGATTCAACTTCCTTACCGCCTCTACTGACATTAAAAAATAAAGTACCAACAAATCGCATTTCTGAAATCGTTCCATTTCCGCCTTCACGGAAACTACGGCATTCTGAAGTTGTCAACCTGGCTCTACGAAATATTGCGTCTGCGGCTGCAAGAAGAGAGAAATCAGCTAAACGTCCTGGTCGTTTAAAAACTTTTTCAGTTGGTCAAAAGGTATTAATTAAGTCCCATCGTTTGTCTCATAAAGGAAAAGGCTTGTGTCGCAAATTTTTTCTGCTTTATAACGGTCCATATAGAATTCGCAAAATTATACATGATAACACTGTTGAAGTAGAAACTCTTAAATCTCGACGCTCTAAGGGAATACATCACATATCTAACGTAAAAATTTTTGTGGAATGACATACTTGTGAAAAACTAACAGCTAGATGTAAACACGCAGAGAGTACAAGGATACCGCGCTGTGTTTTGGCGGCGGCACATACTCAAAGCAACAGTGAAGTCTGCGCGCCGCACGAGGCAGTCGTTGACCGCAAACAATAGCTGCCTACGTCACGCGCCTACAGCTGATCGAGCGCTGAGTGCGAATGCACTGACAGCCGTAAACAAACACACTGTCTAATTTCTCCGACTAAATTCAGTATAAAGCTATAGTGACTTGATGAATTCTGTTATTAACATTTAGTATTTTGCAGGATACGGTTGTATAAAGTATTTAAGAACTTCAGGTAAATTCTGTGCGTGTCCGACGTTAAGACGACCTGCTATCGAGAAATTTTCAGGAAGAATGTAATTTCGAAGAAGAAACTAATTAACTAAAAAAAGAAGGTAACTATTAATTGAGTTTATTTTCAGGTAACAAATTTCCACTTAGGTACGTACTTTAGAAGTAATTGCTGCTCGCGATTACGTGATTCATACTTTGTGCTAATTTCATGTTCTATGAATTTACTTGTGAAGCGACGTGCTTGTGTACATTTACTGATTTTGACAATTATTGATTAATGAACTGGGTGGTAACTTGTGCATATTATGCATCGCTTAGCTGCACTGCTTTTTCACTGATGTTACTTTTTTTTAATTATGTGCCTGCTGTGCTTATTTATTTAAATTATAATTGTAACCTGATTTATTCTGCTGACTGTGATTATGTATGTATGTTGTACTTTGTGATTTATCTGCTTGCGCCTCCATGTTTACTTGCTAAGATTACATATGAACATTTATTTGCGTATGCTGATATGATGCTAATGACTTGTTTATTACGTAAGATATATGTTTACTGCTATGCGTATGGATTACATAATTACACATTTCTGTTTGTTGTCATAACTACTCTTCAATTTAGAATATAGCAATGCTGATGTACAGTGTATAAACATAGAGTTTAGGTCACACTATTGGATTAATTATAGATTGTTCGCTTGGCAGAGCCTCGTTGTAGGAATTGTGCTGCATCCACTTGTTGACATGCTGTTCTCTACTGATATATTTACTCGCTATTGCATGTTTTGCTTACGCTCAGTGCCTTATATTTTTAAGATAAGAAAATTAATTGCTATAATTCGACGAACGACATTAGTACAAGAAAGTCATAGAAGTTACATGAGCTGAGGTTTTATGGAAGCTGTATACATTTATGCTAATAGGAAGGAAGCTAACGACATGACATACCAAAACTATGTTTAGACCATTAACAATTATTATACTGCATTTTTCGTGAGCAATTGAAATAGGAAGTGACACATGACACAAGAAATACTCCACATGTTTGCTTCTGCTATCATTCTTGAAGTGGTGTACACACTGTGAAATATTACGATCATTCACACTCCGTAATCGTACTTAATTACTGAGAGTTATTCGAACTAAGTCTGTTAGAGGTCAGGTATGCATTTCTTTTATTTAATGATGGACAAGGAACCAAAATGTATCTTATAATTTATAATGAGTAGAAGATTGGGCTCAGATGGATTACACAGAGGTTGTGTGTGGACACTGTGTCTTCGAATTGTATGGGATGCTGAATTGAAGTTGCATTAGGCTTTTATCTGTACTTGTTCGAGGAGACTGACTAGAGGAAAGAGTTGTTATTGAAGTGAAATGATATTGGTGCTGAGGTTTATATTTATCGACGTATTATTGAGGTATAGAGATTATATGAAGTTGATGATTATTGGAGTTTTTGTGGACAAGAGGTAAGGTAAATGATATTGATGATAAGACGTATTGAAGAGGTATTATTGAGATTGTGTGAAGCTGATGATTATTGGAGTTTTGGTGTATAAGAGGTAAAGTAAGTGAGATGCATATTTTTTTTTTTTTTTGGTTGGTCTTATGGAACAAGGAGGATGAAGATAGCAGACTAGAACACTAAAATAGAAGGAAGATAGTCTATACACACACTTTGTTAAATAACTAAGCAGTATATACTTTTTTTTGGAGAGAGGAAGTAATTGCATATCTTGGCTCACTGACAGTTGTTCAACAACAGTACATTTTGATCTGGCTTGGCAAACATTGGTCTTGACATGATGACTATGACGTTGACTTAACTATTATTGACTGTTATACATTGCTGCCAGTACTACTTGATACACATGATGAACATCAGATTTAGACAGAATTTCATTTACACAGTTAACACTATTCAATTACACAGTAGTACTTAATGTGGATGAAGGATGAGTGAGTGTGTTCTGTGTGTTTTCCTTTACTAATCCTAACCACCTATCTCAAAATATTATTTTATTTGTTGGTAGTGGCTTGCACTGACACCCATGAATATTATAGGTTTACTGATATTTGTGTATTGTAATAGTTAATAGGACAATTATCTGATATCATTTGTGTGTTTGTTATGATTTGTATGTTACTGTAAAAGCACTGTATGTGTATTCAAACTATTGTTCATGCCTGAACTGTCTGATTAGTGAAGATAAATATTCTGAACTGTTACCTGCACTTTTCAATATGATGTGTGATATTTGGTCGTGTTTAATTTCTGCTGATGAACTGTGTGATCAGTGTTAGTGAATTTTGTCGAACTGCTTCTGCTGAGAGATGTGACTTTTTGCTGTTTGCACCTACTCAATATTGCTGGGTGCCACTGTTAGAACTGCTTCTACTGAATTGATATCACTTGTTGGTGTTTGCACCTGCACTCAACATTGCTGGGTGCAACTAATGAACTGTTTTTACTGAAATGATGTCACTTGTTGGTGTCTGCACCTGCTCAACATTGCTGGGTGCAACTGATGGACTACTCCTACTGAAATGATATCACTTGTTGGTGTCTGCACCTACTCAACATTGCTGATGCCACTAATGAACTGTTTTTACTGAAATAATGTCACTTGTTGGTGTCTGCACCTGCACTCAACATTGCTGGGTGCAACTGATGAACTGTTTCTACTGAAATAATGTCACTTGTTGCTGACTGTACCTGCTAAACTTTACTGGGTGCACCTGATAGACTGCTTTTACTGAAAAGATGTTACCTGCTAGTATCATTTTTTGTATAAACTAATCATTGAAAACATTTTATGTGAACATTTGTATAAACTGATTTTTTGTATATTGTGTAAACTATTATGTAAAGCCACGTGTATGAAAAGAATTTGTATTGCCTACTGTACTTTATATATTAGGTTAGTAAAAGGTCAGTGCAAAGCCAAAATTTTAACTAATTATGTGATATTTAGGTATTAATATTATCTTTTATTTTTGTCTGTATTTTTCTGGACGAATTTGGTGGTATTTTCACCACCAATGCTGGCAAAAATACCATCAAATTCTGGCCTGTGGAGGAGGGGCATATGAAAGGTGGCTACACTGTGCCACTGCGCCAGAGAGTGCGCCAAAGAGTACTATTAAGCCGCCTCCACAGTGCGTGTTAAGAGTTCGTAGCAGTCAGTGCTTGTTATGAGATCGGACTGGACAGTGGTTGTTGAGAGATCGTAGAAGTCAGTGCTAGTAGAGAGCTCGTAGTGGACAGTGCGTGTTAAGAGTTCGTAGCAGTCAGTGCTTGTTATGAGATCGGACTGGACAGTGGTTGTTGAGAGATCGTAGAAGTCAGTGCTAGTAGAGAGCTCGTAGTGGACAGTGCGTGTTAAGAGTTCGTAGCAGTCAGTGGTTGTTGAGAGTTCATAGTAGTCAGTGCTTGTTAAGAGATCGGAGAGGACAGTGCTTAGAGAGAGCTCGTGGATGTCAGTGCTTGTTAAGAGATCGGAGAGGACAGTGCTAGTAGAGAGCTCGTTGAAGACAGTGCGTGTTAAGAGCTCATGGCAGTCAGTGCTTGTTATGAGATCGGAGAGGACAGTGCTAGTACAGAGCTCGTGGTTGTCGTGAAGTTGGAGCAAGATGTTGTAGTAAAGAGTGTTGTTCCATGTTTTATGCAGTTATTTGATGGGAGAGATAGCAGATGTTATTGTGTGCATTTCGTCAATATATAAAGGTAAAAAATTACAATGTTCTTTTATTAATGGTGCGTTTGAAATAATGCGTCACTACAGGTTCAGTCAACAAAGCATCTGGCTTGTGTTCTTGTATTAGAGTGAATTCTGGTTTTCTTGCGTAATTATAGTTTTCTAATTTCTTTTGTCACGTCAGTATAATTGGTATTTAAAAAAAAAAAAAAAAATTCCTGTCTTGTTGGAGAAGAACCGTGCCAGATGTGGACGTTGAGTCACACTCCCACATACAGAACAGTGACTCTTGTGCTTATTGGTTTTGTTGGTTTTTTTTTTAGTTGCTGGGGACTTAATTAATTAACTGTGTTTACGGAAATTTTCTTACATTGTTTGTTGCAGTCAGATAGCGTAACAATTCTAGTCAGGGCCAACCGTTTACGAGACACTGCGTAATCGGACATAAAACAAAAAATATTTTCAATTATATATTTAATTAAGCCCCCATGCATGGTATAACGAGCAGGATTCTTTATGAATAGGGACGAAGGACAGAGAGTGAGTTACTGTGAGCAGTTGAGAGATAGGGCTGTTCTTATCAGAAAAGACAGCAAATCAACACAATGATAGATCGAGACGAAGAGAAAGTACATGACGGTATAAAGAGAGACGAAAATGGGGGATTGGAATGTGGTTGTAAGGGAAGGAGCAGCAGAGAGGGTTGTAGGAGGATATGGGTTTGGTACTAAGAATGACAGATTAAAAATACTAACTGAGTGGTGCAATGCAATAAATACTTTGTTCAAGAATCACAAGAGGAGTAAGCATGCTTGGAAAAGGCCGGGAGATACGGGAAAATTTCGATTGGATTACTTCACGGTCAGACAGAGATTCCGACATCAGACACTGGATTTTAAGGCGCACACAGCGACAGATATAGACTCAGATCACAATGTGGTAGTGATGAAGAGTAGGCTGAAGTTTAAGAGATTGGTCGGGAAGAATCAGTACGCTAAGAACTGGAATACGGAAATACTAAGGAATAAAGAGATAACTTGAAGTTCTCTAAGGCTATAGATAATAATAAGGAATAGCTCAGTATGAAGTTCAGTTTAAGACGAATGCATGTCTCTAAAAAGGACAATCACAGAAAGTGAAAAGAAAAACATAGGTACAAATAAGGTAACTGCGAAAAACCTTGGGTAACAGAAGAAACACTCCAGCTGAGCAAAGAAAAAAGGAAGTACAGAAATGTTTAGGGAAACGCAGGAATACAGAAATACAAGTGGCCGAGGAATGAAATAAACAGGAAGTGCAAGGAACCTATGATGAAATCGCTGAATGAAACATGTAAAGAAATCGAAAAAGAAATGATGTCGGAAGGACTGACTAATACAGAAAACGCAAAAGAATCCTAGATGAAATTAAAAGCAAGGGTGATAACACTTTAAGCGCAATGGGAAATCCACTGTTATATTCAGAGGAGAGGGCGGGTAAGTGAAGAGAGATCATTGTAGACCTCTATGAGCCGGAAGATTGGTCTGAAGTGATAGCAGAAGAAACAGTAGTCGATATAGAAGAGATGAGGGACCCAGTATTAGAATTTAAAAGAGCTTTGGAAGACTTAATATCACATAAAGCAGAAGTAGATAACAGTTCTTCATAATTTCTAAAATCATTGGGGGAGTGGCAACAAAACGACTATTCACGTTTGTGTATAGTACGTATGAGTCTGGAGATATATCATCTGACTACCGGAAAAACATCATTCACACAATTCCGAAGACTACAAGAGCTGACTAGTACGGGAATTGTCGTACAATCAGCATAACGGCTAGTTCATCCAAGTTGCTGACAATAACCATAAACAGAAGAATGGAAAATAAAACTGAGGATGTGTTATATGACAATCAGTGTGGCTTTAGGGGAGATATAGCCATCAGAGAGGCAAGTCTGACTTTCTGGTTGATAAAGGGAGCAAGAGTAAAGAAATATCAACAAAAGTTCATTGGATTTGTCGACCTGGAAAAAGCGTTCGACAATGTCAAATGGTGCAAGATGTTCGAAATTCTGAGGAAAATACGGACAGGCTATAGGGAGAGAGGGATAATATGCAATATGTACAAGAGGCAAGAGTGATGACCAAGAACGAAGTGCTCGGATTAGAAAGGGTATAAGACAATGTAGTCTTTCACCCCTACTGTTCAATCTATACATCGAAGAAACAATGATAGAAATAAAAGAAAGATTCAAGAGTGGAATTAAAATTCAGGGTGAAAGGATATCAACAACGAGATTCGCTGATGACATTGCTATCCTCAGTGAAAGTGTATGTCAGGCACTTAAGTGTGATTTGCAGAGTATCTATGTAGAAGTACATGAAGAAGATTTACGCCATATACTGAATGGAGTGAATAGTCTACTGAGTATAGAATGCAGACTGAGAGTAATTGGAAAAAAGACGAAAGTAATGAGAAGTAGCAAAAACGAGAACAGCGGGAAACTTAACATTAGAACTGGTGGTCACGAAGTAGATGAATTAAGGAATACTGATGCCTAGGTAACATTATAACCTATGACATCAAAACATTTCTCTAATGTGGTTGCTCTATGGGATTTAATCATCACTGATCTTCAAATAAATGAGGTGTACCTGCAGAATGTTTTCATCCTCTTCCTCGCCGAATTGAGGTCATCATCAGAGTTAGAGCCGATTTTGCTTAGTGTTAGGCTGATGCTGAAACGTCCCCTTGGAAAAATTAATGAATTACTTTGCTGATAAACCTCTTACGTTATTTGATT
Source organism: Schistocerca piceifrons (assembly GCF_021461385.2). NCBI lineage: Eukaryota > Metazoa > Arthropoda > Insecta > Orthoptera > Acrididae > Schistocerca > Schistocerca piceifrons. The sequence goes on along the minus strand of NC_060139.1, from coordinate 418,441,071 downwards.
TTCAAACAGCTGAGCAGAACTGAAGTACTCAGACATTTCTCTCTTTACTTATTGTGATCAACACTAAGCTGACACACAATATTTTTTGCGCAACGCATTCTGACTTTCAATAATCCCTACAAAAGAATGGCCCTGACTGACAATAGCTCTACCTTTCATGAATCAGTTAGCTCACAAAAATCTTCGTTACTCGAACTACTGCAATACAGCGAGCGCCAATACAGCCAGGTAAATAAAAGATTCTAACGACTGAAGGCACTAACTACTGAGAGGCATAGTTAGCAAATGAAAGATTTTGATAGAGAATAAACAATGTGTTTACCTTAATAGCGTCCAAAAGTCATAATATATATATATATATATATATATATATATATATATATATATATATATATATATATATATATATATATATATCAGTTCATGACATCCAGTGTTACAAATTTACTGTCTCTGATGGACACACGTCCAGATCATCCTCTCTCAAAACTCCGCCATCTCACTCCCCACATCTACCACTGCTGGCGGCTCACCTCCAACTGCGCAACGCTAAGCGCTGTTCACATCCAACTGCCCAACACTACAATAGCAAATATTCCAACAATGCAAACCAACCACAGACTTCACACAGCACAGTCAGTGATTTTCATACCGAGCGCTATCTGGTGTTGCCAAAATAAAAACCTAAACAGCGTACTTACAATGTGTCTTGAGAGTGACCAGTATTCGGGTGTACTTACGTGTTGTGAATATGTGCGTTATTGCACATTCCTCCACACAGCCAAAATTATATCCTACAAAATTCCTTGAGTGATCACTTGTAGGTAATAGCGATTGAACCTGTTGTCCTGAGTGGCTGCCATGCTGGTACAACTTGCTAGATTTGACACCACTGTGGCAATCCGTGTTACAGCCTGTTTCCTCGAGTGGCGTATCGCTTGTTCTTGCGAATAATTTGGATCCAGTTCCAGCCGTCCCATCCCTTCCGGCTACTAGAAATCGACTGCGGGAACAAGTGACACGATCCAGTAGGTCGTAAAGGGACTTGACGGTAGTGGGGCTGCTCTTCCCACGAGAGAGAATACGTCCCACAAAGTTCATAAGAGCACGGAATAGCATTTACCAAGCCGCAGTGACATTACGGTAGGTTCCTCGGGGCCTTCCTTGTCATAACAGTGTCTCCGGATGATCCTCCTGTTTGCGGGTAGTATATCAGTTAGGAGAAGAGAGGCAGAGCAATTTGCCAGCAGAGGCGGCTGGCGGCACGCGGGGGAGGCGCAACGTCTGCGGTAGTCGGATGAGGCGCGGCGGGCTGAGGGAGGGCGCAAAGAGGAGGCGGAACAACACAAGCGGAGGCCGCCGTATCGATACAGGCAGCGGCAGCGGCAGCGGCAGCGCCGGCACGGGAACGGTGAAGTCATGCGCGCCGGCTACGTGACCCGAAAGCGCGAACCGCAGGCCTGAGTATCTGCCAGGCTTATGAAAACACTGCGCGGAATTTATTGCGTGTTTCCGCGCTGGCGAGGCGGCAGAAGGGAGGCGGAGCTCGCCGGGGGCGGCGTCTGGAGGCGCAGCGCCGCGGCGCGCGCCTCCGGCTGAGGATGACGGCGCCGCGGCCTTATAGGAAACAATAAAGGCTTATCGCGGCTGGCGGCGCAACTTGGTGGCTATCTGAGGCCCGGGATCGGCGCTGCCGCGGCTCGCAATAACCCGACGAGGTGGCAGCGCCGGCCCGCCGAAACAGCGACGCGGCGCTGCACTCGGCGGACGGATGGCTCTTATCTGGCCTTCCTCCTCTTGTCTCGCCCCAGTGTCAGCCTCTGCGCTAAGTACCGAAGAAGGGAAGTATATAGTCTGTCGAAACTCGGGCTGGTTCCTCTAGAGTGACGCAGTTAGATAACCTCCTTGGGCAAACTAAGAAAGGAGCACGGTATACGAGGTGGAACATAAATTATGCTCGATACTAAATGACACCATGGTTTCACAGTTGTCTTGATTGTACGAATTCAGGAATAAAACCCGGATATGTAAAAAAAAGCAGTCATTGCTTTAGATTGAGATTTTGTTGGTTTCAGGGTGTAGGGAAGCAGCCTACTCACGCTGTGTAAAATTCACATCAGTCTTTCCATTGTGTGCCAGCCTAGCTCTGACGTCATAAATGTTGCGCAATACTTTTAAAATCAAGTAATTAACCTGAAACGTGTCTAGCATGTCAGGAGTAATACTAAGTTAATATGTGTTGAATATCAGTTCAATAACTTTAACCATTTTCGAAATTTGGACGTTTTTCTGTAATAATCATCGGCGCAACAGAAAAGAGCTAGAAACTTAAAAATTTATATTAAGATTCGTTTTTCATAATAATTTAGTAGAAACAGTATTTTGGATCTCACAAATTAAAATTTTAGTTGAAATTCATAATTTTCTGGTTTTTGTCTTAGAAATTAAGGAAGCAAGATAGATTAAGTAGGCGCATAAATAAGGCTAGGATGTTTAAATTTAAGTAGAAGGGAGATCCGCTATAATCATAAAGATGTGAGAAGTTTCAACTGAATAACTATAAAACTATAGCGATAGCGTATCTCCAAAGGGCTAGTTCAGAGCTCGTCTACTGCGTGTAGTGTAATTAAATTATTTTTCTCCCCCAAAATAATTGACTTAGCCATGTTAGACTTTTATTATGATTACTTACCTGTGTGCTGATTGCACATTTAAACTGAGAGCTTCATCAGCCATGATTTATTCAATGACTTAAAGTGGTGCATTACTAGCCCAGCGGCTAGTTGGGAGAGCCGATTTGATCAGGCGTTCCCTTAGCCGTCCGCACCGCGGCTTTATATATAAGAACGTTGTGCGAGGAAGAAAGGCCCCAGTTCTCTCCAGACGCTGAATGGCACACCACCTGTGCCGGGAGTCGCGTCGCGTCGGTATCATTGCTATAAACAGCCTCGGATGCCGTAATAATTTACGCGGGATGCGCGTAACCATGAAATCATTTTCGGGTGAAGTGTTAATTCTGGGATGACATTAATGATCTATCTTCAGTTTGCGTATGTCGTATTTTCACGTGCCGCCGCGGGGCAGACATTCTATCATTATTTAGCGTGGCGTTTGATGAACATTATCATCAAATTATGGCGAGCATTCACTTAAACATTTAATTTGGACAGTTATAGTTGCATCAGCGCATTAGACTCTGAACTGCTCTGGTAGTTGGATTGCGTGGAAGCTTTTTTTTTTTTTTTTTTTTTTTTTATCTGTGACTTTCAGTATATAGCGAACGTTTTTACAGGATCGTTTTTGATTATGAATCCCTGACAATCTCCTAATTCCTCAGAGCTATAAGCTGTAGCTATAAGTGTATTTCTCAGATGAAGTGGGCACTAGGAATTCTAATTACAGGCTTCACGTTTTGCTAATCACTTTCTGGTTGCCAATATTGTAGTTAGAGAGCCAGTGTTGAGAACGGCAAAAGACAGCATAAATAATAGGAACATTTATATAACAATTAATTCCACCAGCCGCCCACAATTGGTGCATCGGCAGGGAAATGCATCTTTTCTACATAACATTCTATTTATATTTAAACAACAATTAATTCCACCCGCCACCCCACATATGGTTAATTGGCCGGGAAATGCGTCTTTTCTGCAGTGTTTCTACATTCAAATAAATAACAGTAATTAAATTCCACCCGCCGCCACACATATGGTTAATCGGCCGGGAAATGTTTCTACATTACAAACTAAACATTAATTAACAAGTATTAATTCCACCCGCGCCCCACAATTGGTGCATCGGCGGGGAAAAAAACAAACTGAGTAAAAGTGAAAGTGATTTTTAAATATTCGGATTCGGGAGTGAAATGCGAGACGCAACAGAGTAATAGAACAGTGATAGTGTTACATGTGTATGTGACGACACAATTGGATTAACAACGCATCTGGATTGACGAATCTGGCACTGAGTCTAGCGGCGCTGCCGGCATCGCGAGAAGCCAGTGTCGCCTCACTGCAGTTGTACACCGGAGCAACCGGAGCCGCGCCTGCAGTTGCAGGCCCCGCAAACACACAGCAGCCGTCAAAGTGCCGTCTGCAGTTCAACGTGCCACATCGCATCAGTAATCCTGGTACGCCGTGCCGGCAACGCCATACGTCGTGCAGAAGGAACTAAGTTAAGTGAAAAGCTGTTAAAAATTTTACTAACCTGCACTAAAAGACTGTCGGCGATGGAACTGCCAGAAGAAACCGAGGTTAAACTTAAATCAGAACCTATGTCTGTTGAGGGAACTGTAAATCGAGACAACGGTTCAAGTGTAAATATGCATGAAAATAGTAATGTTAAAGTGAAATATGAAGTATTGTCTCCTGACAGTAGTGTGGGAAGGCGCAATGATTCAATAATAGAGACCCCTATAGTAAAGCAGAAATCAGAAATTGTTAATTTTTGGATGATAGTTCATCTGAGGAGTTAAAAACGAAACAGCCATCAGAGGTGATAGAGTTTAAACAGGAGAAGTTAGATATAACTGATCAATCAGAAGTTTAATATAGTTTTGATGATTCTGGTGTTGGAGCTAGTTTTTCGTCACCTGAGTGTGATAAGAAACCAGCTAGTGAGCAACCCAAAGATACTGGGGCTATTGATTTAAATTTTATATTACAAGTAATAGCTACCAGTAATGCTGAATTAAAGTCTGAAATAACCCAGGTCAAAAGCAGTAATGCTGAATTAAAATATGAGATTGTGGCCAGCCAAACTAATTTTAATAAACGATTGGAGGTAATGGACAATACCTTCAAGGCTGGTTGCAATAAGTTGAAAGAGGATCTGGATAGTTTAAATTATAAAATTGATTACAACCCTGAGGATATTAAGAAAAAGGTTGCTCAACAATTTTCTGAAATGTATAAAACAGTAAAATCCGAAGTTGCTGAGGTTCGCAAAGACTTCCAAATGGAAGATGTGAAGCTGGAGCACAAGTTAACAGAAGAGATCGAGGCGGAATCTGAACTGTGCTCAGATAGGTTTAAAGATGTTAATATAAAAGTAAACATATGTCAAGCAGAAGTAGATGCAATCAAAACTGATACTACTCATATTGTGCAAAGAGTAGATAATGTTGAAATAAGAGTAGAAAATATTAGTACTAACATTGCTAACATTGAGAGTAAAGTAGCTTCAGCAACTTCTGGTAATGGTAGTATGCTACAAATTGTAGCTGCAAACGCCACTTTTATCGGGTGTCGGCGGTTCTTGCGGTTCGATCCAGATAAACATATCCACCCGTTAGATTTCTGGAACGATTTTGAAGATGTGATTCCTCCAACTTGGTCTGAACGAGAGAAAATCTCATTTATTAGAAGCCATTTAGCAGGTGACGCCATGCGTTGGTCAGCTGATGTTATGTTGAAGTGTAAAACACTAGCGGAATTTAAAACAGCTTTCATTAATGAGTATTGGTCTAGTAATAAGCTAAATGAAGTGTTGAGTGTTGAGTGGAAAATGCTTCAATGTAGGCAAGGAATCTATTAAAGAGTTTCCTAGGTCATGGATCTCACGTTTATCACATTTGGCCGAAAGCTAAAACCTGAAATGGTAATACTAGGTCTTGAAGCCAAACTGCCATCGTATTGGCAAACTAGAATTATATCTGCTCCTACAGACAATCTTGACCGTTTCATTGAGTATTTGGAACGTGTAGAGCGTGTGGCTGCCAATGAGGAGCAAGCACATAATAACAGAAATGCTAATAACACTAGTAGTAATTTTAAGAATGAGCAGAATGGCAACGTAATCATCAGAACAGTAGGTGTTCGCCATCCTAAGAGAGGTAGGAATTGGAGAAATAATTATCGGAACCAACAATGGCATCCAAATGATAGTAATTTTGTTCAGATCAAAATTATGCAGGTAAACAACAGTGCGGAAAGCAATGCTGTGCCAGTTAATTATAATGGAAATAAAGGAAACAGTAGTAGGCCGAGGCAGGAAAACTATTTCCCGTCTATGAGGACACTGGCGCTCACCAGGCGGTTATTTTTCCTAAGCCACTAGTTACAGTAATTGGTAAGACAGATCAGAATACTCAGACTGAACATGTGGATGACGGGTCGGTAGCATCTAAGGATACAGAAGAAATATTAGGTCACTCACAGTATTTGATAGATACCGTGTTGGAGACGCTTTCCAAGTGGGAAGAGAAAGAGAAGGCGCAGCAGTGTAACGGTAAGGAAGAGCTACAAAATACTGAATTGTCAGGTGAAAAGCAGAAGAAATTGATGCTTATATTTACGATGAGGATGATGTGCTCTTATCTAAAGTGCCTGTGCAGGATGTTGATACTGTACTAATAGATTTACGACAGGAGGTAAGTGAGAGTGTAGAGGATAGCCTGTTGGGGGTCGATGAACCCAGTAGCTGTGACCAGTTGTCACTTGAGAAGGAACCCGACGATAATAATGAAAGTGGTTTAGCTGTAACTAGTGTTATGCCCGGTCTGGAGGCGCAGAATCGCTCAGACTACAGTAATTTGGGTCATGTTCAGCAAACTAAATGTAATGAAGTCGTGCGGTGTTTCGATTTGAAATTAATAGACCGACTGGAAAAGGCAGCTGAAAATGTAATTCAGGAAACCCCTACACACTTTGACCTAAATGTAATGAAGACAGATGTCGATCACTTTAGTTGGAGACAAATCCAAAAGGAACTATTGGATGAATTTGAGGAACCACCTATACAACCTAGAATAAGCCACCCTATAATAATAGTGAATATGTTGGGTATTAATGTACGTTGTCTCTTAGACAGTGGAAGTGAGGTGAGTGCGATATCTCAGTCCTTCTTTGATGCATTACCTGGTGAAGACAAGCTTACAGTAATTAGGGTATCAAGACTAAGAATAATTGGTGCTACTGGCAAGGTGTCAAAAACGGTAAAACAAGAAACTTTGCTGCCCTTTAACATTAATGATAATTTAATTGATCATCCATGCTTAATTGTAAACAATCTCAGTATTGAGGTTTTAATTGGCATAGATTTCTTGTCGAAATATCAGAGTGTTGTTGACTTTGAAAGAAGCCAGTTAAAAATGGTCTTGCCGATAACCAGAGTAATTACAGTACCTTTTAGTGATAAAAATGTAGTAACTAATGATGAAACTTGGGAGCTGCCTATACGGGTTCTGAAAAATAGGAGATATTGGGACGAAGGTGTTAATCTTAGAAAAAAGCAAGGACCTTTCTGGATCATAGGAAAACCACATGCCAATGCATATAGGCTAGAGTACCCTAAGAGTAAAATGTTATTAGGTCTCAGGAATGTGATCGACCTAAAGAAGTTCATAGGTAGTGAATGAATTCTGTAGGGAGGAGGTTGTTCTGTAACCTCTACACAGTGTGGCAGCTGTGCAGTCCAAGCTGTGTAAGATCTTCTGTCCTTTTCAGGTCTCACTCATTCTTCATCTTTCCTATCTACAAAAATTTCGACCCCTTCTTTCCAATACGAAAATTTTCTGAAACCAATGTATTCTATATGGAGGAGGTTGTTCTGTAATCTCTACACAGTGTGTCAGCTGTGCAGTCCCAGCTGTGAGAGACCTTTCCTTTTCAGGTCTCACTCATTCTTCATCTTTCCTATCCACAAAAATTTCGACCCATTCTTTCCAATATGAAAATTTTCTGAAACCAATGAATGCTGTAGGGAGGAGGTTGTTCTGTAACCTCTACGCAGTGTGGCAGCTGTGCAGTCCCAGCTGTGTGAGATCTTCTTTCCATTTCAGGTCTCACTCATTCTTCATCTTTCCTATCAACCAAAATTTCGACCTCTTCTTTCCAACACATTAAATTTTCTGTCATGGCTATCAAGCCATGAGTTCTATAACCATTCTATCCACCGATTAGTGAAAAAAATACCTAATGTGACAAACCTAACAGTGACGTAAACAACAGAGAAGTATGATGTAATTAAAATACAAGTGTATTTGAGTTACAATTATGTATAGAAACCTGGTAATATTGTAAGTACAAAGTGTTGTTTTATTGGAAATGGTCCACCAACAGTAAGTTAAAAAGATATACAAATTCGTGTACAAGCAGGATCTGAAGTGGCAGTGAAACCTATTGTATGCATTAGAGCTAACTAATAAATAGTAAGGGAGAGTGGTTAGTGTTATGAAAAAAATATGCAGATAAGTTGTAAGAATGAACTCACCTTGTGTAGCAAGGAATGGCAGTGTAATAGAATTGAACAGTGTTTGTGGTTGAGACGTGAAGGACACGTCCTTGAAATATTTATAAGGTTGGAGCTGGCCGTTTTTTTTTGTAGTGTGTGACAGGACACACCTACATGTATTGAGGTTATGAGTTGGAGGCGTGAATACGACCATAGGTACCCTTATGTTAGATGAGACAGAGCAGCTCATGGTGTCCTATAGGTTTAAGGAATTTAGCATTACGCTCGTCCATAATTACTTAATGCACTTTAGTGGTAGGTCGAGAGAGACTACCTGTGGTTTCAGCGTCCGATCGAGTGGAAATGGGTTGTCACATGAGCAAACTGATCAGCTGCAATACGCTATAGATATGAAATGTGCTATCCTATGCGTTAAATGTTAATAGAGTGAGTGTTAAATAAGTACATACACTAGCAACATAATTGAGTAACATAATGGCAGATGTGAAACTTTATTTATAGCTCAGCATAAATACACTTCGATGAAGTAAGTACATAATTGCAGATGTGGAACTGACACAGCAGCAGAGGACCAATAAGTGGATTTAGTAGTCAACTAAACGTAGTGTGTTTTGAACACTCAGAACTGTACTATTACCACAAGTAATAGGAAATAGGAATATTAAAAAGGGTAGGAAGATTTTTCTGTTTAGAAAAAGTGACAAAAAGCAGATTTCAGAGTACCTGTTGGCTCAACACAAAAGTTTTGTCTCAAGTACAGATAGTGTTGAGGATCAGTGGACGAAGTTCAAAACCGTCGTACATTATGCGTTAGATGAGTATGTGCCAAGCAAGATCGTAAGAGATGGGAAAGAGCCACCGTGGTACAACAACCGAGTTAGAAAACTGCTGCGGAAGCAAAGGGAACTTCACAGCAAACATAAACATAGCCAAAGCCTTGCAGGCAAACAAAAATTACGCGAAGCGAAATGTAGTGTGAGGAGGGCTTTGCGAGAGGCGTTCAATGAATTCGAAAGTAAAGTTCTATGTACTGACTTGGCAGAAAATCCTAAGAAATTTTGGTCTTATGTCAAAGCGGTAGGTGGATCAAAACAAAATGTCCAGACACTCTGTGACCAAAATGGTACTGAAACAGAGGATGACAGACTAAAGGCCGAAATACTAAATGTCTTTTTCCAAAGTTGTTTCACAGAGGAAGATTGCACTGTAGTTCCTTCTCTAGATTGTCGCACAGATGACAAAATGGTAGATATCGAAATAGACGACAGAGGGATAGAGAAACAATTAAAATCGCTCAAAAGAGGAAAGACCTCTGGACCTGATGGGATACCAGTTCAATTTTACACAGAGTACGCGAAGGAACTTGCCCCCCTTCTTGCAGCGGTGTACCGTAGGTCTCTAGAAGAGCGTAGCGTTCCAAAGGATTGGAAAAGGGCACAGGTCATCCCCGTTTTCAAGAAGGGACGTCGAACAGATGTGCAGAACTATAGACCTATATCTCTAACGTCGATCAGTTGCAGAATTTTGGAACACGTATTGTGTTCGAGTATAATGACTTTTCTGGAGACTAGAAATCTACTCTGTAGGAATCAGCATGGGTTTCGAAAAAGACGGTCATGTGAAACCCAGCTCGCGCTATTCGTCCACGAGACTCAGAGGGCCATAGACACGGGTTCACAGGTAGATGCCGTGTTTCTTGACTTCCGCAAGGCGTTCGATACAGTTCCCCACAGTCGTTTAATGAACAAAGTAAGAGCATATGGACTATCAGACCAATTGTGTGATTGGATTGAGGAGTTCCTAGATAACAGGACGCAGCATGTTATTCTCAATGGAGAGAAGTCTTCCGAAGTAAGAGTGATTTCAGGTGTGCCGCAGGGGAGTGTCATAGGACCGTTGCTATTCACAATATACATAAATGACCTGGTGGATGACATCGGAAGTTCACTGAGGCTTTTTGCAGATGATGCTGTGGTGTACCGAGAGGTTGTAACAATGGAAAATTGTATTGAAATGCAGGAGGATCTGCAGCGAATTGACGCATGGTGCAGGGAATGGCAATTGAATCTCAATGTAGACAAGTGTAATGTGCTGCGAATATACAGAAAGATAGATCCTTTATCATTTAGCTACAAAATAGCAGGTCAGCAACTGGAAGCAGTTAATACCATAAATTATCTGGGAGTACGCATTAGGAGTGATTTAAAATGGAATGATCATATAATGTTGATCGTCGGTAAAGCAGATGCCAGACTGAGATTCATTGGAAGAATCCTAAGGAAATGCAATCCGAAAACAAAGGAAGTAGGTTACAGTACGCTTGTTCGCCCACTGCTTGAATACTGCTCAGCAGTGTGGGATCCGTACCAGATAGGGTTGATAGAAGAGATAGAGAAGATCCAACGGAGAGCAGCGCGCTTCGTTACAGGATCATTTAGTAATCGCGAAAGCGTTACGGAGATGATAGATAAACTCCAGTGGAAGACTCTGCAGGAGAGACGCTCAGTAGCTCGGTACGGGCTTTTATTGAAGTTTCGAGAACATACCTTCACCGAAGAGTCAAGCAGTATATTGCTCCCTCCTACGTATATCTCGCGAAGAGACCATGAGGATAAAACCAGAGAGATTAGAGCCCACACAGAGGCATACCGACAGTCCTTCTTTCCACGAACAATACGAGACTGGAATAGAAGGGAGAACCGATAGAGGTACTGAAGGTACCCTCCGCCACACACCGTCAGGTGGCTTGCGGAGTATGGACGTAGATGTAGATGTAAATGTAGATGTAGAAGTTACTCACATGTACAAAGAAGCTGAGAAGACAACTACTAATCAAATATACTCATACTTTCTCTAAGAATAAGGTATTCGAAGATGAGTCAGCTAAGTGAATAAAATATAAATGTATCAGGAATGTACCGAGCATTGGTTCAGTGTTCTGGCCCAGAAGTAATAAATTGAGATTAAATAGGATTCATGATTGTATGCCTTGAGCATAAATTTTCTCTAGTACGGGACTAACGGCGTTTTGAGCCATTTGTTTACCGATTTTATGACAGTTAAGTAACCGCGAGAGTAAAATTGAAAAAGTTCTGTTAACTTTGTTCCAGTAACATATTGAAAGATAAAATGTATATATCCCCATTTCATTTTCATTGTGACCCACCCTTAGATATTAAGTGAACAGAGTCTGAGGCACTCTTTTTTGTTTGTTCTACAGGACAAACCAGATAATGGCAGCCTGGTAGCTGCGTGAAAGCGTGGAGTGACTTGGACACAACTCATAGTGACCCCTCCCCTTTCTCCATGTAATTTAGAGTGAACGTGAAGGACGCACACCATAGCAACGTCTCCTCCTCTACCCTTGTGAATGGAAGTGTAGAACGCCAGCCAAAGGGGCTACAACCACGTGTGTAAAAATGAAATTGTCATGATTTGTGAAATTTTCTTTCAGGTTTAGAAAAGACTGCTAAGATATAATGATCTGTTTATTTATTATGAATAACTGTGTTATTTTCTTTGAATTTGTGTATGTAAAATGTATTTAATGAATTTAAAATTTTCATAGTTTTACATATTTATATGTGTTTGTTTGTCTAAGGCAATATGTATGCCAAAGTGTTTCATTGATTATCCTTCATTTTTTAGTGATAGTGTTGCTTATGAGGCAGTGAACATGCCAGCAATTTAAATAATTGAAGTAGGTAATCAGTTTTCTTTTAATATTTCTATATATTTACATATCAATTTTAATTTTCATAGGAAGCTAAGCTGTACTCTTGCTTCCCTTTTTGTAATTAAAATTTTTTTCGTTCATTAACACTGAAATAAAATTTAAGTAGAGGGTGATGTAGGGAAGCAGCCTACTCACGCTGTATAGAATTCACATCAGTCTTTCCATTGTGTGCCAGCCTAGCTCTGATGTCATAAATGTTGCGCAATACTTTTAAAATCAAGTAATTAACCTGAAACGTGTCTAGCATGTCAGGAGTAATACTAAATTAATATGTGTTGAATATCAGTTCAATAACTTTAACCATATTCGAAATTTGGACGTTTTTCTGTAATAATCATCGGCGCAACAGAAAAGATCTAGAAACTTAAAAATTTATATTAAGATTCGTTTTTCATAATAATTTAGTAGAAACAGTATTTTGGATCTCACAAATTAAAATTTTAGTTGAAATTCATAATTTTCTGGTTTTTGTCTTAGAAATTAAGGAAGCAAGATACACTCCTGGAAATTGAAATAAGAACAGCGTGAATTCATTGTCCCAGGAAGGGGAAACTTTATTGACACATTCCTGGGGTCAGATACATCACATGATCACACTGACAGAACCACAGGCACATAGACACAGGCAACAGAGCATGCACAATGTCGGCACTAGTACAGTGTATATCCACCTTTCGCAGCAATGCAGGCTGCTATTCTCCCATGGTGACGATCGTAGAGATGCTGGATGTAGTCCTGTGGAACGGCTTGCCATGCCATTTCCACCAGGCGCCTCAGTTGGACCAGCGTTCGTGCTGGACGTGCAGACCGCGTGAGACGACGCTTCATCCAGTCCCAAACATGCTCAATGGGGGAAAGATCCGGAGATCTTGCTGGCCAGGGTAGTTGACTTACACCTTCTAGAGCACATTGGGTGGCACGGGATACATGCGGACGTGCATTGTCCTGTTGGAACAGCAAGTTCCCTTGCCGGTCTAGGAATGATAGAACGATGGGTTCGATGACGGTTTGGATGTACCGTGCACTATTCCGTGTCCCCTTGACGATCACCAGTGGTGTACGGCCAGTGTAGGAGATCGCTCCCCGCACCATGATGCCGGGTGTTGGCCCTGTGTGCCTCGGTCGTATGCAGTCCTGATTGTGGCGCTCACCTGCACGGCGCCAAACAGCATACGACCATCATTGGCACCAAGGCAGAAGCGACTCTCATCGCTGAAGACGACACGTCTCCATTCGTCCCTCCATTCACGCCTGTCGCGACACCACTGGAGGCGGGCTGCACGATGTTGGGGCGTGAGCGGAAGACGGCCTAACGGTGTGCGGGACCGTAGCCCAGCTTCATGGAGACGGTTGCGAATGGTCCTCGCCGATACCCCAGGAGCAACAGTGTCCCTAATTTGCTGGGAAGTGGTGGTGCGGTCCCCTACGGCACTGCGTAGGATCCTACAGTCTTGGAGTGCATCCGTGCGTCGCTACGGTCCGGTCCCAGGTCGACGGGTACGTGCACCTTCCACCGACCACTGGCGACAACATCGATGTACTGTGGAGACCTCACGCCCCACGTGTTGAGCAATTCGGCGGTACGTCCACCCGGCCCACTATACGCCCTCGCTCAAAGTCCGTCAACTGCACATACGGTTCACGTCCACGCTGTCGCGGCATGCTACCAGTGTTAAAGACTGCGATGGAGCTCCGTATGCCACGGCAAACTGGCTGACACTGACGGCGGCGGTGCACAAATGCTGCGCAGCTAGCGCCATTCGACGGCCAACACTGCGGTTCCTGGTGTGTCCGCTGTGCCGTATGTGTGATCATTGCTTGTACAGCCCTCTCGCAGTGTCCGGAGCAAGTATGGTGGGTCTGACACACCGGTGTCAATGTGTTCATTTTCCATTTCCAGGAGTGTAGATTAAGTAGGCGCATAAATAAGGCTAGGATGTTTATATTTAAGTAGAAGGGAGGTGCGCTATAATCATAAAGATGTGAGAAGTTTCAACTGAATAACTATAAAACTATAGCGATAGCGTATCTCCAAAGGGCAAGTCCAGAGCTCGTCTACTGCGTGTAGTGTAATTAAATTATTTTTCTCCCCCAAAATAATTGACTTAGCCATGTCAGACTTTTAATATGATTACTTACCTGTGTGCTGATTGCACATTTAAACTGAGAGCTTCATCGGCCATGATTTATTCAATGACTTAAAGTGGTGCATTACTAGCCCAGCGGCTAGTTGGGAGAGCCGATTTGATCAGGTGTTCCCTTAGCCGTCCGCACCGCGGCTTTATATATAAGAACGGTGTGCGGGGAAGAAAGGCTCCAGTTCTTTCCAGACGCTGAATAGCACACCACCTGTGCCGGGAGTCGCGTCGCGTCGGTATCATTGCTATAAACAGCCTCAGATGCCGTAATAATTTACTCGGGATGCGCGTAACCATGAAATCATTTTCGAGTGAAGTGTTAATTCTGGGATGACATTAATGATCTATCTTCAGTTTGCGTATGTCGTATTTTCACGTGCCGCCGCGGGGCAGACATTCTACCATTATTTAGCGTGGCGTTTGATGAACATTATCATCAAATTATGGCGAGCATTCACTTAAACATTTAATTTGGACAGTTATAGTTGCATCAGCGCATTAGGCTCTGAACTGCTCTGGTAGTTGGATTGCGTGGAAGCTTTTTTTTTTTTTTTTTTTTTTTTTTTATCTGTGAGTTTCAGAATATAGCGAACGTTTGTACAGGATCGTTTTTGATTATGAATCCCAGACAATCTCCTAATTCCTCAGAGCTATAAGCTGTAGCTATAAGTGTATTTCTCAGATGAAGTGGGCACTAGGAATTCTAATTACAGGCTTCACGTTTTGCTAATCACTTTCTGGTTGCCAATATTGTAGTTAGAGAGCCAGTGTTGAGAACGGCAAAAGACAGCATAAATAATAGGAACATTTATATAACAATTAATTCCACCAGCCGCCCACAATTGGTGCATCGGCAGGGAAATGCATCTTTTCTACATAACATTCTATTTATATTTAAACAACAATTAATTCCACCCGCCGCCCCACATATGGTTAATTGGCCGGGAAATGCATCTTTTCTGCAGTGTTTCTAAATTCAAATAAATAACAGCAATTAAATTCCACCCGCCGCCCCACATATGGTTAATCGGCTGGGAAATGTTTCTACATTACAAACTAAACATTAATTAACAAGTATTAATTCCACCCGCCGCCCCACAAGGGGTTTCTTAGTTTTTTTTCATATTAAAGATTAACAAGTTCAGTCTAAATTCCCACGATTAATTTATTCAAAATGTTAACCTGTTCTTACAACTACTTTATTGGTGGTTCTTTTATAGCCCTGCCAGCACTGTATCCATTGAGAGAATCTTCTCCACCTATAGACTTGTTTGATCAAAATTAAGAACTAATTTAAGAGAGAAAAGATCCGATAGATCAGTCCAGACCAATAAATTTCTGCATGCTTCTGAAAAGTAGTAAATTGTACTTAACAGTCATTACGATTCTACATGAAGCTATTTTTTTCTGGAAGTGTAAATGTTATTTAACTATATCGTGTGAGGGAAAGTTGCTACTCTCCATGTAGCGGAGATGCTGAGTCGCAGATAGGCGCAACAGAAAGACTTTCACAATTAAAGCTTTCGGCCATTGGCTTTCGTCAACAATGGGCAAACATACGCACGCACGCACACACACACACACAGACACACACACTCACGCAAAAGCAGCTCACGACTGCAGTCTCAGGCAACTGATTCAGTTTGTGTGAGAGTTGCGTTTGCGTGAGTGAGTGAGTGTGAGTGTGTGTGTGTGTGTGTGTGTGTGTGTGTGTGTCTCTATTGTTGATGAATGCAATGGCTGAAAGCTTTAATTGTGAAAGTCTTTTTGTTGTGCCTATCTTTGTCTCAGCATATCCGCTATATGGTGGGTAGCAATTTTCCTTCCCATAACATTGTTACATTCCATACTCAATTTTTGCATTGTTTGTTATTTAACTATATTTCGTATATTGCGAGAAGAGTTAAAAGACAATATTAATTCTTTTGATAGTAATATTTACCTGCAATAACTGTGATGCCTCATTTATAATCTGTGTAAGGCTAACTATATATGACGGTAGTATCTGTTCCCGAAAGAACAGTTACCGTTGATGACCATACAGCTTTGCTAGGATGAAATGATAATTAAATGGACAACCTAGCTGCAAAGAGGCGTTGATATACTTCATTAGGGACATGTTGAAAATGCATCCCCGATCGAGACTCGAACCCGGGTTCTCCTGCTTACATTGCAGACGCTCTATCCTTTTTTTTAATTCTCATTTTGTTAGTTTTCGTTCGTTGTATGTGCTCGGGGCGGACGTCGTAAGACATCCGCTTAAGTTCGTCTTTCATCGGTTAACTCAGTTTTTTTTATTACAGAGGGCTGCTAACCCTCTGACGGAACACGCTGAGCTACCGTGCCGGCATCTGTCTGAGCCACCGAGGGCGCAGAGGATAGTGCCCCTGCAGGGACTTATCCCTTGCACGCTCCCCGTGAGACGCACATTCCCAACATGACACCACTACATTCGTAGTGCGCCTAAGAGATGTAGTGGTGTGGACATGTTGGGAATGTGGGTCTCACGGGGAGCGTGCAAGGGATAAGTCCCTCCAGGCGCACTATCCTCTGCGCCCTCGTTGGTTCAGATGGATAGATTGATTGCCATGTAAGCAGGAGCTCCCGGGTTCGAGTCCCGGTCGGGGCACACATTTTCAGCATGTCCCCAATGAAGTATACCAACACCTCTTTGCAGCTAGGGTGTCCATTTAATTATCATTTCATTTAAGGTCAACTATGTGACAGTTTCTTGCATTAATTAAATTTTCATAATTAAATGTAGTTGGGTTTTTTGACGTTCTGTTTTTGATTGTGTTTTTTTAAAAACTCATTTTTTTCTTCGGGATAAATTACAACAACCCTGTTTCAAACTCTTGAACGGAAGGAAACTGTTAATACATTGATTCGTGCAAATTACGCAACATGAACAGATAAACCCTGACTACCACTGTATTGCGTGACTCTTATTACTCTGAGTAGTCACGGATTTTGAAATGGACTGTATACCAATTCGTATGTGTGTCTTTGACGCTCTGCAATTTGCAAAAACCTGCAATTTGCTTCAGTTCTACAATTTTAAAATGGCCGCGCAACCGAAACAGCGCCGACATAATTAAGGATACAAGTTTAGCTAGGCGTAGAAGCATGTTGCCATTCAGAGACTTTATAGTGGCTGAGGACTCACAGGCAACCAAATTAATGGTGGAGTAGAACGAAAAGCCAGTCCGAAGTTGCAAATTTTTCACTCGATGATTCGTTTTCGGGCGGAGACCCATTTTCAAATCATCGTAACATAGTCGGAAATGTCATTTCCGAAGATATGGAAACCATATCAAAAATGTGCAACGAACAGTATCTGTATGCGACGTAACTGTTCGGTGCACATTTTTGTCATAGTTTTCTCGTCTTCAGAAATGCCATTTTCAACTATGTTACAATTATTTGAAAATGGGTCTCGGCACGAAACTAGTAATCGAGTGAGTAAAAAAGTAAAATTTGCAACTTTTGACTGATTTTTCATTCTACTGATTAAAAGAAGTTGCTGACGCATAGCTACTCCAGCATGCTTGAAGTTCGCAATGGTGTAGTCTTTGAGGAGTTGCTTCTGCGATGAAAAGCGAAAATTTCGTTCTCAGAGCTCGTAGTGTCGTAGCATTTATCGACGTAGTAACCCACTAATTTTCTAAGATAATGATTGTAGAGCTCCGTTGCTGCGGATTAAATTATTTGGGAAAATAATTTTATCCGATTTACGATTAGCGTAATAATTTTATAGCTCGTCAGCAGTACGCTTCTGTGGGCTGCATTTTTAATTCTGCAGCAGTGTTGTATTCTGAAACATGGACCGTCAGGTTTATCATTTATTTACGGCCATATGTTAAAAACTGCTCTCCATCACTGGATCAACGAATTCAAAAATCTATGTGTTGTGTCGGTAGCTGGGCCGACACCGTGAAGTTGAGATTGCTGAAAATGAACTCTAGACTAACGCTGTAGCCGATAGTGCACGCACGGCTAAAGCAGACGGGCGTGAAGTCTGGAACATGAGAACTTATAAATGAATAAGAAGAAAAGTATGTAGATGCTTATTACTTATCTTTTAATTAGTCCTTGGAATACATCTCTCTTGAATACTCGTAAGCTATAGGCACTGATACAAATGGCGCCTTGCTAGTTCGTAGCCATTAACTTAGCTGATGGCTATTCTGTCTCTCGGCTAATGAGAGAGAAAGGCTTCGTACAACTGGGCGGTAGCTAGGTTCTCGTACAACTGGGCGGTAGCTAGGTTCTCGTACAACTGGGGTGAGTGCTCGCTCGTATCACGAGACCTGCCTTGGTGGTGGCGCTAGGTCTGCGATCACAGTGGCGACACGCGGGTCCGACATGTACTACATGGACCGCGGCCGATTTAAGCTACCACCTAGCAAGTGTGGTGTCTGGCGGTGACACCACATTCCTCCCCCGCAAATCGGCGAACGGTCGTGTGATAAGGCTTCCGCCCGCCGTGGGGAGGACCACATGTTGACGTATGCGATGAGGTGGGGAGCCTAACAACAGGCGAGGCTGTGCCACCCGCACCCGGCCATTCGGTCCGAGGGGAGCTAGGAAACGCCTGAAAAACTAGTCCAGGGTGCACGTCAACATGCGGTGTATGCGCCCGTAAAGAGACAGGAGGTACCGAAGGGTCGACCTCCATTGCGTCGGGGTAGCCGACGCGCGATGACGTCATGTGGTCCGGAGCGGGCGGGAGTTCCATGGCGGAGGACAGCTGGTCACGGGAAGCGATCGGCGGCGCGTGACCCTGGGAGGCGCTTGGCGGCTGCAACGAAGCGTCGAATGCGGGCGGCGCCGGCGGGAGAACAAGCGGCGGCGGCGGCGGCTGCTGCTGCTGCTGCGGCGGCGGCGGCGCGTCGCCATGGGGCAAAATGGAAGGCATCGTCGGTAACACCTGGGGATGAGGCGAGCCAGTAGATGGGTCCCCAGGGCGCTGACCGGACGGCACCGTCGCTGAAAGCAGACGGGGAGCGGCAGAACCCGAGCGACGACAGAGGCGCAGCTGATTGAGATGCCGACGCACCTCACCAGAGGCCCCCAAAACCAAATACATCGCGCGGCCGAGGCAGCGAAGAATGCGCCCTGCGAGCCAACGCCGTGAACCTCGATAGTGGCGATAAAATACAACGTCGCCTGGAGCAAAAGCAGGAGTCTGCCGCTGCACAGGAACCTGATGCGGCGGATGCAGCAAAGACATCAAGGTGCGATGAGGACGACCGTGGAGCAACTCAGCCAGCGAGCGACCATCTCGGGGCTGAGAGCGATACGAAGACAAAAAGAGCAACAATGCGTCCTCCCGAGAATGCGACTCTTTCAATTTCAACATCTGTGACTTGAAAGTCCGGACCAATCGTTCAGCGGCACCGTTGGACTGAGGCGAAAACGGCGCGGATGTCAGATGTTGAATACCATTGGCCTGGCAGAATGACTGAAATTCTGCGGACATGAATTGTGGGCCATTGTCGGAAACAATAGTCTGCGGAAGACCTTCAATGCAAAAGATAGCAGACAACGCTTGGATGGTGGCGGAGGACGTCGTGGAAGACATCCGGACAACAAAAGGAAAATTACTGAAGGCGTCGACCAGAACCAACCATCGAGCATTCCAGAATGGACCAGCAAAATCAATGTGCAAGCGTTGCCAAGGGGAAGTGGCTTTTGGCCAGGCAAAGACTTTCCGCGGCGGTGCGGATTGTTGTTCGGCACACGCCGGGCACGAAGAACACATATTCGTAATCGCAGCATCGATTCCGAACCAAGTACAGTGCTGACGAGCAAGTTGTTTCGTTCGCACGATACCCCAATGTCCTTGGTGAAGAAGCCGTAAAACAGAGGACTGTAACGAACGTGGGACCACGACTCTGGACTGATCATTATCAGAACGCAACAACAAAACACCACGTCGAACAAAAAGTCTCTCCTTGTGAGCAAAAAATCGGCGAACCAACGGATCCTCGATCCGAGACTTTGACAAAGGCCATTGCGTAGCAACAAAACGCAAAACAGTAGCAAGGACAGGGTCAGCAGCTGTGGCTGTAGCGACACGACGAAAATCAATCGGAAACGATTCGACCACTTCATCGGTTTCCGAATCAATGAACATGCAAGCAAGTTCGGAAGAATCGAATGCTTTATCCTCAGCAACAGGCAAACGGGACAACGCATCGGCGTTTCCGTGCTGAGCAGTGGACCGATACAAGATATCGTAGCGGTACTGCGAGAGGAAAATAGACCAGCGAATGAATTTCTGCGCTGTACGTGGAGGTACAGGCTTGGACGGATGAAAAAGCGATGTCAAAGGTTTGTGGTCTGTGATGATGGTAAAGTGACGACCATACAAGAAATCATGGAACTTAGTAACACCAAACACGAGAGCCAAAGCTTCTTTCTCTATCTGTGAATAATTTCTTTGCGCAGACGAGAGCAATTTGGACGCAAAGGCAATAGGGCGATCATGGGAGCCAACTTTGTGCGCAAGCACAGCACCGATCCCGAAATCCGATGCATCTACCATCAACAAAAGGGGTTTCTGGGGATCGAATGGCGTAAGGCAAGTATTAGAAAGCAACGCCGATTTCAACTGGCGAAAGGCGCGTTCACATTCCGTCGTCCAGACGAACGGAACACCTTTACGGCGTAAGCGATGAAGCGGAGCTGAAATGGAAGAGGCATTGCGCACATATTTATGGTAATAATTAATTTTACCCAACACACTCTGTAGCTGTTTCACATTTTGAGGTGAAGGCAATTCTTGTATGGCACGGAGGTGCTCTGGACTCGGATGTATGCCTTGGGCATTAATGACATGTCCCAGGTATGGTAAGTCACGAGCAAAAAACACACATTTGTCCTTCCTCAAGCGAAGACCATTTTGCCGCAAGACCTGAAATAATGTTCGTAAATTCGCAAGATGATCTTCTTCTGTCTGTCCGGAGATCACTATATCGTCCAGATAGTTTGCTGCAGTAGGGACCGACGCACAAATAGTTTGTAAATATTGCTGAAACAAGGCAGGGGCGGATGCACACCCGAATGGCAGTCTTTTGAAGCGGTACAATCCAAGATGCGTGTTAACCACCAATACGCGCTGGGATTCGTCGTCCACCGGTATTTGCAAGTACGCATCGGCTAGGTCCAACTTTGAAAAATATTTTCCCGGGCACAGTTTATCAAAAAGATCTTCCGGGCGGGGCAAAGGAAAAGTAGCAGTCACTAGCTGTGGATTCACTGTGGCCTTGAAGTCCACGCAAAGTCTCAATTTTCCGGAAGGTTTTGGCAAAATTACTAAGGGTGAGGCCCAGAGAGAAGCTTGCACACGTTCAATTACACCCTGTGATTCGAGATCGTGTAACGTTCTTGCGACCTCATCACGCAATGCGTGGGGAACATTGCGCGCCCTGAAAAATTTCGGTTGCGCGTTTACCTTCAGTTCTAAATGTGCTTCATAGTTTGTAGCGCAACCTAAGCCCGGTGCAAAAATGTCTGCAAATTCGTCACACAGCCGAGAAACACTGTCTGTAGGCACAGTCTGATTCACTGAGAGGACCTGATTTACAATAGACATGTTAAACAACTGAAACAAGTCTAGCCCAAACAAGTTCACTGCAGAAGAAGAACGAAGAACGTAAAATGACACAAGTTTTGTTTGTCCCTTGTATGTTGCAAGAAGGCTGCACCGTCCTAACACAGGAATTGTCTGTCCGGAATATGTAGTTAGCTTAACATTTGCGGAACGCAACGGAGGTTTGCCCAGTTGTTTGTACGTGTCGTGATTGAGCAATGAAACTGCAGCTCCGGTATCGAGCTGGAATGGTATCACTTTGCCTTCAAAGTCTAAGTCCACAAAAAGTTTATTGTTCTGCTGACGACAAGAGCGACTGTTTTGTGCAATTTGAATAGACGCTGGTACAGAATCACTTGCTAATTGACGTGATTTCCGGCGACGTCGACGCACAGTTTTTGTGGGACGATCACAGTCACTGTTAGAGAAAGTGTCACTGGACGAAGTGGAATTAACGACATGAATGTCCATAGGCGAAGGTCCACGAGCCTGAGTGTCCTTGGTTCGATTGCGGCGCGAAGCAAAGGGCCGGGAATGATTGTGATTGTCTGATCTGAGCTGTTTCTGGCAAACACTTTGAACATGTCCTTTCTTATTGCAGAAAAAGCAAATAGCTTGGCGTGACGGGCAATGTTCACGCGAATGTCTAGTAGCACACCGCGGGCATGATTTCACTGCATTTGTGTGCTGGCGCGGCACACGTGGCTTAGCACGCGGCGGTCGCTGTGTCGACGTGCGCAAGGCCCGGTTACCGGGCCGCGCAGCGCGTCCAGCGGGCCGGTTAATGTAACACACGGCTGGCGAAGTTTCAAAAGATTCCTGAGCACAGTCAAGTGTGTCCTGTCTATCCAATATGTCTATCACTTGTTGAAGGGAGGGATTAACTAGTTTCAAAATTTGCTCCCGTATGCGAACATCAGAAACGTTCTGTGCAATTGCATCACGCACCATTGTATCCGAATAAGAAAGACCACAGTCACATTCAAAGGCACAGTCCCTAGTAAGTCCTTGCAATGTTGCTACCCACTCCCTATTAGTTTGACCGGCCGTACGTTTTGTACGAAAGAACGTATACCGTTTTGCAACCACATTAACTGTTTCTTTGAAATAGGCATCTAATGCAGACAAAATTTCCTCGTAGGACAAAGTTGCTACGTCGCGTCGGGGAAACAATTTCACTATCACACGGTATGTGGACACACCGACACAAGAAAGCAAAAACGGCTGCCGCTCATTACCTTGAATTCTGTAGGCAGCAAGGTGGAAGTTGAACTGGCGAGACCACTCTTGCCACGTCTCATCGGCTGCCACGTATGGTCGAAAGGGAGGTGCAACAGCGTTTAGTGGCAGCGGTAGCGAAGAAGCGGCGGCGGCCGCATCGGTTTGAATGGTACGTTGACCCTGGACGAGCTGTCCAAGGGCATCCAGTAACGCCTGCGTCTGCTGATTCTGCAAGCGATAAAATTCGGACAGTACATCTGGAGAATGTGGCGAAGCCATGACACAATTAAATGTAAGCAATCAGAACACTTTAAATCGTCGCCAATGTTGCAAACGAATTAATACAAACTCTTTTGCTCGTCGCCAATAAATGTTGTGTCGGTAGCTGGGCCGACACCGTGAAGTTGAGATTGCTGAAAATGAACTCTAGACTAACGCTGTAGCCGATAGTGCACGCACGGCTAAAGCAGACGGGCGTGAAGTCTGGAACATGAGAACTTATAAATGAATAAGAAGAAAAGTATGTAGATGCTTATTACTTATCTTTTAATTAGTCCTTGGAATACATCTCTCTTGAATACTCGTAAGCTATAGGCACTGATACAAATGGCGCCTTGCTAGTTCGTAGCCATTAACTTAGCTGATGGCTATTCTGTCTCTCGGCTAATGAGAGAGAAAGGCTTCGTACAACTGGGCGGTAGCTAGGTTCTCGTACAACTGGGCGGTAGCTAGGTTCTCGTACAACTGGGGTGAGTGCTCGCTCGTATCACGAGACCTGCCTTGGTGGTGGCGCTAGGTCTGCGATCACAGTGGCGACACGCGGGTCCGACATGTACTACATGGACCGCGGCCGATTTAAGCTACCACCTAGCAAGTGTGGTGTCTGGCGGTGACACCACACTATGTATGTGTAGATACGTGCAAAACTAGGAGTTACAAGTTGCGGAGTAAAATTCAGCCATAATGTTTAAAAATGAGTACAAGAAAACGTGGTACTGATGAACATATAAATGTAGACCTATATCGTTGACGTCAATCTGTTGTAGAATTATGAAACATGTTTTATGCTCAAGAATTATGACGTTCTAGGAGAAGGAAAATCTCAAGTATAAAAATCAACATGGATTCCGCAAACACAGATCCTGCCAAACTCAGCTCGCTCTGTTCCTCCATGAGATCCACCGTGCCGTAGACAATGGCGCTGAGTTTGATGCCGTGATACTTGACTTCTGGAAGGCGTTTGACACCGCCCTGCACTGCCGTTTCGTGAAAAAATACGACCTTATCGAGTATCGGAGCAGATTTGCGATTGAATTCGAGACTTCGTTGCAGACAGAAATCAACACATCGCTCTTAACGGAACAAAATCGACAGAGGTAAAGATAATTTCCGGAGTACTTCAAGGAAGTGTGATCGACCATTACTGTTTACAATATACGTAATGATCTAGTAGAAAGCGTCGGATGCTCTTTAAGGCTATTTGCGGATGATGCAGTTGTCTAAAAAAAGTAGCAACGCCAGAAGATAGTAACGATTTTCAGGATGACCTTCAGAGAATTGATGAATGGTACAGGCTCTGGCAGTTGACGCTGGACGTAAAGAAATGTAACATGTTGCGAGTAAACAGGAAAAGACATCCACTACAGTACAGAAACCCTATTGATGCGAAACTGCTGGAAACAATATGTACTTGAAAATATCTAGGAGTAATTATCCAGAGTAACTTTAAGTGGAATGATCACATAAAGCAAATAGTGGGAAAGGCAGATGCCACAGTGATTCGTGGGAAGAATCTTCAGGAAATGAAAGTCATCCACGAAGAAAGTGGCTTATAAGGCACTTGTTCGACCAATCCTTGAATAGTTTTCATCTATCTTGGATCTCTACCAGGTAGGACTGATAGAAGAGAGAGAGAGAGAGAGAAGATCCAACGAAGAGCGGCGCGTTTCGACACTGGATCGTTCAGCCGGCGCGAGAACGTTACGGAGATAATGAACTACATTGTCAGACGTTACAAGAGAGGCGTTGTGCATCGAAAAATGTGTTCAAATGTGTGTGAAATCTTATGGGACTTAACTGCTAAGGTCATCTGTCCCTAAGCTTACACACTACTTAACCTAAATTATCCTAAGGACAAACACAGACACCCATGCCCGAGGGAGGACTCGAACCTCCGCCGGGACCAGCCGCACAGTTCATGACTGTAGCGCCATAGACCGCTCGGCTAATCCCGCGCGGCGTTTTGCAGCACGGAGAGATCTACTGTTGAAATTTCAGGACAGCACTTTCCGGCAAGAGTCGGACAACATACTACTTCCCCCTAGATACGTCTCGCGTAATGACCATGAGAATAAAATTCGATAAATTAAAGTCAATACAGAGGCTTACCGACAATCATTCTTCCCATGCGCGCGCTGTTCGCTGGTGGAACAGTGTTGGAGGGCTCAGTTAGTCGTGCAAAGTGTACCCTCCGCCACACACCATTAGGTGGCTTCCGGAGTATGATGTTGATCTAGATAAATGTAAGATGGATGAGCATCCGAAAGACGCCTTGGCATAAATAAAACTACGTGAAAAATGATTGGTTCCCGTATTTCATCAAGTAACGGTGACAGGTTACATTAGAAGAAAAGTTTTTTATAAGAAATTATTTATATCATTAGATTTGTACACCTGTGAGGTGAGGTTTAGCAGAGGGCTGTATTCTCGTTATATTGTCCTATCAAGCATGGAACAGATGACTGCTCGTACGCCTTTGTAAGAGATGTTATTTTCCTAATTTTGACTGCGTGATCACTGCAGCATAGTTACTTATGGAGGCTGAAGAATATTCGTATTTTTTGCCCCGAAAGATATAGCTAGCTTCTCCTACTGTCTGACAGTATTTGACGGCCGCTGTGACCGAGCGGTTCTAGGTGCTTAGGTCCGGAATCGCGCACCTGCTACGGTCGCAGCTTCGAATCCTACCTTAGGTTAGTTAGGTTTAAGTAGTTCTAAGTCTAGGGGACTGATGACCTCAGATGTTAAGTCCCATAGTGCTTAGAGCCATCTAAACCTTTTTTGACAATTTTTTACTCTCGAGACCTCCTCTTCTTCTTTGTCTCTTCTTATCCTCTCATTCCTTTTTAGCCTTTCCTGTCCTTCCTTCTTCCCGGAGGAATTAACTAATAACACGTACCCCTCCATTTGCTTCACCTAAAACTGACCTTATGACATCATTCCATTTCATATCTCTGCAAACTCTAGAATATTAGTATGGAATTACTGTAGTTGTGACTGACTAATCCTGTAATCAACGGATACCAGGGTTGCACGGTCGACGACGTGCAGAACTTCGTACTTTTTTTACATAAAGAGCAATTTGCCAGACTTTGTACAAGGCTTATATTTTATCGATATCTAGCGTAAATTCAATTATTACTGATGGCTTATCCTCCTACATATCCGTGTCAAATGTGAAAATACTGAGATTGCAGCTAATGCTATTCGCTAAATCGTCAACGTATAACAAGAACAGCAGACACAGGGGGACAGCAGATGGGTGATGATATAACGGATTGGCTGCTTGGCAGTAATATTTGTAGCTCTCTTATTCAAATTTAGAGTCTGAATGAAGACAGCAGAACAGTAAAACTTTAACTACCAACAAAGATCAAAAAAACGTGCTGAAAATGCGCGTGCATGGACACCCACGGACACACACACCCAGACACCTTTCTTTTCACTGTCAATTTTAGATCTTACAAAATATGTGATTTTCATGCACCGGTACATATAGGGTATTTGGAAAAATCCGTCACAAACTTCTAGGACCTGAGAGAGGAGTGAGTACATCCTATTTTAAATAGGAACCCACGTCCGGAAACGTAGCGTTTCTGCGCTACAGCCGTTTGAAACCATGTTTGTTAGGTAGATTTGCAATAGGGTATTTACGGCTGGGAGGTGCTGGTTACGTCAGATCGGCTGATGTCATCTGAAATCCACCCTACCTCTGTGACCTGGTTTGAACCTCTTTCACTGTTAGTTAGTTACTTGTTCCATTGATCAATCTCACGACAATCGTTATGGTGTTAGCGTTTCAAGTGCATAAGAAATGCACAAATGAATCAAGTTTTTTTTTTAAAAAAAATAGCCTAAAAATTTTATTACATAGCCCAGTCCCTTAAATGGCACAAAATGCGTATATTATACCTATATACGTATTTATTCATATTCAAGAATTCATTTATGGTATAGGAGTTGTCAAGGAGATATGATTTCAATTTATTTTTAAAGCTATTGCTGTCTGTCAGAGATTTTATTTCATCTGGTAATTTATCGAAAAGTTTTACAGCAGCAAATTTTACCCCTTTCTGTGCCTTCTTTCTTCTGGTAATGTAATCACGAATGTCACTGTTGTTTTTAAACTGGTCCATGTTGTTGAGAACGAATATTATTACTGAGTAAAAGTACCGTGGGGCTGTTGTAAGAATTCCTAACCTTTCAAATAGAAAGCCCCACACATTATTCTAACCACTTTCTTTGGAGCAACAAATAATTTTCATGTTAGTGTTGAGTTACCCCAAAATAGTATTCCGTTTGGCATCAGAGGGTGAAAGTATGCGAAGTATGTTAGCTTGCTAATTTCTATATCCTCAAAATTAACAATTATCCTGACTGCAAAAGTTTCTGGAGAACCAAAATATGAACTTTCTAGTTAAGATTCTCATCTAGATGTACATCCAAAGCTCAGTATGCTCTACCACAGCTTCTGACTTCCGTTGATTTGTTATATTTACAGAACGAATTGCACTCTTTGCAGTAGAAAATCGGATGTACTGTGTTTTTTCAAAGTTCAGAGCAAGGCCATTCGCAGAAACTAATCAATAACTTTTCCAAAGACATAATTTGTATCATTTTCTATTGGAATTTCTTTTACTGGATTAATAATGATGCTTGTATTATCAGCAAACGGTGTCAGTTTAGCTTCTTCTTTCAGATATGAAGGGAGGTCGTTCACATAAATCAAGAAAAGAAGGGGACCCTATGATCGAAATCTGTGGAATACCTAATGTAATTTCTGTGAGTGATACATCAACAAGGTTGAGTACATGTTTGTAGAACACACCGACATGATCCTTCTGAATGGCTAAGCTGCCTGTAATGGTAGATCTGCTCGTCGCCTTTATCAAGATCGTTTTCCGCTGCGTCCGTCTCTATCGCATACACTTTCTGCCACAACTGCGCAGCGGTTTCGGGTGAAGGTACACCCGAACCTCAGAGGTCACACTGCATCGCGTTGAAGAGAACCCGCCGACGAGTACACGAGCAGTTTTTTTGTCTATTGCTGAGTAGAACTGTAAAACAAGTGATGTACAGGGGCACTCGTAATCAATTACCTGTAAAAGTGGCCGAGTTACCGACATGTTTTCAGACGGTAGGTTCCAATTCAGAGTATTATCTACAAATTTTAGAAGCCTGTAACGGGAATTTCCGAACACTCTGTATAGCGAAACAGAAAAAAGCAATGGAATTACAGTGGCATGGCAAAATATGCCTCTGGCTGAACGTTGGAGTAACAGGGATGCGCCAGTCACTCTGCAACACACTAAAAGCTTAGGCTGGTGCCCAGGTACAGTCACTTCCCAAAATTTTAAAGTCTTTATCAAACTTATCCGGTCATCAGCTAAAACAGAGGGCAGATACCTACCTAAATTTGCTTCTTCTCTCTCATCCGAATACAAAGTGCACTAAATTAAAAAGTGGTGCATATTAATTTGCATGCCTTAGGCACCACGAACATGGCTGGGGGTATGAAGCTATGAGTTAGGGGGCAATGCCCAACTCTGATGTGAGTCAGGATCATGTGATATCGCAGGAGTGACAGGTACGAGGAACGCAACGGCCGAATTGTTTCACCGACCGCAGGTTATTTGTGCTTCATTGTCAGCTGCTCCTTCACCCACAGCTGCATCGCGCAGCGAAATGACAGACTGCAGGAGAATGTCACATTGTTTCATGTGATGTTCCCTGCAGATCTACTAGGCTGGTAGGTGTGAATTATGGACATTGGGAAAAACGGAAAAGAAGAAAATCAAAGCATTTGAGATGTGATGCTACAGAAGAAAAAAATAGGTGGACTGATCAGGTAGCGAATGAGGAGGATCTCCGCGCGTGATAGATATTGTTTGAGCATCGTGAAGTGAAAGAACTCTGTTACGTAGCAAGCAAAATTATGTTTGACGGACGAAGCAAACAGGACTCAAAATGAAAACTACCATAGGCAAATCATGCGCTCCTGACCCAAAGAACTCTGCAGATATCAAACATTGGCCTTAATTTTAGAAGCAAGTTACTGAGAAGATTTTTGACAAGGACAGCACTGTTTCTGCGATGGGTAGATCTGTTGAAGATTGCAAGTGATACTATGAGATGAAGAGATTGGCACAGGAAAGACAGACACGGCGGGTCGAATCAATCCAGTCACAGGACTGATTACCCACCAAATATAGGATTATTTTTGTTTACATAAAATAATATTGTTGTAAATATTAATAAAATGAAATTTTGCGTAGAACCAATAACGAACAATATTTTTTTTTGGTGGAAATTACTGTCCATTGAGCGAAATGAAAGGAGAGAGGTATAATATTAAATGAAATATAAGTTTGGTAGAGAAGCATATTTTTTGTCTCAGTCATCGGTCTTCTGATTGGTTTGACGCAGCCTGCCACGAATTCCTCTCTTGTGCCAACCTCTCCTCCTCTCAGTAGCAATTGCAGCTAGAATTCTCAATTATTTGTGGGATATATTCCAAATTCTATCTTCCCCTGCGGCTGTTACCCTCTGCATCTCCCTCTAGTATCACAAAAGACATCCCCTAATGTCTTAGCACACGTCCTATCACCCTGTCCCTTCTTCCTGTCAGTATTTTCCATTTGTTTCTTTCTTCGCCGCATGTGCAGAGAGCCACCTCATTACTAATCTTACTAGTTTATCTAATTTTCAGGACTCTTCTGTAGCACCGTACCTCAAATGTTTCGATTCTCTTCTGTTCCGGTGTGATGAGGAAGGAGAAATACGGAACCACTAAGGGGAGAATAGTCTTTGACGCTTCATCTCACGAAAACAATGCACCTTCTCTCAATGAGGTATTAGAAGTAGGACCCAACATATTACCAGAGATTCTGGAAATTTTAGTGCGTTTCAGACTATATTCTACGGCTATCGTCGCGGACATCACACAAGCCTTCCTTCAATTAACCTTGAACGAAAAGGGCAAAGACTTGACCAGATTCTTCCGGTTCAAGATTAGCCAAGACCAAACAGGAAATCTTCAGACGACGGAAGAACTAACAGAATACCGTTTTAATAGACTTCCATTCGGCCTGTCCTGCAGCCCATTTTTACTTTCTGCGACACTAAGAGAACTTGCCGACAATTGTATGACAGCATTTCCCATCGCAGCGCCACTTATAAACAAGACTGCATACATGGACGACTTTGTGATCTCAGTAGAAGGTGATAATTTGGTGATAACTACACTCCTGGAAATTGAAATAAGAACACCGTGAATTCATTGTCCCAGGAAGGGGAAACTTTATTGACACATTCCTGGGGTCAGATACATCACATGATCACACTGACAGAACCACAGGCACATAGACACAGGCAACAGAGCATGCACAATGTCGGCACTAGTACAGTGTATATCCACCTTTCGCAGCAATGCAGGCTGCTATTCTCCCATGGTGACGATCGTAGAGATGCTGGATGTAGTCCTGTGGAACGGCTTGCCATGCCATTTCCACCTGGCGCCTCAGTCGGACCAGCGTTCGTGCTGGACGTGCAGACCGCGTGAGACGACGCTTCATCCAGTCCCAAACATGCTCAATGGGGGACAGATCCGGAGATCTTGCTGGCCAGGGTAGTTGACTTACACCTTCTAGAGCACGTTGGGTGGCACGGGATACATGCGGACGTGCATTGTCCTGTTGGAACAGCAAGTTCCCTTGCCGGTCTAGGAATGGTAGAACGATGGGTTCGATGACGGTTTGGATGTACCGTGCACTATTCAGTGTCCCCTCGACGATCACCAGTGGTGTACGGCCAGTGTAGGAGATCGCTCCCCACACCATGATGCCGGGTGTTGGCCCTGTGTGCCTCGGTCGTATGCAGTCCTGATTGTGGCGCTCACCTGCACGGCGCCAAACAGCATACGACCATCATTGGCACCAAGGCAGAAGCGACTCTCATCGCTGAAGACGACACGTCTCCATTCGTCCCTCCATTCACGCCTGTCGCGACACCACTGGAGGCGGGCTGCACGATGTTGGGGCGTGAGCGGAAGACGGCCTAACGGTGTGCGGGACCGTAGCCCAGCTTCATGGAGACGGTTGCGAATGGTCCTCGCCGATACTCCAGGAGCAACAGTGTCCCTAATTTGCTGGGAAGTGCCGGTGCGGTCCCCTACGGCACTGCGTAGGATCCTACGGTCTTGGCGTGCATCCGTGCGTCGCTGCGGTCCGGTCCCAGGTCGACGGGCACGTGCACCTTCCGCCGACCACTGGCGACAACATCGATGTACTGTGGAGACCTCACGCCCCACGTGTTGAGCAATTCGGCGGTACGTCCACCCGGCCTCCCGCATGCCCACTATACGCCCTCGCTCAAAGTCCGTCAACTGCACATACGGTTCACATCCACGCTGTCGCGGCATGCTACCAGTGTTAAAGACTGCGATGGAGCTCCGTATGCCACGGCAAACTGGCTGACACTGACGGCGGCGGTGCACAAATGCTGCGCAGCTAGCGCCATTCGACGGCCAACACCGCGGTTCCTGGTGTGTCCGCTGTGCCGTGCGTGTGATCATTGCTTGTACAGCCCTCTCGCAGTGTCCGGAGCAAGTATGGTGGGTCTGACACACCGGTGTCAATGTGTTCTTTTTTCCATTTCCAGGAGTGTATATACTATGAACTTGTAACCCTAATGAAACTGATCAGTCGCCCCTTATCAAAATGGGCTACCAACTGTGAACAACTCCACACTATCTGGAGGGCAGAAGGGCGAGAACTCCACACCCAGACTCAAGTTTTAGGTGTAGACTGGAACTCCGCAGGTGACTACTTCTGTATCGATCCTAGCGAAATCATCAGAAGGTCGTCAGAAGAGCCATCCACCAAACTACTTCTTTTACAATGTACGGCTAAATTCTATGACCCTGTTTCTCTTGTTGGGAAATTGCTATTCCAGGACACATGGTGCCGGGGAATTGGCTGGGATGAACTTATGCCCTCGGACTTAGGGGCACGATGGCGCACTTGGATATCTAGCTTACCTTTATTGTCACATATACGTGTCCCTAGATGGATAGCTACAGCTCATGGAAGAGACTCTCAGCTGCATGTATTCTGTGACGCCTTGGAAAAGGCATATGGAGCAGCTTTGTACATTCGTACTGTCTTAGATGATGACGTCGTAACCCATTTAGTCTGCTGTAAGAGGTATGCGCTATATGTGCTGCCTGCAACAGGCAAGACTTAGGAGAGTCTCTGACCAGAGAGCAGTATGTAGTTAGTTGTTGCTTCTCGCTAGTCGGCATTAATGAAAAACTTGACAATTCCAAACAGTTGAATGAAATAATAGACAACCATTTCAAACAACTTAGTGAAATGCTCAAACAGTGGTATGAAAAATCAAACAACAATTCCAAACTGTCGAATGAAATACACGACAACCTTAACGAACAGAACAAACAACTTAGTGAACAGATTACAGCCGTTACCGTGCGACGTCATGATACTAAAGAACAATTACGTGACGATACTAAGACTTGTGCTACGAACAGTAGTGAAGAAACTAGATCTGTTGCACAAGAATTAGGTAATAGACATGCAGGCACAACAGAATCACTTAGAGGTGAAATTAATGCAGTCACTGAACAATGTTCAGAAAACGCAACACAGATACGCGACGAGTTTAATTTAAAGTCACCAGAAGTTTCACACACTCTGGATACGGAAGTCGATAAGAAATGTGAACAACAGAACAACCAAATTCACGAACGTATTAAAGTGACAGAAATGAAAAATATTTCAGTCACTAACACGTCACAGCAGAAGCCACATTCCGAACATTTGTCACACTCACACAGCCAGTGTAACTTAGGTAATTTACGGAGACCATGCGACTTAGAAACGAAGTGACACAGACAAAGAGATTCTCACACAAACCTGAACCTGTTCACAAATTCAGAGACGATAACGTTGATTACGAGCAATTTTTATCCGTAAGAAAATCTAAAGTGTTTAAAAATGACAGAGCACAGGTACACGCTTTGAACTGGATACGTCGATTTATTTTTGTACTTTCACCAGCTTGGCCTGCAATGCAGAAACTAGAACTGGCCTGGATACAACAATTTACTTTTGAATTTTCACCGGCATTGCCTGTAACGCAGAAACTAAAATTTATTTGCAGCGCGTAATAGACCTCAGGGGATTCATTACGCTTTAATGAATATGTGCCGTAGCGTGCACAGGGCCCCAAGCCGTAGTAGTGCTGTTTCATCTTTCGTTTTCTGCACTGCTGCCTTCTACTATCCTTTATATCTATCAAAACAGGTCTTCGATTATCGATCTATCTAGAATTAAGAATGAGTAAAGAAAAACCTGATACGACAAGTTTTACCGAAAGTGACAGTTTTCATTAGACGCTCCAGAAATGACAACCACGAGAACTTAAATAACAGACAAAAATTTAATCATCAGTATGTGTAAAATTATCAGCAACAGGTACCACATTTTGGTAACAATAGAGGTTTTTCACCGCAATAGCAACAAAACCAACCGGTTAGCATACCTAACCAACAATGTAATGTACAAGGTCAACCAAGCTTTACTGTTTCGCCGCCTGCACGTATAGCATCAGCTCCAACAAATAGTAACGCACAGCAACAAGGAAATAACTACGTACAGAAAACACACCATTTCAATTCCTATCGCAATGCACCGTATAGAAATGAGTATCATGACAGACGTAAAAGTAATGAGCACAATTTTCAGCGTACGTTTAATAATAGTCGGTCTTACCAGCAGCAGAATCATCCGCAACAACAAATTATCATGAATGAACCAGACAGTAGATATCATCCCGAACGTAATACCTCAGGAAGAAATAACAGAACAGTACAAATAGTTGAAATGCCACAGCATCCTCCCGCAAATAATAGCACGTCAGATAGAATTTGACTAGATATAGTACAGGTTGCATCTTCCAGCACCGTAAGCAATACTTCAGATACACAGAATCTTGTTCACGAAAATGTTATTTGAAACATGCTTTGTTGAATGCACCACTTTTATCACACCCAGATCTTACTAGAAATTTTTCCATTGCCATCGACAGTTCTAACACCGCTTTAGGCGTACACATTTTTCAGGAAATTGAAGAAGATGGCACTACAGTAATTAAAAAACATAGCCTTTGCGAGTCGCATTCTGTCACCTGCTGAACGCAATTATTCTGTTACAGAACTTGAAACACTATGTGTTGTATGGGCATTTACGAGATTTCGGCATTTTCTTTATGGAAGACATACAACCGTTTACACAGATCATAGAGCTATGCAGTTTTTACTTTCCGCTAAATTTACACACGACAGATTAAGTAGATGGAAACTTTATTTACAGGAATTTAATTTTACAATTGTTCACATTCCCGGTGCACAAAATATTGTAGCAAATGCACTATCTCGTTCTCTCAGCAACAATCAGCAAGACATCGCAACCAACTTCTGCAAAGCAAATTTCATGTACATTCAACAAGTTGCATTTGAAAATTTCATTTCGTCGTCATTACAAGACATAGCACAAGAGCAGAGTAAAGACAACGTATGGAAAGAAATTAAACACATTTGGCAAGATAGGAATAATGTTACCATTAGAAACCATTACACTGTACGCAATAACATTCTGTTTCGCCGCTCTCACCCTGACAGCAACAATTGGTTATTATGCATTCCTGACGAGCTTGTTAACAAAGTAATTTGGTATACTCATTTAAGTTACGCACATTACGGAGCCAGAAAATGTTTTCTTATACTGAGACAGAACTGTTATTTTACCAACATGGAGAAACGTATTCGACGAGTTTTAGCGTCATGTAAAATCTGCCAGAAAGCTCAGATACGACTTCACATATTCCTCCATTACATCCCATTGTACCTGTTAAATTGAGACACATGGCTGCTGTAGACATTTTTGGTCCGATTCCCAGAACTAATAGAGGTTTTTGCTACATCTTTTTCGCTGTGGAACTCACTTCAAAATTTGTTACCTTCACTCCGTTACGCAAAGCTACTGCTAAAACTGTTTCGAAAGCATTTGTAAAACATTTTCTATTTCATGTAGGGCATGTATTGAAAGTAATTTCCAACAATGGATCACAGTTTCGATCTGCTATATGGACACGTATGTTACGAGCTAGAAACATTTTTCCGATCTATATATCCAGGTACCATGCTTCTTCGAACCCTTGTGAACGATTAATGGAAGAAATTGGTAAACCGTGTAGAATATACTGCCATAAAAGACATATTGATTGGGACACACACATACTCTCATTCCAGGATGTAATTAATTCCATACCAAATGAATCTACTATGCTATCTCCGTCTGTTATACTGAAAAATGTTGAACCACCTAACAAAATTAAAGAATTAGTAACCTTTCCTACATCTCGTCGACTATGACACCATGAAATAATTGACATTGCGCTGAACAACATCAAACGTGCCGCAGAGCGCCGGAGAAGACAGCAAAAACAGGTTTGTACACGCCGTGACTTTCACATTGGACAGAAGATACTAGTACGCACACATTATTTATCTAATAGAGGAAAAAGTAGATGTAGTAAATTTGAGCTTCTATATGCCGGTCCATATCGAATTCGCAGCATTCCTCACCCCAATGTAGTACACGTCGAAACTCTGAGAACCAGAAAAACCAAAGGGAATCACCATATCTCCAACATCAAACCCTTTATTGAATGAACATACTTTATGATTTATCACACTGTAATGCCATTTCCTGATTTTTTTATGACCATTTATGCAATTATATTCATATGAACACTTACTGATGATTATCGTATTTTTTTTGGCAAGTACCCGGCAAGGTAAGGTTAACAGGTCGCATTTCTTGTCATTACACATCAGACCATGCACATTTTTCCAGATGAACTTACACATTTTATGACCACTTATATAATTATATTTATGTGATTACTTACTGATGATTGTCATATTTTTTCTTGGCAAGTGCCCGGCTAGGTAAGGTTAGCAGATCGCTCTTCTTGTCGTTACACATCAGACCGTGCACATTTTCCATTCTTCATGTATGTATGATTGTTTTCCTGTTTTGTTGGTATGCACTATGAAATATTTAAGTTATAACAAACACCAGTTGATTTTGACATTTTGCCTTATGGTGTCTCAACATCGTGACTATTTTACATTTTTTTTGCTGCTACATTGTGATACTCTGTGTACATTTTTGCATCTGAACACTATGTTTTTGACATATTACGTTTTCTGTCATGCTATGCTGTATGCTCAATTATATCACTAGAAACCAACTTTTATTTAATGGGTATATGATTTATACGCAAGACATTAGTCATTGTTCATCATTTTCAGAAAGAAATAACGTGTAAAAAAATAAATTAAACAGACCACAGTGGATTACTATGAAATGGGAATTTCACCTTCGGAATGAACGAAAGAAGATGCAATACCTCGTCACGAAGAGTAAATTGATCAGAATTAACAAGCATTAACAAGAATATACTATAAACATCGTATGATAGCAGTCTTAACTAATTTTTTCTTTCAGAATAAGAGGCGATTGATGCAGGCTGTCAGACAGAACTACACATCTTAGTTTTAGTGATGAAATATGCTAGAAATAAGGAACTTTATTCTATGAATAGTTGTATAATGAAGTGACTTTTTTGCAGATGGTAATGAATGATGATGAATAGTGATGCAGAATATGCTAATATGGATGATGAAGTTTTTCTTTACAGGTGATGATAATAATGGAGTTATGGTGAAATGAATAATGAAGTTTTTGTTTACAGGTGTTGATAGTGATAAACTTTATATGGCCACTAAACACACCACTTTTAAGTTTTTCTTTGCAGATGAGGATAATGTTGAAGTTTATGTATTTATGCTATGTAGTTATTTAAGTATTTGTTGCAGTTCGTTTTGACAGTATGTCTTATGTCGCATGGTATGATGACTGAAGGTTTTGGAGAGGACAGCTAGAGAACATATATATTTAATACACATTTCATTACCTGTTAATTCGAAGTTCACTACTTTTCAGCATAATATGCGTTTCTTCTTTCAGCTTAATATTCCATTTTGTATTTCTTGCAGGAGAAATTATTCATGAAATTAAT
This sequence comes from Schistocerca piceifrons, assembly GCF_021461385.2. Classification (NCBI taxonomy): domain Eukaryota; kingdom Metazoa; phylum Arthropoda; class Insecta; order Orthoptera; family Acrididae; genus Schistocerca; species Schistocerca piceifrons. The sequence continues at coordinate 418,403,741 of NC_060139.1, read as the reverse complement.
GTCCTATAAGCAGTTGGTTATTAAACCTGCGTCATTCATGAATGTGATCACATATACTCTATTTGTTTCATAACCTTGCTACAGCTGACTCATGACGAATGACGTTACACATCTGCATTTGCAGCAATAAGTCAAATGCAAATATTGTTATGCCTCAGCAATTAATTATCGATCCCAACGCAATGCATTGCTAGCACAAAAAAAAAAAAAAAATGTATTACCAGTCCCAAATAATGCTAAGAGAGTTATGAGTAATACTGAATGATGTTTTCTAATCACAGACTTTGAGTAATAGTTACAGAGTGTTACATTTTTAAATATGTCATATGTTACTTGAATGATGAGTTCTGAGTAATAGTGAATGATATTTTGTAATAATGCATGCATGCTCTACACTCTTTAACTCCTGTTTTGAAGGATGACTTCTGATGATTTGTAACTGGCCATTGAGTGCCAATAATTATTTTTAAATATGTTGTATGTCACTTGAATGATGAAAAATGTTTTGTAATATTCAATACTTGCTGGCCAACGAATGCCACTGTTTCTTATATTTATATTATGTCACTTTCATGCTATATATATGAATACTAGTAGCTTGATGCTACACTCATTGGCTCCTCTTTCGGCTGATCACTTCTGATGATTTGTAACTGAACAATGAGTGCCAATAATTATTTTTAAATATGTTGTATGTCACTTGAATAATGAAAAATGTTTTGTAATATTCAGTACTTGCTGACCAATGAATGCCACTGTTTCTTATATTTTAAATTTATATTATGTCGCTTTCATGCTATATATATATATATATATGAATACCAGTAGCTTGCTGCTACACTCATTAGCTCCTGTTTTGAATGATGACTTCTGATGGTTTGTAACTGGTCAATGAGTGCCAATGTTCTCTGTAAACAGATTACTTATGAACATTATTCTGTAATACTTCATACATGGTACAGAAATGTTCAGTAACTGGGCAATGAGTGCCACGATTTACTCAAACCAGTTGTTAGACTAGTGTAATTCTCAATGAAGACTAGCATGTGACTTAATGTCCTTCACCTTCTGACCTAATTACCAGAAATTACTGCAATATCCGTTTGTCCTGTCTATCCTCATGCTCATGGAGCACTATATTTGGTTTTTGCACTAATTCTACGTTGGAGTACCTTACAAGAACGTGGTGTTGACACGACATGCTGTCCACCGCCGGCCGCGGTGGTCTCACGGTTCTAGGCGCGCAGTCCGGAACCGCGCGACTGCTACGGTCGCCGGTTCGAATCCTGCCTCGGGCATGGATGTGTGTGATGTCCTTAGGTTAGTTAGGTTTAAGTAGTTCTAAGTTCTAGGGGACTGATGACCACAGCTGTTAAGTCCCATAGTGCTCCGAGCCATTTGAACCATTTGCTGTCCACCACCTTGAGCGATGGAGATGTTATTATGGTCCCACTGTTTGGTGTACCTAATGTACTGCCAAAATGATAACATGGAATATTACTACGACATTTCAGTGTCTTGGCTACACTGATTTATACTTCAGGGAAAACAGATTGTCTCATTTGGTGTTGTGCTTCTGTAGAAAGATATGGACTTTCAGTGCAGCTGCGTGCAACCTAATGTGCTACAACCATGATGCAATCCTTCCCTTTCCTATCCTAGTTCATGTAAAATAGTAAAAAAAAACTACAGTGCGTGTGCACTTTATGTCATTTGTTAATATGACTTGTACTCATTCCGTATACATTTTGTGATTTCCTGATATGTTCTGTACTCAGTGCATGTGCACTATATTTTATTTCATGTTCTGCACTTATATATATATATATATATATATATATATGTATATATTCTGTGATTGTAAACTTAGTTAAGTAAGAAAAATTTGTTGCTCATGGCAAGTCCAATTGACTCACCATCGCTGCCAAAATTTTGCCCCCCCAGTGGAGGATTATGTAAGAGGTATGCGCTATATGCGCTGCATGCAACAGGCAAGACTTCGGAGAGTCTCTGACCAGAGAGCAGTATGTAGTTAGTTGTTGCTTGTCGCTAGTCGGCATTAGTCTTCATTAGTCTTCAGTAGTCGACAGTAGTCTGCGTGAGTCGGCAGTAGTCGGCGGTAGCCTGCTTGTGTCTGCGCTTGTCTGCAGTCTGCTCTGCTCGGGACTCTGGAGGATGAGTATTATTGTAGAAGGTAAAGAAGCAGCGTTGCGCATATCTAGTAATGTACGTTAACTGTCATCAAATTTCTTTTAAAAAATGCCCCAATAATAATTTTTATAATGTAAAGTAATTTTTTTTAAAAAAAGCATTCATTTCAATTTAAAGAATATGGCCAATGCATCATCATTCCTGTCAAGAATCACAAAAATATAGGACAGGATTGCACGAAGCTGTGCCGAAAAATTTTTTAGGTAATAGCAGATATATTCGCAGTTTTTGTTGAGGTAAGAATTTTTGCTTTTTTTTTATATTCGGAGTACAGGGCCGTGGCGCAGCGCTGCTGTCGTCATAAAATTTACCAGGTTACTGAATTTTTTTATTATTTTGGTGTTTAGGAATTTTTCTGTTTCGAACTTAACATTAAATGAGAAAAGAATTTTGTGGGTACATTAAATGTGAATGCATTTCTGCACTGAGATTATGAATGGGAACCAATTTTGTTTAGAGGTTACATTAAATTAGAATCACATTCATTATTCGTTCATTATTAGTATTTTTGTGGGGAGGTTACACTTGGTTCAAAATATTAATTTTTGTGGGGAGGTTACACTGCAGTAAGAACAGACTTGCTCCTATTAAGAAGGTGACATTGCCTCGACTCGAACTTTTAGCGGCAGTAGTTGGGACCAGACTATTGTGTTACTTTTGCCGCGCAATAGACTTTAAAATTGCCCATGCGATATTGTGGACGGATTCTAGAATAACACTAAGTTGGATTCGCTGTGATCCTAACAGATGGACGACCTTCGTTTGTAATGCGTAACTGAGATACAAACACACACGACTCCCACGCAATGGAAACACTGCCCAGGACCAGACAATCCTGCCGACCACCTCTCACGTGGACTCCTCGGCTACCGAATTAATCCTCTGGATATTTGGTGGCATGGGCCGCCTTGGCTTACACGCCCTCCTGAATGCTGGCCAATCGACGATACTCCAACGATGGTACGACTTCCTCCCGAAGAAAAGAGGAAGATAACCCAGAGCCAAGTCTTGTCGATATCTACGCCAACCAGCCTTATGAACTTACATAAATTCAGCTCTTACTGGAAGCTCATTCGTATCACAGCATACACAACATTCCCCAGAAGAATAAATCTTCAGGAGAACTTACGCCACCGAATTATCAGATGCCAAAATGTATTGGATTCGAGTGGGCCAGAGAGATTCCTTCCCCAGTGAATTAAATGCACTTCAGAAGCTAATCGCTGCTCTACTGTGATTCACGACATAAGAAGTTTGTGTCGAAACCCGGGATAGACTTTGCCGGAGTCCTCCCCACCCTGGTCGACCTCCAAAGATACGGCCAGCTGCACAGGACGACTAATGATGTGACCTTCTGGTGTCCGGAGTATTATCGTCCTTACCCTGCCGTCTCTTCCTGGTGGTACCTTTTCTATCCTGGCCTTCTTCCACATATGTCGCGAACGAAGGTCCTCTTGGATCAGCACGATGTCGCCAGGGCAAAAGGGGATGACTCGTCCCGATGGGCGTTTAACTTCATGGTAGTTCCGGAGCTCCAGTAGGTATTCTTTAATCCAACGGTTCAAAAAACTGTCACAGAGTTGCTGTCTTAGTCGGAGTTCCTTTGTTAAATTGGTGTTCGCTGAAGGCTCTGGTCCCGTCGGAAGTCGTAAGTTTTTCTCCCAATGGGAAGGTGTGAGTGCATCACAATCATCTTCTGGTGTGATGGGCCTGGAGTTCACCGCAGCTTCAGTACTGATCAAGGTGGTGTTGTTCCTCAGTGAGCTTTGCGAGTCCCAATACCTTCCGTAGGCAACGCTTTATAGTGCCCACCATTCTTTCCCACCATCCTCCCCACCAAGCCGCCCGGGAGACAATAAATTTCCAAGTAATACCGTGGTGGGCGAGGAACTGATAAGTTTTTGAGGTGGTTAATGCCTTCCAAAGTTGGGCTAGTTCCATATTCGTGGCGTGGAATGTTTTCGCGTTATCTGTATATGTCGTGTGAGGTAGTCCGCGTCTTCCGGCGAATCGCTGAAGTGCCATAAGAAACTTGTCCGTTGACAAGTCTGGACAGAGTTCGAGGTGTACAGCTCGTATGGTAGCACATGTGAAAAGAGTGATATATGACTCGTGCGTTTCCTTCCCCACTTTGATGAATAGTGAGCCAGCAAAGTCTATTCCGGTTACAGTAAATGGTTTGGCAGGTGAAACTCGTTCAGGTGGCAGCGGTGCTTCGATCTGTTGCCCTCGTGGATTCTTCAAGATCTTACATGCGAGGCATGAGTGTAGGATTCTTCATGTCAAAGATACACTGTCCTAAGAGTAAACAAACAGTCTCTCACTTGCCCGAAGTACATCACTCTGTGACACGGTGTTCCCACCATCCGTGTTTCACTACTACACAGTTCTGTGCTCCAAACGTACATTCCCAGAGAATTCTTCCTCAGATTAAGGCCAGGAATGCATTCTTTGCCTTTTCTAGTTCACTTTTTATGTCTTTCTTGCTTTCTTTTTTTTTTACACGGCAGGAATCTTGATGTTTCCTTTATCGCTAACCTTAATTTGCTGCTCGTCATTACTTTCAGCTTTCTTCAGTTTCCTCTCAATCCATATTCTGTACTCATTAGACTGCTCATCCTTTAGTTTCTGTAACACTGCTTCACTCTGACGGAGTTTAACAACGTTATCAGCGAATCCTATCATTGATATCCTTTACCCTGAATTTTACTCTCACCCTTGAATTTTATTTCCGTCAGTGCTTCTGCGATCTGTGTGTAGATTGAACAGTAGGGGTGGAAGGGTAATCCGAATACCTCGTTCTCGGTCCTCCAGTCTTACTGTATCCTGTACGTTCTTATGCGTATTGTTTAAAGGGCAGACAAATGAAAACGAGACAAATGAAAACGAGACAAATGAAAAAACTAAGTAAACTGGTTAGCACCATAACTGTTAATGCATTTATCCCACTATGAGGCAAGACAGTCAATGCCCTGATGGAAAAGTGTTAGTGGTTGTGTACGCAACCATGATTGTGCCCAGGCATGCACCTCTTCGCCCAAAGTCAATCTATGGCTACGATTGTCTGACGTCTCGGCCCCAAGACTATTGAAATCGCTTGTGGAGAGGTCGCGGCTGTATGGAGCTTTTTCGTCCAAACTTCTGCAGCGCGGTCGAAATAAATTTAACAACATTCTCTTGCGTGGTAATACATGCCAGCTCACGTGCTGGCAATGTTGTTTCGATTACGTTGCAGACGTTTCGTTAGAAAGCCCTTCACACAGCCTCCATATAGTCCCGAACACTCCCCAAACCATTTTCCATGTTTCTGGAGCCGTGAAGAAAGACATTCGTAGAGGCCGATTTGCTTCGTATAAAGATTTGCACGCCTGGGCACGATCATGGCTCTTTCTAAAACTGAAAATATTTTTCGATTAAGTCATTGACCGTCTTGCCTCATAGTGGGATAAATGTATTGACAGTTACGGCATCACTTTTGTAATAATAAAGAGTTAACTTACAAGGGGAGGCCGCCAATTGTGAAATTCAGATTCGATTCATACTGCGCATAATAAAAGTTCATGCCCAGAGGTGTAATGTGGCAAAGCACCAAGATGCACTTCTCAGCCGTTGTCGAGAAAATCGACAGTTAAAAGAAACCGTTGCGGTGAAATACTCTCTACGATTAATAAATTCCTACAGTGTTGTGGCGCAGCGGTAAGCGCTCGGGTTCGTAATCCGAAGGTCGCCGGATCGAACCTCGCGCCATGCAACTTTTTTATTATTAGTTTTTTGTAATTCATATATATATATATATATATATATATATATATATATATATATATATATATATATAAACTATTAATGAATTGTATATGCATGTTGGTGAAGGCGGATCGCTCTCCAAAAATTTGTACCGCCTCCATTTTTCCGTTTGTTTAACAGGGTGTACCAAAGCTCTCCTCTCACGCCCGCACTAATTTTCGAACGATGTTAGAAGTTGCGCTAGGGACCGCATCTACCTTCTTTCGAAGTTAGCAGGCAACTATGCTGTTATGCGGCGGCTCGTTTCGACCCATTCAACATCTGTCCTTCAAGTGTAACGAGCAAGTAACGGAGTTTATATTTCATGCCTGCCACAACAAATTTGAGCTCGTGGGGTTTCTATTCTAATTCGAACGTTTGACTTACGCTATACGTATTTGTTTCGGAATATCGTTTCTACGTCTTCCGTTAACTATACGTGGTTAACATTATGAAGACAATAACATTTGTGAAATACAACTTTGTTTGCGGAAAACATAATGATGTTCGAAGTCGCCAGTTTTTCCACGACAAACGACTTTCAACAACTTATTATATGCATAACTGTTGCAACTGACTGCCGGGAATTGTGTGTGTGTGTGTGTGTGTGTGTATACACACATTTGAATTACAAAAAAACAAATACTGAAACAAAAAAAAGAAAAAAAAGGGTTGCATGGCGCGAGATTCGATCCGGCGACCATCGGATTACGAACCCGAGCGCTTACCGCTGCGCCACAACGCTGTAGAAAATTGTTAATCGTAGAGAGTATTTCACCGCAGCGGTTTCTTTTAACTGTCGATTTTCTCGACAACGGCTGAGAAGTGCATCTTGGTGCTTTGCCACATTACACCTCTGGGTATGAGCTTTTATTATGCGCAGTATGAATCGAATCTGAATTTCACAATTGGCGGTCTCCCCTTGTTAGTTTTTTCCATCTGTCTCGTTTCTATTTTACTCTTTCGGAAATACTATCCATTTATCCCGATAACTTACTCGTGTGTCTCAGAATTTCGAATATATTGCACCACTTACACTGTCGAACGCTTTTTATTGGTCTACAAATCCTATGAACGTGCCTTGATTCTTCTTCAGCCTTGCTTTCCTTATAAGCGCAACGTCTGAACTAACCCTCCGAAGGTTTTATCTTAGCTAAAACCTAACTGATAGTCATCAGCAGGTTCTAATTTATCTTTTCTATTCCAGAATGAGATTTTCACTCTGCAGCGGAGTGTGCGCTGATATGAAACTTCCTGGGAGATTAAAACTGTGTGCCGGACCGAGACTCGAACTCGGGACTTTGCCTTTCGCGGGCAAGTGCCCTACCACCTGAGCTACCCAAGCACGACTCAGGCCGCCCTCACAGCTTTACTACTGCCAGTACCTCGTCTCCTTCCTTCCAAACTTTATATCAGTGCACACTCCGCTGCAGAGTGAAAATCTCATTCTGGAAACATCCCCCAGGCTGTGGCTAAGCCATGTCTCCGTAATATCCTTTCTTTCAGGAGTGCTAGTTCTGCAATGTTCGCAGGAGAGCTACTGTAAAGTTTGGAAGGTAGGAGACGAGGTACTGGCAGTAGTAAAGCTGTGAGGAAGGCCGTGAGTCGTGCTTGGGTAGCTCAGTTGGTAAAGCACTTGCCCGCGAAAGGCAAAGGCCCCGAGTTCGAGCCTCGGTCTGGCACACAGTTTTAATCTGCCAGGAAGTTTCATATCTTTTCTATTGTTCTACATATGTTTCTTGTCACCAACTTGGACGCATGACCCGTTAAGCTGATTGTGCAGTAGTTCTCCAACTTATCTGTCCTTTATATCTCCGGCATTTTTTGGATATTCTATTTACCAAAAGTCTGATGTTTACGCCTCCAGGCTCATAGGTTCTACACGGCAGCTTGAACACTCGTTTCTTGCCACATCCCCTAATGATCAAGAAATTCCTTAGGGATATTATCTATTCTTTGCGCGCGGCTCGTTGTCGTGCGGTAGCGTTCTCGCTTCCCACGCCCGGGTTCCCGGGTTCGATTCCCGGTGGGGTCAGGGATTTTCTCTGCCTCGTGATGACTGGTTAGTTAGGTTTAAGTAGTTCTAAGTTCTAGGGGACTGATGACCATAGATGTTAAGTCCCATAGTGCTCAGAGCCATTTGAACCGTTCTTTGTGCCTTATCGCAAGTCTTCCGACACTCTGTTAAACTCTGTCGTTAACACAACATACCCTTTGCCTTCCATCTGACTCTCATTTCTGTGTTTTCATGCCAGCCAAAGACGTTACCCCTAGACCAACAACATTGTACATTTTAGACATGTACATCCACTGAACACCTGGTATTTTTGTTTTCAGTACCATGAAATACAATGAAACAAGTAACAGACGGCCATATTAATTAGGACAAATAAAAATTATAATGTCTGAAAAGGACACTAATCTGAAGAGGTTAGCAACCACTGTCGAACGTCTGACCACTAAAGATAACTACGTATACCGTTATGTATCCAAATCTTTTCGAATTTCACATGTGCCGATTCCTGTCGGAGCATGACAATCTAAAGTGTTGTAGCAATCGTTTGACAATGACAAGGTGGGTCACACACTGTTGTTCGTACATACTATCAGTCAACTTCGTTATTTCTGTAGAGCATCGTAAAGTTAACATTATTATTGCTCATGTATTTTATTTGTCGTCTTAATTTAATAGGTGTACTAATGATATCTTTTCTCTCTTCATTTATACTAACGTTCACTCCATGAAGGTAGTGTAAACGGTATTCTAGGGATTTACCGCTGTAAAAGACTATTATAAACAATAACTGACTTAAAGTATGCTGCCTTACTGTATAATTATAACGAAATGTAAATGAAACCGTTGTGTTTGTCACCTCGCAAATAATTTGTCCCTAATCTTCAGGGATAATATTGGACTGCACCACATAAGGGATTCTGGAAGCTGCGTATGGAGTTCTGTCTGTTTAGCAAACTCACACACAGATGAGATCTGGAACAGTGAAGCAAATTTACACATTGTTAAGACTTCCACAATACAATAATTATCGAAACATTTGCCTTTGAGGAGTAGTAACCACAAGACAATTAAGCTCACTGCCGCTCTGCTACCGCTGAATACTAAACAGAACTGCCGCAGATGTTAACACAAGTGGAATACCTTCGGGAGGAGTACAATCGCAAATTACCACACAGGCAGCAGTAGCCTTATACAGCATGCTGACGAGGGGGGGGGGGGGGGGAGGAGAGGGGCGGAGAGAGAGAAAGAGAGAGAGAGAGAAAGGGGGGGTTAGGTATGTGAGGAGAAGATGAGGGATGGAAGAAAGGAGCAAGCAGCAGGACGTAGCTGGCGTATTTGCGAACTGTTTCACGAATTTTATCGGTGGTAGTGCAGGGATGAATATGGAGGCAATTTACAGTTTATTCAAGTTTTCTTTCAGATTTCGTGTATGTCAACGATAGAGAATATGTTCTTGTGTTAGTTTATATAGAAAACAAGATATCTGCGATAGCATGCATAAAAGTATGACTAATACATTGCAATGAAATAGTTTACTACTGGGCAAAAGTGAAGGCGATGCTTCAAACCTTAAAGAACATTTTACAAATCGCAAAGTAACACTTTCATAACATTATGTCAATATTCTTTATTGGAAGTACCAGTTTCCATCATACGACATACCATCCTTAGGTATCTACATCACAATTAAAAAGTACATTTAAGGGAAACGCTCTACAAACTCGTAACAATACAGCAACAGAAAGAAACGATAAATAATTCTCTTAAAAATATTATTGAGTAGTTTTCTGTGGGTTGGCTCACTCTCTCAATTTCAAAAAGTCACAACATATTCAGGTCTGCACATCTGAAGGAACTGTACCAATGATATGTGGAGCACATGGTGAGGAAACAATAACTACGGTGGAAATTTGTAACATTTGCAGTGACCATACTGATGAGAATTTAAACTGTAAAAAACATATTTTCGATCTACTAAAACAGCTTAATTCCACATTTGCACTTAGAACCATTGCAAATCTCAGTAAGAGAAAAATCGGGAAGTTGACGTAATTTGCTTATTTTCGTTGGGTAATCTCATAAAGAATATTGTTCTGGATAACTCAACTGTAAGAGAAAAAGTGTTCATTGCTTACAAAGGCGCTGTAAGAACAATATGTGGTTAGCCCACCCACGATCATGTTTTAGGCATCTGAAGTTAGGCATTTTGACTACTGCAACACAATTTATTTGTTTCCTTATGAAGTTTATGGTAAATAATCCAGTTGAAAAGGGTAAATGATGTTACATAACTAAAGAACTAGAAGAAAAAATTACATTCATTACTACACATTAAGGTTGCCTCCAACACAAAAAGGGATCAAAATGCCACCACTAAAATTTCTGATCACTTGCCCAATTACATAAAATGTCCGACAGACAGCAAAGTTAATTTTGAAAACCAACTGAAAAAGATTCTCCTTGACAATTCCTTCTAGTGCGTGGAAGAATTCCTAATCATGTAATGTGTAAAACTTAGCGGGCAGGAATTATTAACGCACAGCAGTACCAAGAAAACAACTCTAGATTATATCATGTGTCCATATACATCTGAATGTGTAACGTGGTTTTAAAATGATTTGTTTCACATCATGTAGATTAATCGTATATATGATCCGCAGAACATGAAACTAACAACATAAAATTGTAATAGTCATACAAACCACACGCACTGAGATACCACGCCTCCATACATGACTATTAAATCAAAACGTAGGTTTTTACCGTACTGTGTCAAAAATTTTATCTGTATAGAAATTGTAAGAGTAAACTAAAATCCCAAAAACGGATGTAAAAGTAACTGTATTATCCACACACGTCAGTTCACGAATCTGTTTTTCGATAAATTGTCATATTACTTGATCAAAATTAGAAACAGTATGAAATTCTAGACCCGCTGTTGCAGGTAATGTGCCAAATTGTTTCACAGATATAAATGAATTGTTATTTTTCAAAATCAGACTCCATGTTACATTATCAGAAGATTCGTTTAAGTACTTACATACAATGACAGAAAAAAAACGCAACAACAGGAAGGAGATGTCTGACATAGACGAAGGTTGGTAGGAGTGTTTTACACCCGGAAGATGATGTCTATTAAGATTTCGCGTTAGTCGCATAGGTGTGGCTCTAGTAGCGCTACTATGAGGATATAAATCAGGTTTGCTTTAAATAAACGCTGTAACGGTCGTGAGCGTTAGTTACCCTAGTTACCTTCCAGACGTTAATCAAGAATGCCTTTAAGGCGAAAAAGATGCCATTACCAACACCCCACTGAGTTTGAACGATATCGTGTAATAGACGTAAGAGAAGCTGGATGTTCCGTCCGCGATATTGCAGAATGTCTTGGCATTAGTGTAAGCACTATACATCATTGCTGGTCGCTAGAAGACCGGGCACCCGGTAGCCACTTGGCACTGCCGAAAGGGAAGACCGTCGAGTTCGGTGTATGGCTCTGGCGCATCATGTTGCATCTGAAGCTGCAGTTTGAGCAGTAGTTGGCACCACAGTGACACAAGTAACTGCTGAAAGTCAGTTAATTCCAAGGACAGCTCCGAGCCAGAAGCCTTGTAGCGCCATTTGCGACTTCAGTGTTGTGAAGCAAGAGCGCATTGGTAGGAACGGGGCGGGGCAGGATTAGAAGTCTCTTGTATTTTCTGAATAAAGCTAGTTCCACCTCGATGCCAGTAATGGCGGCGTGTTGATTGAAAGAAGGCCGTCGAGGATGTGCAAACAACCTACCTGCATGCTAGACACATTGGACCTACACCTGGAGTAATGGTCCGGAATAGTGGTTGGCGTTCCTACCATGCGGCTGTTCGGCGACGGAGACTTTCTGGAAACATGCAGTGACTGGAGCTCCTGCACTGGTTGGCCTGACTGCATGTTATGTGATACCGAATACAATTGAAATCTTGTTTCGCAGGACAGAGCGGATCAGGTTGTGGCTGTGGAAAGGGGGCAAGATCAGTTACTGTTAGTTGCAGAAACACACAAACTTTATTTGCTAGAAACACTTAATCAGACATGCGCTCAGAAGCATTCAGAAACAATACGGCTCAAGGCCCGAACACAAGTTATTAAATTTATCTTAAGGTATACACACGGCTGAAGGCCCAGCTTATAAAAAGACGGAAACAGGCGTGTTGGGAGAGGTACGTTTCTATCTTTGGGTGTCATGTCACCGTCCCAAGTCTGGACAAAGATCAGACGTGTTTGTGGGTACCAGAGCCTGACAGGTGTTACTGGCATTAACATCAATGGCGTGTTATCTACCGACGAAAACTCAATTGCCGAACACTTTGCTGAGCACTATGCTCCTAGTCTCCGCATCAGAGAATTATCCCCCTCAAATGGCGGATGGAAAGGAAAGACCTCTCGTTCACTGAAAGTCACAATGAAATTTATAATGTTCCATTTACAGAGCGGGAGCTCCTCAGCGTCCTTGCACATTGCCCCGACCCAGCTCCTGGGTCAGATCGGATCCACAATCAGTTGATCAAACATCTCTCGTCCGACTAAAAGCGTCATCTCCTCGTCATCTTCAACCGGATCTGGCGCGATGGCGTCTTTCCATCGCAATGGCGGGGACCACCATCATTCCAGTGCTCAAACCCGGTAAAAACCCGCTTGATGTGGATAGCTATCACCAATCAGCCTCACCAACGTTCTTTGTAAGCTGTTAGAACGTATAGTAAGTCGGTGGTTGTGTTGGGTCCTGGAGTCACGTGGCCTAATGGTTCCATGTCAGGACGGTTTCCGCCAGGGTCGCTCTACCATTGGTAACCTAGTTTCCCTCGAGTCTGCCATCCGAACAGCCTTTTCCAGACGCAAACACCTGATTGCCTTCTTTTTTGATTTACGATAAGCTTATGACACGACTTGGCGACGTCATATCTTTGCCACATTATATGAGTGGGGTCTCTGGGGCCCGCACCTGATTTTTATCCAAAATTCCCTGTCGCTTCGTATTTTACGTGCCCAAGTTCGTGCCTCCCGTAGTTCCCCCCATATCCAGGAGATTGGGATCCCCCAGTACTGGGGTTGCCGAGGGGTGCCTACAGGGGGCCATACACAAGGCGCAGGCATGGGCTCTAGCCCATGGCTTCCAGTTTTCAACAGCAAAGTCGTTTGTCATGCACTTCTGTCGACCTCGTGCCGTTCATCTGGAACCAGGACTTTACCTTAATGACGATCCACTCACTGTAGTGGAGACACATCGATTGTTAGACTGGCTTTCGACACCCAATTGATTTTGCTTCCTCACCTTCGTCAGCTTAGGTGGCAGTGCTGGTAACACCTCAATGCCCTCCGCTGCCTGAGCAATACCAACTGGGGTGCAGATCGCTCTACACTGCTGCAGCTCTACTGAGCCCTTGTTCAATCCCGCCTTGACTTTGAGAGTCTGGTTTATGGTTCAGCGGCGCCCTCAGCCTTGCGAGAACTCGACGAGTGCACCACTGTGGCGTTCGATTGGCAACAGCAGCTTTTAGGACGAGTGCGGTGTCCAGTGTCCTGGTGGAGGCTGGAGTCCCTCCATTGAAGGATAGGCGTGCACAACTGCTCGCCAGTTACATTGCCCACATTCATAGTTCTCCTGACTATCCGAATTACCGTCTCCTATTCCCATCCACAGCGGTTCTTCCCCCGCATCGGAGGCCCAGGTCAGGACTTAAGATTTCGGATTGCGTCCGATCTCTTCTGTCTGAAGAACAGTCCTTGCCTTTACCACCTACACTCGAGGTCCGTTCACATACACCTCCATGGTGTACACCTAGTCCGAAGCTTCTCCTGGACCTTTCACATGGTCCTATGGACTCAGTTAACCCCGCAGCTCTCTGCTGTCACTTCCTCTCGATTCTTGACATGTACTGGACCGTGAAGTGGTTCCCACTGATGGCTCCATGGCCGATGGTCACGTTTGCTTCGCATATGTTCATGGAGGACATAGTGAACAGCACTCCTTGCCATATGGCTACAGTGTTTTCGCTGCAGTGCCGGCGGCCATTTCTCTTGCTCTTGAGGACACCCGCTTATGCCCTGGCGAGTCGTTTCTTCTCTGTTCTGACTCCTTGAACAGCCTTCAAGCTATCGACCAGTGATACGCCCATCATGCTTTGGTAGCGACCATCCAGGAGTCCGTAAATGGAAACGGTCCTATCGTTGCGTCGTGTTTGTGTGGACCCCAGGCTATGTCGGAATCCCAGGAAATGAGCTTGGCGACAGACTGACCAAACAGGTTACTCGGAAACTACTTCTGGAGATCGACATCCCTGTAACTGACCCGCCATCATTATTATGCCGCAAGCTTTTCCAGCTTTGGGAGACGGAATGGCATACCTCCAGCACGCACAGCAAAGTGTTTGCCCTTAAGGACACTACGAATGAGTGGAAGACCTCCATGCAGGCTTCTCGCAGGGACTGTGGTTTTCTGCCAGCTTCGCATTGGCCATACGTGGCTACCACATGGCTACCTCCTCCGTCGCGAGGACCCACCTCAGTGTCACTGTAACCCACATATGACTGTCGTTCACTTCCCGCTGGACTGCCCATTTTTAACCGCTCTGCTGTTGACTTTTAACCTTCCCAGCACCCTACCTTCGGTGTTGGGCGACAATGCCTCAACAACAGATTTAGTTTTATGTTTTATTCGTGAGGGGGTTTTTATCGTACCATCTAAGAGTGGGCATTTAGCCTTCTCTCTGAGGTCGCCATCCTTTCTCCATTTTGATTCTCTCGGACTTTCTTTGCATTTGTCTGTCTTGGTGGTCGTCTTTTCCCTACATGTGTCCATATCGCCTTGTCTTTTTGGTGTGACATTTTAATGTGTTGCAGAGTGGCTGGCTCATCCTCTTTCATTATTGTGATCAGCCAGCCCAGACGATATGCTCTATGGTTTTAATACTTTCTTCCACTTTTCCTTGTGGTGTATGTTTTCCCCGTTTTTTGTTCGTTCCATTCGTTTTGTTTTTAGGTGTGGTGTTGGTGTTTTTGTATCTTGAGCCTTGCTTGCGTCAGGAAAAATGGACTGTGACCCTGTAGTTTGGTCCCTTTATAGCGCAAACCAACCAACCAACCGAACTTCGATATTAATGCACGTGACTACATGTATAACAAAAATTCATCTATTTGGATTGGAAAGGACTATCTTGCGCGCAGCAGAATCAAATTTCCCTCCTGCAGTTTTCTTTTCAGTGATCATACCTGGATTAATGTTACTTTACATGCATCAATAAGTATATTAATTCTTAACCTGAAATTTTCCTTGCATTATGGCTCTGAAAATGGCTGATTATAGCCGATATCTAGATATGCAAGAATAATAAAAAACTAAACCCAGCCAGAAAAACCTAAGGAGCAGCGTGAGAAACCAAAAAATGAAAATACCCCCAGAAACTAAGACATTTCAGGGGCACCCACACCACTCCTACCTACAAGCTCTGCGTCTGAGTATGAAGATTCTGGCGTCAACTGAGGAGCTCTACTGTGTGGCGGCCTACCTTCATTATGCAGTAGTATTCAAAGGCCCGAACAACAGGGAACTGACATGCACCAAGATTAGAAAATAGTGCATTAAAATGGCTAGGCAGTAGCCGAAACCTGGATTTGTGTAATAAAACATTCAAAAAGGACGACTAATTGCTGCTCTTTATAATTTATAAATCACAATGGATGTTGATCATACAGGTGCAGGTAACCGTAAGACGTAAACTGCCTCATTGAGCGTTTCATGCCTTCCCTGCCTCACGACTACGCCATCCTCCAGTAGAATTGCTGCCGTTTTTTTTCCACCACCTAGCTGAGCTATGGCAACTGTTAAGTTTTACGTCTGCTTCCTGCATTGCCCTCCAGGAAACTTGAAGATGCAGATCCCTGCCCTCTGTGGCTATATGGGATATTACAAAAACCATACATAACAAAGTGTCAAGTGTGAGGTGGGGTTTGTGAACTCGATACGTAGTGAACCTGTGCCCCTTCAGACTCCTCTTGAAGCTGTGGCTGTCAAGATAAGGACGACACAGGAGATAACTGTCTGTAATGTATATCTTCCTCCAGATGGTGCAGTACCCCTGAAAGTATTGGCTGCACTGATTCGTCAACTACTTTTCTTTTTCCTACTTTTCAGAGATTTTAATGCCCATAACCCCTCGTGGAGTGGAACCATGCTTACTGACCGAGTTAGAAATATCGAAAATTTATCACCTCAACTCGACCTCTGCCTCCTAAATACTGGGACCCCGACACATATCAATGTGGCTCATGGTACTCACTCGGCCATTGATTTCTCAGTTTGCAGCTCAGAACTTCTCCCATCTGTCCACTAGAGAGCCCACGATGACTTGTGTGGTAGTGACCACTTCCCCATCTTCCTGTCACTCCCCCAGCGTCATGCCTACGGACGCCTACCCAGATGAGCTTTAAACAAGGCAGACTGGGAAGCTTTCACTTCTGCTGTCACTGTGGAATCTCCCCCACATTGTACCATCGATGTTGCGGTTGAGCATGTCACTAGAACGACCGTTTCTGCGGCGGAAAAAGCGATGCCTTATTCCTTAGGGTGCCTCCGGCGACAGACAGTACCTTGAGGGTCGCTGTAAATTGCTGAGGCAATTAAAGGGCATAGGCGGAATTTACAATGATATAAGTGCCACCCTTCTCTGGAGCACTTAACAGCTTTGAAATGACTCTGAGCCCGCGATCGCCAGCTTACAAACAAACGGAAATAGGAGTGGTGGGTGCCATACCTCACCTTCTCAGTCTGGACCAAGATCAGACGTGTTTTTGGGAACCAGACCCCAACAGGTCTCCCTGGCGTTAACATCGATGGCGTGTTATCTACCGACGCAAACGCGATTGGCGAACACTTTGCTGAGCGCTGTGCTCGAGCATCTGCATTGGAGAATTACCCCCTGGCCTTATGCACCCTCAAACATCGGATAGAAGGGAAAGTCCTCTCGTTCACTACACGCCACTGTTAACCCTATAATACCCCTTTTACAGAGTGCTAGCTCCTCAGCTTCCTTGAAAATTGCCTCGACACAGCTCCTGGATCAAACCGGATCCACAGTCAGATGATACCCCTTTTACAGAGTGCTAGCTCCTCAGTGCCCTTGAAAATTGCCTCGACACAGCTCCTGGGTATCATCTCTCATGCGACTACAAGTGACATCTTCTCATCGTCTTCAACTGGATCTGGTGCGTTGGCGTCTTTCCATCGCAATGACGGGAGTGCACCATCATTTCGGTGCTAGAACCCGGTAAAAACCCGCTTGATGTGGATAGCTATCGGCCCGTTAGCCTCTCCAACGTTCTTTGTTAGCTGCTAGAGCGTATGGTGTGTGGGTAGTTGAGTTGGGTCCTGTAGTCACATGGCTTACCAACGGCTCCATGCCAGGCAACTTCCCGCCAGTGTCACTCTGCCACCAGTAATCTTGTGTCCCTGGAGTCTGCCATCCGAACAGCCTTATCCAGATGCCAACACCTGTTTGCCGTCTGTTTTGATTTACTAAAAGCCTAAAACACGACATGGTGACATCATATCCCTGCCACATTATATGAGAGGGGTCTCCGGGGCCCGCTTCCGATTTTTATCCAAAATTTCCTGTCGCTCCGTACTTTCCATGTCCAAGTTAATGCCTCCCATAGCTCCCCTCATATCCAAGAGAATGAGGTCCCGCATGGCTCTGTATTGAGTGTATCTCTGTTTCTTAGTGGCCATTAACGGTGTAGCAGCAGCTGTAGGGGCGCCTGTATCATCTTCTCTAAGGACCTCTTGAGCACATCCGCTCATGCCCTGGTGAGTCGTTTCTTCTCTGTACAGACTCCTTGAGCAGTCTCCAAGCTATCGACCAGTGCTACCCTCGCCGTCCTTTGGTAGCGATCATCCAGGAGCCCATCTATACCCTGGCATGGTCCAGTCATTCCCATTCCGTGGTGTTTCTGTCGACCCAGGACATGTCGGTATCCCAGACAACGATCTTTCTGACAAGGTTGCCAAACAGGCTACGCGGCAACCACTTTTGGACTTTGGCATCTCTGAAACTGACCTGCATTCAATATTATGCCGCAATGGCATAACATTGGCATGCACAACAAACTGCATGTCATTAAGGAGACTACAAATATGTGGAAATCCTCTATGTCAGCCTCTCACTGGGAGTCTGTGGTTCTCTGCTGGCTCCGCATCGGCCACACTTGGTTGACCCATGGCTTTCTCCTGCAGCGTGAAGACCTCCCTCGGAGTCGGTGTGGCGCCCGGTTGACAGTGGCCCACATACTATTGTGCTCACCTGCTTTGTCTACCCTGCGACAAAATGTTCAATTACTGGAATCATTGACATTCATTTTAGCAGACAACTCCTCATCGGCTGCTCTAGTTTTATGTTTTATACATGACGGTGGGTGTTATCATTCTCCCTAAGTTGAGGTGCCTGTCCTCGTCCTCTGTGTTCTCTAGCCTAGTGCTTTTAGGCTCGAGGTTTTAATGTGTCGCAGAGTGGCTGGCGTATCCTTTTTATTCTTGTGATCAGCCAGCCACAGTCATCTGCTCTCTTGTTTTAATCCCTTCAACCAGTTTCTTGCGTCTCTCTGTGATTTTCTTGTCCTGTTTAGTCCATTGTAGTGTTTGTTGACCGTCTGTCATTCACGTTATGTTTTCCTTTCTCCTGGTATTGTGCTGTACGTACCCCTCATTTTCTTTTTTTCCTTGTATGATTGTTTTATTGAGAACAAGGAACCTTTGACCAAGCAGTTTGGTCCCTTCCCCCCTCCCCCTTTTTAAACCAACCAACAATTCTCGTAATTCTTCCACCATTCCACTGCCTCCAATAAGAAAATTACATCCTACTATGTTACGTTAGGCAAAGTCTGTGGTTCAGCCACTTGACCAGACTATTGGTTTGAATGTGGGAGCAGTGCAGCCCTTTTGTTCATCACAGTACTAGAAAGGGGGGGGGGGGGTCACAGGTCTCCCTGCCTGACTGCCCTCATCCCCAGGAAAGATAGCTGGTACTGATTCTGACTGCAGGTTAAGTGGAATGGGAGCAACTGGAATAAGGGTACTCCTCACACCTCTATGAAAATGGACCTGGGATCTCCAGGACTAGAATCTAGTGATCTATCCACTAGACCACCACAGGCACTTCTTTTTATATTAATATTTTAAAGCCTTACATGGCTCAAAATCATACAAAATTATACTTATCCTCCTAGTCTAGAATAAAACATTACAATCTTACTGAGCAAGAAATATAGTAAAACAGTTTTTGCAAATAAGAGAAAGTTTTCTTCTGAATTGGCCTCTCAAGCTTTGCACCAATGACAGGCTTCTTTTCTGATCTAAGTGATGCTCACTCTGCTGTTTCCTTGCATGCTTTGCAAAAGACTCGAAGGCATCCATCTTTGGACCCTTCAACAACACTGCACAACATTTTATGACTTTTGAAAAAAGTTACAGTCTGTAACATGTAGATTTCACTCAGGTGCACCAATTATATTGACATTTTATGACTTTTTCAGAAGATGGGAGGAAATTGTACACATTCAGAGTGTTATAGGTCTGTTATTGTTTACACGTATAAAGATCTAGTGGATAAAAAATGGCAACTCAATGACGCTCTACGCAGACAGTACAGTTCTCTATAGAAATGTAGCAACATCAGAAGAACAGAAAAATGCAAAAAGACCTGGACAGGATCAGTAAATAGTGCAAGGTCTGGCAACTGACCCTAAATGCAAACAAGTATAAATTATTGAAAATATATAGGCGAAAATATCCATTACATTATATTTTCGCTGTTGGGAATAAACCATTTGGGCAGGGAACCACGAGATAACTAAGAGTACCAGTCAGGAGTGACTTAAACTGAAATGACCACACAGAACTAGCTGCGGGAAGAGCAGATGCCAGGCTTACATTGTCAAGCTTAATTTCATTAGAAGAATATTATGGAAATGCAACCCATCGTTGCAACAAGTGGCTTTTAAAACACTTGTAACATCTATTCTTGAATGTTGCTCATCAATATGGAACTCTTACCAAGTTGGAGAAATGGAAGAGACAGAGAAGATCTCTCAAAGAGCGGCATGTATCGTCATGGAATCGTTGGATAAGTGCGAGAGTTTTATAGAGAAAATACAAGAGAGGCATTGTGCATCGTGAAGAGTTTTACTGCTGAAATTCCAAGAGTGAAAGTTTAAAGAAAAGTCAGGCAACGTATTGCTGCCTACCACACATGTCTTGCGAAATGACGACAACATGAAAAATCAAGAAGTTAGATCTCATTTGGAGGCTTATCCACAGCCGTCCTTCCCATGCAGCATTCGTCAATGGAAGTGGGAAGGGGGAATTGACCGTGGTGCGAGAATTATCCTACGTCACGTATCATAAGGCGACTTGCGGGCTATAAACGTAGATGTACTGGCCTACGCCCGCCACTTCTGCTGTAGCCTTCCTAGTGCTCGGTCCAGTGAGCAGTGTCCTCGTAGCTTCGTCGTTTCCTCGGCGCTAGCGACAGGCTGTCCTCAGGCAGACGCGCACTCGAAGCTCCTGAACACAATGGGGCTGCCGAGCGACGGAGGCGGCGGCGGAGGCGTCGGAGGCGGCGGTGTCGCCGCCCGCGGCACGCTGTAATTTTCCGCGTATCCGCCGTCGCGGAGGCGGGCGAAACTTGTGCCGCGCGGGTTAATCGCTCGGAAGTAATCGCGCCGGTCGCTGCGCCCACGCTGCAGGCAGGGCGCTCGCGGCCGGCGAGGCCTCTTAGGGCGCACGGCGGGGTGGCGGCGCCGGCCGACCACCCTCAATTCCCGTAATTGTCTCATTTAACACTTCTATTTATAGCGTCTGTTCCGCCGCTCGTCCGGACCCGGTGCGTGTCAACCAGAAGACTGTTCCCAGATGAAATGCAAAAGATAGGTGTTATTGTGCAGTTGATCAAGTTCAACGAAGCTGTGTGTTGGACCAATGTTGTACAAATAAAAGTGGTAAATCGTAATTTATCGACAATTTTACTACACTAAAACCTATAAATCTGCAATATAGTGGGTGGGAGAATAAATCATCCAATTCCTGGTAGGACTAAAACGTTAGAGGATTCTGTTCATTTATGTAGCAACGCTTCCAGTATTTCTTACTTTAGTTATGATACACATACTGGAGATGTATACTACACTGTATTTACATGCTGATTTTTTTTTTCATCCTTGGAACTATAATCTCTAAATGTTATCATGTCAGACTGTAGCGTCACAAGTTTGTTCCGAGTGAACGTTTGTTTTAGGATAGCTAGCTGCATGTAACTTCAGGGGCTGACACCTGCTGGCCTAACCGGGAGACACACGTGCATCTGTCACTACCTGGGAAAGTTATCCACTGTCTCTTACTGGACGCGTCCATTCACCACCTATAAGAACCTAAATAAATGATATTAAATATTATTCAATCATTTTCAAATGACACTGAGCACTACGGGACTTAACATCTGAGATCATCAGTCCCCTAGAACTTAGAACTACTTTAACCTAACTAACCTAAGGACATCACACACACCCATGCCCGAGGCAGGATTCGAACCTGCGACCGTAGCGGTCTCGCGGCTCCAGACTGAAGTGCCTAGAACCGCTCGGCCACCACCGGCTGGCTAATCATTTTCAAAATCAGTACACTACCTTTTGAAATTTTGGAGAAGATTGTATCCAAATTTCAGCTTTATAACTATCATATTTTCAGAGATAAAGAAATTGCTAAAAAAATCAAAAACCAACACTTAGGAAACCAAATTCAGTTAGGAAATTTAATAGTTTATCTTTCGGTATTATCTAAAAACATAAACAGAACTCTCAGGGTGCTGAATTAATTAACTGAGATTTTCATATTAAAACTTTAATTATTTTTCGTTTTCGTAATATAAAAATAATTCAAAATTATAATTGGTGTCTAAGATAGTTCTGGGAGTATATGTGAGTGAATGAGAGTATGTACATTGGATATTCTTCAAATTTGAGTGTTGCATTATATACCGTCTTAAGAAACCTGCAAGAGTTGCGCAAGCCTGGCGTGGGAAAATGTTCACAGGGAATTTACCCACTTTGCTGATGATGTATGTCTAGGTGTGATTGCTGTTGTAACAGAACAGCCGGAAAGTCAGCTGGGGTATTATCTGTATCTAAAGGATAATTCCAGATTTATTGACTTTTCGTGTTCGTTTACTAAACATTACTTTAATATTTGTGTATCAGAATGACGTAGATGCGTCTGTATGTAAGGATTGGTGCAGGCCAGTTTTGGCGCGAGTATGATCATGAGCGAGCATCCTGATTGGCAGCGAATATGGTTAGCCAATCAGAATTGAGACGGTTCCCGCTTGTTACCTGATACATCTACTGGGAGTGAGGCCACAAGAAAGGTGTCTCTCGCTGGCTTTGAACGCGGACGGTCATGTTACTAGTGCGAGTCAAAATAATGTGTAAAATGAAGGAATATTGAGTTCCTCGCGTTTGATATATGCCGTGAATAACGCTGATGTAGTTATGGACAGTTTTGTGAAGTTTGGAAGTTTTAGAACTGTATTGTTGGAATGACATTCGCGTGTGAAAATTTGGCCTTCATTGTATCAGCGTGGCATGTTTCGGTATTCAGCCACTGAACATTTTTGCGAGCAATTTCTTTTTTGAAATCCACCAGAAGGACCGAATGTGTAACTCACGATAGTGGTGGAATTAATGACTGTGGAAACATTGTTTAACTCGGGTCGGATGTGGACAGATTCCTGACTGCTGTGCGTGCGAAATGATTGTATGAATTGTGAACTTGACCAAAATAACCAGTAGTTTAAATGTGGACTGAATAGTACCGTTTCTTTGGTTGTTAGAACAAATAAACATTTTTGTGTGGATATTTCGGACATTATTTTCCACAAGCCAATCCATTATCCAACCGCCCGATAAATTTCTTATTGGCAGTTTTTCTACAGAACTTTATGTCATTACTAGAATTGCGCGGCCTCAGTAATTGTAGATATTAGACGGTGTTTTTTTATCAATGCTGCTTTTACATCAACTTGTGTCTACGTTGCCTAGTGAAGTGTCATCGAGCAGACGCCGTACTGAGGTAGATGAATTTCTAATTTTCAGACTGCACAGCACACGGAATTTCAAACCCATCCACGCCGCAAAACTTATGAAGCATATAATAAACAAAAAGAAATTTATCGTTGACGTCAGTTTATACTCGTACATTGGTTAACCACATATAGTCCATTAAATGGATTCACGGTTGCAAATATTGACAATCATTAGCTGTAGAGTGGAATTATGGCAATGAAAATTTGTGCTGGACCAGGTTTTGAATCCGGATTTCCCGCTTAGCGCGAGCAGTTGCCTTATCATTTGGCTACCCATGCATGAGTCACGGCCAGAACCAACTTCTATATGCCGCCAACCAAGTGTCTACACCCTGTACTCGTATATCCACATTCCCATACATGTGTGGGATATTACTTGAAAGTCGCTTGTGTAGTGTCGGTGGATAAATACGATATTCTAGTGCTTGTGTTATTTTGAATTACGATGCAAAGTTCCTTGGGACACGCAAGCATGAAGGAAAATTTCTTCCTGAATCACGGCATCAGACAAGTGCGCCCTATTCGGTATACTACTTCCACCAATCCGCTCTCACTTCTGCCTTTAACAGAGGAACTTCTGTTGCACTCTTTGATGTTACTGCCCTCTCTTTTAATTTCACCGAAGGTTGCTTTGCTTTTTCTACATGCTGAGTCAGTCCTCCTGACAAATCATTGGTGTACAATACCGTAATAACGTAACAGAGAGACAGCTAAATACACTATTGACAAGAGTTTCTCGATTGCAAATCTTTTACGTTGCAGTAGGATATTTGTTCCACGGTACATGATCATTTTGCACCTAGGAATATGTTTCCACATGTTGAAAAACCTTAATTTTTTGAAGTAGCTTTTTTAATTTCAGAAAAAGATTGCAGCACATAAAAATTGAAGGCCATCATTTAATAATGATGTTATGAAATATACTGAACTTGTAATACGGTACTGGCTAGTGGTGAAAGCCTGGAAAGTATTCCACGATACAAAACTCTCCCCTATATTTAACTTCATTTCATGCACTATGTGGTTTTATCGTCGTTACTTCATCGTTTTGATACTGGAGTTACTACTTCACATACAGAATTATGTTAGAAAGTATATTACTAAAATATTAATGATTCACAGAAGTAAACGTTACAGTAGGAATGTGATTGATCAGAAATGCATAGCAAAGTTTACGCAGTGACTGAAGTCTTTTTTCGTTTTGTTTTGGATCATCGCCATTCTTAGCCATTTGAAAGACAGTTCTTAAAATTATAGTGAAAGTTAGCACTTACCTTTAGCCGCATGCATAATGAAAGTCCATGTGGAAACTGGACTTGCGATCGTTTGTTATACTGCCTCAATTTACGTAAGGAAGGTAGTGTTATCGGACTACCGTTCTACACTCGAAGTCTTTTGTACTCATAACAGTTATAGCGTTGGCCTCTATTTCAATTTCGCTGACAGTGCGGTGGTTAAAAATTAAGGCAACACCAGTGAAATTGGTAAGTACACTTTTAAGTAAATATAATATGATTAATATCTTCTCCCTGGCAGCCGAGCAATCAAATAACAAATATTCGAAGTAGGTCATACAGTGAGGAGACGTATTTTCACAGCGTGTTTATAGTATTATACTGGTTGGCTGATTATCACACCGACACTTGATCTGATAAGAGTGACGACTGAAAAAAGGCACTTACCATTAATTCCAAAGCCACCTATGGTCCGTTGCGTTATGGCATGCACTTTAAATTGCAAATCAGTCCATCCACTGTTAACAATAATACCTCAGTGTATCACTGAGCAACGGTTTTCCTCTCACTTATCAACGGAAACTGAGTCTGAACTCCCGCTATAGATTTCACCACAGTTGGTAAATTTTTTTTGTATTGTATTCCTTTTTGTTCGTGTATTCTCTTATCCCCCCCCACCCTCTCATGAACCATGGACCTTGCCGTTGGTGGGGAGGCTTGCATGCCTCAGCGATACAGATAGCCGTACTGTAGGTGCAAACACAACGGAGGGGCATCTGTTTAGAGGCCAGACAAATTTGTGGTTCCTGAAGAGGAGCATCAGCATTTTCAGTAGTTGCAGGAGTGACAGTCTGATTGATTGACTGATCTGGCCTTGTAACACTAACCAAAACGGCCTTGCTGTGCTGGTACTGCGAACGGCTGAAAGCAAGGGGAAACTACAGCCGTAATTTTTCCCGAGGGCATGCACCCTTACTGTATGGTTAAATGATGATGGCGTCCTCTTGGCTAAAATATTCCGGAGGTAAAATATTCCCCTATTCGGACCTCCGGGCGGGAACTATTCAGGAGGACGTCGTTATCAGGAGAATGAAAACTGGCGTTCCACGGATTGGAGCGTGGAATGTCAGATCCCTTAATCGGGCAGGTTTAATAATCAATAAAAAATAGGAATGCGGGTAAGCTTCTACAAACAGCATAGTGAACGCATTATTGTGGCCAAGATAGACACGAAGCCCACGCCTACCACAATAGTACAAGTTTATATGCCAACTAGGTCCGCAGATGACGAATAGATTGATGAAATGTATGATGAGATAAAAGAAATTATTCAGATAGTGAAGGGAAACGAAAATTTAAGTCATGGGTGCTGGAATTCGATGGTAGGAAAAGGAAAAGAAGGAAACGTAGTAGGTGAATATGAAATGGGGTAAGAAATGAAAGAGGAAGTCGTCTGGTAGAATTCTGCACAGAGTATACCTTAATCATAGCAAACGCTTGGTTCAGGAATCACGAAGGAAGGTTGTCTACATGGAAGAGGCCTGGAGATACTGGAAGGTTTCAGATAGATTGTATAATGGTAAGACAGATATTTAGGAACCAGGTTTTAAATTATAAGACGTTTCCAGGGGCAGGTGTGGACTCTGACCACAGTCTATTGGTTATGAACTGTAGAATAAAACTGAAGAAACTGCAAACAGGTGGGAATTTAAGGAGATGGGACCTGGATAAACTGACACAACCAGAGGTTGTAGAGAGTTTCAGGGAGAGCATTAGGGAACGATTGACAAGAACGGGGGAAAGAGATACAGTAGAAGAGGAATGGGTAGCTTTGAGGGATCAAAGAGTGAAGGCAGCAGAGGAAAAGTTGGTAAAAATACGAGGGCTAATAGAAATCCTTGGGCAGCAGAAGATATATTGAACTTAATTGATGAAAGGAGAAAATATAAAAATGCAGTAAATGAAGCAGGCAAAAAGGAATACAAATGACTCAAAAATGAGATCAACAGGAAGGGCAAAATGGCTAAGCAGGGATTGCTAGAGGACAAATGTAAGGATGCTGAGGCATATCTCACTAGGGGTAAGATAGATACTGCCTACAGGAAGATTGAAGAGACCTTTGGAGGAAAGAGAACCACTTGTAAGAATATCATGAGCTTAGATGGAAACCCAGCAAAGAAGGGACAGCTGAAAGGTGGAAGGAGTATATAGAGGGTCTATACAAGGGCGATGTACTTGAGGACAATATTATGGAAATGGAAGAGGATACAGATGAAAATGAAATGGGAGATATGACACTGCATGAGGAGTTTGACAGAGCACTGAAAGTCGAAACAAGGCCCTAGGAGGAGAGAACATTCCATTAGAACTACTGACAGACTTGGGAGAGCCAGCCCTGACAAACCCCTACCATCTGATGACTAAGATATATGAGACAGGCGGAATATCCTCAGACTTTAAGAAGAATATAATAATCCCAATCCCAAAGAAAGCAGGTGTTGACAGATGTGAAAATTACTGAACTATCAGTTTAATAAGTCACAGCTGCAAAATACTAACATGAATTCTTTGCAGACGAATGGAAAAACTGGTGGAAGCCGACCTCGGGGAAGATCAGTTTGGATTCCGTAGAAATGCTGGAATACATGAGGCAATACTGACTTTACGACTTATCTTAGAAGATAGTATTGTGGGGAAGGCGAAACAAAGACTGCGCTTTGTTGGCAGAACACTTAGAAGATGCGACAAACCCACTAAAGAGACAGCCTACATTACATTTGTCCGTCTTCTGCTGGAATATTGCTGCACGGTATGTGATCCTTACCAGGTAGGATTGAAGGAGGACATCAAAAAAGTGCAAAGAAGGGCGGCTCGTTTCATGTTATTGCGCAATATTGGTGACAGTGTCACTGACTGATTTGATACGCGAGTGGGGTGGCAGTCACTGAAACAAAAGCTGTTTTCTTTGCGGCGAGACCTATGCACGAAATTTAAATCACCAACTTTCTCTCCCGAATGCGAAAATATCTTGTTGTTACCCACCTACGTAGGGAGAAATTATCACCACAACAAAATAAGAGAACTCACACCTCGAACGGAAAGATTTAGGTGTTCCTTTTTTCCACGCGCCATTCGAGGGTGGAATGGTAGAGAAGTAGTACGAAAATGGCTCGATGAACCCTCTGCCAGGCTATTAAGTGTGAATTGCAGGGTAACCATGTAGATGTAGATAGGTTAAGGAAAGGAAAAGCTACGTTTCTCGCTTTTGTAGACTTAGAGAAAGCTTTTGGCAATGTTGATTCGAATACTCTCTTTCAAATTCTGAAGATGGCAGGGGTAAAATACAGGGAGCGAAAGGCTATTTACAATTTGTACGGAAACCGGATGGCAGTTATAAGAGTCGAGGGCCATGAAAGTGAAGCAGTGGTTGGGAAGAGAGTGAGGCAGGGTTGTAGCCTATCCCCGATGTTATTCAATCTGTATATTGAGCAAGCAGTAAAGGAAATAAAAGAAAAATTCGGAGTAGGAATTAAAATCCATGGAGAAGAAATGACTCTGAGCACTATGCGACTTTATCTTCTGAGGTCATCAGTCGCCTAGAACTTAGAACTAATTAAACCTAACTAACCTAAGGACATCACACACATGCATGCCCGAGGCAGGATTCGAACCTGCGACCGTAGCGGTCGCTCTGTTCCAGACTGTAGCGCCTAGAACCGCACGCATGGAGAAGAAATAAAAACTTTAAGGTTCCCAGATGACATTGTAATTCTGTCGGAGACAGCAAAGGACCTGGAAGAGCAGTTGAACGAAATGGACAATGTCTTGAAAGGAGGATATAAGATGAACATCAACAAAAGCAAAAAGAGGATAATGGAATGTAGTCGAATTAAATCGGATGATGCTGAGGGAATTAGATTAGGAAACGAGACACTTAAAGTAGTAGATGAGTTTTGCTATTTATGGAGCAAAATAACTATTGATGATCGAAACAGAGAGGATGTAAAATGTAGACTAGCAATGTCAAGGAAAGCGTTTCTGAAGAAGAGAAGTTTGTTAACATCGAGTATAGATTTAAGTGTAAGGCAGTCGTTTCTGAAAGTATTTGTATGGAGTGTAGCCATGTATGGAAGTGAAACATGGCCGATAAATAGTTTGGACAAGAGAATAGAAGCTTTCGAAATGTGGGCTGCAGAAGAATGCTGAAGATTAGATGGGTAGATCACATAACTAATGAGGAGGTATTGAATAGATTTGGTGAGATGAGCGATTTGTGGCACAACTTGACTAGAAGAATGGATCGGTTGGTAGGACATGTTCTGAGGCATCAAGGGATCACCAATTTCGTATCGCAGGGCAGCGTGGAGGATAAAAATCATACAGGGAGACTAAGAGATGAATGCACTAAGAAGATTCAGAAGGATGTAGGTTGCTGTAGGTACTGGGAGATGAAGAAGCTTGCACAGGATAGAGTAGCATGGAGAGCTGCATCAAACCAGTCTCTGGACTGAAGAACACAAGAACAACATTCTTTTATTAGTCCCCTACAGTTGTATGTTCGTATTTTCATATTTTCTGCTATTAATACACTCTTTCTCATATTTGCTTTACATATTTCGTTTTCATTTACCGCTCCTGACATCTAAGTAACAGTTTCAATGTAATCAACAACTACATTTTGCGAGCTCTCGGGCTTTCTCGGCGTGATTGTTTACTGTGTGGTTTTGAGTGTACATCCAAACTATTTATTCCTTTTCATGCACAACATTTCAACAGAGGGCCCAGTCATTTTCTTTAAGTACTGCAAGCTTTTGTTGCTGGCTGGACTAGAAGTACTCTGTGAACTAATATTGATGTCACACTACTGTTTATAATTGAGTTACATTTAAAAACAGGACTGGTGCTACAACAGGACTGCTGCTAAAATTCAGTTTTCCAGCGCATCGTCAGCACTCACTTTCTTGGGACGTAAAAATTGTCTTTTGTAATAAACATGTTTTCAGGAACTGTTGATGTCGAGTGATGCTTAACATCATACGTTCGGTATTTTCATTGCCATGGCTAGTTTACCGAAGGCATGAATGTTTTTTATTCTGTAAAATTGATGAAAACTGTAAAAGGTTCTTATTTTTTATCGAGTTCATTGTGTAAGTAACATGTTGGAAAATTAATGCTGTTTACATCAGGTGAACAGGACTTCATCTATGTGTATTTTAATTTGAGCTCTTAACGAGGGTGTGACTTCAAGATTTCTATGCCAAACATTCTATTTTTGTTTGTGAACAATAATTTTGTTAAAATATTACGTTTTTCCACTGGAAACGATTGTGATTGGAATTATTCTTAAAATAATTTTAATTCCCAGGCACAATAATAGTTATATTTTTAGATTAGAGATTTCGATCAACCTGAATGGTCAGTCTCAGATTTTAAAGTAATTATTAAAATTTGTACATAGTTTAGCATATGACATATACAATAAATTGAGTGTTATGCTAAATAATAAAACTGTAATATTTTCGCTAATTTGAACTAGTTTGTATATATGGTTAATAAAATATCCCAAGTGGGCTAGAAGATCGTAAACTTACTCTCCAGTCAAAGGGTTTACATGCTAAACAAACATTTCTAATTCTATTGCCTTTAAAACTATGTTAGATGATTTTGCACAACAATCAATGCATTAGGGCGATTGTCGATGGGTCACTGTCAGCTTATTGTCTACTGAAAAGTCATGCCAAAGCCATTTAAGGTCAGGGTGGCCTGTTTATTTGTAAATAACTAGTTTCTACTTGTAATTTATGGAAAAATGATGAGAGACATTACCAGAATTCGGCATCTTAAAATTTTTGAGTTTCGCAAGAGTAGTAACGCAAAACGCAGCAGTTGCTACCAAAATCATTTGCTATTTTTTACCGAGTGCCAAAGCTGATTTTCTATTTTCAAATCCAGTATTTTTTTATCTTTCCGACTCGTATCGATCTGGAAAATCCACAACTTAAGCAGTGACATGTTAAGGGCGAAAGCAGAAGCAGATGTGTGCCAATCAATCGCAGACCTGTCAAACACTCTTAACCTACCTTTATCGACCAGCCAAAAACATTTGCACATCCACCACTTGCAACTTATTGCTTCAGCGGCACGATACAAAAGCGGATTTTGATCGACTGGTCACTGCAGATGACAAACGAGTCCTCTTTGATATCGAAAACGCACAAGGCAGTTTATGTCTCTGTATTAATCGCCACGAAGTACAACTAAGCCAGGTTTACAGCCCAAAAAGGCGCTGTTGTGTTTGGTGGAGTATTCTCGTGGTCGTTCATTTTGAAATACTGGAACCTGGAGACATTATGACTGAGATCTTTAGTGTGCACAGGTGAATCGAGTAAATCAACCTTTAATTGAAAAGTGCCCAGCGATTGTCAACATAAATGGTGTCATTCTGCAACATGATAATGCAAGACCGCGCTCTGCGCAAGGCGAAACTTCGAAGAAATTAACAAACTGTGGTGGCAGAGATTTCCTCACCTGCTATACCTGCCAGATATTATGCACATCGAATTTCCATTTTTCCCGATCGCTAAAACATTTTCTAAGTAGCAAAGCACTTAAAAATGTGGATGATGTCCAGAATGTCATTTCCAGATATTTTGTTTAAAACCAACTGATATTTGTCAGTTCGCAATTGAAAATTTGCAATGGAAATAAGTTGATGATGAGGGTGGTTACATGAGAGCTTAAAAATACAAACTTGTCGACAATTTATCTGTTTAAATTTAACGTAAAAAGACGACACTACTCTTAGTTCCCTGTGATATAAACCTAGAAGATGTATTGCTGCCTCTATGGTAAAATGGCGATACTGGTGCAGCATGAAAATCGTCGCCGGCCGGTGTGGCCGAGCGGTTCTAGGCGCTTCAGTCTGGAACCGCACGACCGCTACGGTCGCAGGTTCGAAACCTGCCTCGGGCATGGATGTGTGTGATGTCCTCAGGTTAGTTAGGTTTATGTAGTTCTAAGTTCTACGGGACTGATGACCTCAGATGTTAAGTCCCATAGTGCTCAGAGCCATTTGAACCATTTTTTTGAAAATCGCATTCGTGATGGAGATGGAATAACGAGTACTATAATAGTGCTATGTGGAACTGTAAGAAGCTAAGAGGAGGCTGGAAAAAAAGGAAGGGATGGAGCGATGTGAAGCCTTGTTGTCTACTAGAAGAAGGTAGGGTATGTATCGGGTTGCATTCAGTCTTCATGTGTTGGTAGTTGGTTGATGTTCTGGCGGGACAGTACGGATGAGGCATAGAGGTGCATGGATGTATTACTGCAGTGGCACAGCAAGGTACCTGGATTGGTGGTTAATGGCTGGGACTGTGTTTTTCGATGTACTGAGGCCAAAGGTACTCCAAGATGTGAGAAATGAAGACACTGATATAGGATACAAGCGAGGGAACGTAGGCGGGGCACGGAAGTTGAGGTGGAATGCATGTGCTTATGAGTTTTCAAGGGATTTGTAGGATGGAGCTCCAGGCAGTAATGGCAGAAGCTATGATGTGCTCGATGAAGGCTTTACAAGTGAGGGTAGTTGATGTAACTTGAACAGTATTCTTCTAAGCTTCATGTAGTAGAACTGAGCCACCACCAACAGGTAAAGATCAAAAATTGGAGAGGACGCAATAAAAATTCTTCATGTAACGTGCGACAAAGTGTTTCGTAAAAATGAAGAAAATGAAGAACGTAAAATAACACATACATTTTATTATGAAAGCCGTAAACATATTACGAACTTATAAATGTAATAAAATCCTCAATAAAATTTTGGCGAATTACTGGTCATGAGCCACTAGAGGACATTCCGTTTTATGATTTTTTTAACGAACCATTATACAACATATTCTTTTATCGACATGCAGATCAACGCAAGTGAAACTCTTGTAACGTGATATCTACATCTACATCTACATTTATACTCCACAAGCCACCCAACGGTGTGTGGCGGAGGTCACTTTCGTGCCACTGTCATTACCTCCCTTTCCTGTTCCAGCCGCGTTGGTTCGCGGGAAGAACGACTGTCTGAAAGCCACCGTGTGCGCTCTAATCTCTCGAATTTTACATTCGTGATCTCCTCGGGAAGTATAAGTACGGGGAAGCAATATATTCGATACCTCATCCAGAAACGCACCCTCTCGAAACCTGGCGAGCAAGCTACACCGCGATGCAGAGCGCCTCTCTTGCAGAGTCTGCCACTTGAGTTTGTTAAACATCTCCGTAACGCTATCACGGTTACCAAATAACCCTGTGACGAAACGCGCCGCTCTTCTTTGGATCTTCTCTATCTCCTCCGTCAACCCGATCTGGTACGGATCCCACACTGATGAGCAATACTCAAGTATAGGTCGAACGAGTGTTTTGTAAGCCACCTCCTTTGTTGATGGACTACATTTTCTAAGCACTCTCCCAATGAATCTCAGCCTGGTACCCGCCTTACCAACAATTAATTTTATATGATCATTCCACTTCAAATCGTTCCGCACGCATACTCCCAGATATGCAGGCAGGAGGTAGATAAATAGCTTCGGATAATTTTCACTTCCAGTTTGAGTGCACAGCATTTTCTGACTATAGGATAGCCGCCGTATGAGAGAATACTTTCTGAAGGAATGATAAAATTAACTTAATTCCACTTTCACGAAATATTTCATCCACTTATTTCATTGCTTAACTTTGGCACGAATATAATGCAAGAGAAATATTAACAGTTTGTTTCCGTGTCTCTGAGCGGATGTGGGAGAACGCAGGAATGGTTAACAACGATTGAAAGTTGAATAATGATGTTCCTTTCAGAACGTTTTGAAGTCGTCTGGGAGTCGACAATCAGTTCTTCCACTCAGCCACACACAGTCATTGTTACCTCCAAGCCCTCTTCAGGTCGCTGACGAGCTCCGAGAACGTGTTTACGAGGTGAATGAGCCGCGACAGCGCCTGTACAGACTCATCACTCGGTTCGCCTCTGCTCTGCCTCGTCTTCAGTAGGCGCTACGCACACTGCTGCTGCTGCTACTGCTGACGCCGTGGCGCTATGAATACCAGAGCAGTCCCGTCCCCATCCCAACGCCACCCTGCGCGCCACCACTGGTCGGAAAGCCGCCTTTGATGCCGAGGACGAACCAGCGTCCGGCAGTGAATATCAGAACAGTATCTCACTTGCTCCATCTTCAAAACAAGCTGAAACCGTACGCACTCCCGACTAACTTTCTTGTGCATCATACACATAAAAGCCTTTTCTGCTCTACCTAGTCTTTCAGCCAATCATAACGTGAATATATTGTTACTGTGGTTCATTACATGACACATTAAATCTCTGTGCACACTACTTTCTACAGTCTGAGCCATCCGAGAACCATTCACGAACAATTTGTATACCGACAAGTTCCTGCCCATTCTGTACTTTGAGAAGGCGGTTCTGTATTTGGATAAAACTAATGCTACCGGTAGGCTAAGAAATATTTTCGTCTATATAGATTTTGGTAAGTAACTGTTCCTATCCTTGTTCGCAGCAAAAAAAAAAAAAAGTGGTTGACGCGTATTGGTAACGTAGCTGACCTGAACATTAAAAAAGTGGATCGAGTTTGTTTATTTTACGTGTCCAGGATTTAGGACTCACAAAAAAAAAACAAAAATACAATACATTAAATGTGGAATACAGTAATAAAAAACAATAAGATAATAACAAAATTCTGCGAGACACTACTGACGTTTTTTAATAGATGGACAGCAAGCTTGACGCTCTGCCCAATTACGCCATAGCTGTGTTGATCGATTTGCAGGTGCTGACAGAATTGCTGATGTTGTTCGTGTGAAGCACCTCCTCGACCTCAGCCTAGGTTTTCGTGGTTGATGTCCGAACAGGGGATGTCTCGGATCGATTTCCAGCTTCCTTTTCTCCATTTCTGCGGTGTTCCTGTGCGGATGTCAGGGAGCGATACCCCCATAATCTAAGAAAATTTTGAACGAGAAATAAAAACAAGCAAATGCTGCAAACATAGGTGTGCATTTCTCAGTCTGTCTTCTAAGATAAGTCGAAGGTTCAGCATTGTCCCACGTGTTTCTACGTTTCTACATAGTCCAAACTCATCATCCACCAGGTTGGCTTCTGCGAATTTTTGCATTCTTCTGTAAATAATTGGCGTCAGTATTTCGCAACCATGATTCATTGAACTGTTGATTCCACAATATTCACATCTATCGGCACCTGTCTTCTTTTGGAATTGGGATTATTATGTACTTCCTAAAGTGTGTCTCATTAACCTTGCGCAGCAGCAGATTTATTTTGTCGTCGTTGGCTCTGAATAATTATTAGGCAATGTCGCGTCTTCCAGGTGATTTGCTTCGTTTAATTCTCTCTTCCGTAACACTCAAAATTTATCTTTAGCCTCTCATGACGTTCTGAAGAAAAACTCGCAAAAATAATCTTTTTTTTTCTCTCGTGATGAAAGACGTGGAGCGAAGGGAGGCGCAGGTGCCAGGTTATCGTGTGGAGGAGGCCGGCAGGCGGGACCAAGCTCAGGCTGCAGCGCGGCTGTGAGGGACGGGGCGGCCGCCGGCGAGTTGCAGATAAGGCGCCGCCCACGCCTACCGCTGTCCCCCACGCCTGGCGCTGTCGCCTGCCGAGACGAGCAGCAACTTTGCGAATGGCGCCTTCGGACGCGCAGCAAAGCGGCCCTGACGTTATCAGCTAACACTCGCTTCTCCCTTACCCGACTGGCACGGAGGTGCTGTTTCTCCGCCCTCCGTGTAACTCATTTGAGGCTAATTCTATACGTGTTAAACAAAAAGAAATTTCCAGTTTTTCCGACTTTTCTCTCTTATTAATGACTCTCCCTTTTACACCACGTTTTCAACAGATTGCTTTCTTCTTGTCTGCTTGGTACAAATTTCGAAATTGATTTTAAACTAACTTTCTGATCAGCCAGAGACTTGAAATTGTAAACTTATTTCAGAACTTGATGACTATCTAATATTAATTCGTATCTTGTCAGCCTGTTCGATGTGCCGGTGGAAAAGATTGTTAACACCTTATACCTACGCGTATCAGGATGCGTTGTAGATCGTGTACAAGCTGATGGACACGACTGAACAGAGAGAGGAGTGAGGGGAAATGAAAAGTGAGGGCAGAGGATGAGGTGGACAGAAAGAATGGAGGAGCAGATGGACAGATAGAGGGTGGAAGAGAAGGTGGACGGAGAGGGACGGGATAGGAAGAGATGGGCAGAGAGGGGGAGGAGGGAATGAGCGGAGAGCGATGGACTGAGTAGATGGAGAGAGAGAGAGGTTGGAGGAAGAGATGGACAGAGAGGGAGGGTAGGAAGAGATGGACAGAGAGGTTGAGGAGGAAATGCGCAGAGAGAGAGAAGGACTGAGAAGATGGACAGAGAAATGTTGGAGGACGAGATGGACAGAGAGAGGAGGTAAGAAAAGATGAATAGACAAAGGGAGGAGAAGAGGACAGCCAGAGACAGGGATGAGCAGAAGATGAACAGAGAGAGAGGGATGAGGAGATGGACAGAGAGGGGGGGGGGAGAGAGGAGAAAATTGACCGAGAAATGTGGATGGAAAAGACAGAGAGAGGGCGAGGAGGGTATGGACAGAGAAATGGGGAGGAGGAGATAGAGGGAGAGGAGGAGACCGAGGGGGAGGAGGAGAGATGCGTGAGGAGCAGATGGACAGAGAGGAAGGGCGAGAAGGAAAGGTAGTGGGGACAGGTGTTGATGTGTGCAATATATGTGACATACACTTATTGACGGAGAAGCCGCTGGTATAAGGCAACTATTGACAATTTTATTTAATTTTTTAGGAGACTGGTAAGATACATAACTGACACATCAATAATTTACCTCCTGACTATTTACTATGTGGTGTCACCGCCAGACACCACACTTGCTAGGTGGTAGCCTTTAAATCGGCCGCGCTCCATTAGTATACGTCGGACCCGCGTGTCGCCACTATCAGTGATTGCAGACCGAGCGCCGCCACACAGCAGGTCTAGAGAGACTTCCTAGCACTCGCCCCAGGTGTACAGCCGACTTTGCTAGCGATGGTTCACTGACAAATTACGCTCTCATTTGCCGAGACTATAGTTAGCATAGCCTTCAGCTACGTCATTTGCTACGACCTAGCAAGGCGCCATTATCATTTGCTATTTATCTTGTGATGCATGTACCGTCAGACTGATGTTCACCCATTATGGATTAAAGTTAAGTATTCCAGAAGCTACGTACTTTTTTTACTAGACTCAACTCCTTTAACTGTTCCAGACCTCATGCCAGCCTGCGTGAGCTTAAACGCGTGCCTTTCGGCTATCTCATAGTGGCTTGGCTGTCTTGCCAAGTCACAACATACTAATTGATGCACTAATATTTCACGTCCTTTCTCATAGCTATTGCATGCACTTCACGTTTTCCGTTTCAAATCTTACAAGTATTTTCATAGCTATTAAAGATTCACTGTTATAAATTATCAGAACTACCTGTATGGGGTTACGAATGTGTATGGGGCTCGGAGATATTATTTTACACTTTCTAGCCGACTTTAACAACATAGCATAGTATAAACGTATCTTTATTTAAATAAATATTCATTACCCTTCAGTTTCTTCTCTAAATTGTGTTTTTAGTCATCTTAACGAGAAGCAAAAGGCATTCGCCGTACATTTGTGAAAAATGTCGATGTCTCGCTTTATTTTTGGCCAATCCACGACATATGAGATCATGGAATACTAGATTTCCTAGTCAATAATAATAAAGTCTTTCTTCCTTAATAACACTTATATATCGTATCGATGTTCCGTAGAGCATCAACAAAATACTCTCAGATTTTTCTTATGTTGTTTTTTCTTATCTACCCTTTCACCGACTCCCCTAACATCAAAACATGCACGTTAACTAAATGTGATACTTGAAATAAACCGCCATTCTGTATAAAAGAAATTTCTTTCTTCAGTCTGTGATAATAAAATGTATAACAATTGGAATAAGAAAACTCTTAAAAATTTCTGGGTGTCACAATTTGTAGAGATATGAGATTTAATAATTGCGTAGTTTCATTCGTAGGTAAAACAGGTGGCAGACTTCGGTTGTTCCGTGGGGTACTGCGAGAAAGCAGACTGCTTGCAAAACATTTGGCCGACCTATTCTACAAAATTGCTTGTGTACGTGGGAACAGAGCCAAATGTAATTAAGAAGAATGTCGAACGTTCACAGAAACAACAAAACGTCGCAACTTTCACTGACCCACGGTAGTAGTTTGGCGGCGCAGCATTTCGGTGGGAGTAGGGTTTGCCTGAGGACTGTGCAACCGTGGACACTAAACCGACTGTAATTTAATTTGTAAGGGGCATCCAAAAAGTTATCGTTTGAGGGTGTGGCTGCAGCGTATGCACAACGTAAGACGACTCCGGTGTGGGTAAATAAGTACCGACACGTTGGCAATCGATTAGTGTGGCATTCGTATCTTTCCGACGTGCGTGTAGTAGACGCGGAAACGTGAACTATGGCGACGTTATTATGAGAACAATGAAGTAGTGTGTAAGCTCAGGGACTGATGACCTTAGCAGTTAAGTCCAATAAGATTTCACACACACACAATAATGGTGAAGCGGCTGGACGTTCAAAAATGCGTACAAGAATGACCGACATGCTGTTACTCTTTCGTTGTCTACCGAAGGAGAAATACAGGTAGACATCCATTGGAGAATGAGGAATGTGTATATGGTAGCATGCCTGTCGAAAACCGCCGTTGTGTAATGGTGCGCCAAGTTCCGATAGGGGGGAGGCTGCTGTTTCATGATAACACACGTCCGCATATCACCAATGCTGTAACGCTGAAGAGGGAGACAGTCGAGCAACCCTTGCGATTGTCACTCCTTCGGTCCCTTACAGAAGGCCTTGAAGGGTCGAGGATTCCTGTCGGACAAGGAGCTGCAGCAGGCAGTTACGAACTTCTTCACGCAGCTGGAGGTGGTGTTTTATCAATCGGGTATTTTAAACCTGGTGCGTGAGTGGGATGGTTGCCTCAACGTTCGCGGCGGTTTTACTTGATCACCATACAGAGTTTGGATTGTACGGCTTTCAAACGGAAACATTTTGGTTGCCCTTTGTATTAAGAATTAGGAATTGTGCTATGTACTACAGCAGTCCCCACCCACCGAAGGGCGGAGGGCGGGGCCGAGTGACGTAAAACGCTTCTTGCAGGTAACAATAAGTGTGGCAGTGACATTTAGCCTTCAGCTGAACGCTGTTGATAGCAAACTTGGAGTTTGTTAATGTAAAATCTAGAAACATCCCTACCTGCCTACTAGGAGTAGGGGAGGAATCTAAATATGGGTGGCCAGAGGCGCCCTGGAGGGCAGAACGACTCACCGGATTGGCCGAAGATTATTAAGTACAGGTGGATTGGTGCGTCTGCTACAGGAAGGGAGAAACGGTGCGCCGCCACGATTCTTTCAAAAAGCCATGTTTATTATTCTGAGAGAGTTCGCAATCTGATCGCTGGGGCGCCGACTCCGTGCCGCTCGTGGCCAGCCTCGGTAAGCACCAACATGTCTGTTTTACTCACTTGGAGTTCTGCTCTCAAGTTTCTTCTTAACGTGCTGCTGGTGTTTGCTACTTCTCTTAGCATCCGCCCCCGTGGCTTCAGATGCTGATTTCTGTTGTGAAACCAACAGCCTCCTTTGCTTTCTCTAATGTTTAGAATTAGACTTCAGTGCAGTATTTAGCCCGGTCACAAATAGATACTGCTAATCAGACCCTCTCAATTCAATGAGTCTTCTGCTGCAAGTATCCTGTCGACTCCCAAAATATTCCATGTGACTATTCGGTGCTGATTCAAGTCATTAACCCACCTTCAATGCGGATTTTCTCTTTCTGCATTTGCTCCTCACCGCTCGGAAATTGCAGTCTGACCTTAAACACTCTGTCTTTCGTCCATCCTGTGTTAGAACACGACATTACAATCACTGTTCATCAAATTATAGGCCCAACAGCAGCCTCGTTTCATCAGTTCAAAACCTTGGAAATACACAGTGGCCACCGCAGGCTCGGACGCCAGTCGAAAAAAATGGCACATGTCACTTATGTGCACCTTCCAATATTCGTAACACAATTCTTTATTCCGCAAACGTTTTTTGCCTCCCTGCTGCTTGCTCACACCAAATGATGCCTCACATTACCAGCGGACCACACCCGACGTTGACGGTCCTCAACCCCACTGCCTTGCTGTCTCCACGCTATCCGCAAATTATTATTAACATTATTATCATTATTATTTGTGATCTATTTAATTTTAGGTTGTATTTACTCATTGCTAATTGCTTTATTTATTTCGGAACTACTGATTTGATTCATATAAACGCTGCAGCAGAAAAATAAATAGATATTAGAGCGTGTAAACAGGCAGATGCTTGAACACAGGGATACTTCAAATATTTGAAGGCACTGCAGCCTGTATAAAATATGTATTTGCTTTCCCATATTGGTTTCGTTTTATTGGTCTAAAACATCTCCAGTGGTACAGTTCTTGTCTAATTTCCGCTGAGTTGTAAAGTCTGTTCTGCTTCTTTATTTATGTTCGCTGGCTAAACATTTAGCCATAAAAACGTAACCAAACACGTGTCGCAATATTTTATCGTATTTCAGCTGGGGAAATGTGTAGTGGTTCAAGCAATGTGAACGTAGGCTGAAAACATTAGCACCAAACGCAGAAACACCAGGAAAATGTGCAAGCTGATAACGTTGCCAGATATACGCGGAAATCACACTGAAACACAACGCCAACAGTGTTTTAAACCAGTGAAATGAAAAGCGTATAGTAAAGTAAATACCCTGTTTTAATAGATACTAATACGAATTTGACATACCTTTAATAATGGTGAAGCGGCCGCGCGGGATTAGCCGAGCGGTCTAAGACGCTGCACTCATGGACTGTGCGGCTGATCCCGGCGGAGGTCCGAGTCCTCCCTCAGGCATGGGTGTGTGTGTTTGTCCTTAGGATAATTTAGGTTAAGTAGTGTGTAAGCTCAGGGACTGATGACCCTAGCAGTTAAGTCCAATAAGATTTCACACACACACAATAATGGTGAAGCGGCTGGACATTCAAAAATGGTTCAAATGGCTCTGAGCACTATGGGACTTAACATCTATGGTCATCAGTCCCCTAGAACTTAGAACTACTTAAACCTAACTAAGCTAAGGACAGCACACAACACCCAGTCATCACGAGGCAGAGAAAATCCCTGACCCCGCCGGGAATCGAACCCGGGAACCCGGGCGGGGGAAGCGAGAACGCTACCGCACGACCACGAGCTGCGGACGGCTGGACATTGTTGGTACACAAATGAAGAACTCTGTACAGTCTTTTCACAACTGAACTGGGTACTGACTTAAATCGGGGCCTTAAATAATTCCTATAAATTTTAGCTACGTTTTCCGACCCGCGTGGGTGATGAAAAGAAAAGAACGTTAAAACGCATTTCCTCGGTTCGAAACTGTCATTACAAACTGATCATTAGCTCAGTTCTCAAAGAACAATGTTGTTGAACGAATCGTTCCTCCATTGGCCTCAAGTGACCACAGAAAATCTAGATCTCGTTGTCCTGTTTAGGATGCCTTAGTCAGGTAGCCCCCTCTCTGATGTGACCTTTGAGGAGTGTTGTTCATAACCAAGATAAACCACACTTGTTAGTTCAAACAAAGTTAAAGTGACATCTAATTCATTTCTCTGTACGGTTAGCAATGTAACTGATAAAATCACTAACAGAAGAAGGTACACTCCTGGAAATTGAAATAAGAACACCGTGAATTCATTGTCCCAGGAAGGGGAAACTTTATTGACACTTTCCTGGGGTCAGATACATCACATGATCACACTAACAGAACCACAGGCACATAGACACAGGCAACAGAGCATGCACAATGTCGGCACCAGTACAGTGTATATCCACCTTTCGCAGCAATGCAGGCTGCTATTCTCCCATGGAGACGATCGTAGAGATGCTGGATGTAGTCCTGTGGAACGGCTTGATATGCCATTTCCACCTGGCGCCTCAGTTGGACCAGCGTTCGTGCTGGACGTGCAGACCGCGTGAGACGACGCTTCATCCAGTCCCAAACATGCTCAATGGGGGACAGATCCGGAGATCTTGCTGGCCAGGGTAGTTGACTTACACCTTCTAGAGCACGTTGGGTGGCACGGGATACATGCGGACGTGCATTGTCCTGTTGGAACAGCAAGTTCCCTTGCCGGTCTAGGAATGGTAGAATGATGGGGTCGATGACGGTTTGGATGTACCGTGCACTATTCAGTGTCCCCTCGACGATCACCAGTGGTGTACGGCCAGTGTAGGAGATCGCTCCCCACACCATGATGCCGGGTGTTGGCCCTGTGTGCCTCGGTCGTATGCAGTCCTGATTGTGGCGCTCACCTGCACGGCGCCAAACACGCATACGACCATCATTGGCACCAAGGCAGAAGTGACTCTCATCGCTGAAGACGACACGTCTCCATTCGTCCCTCCATTCACGCCTGTCGCGACACCACTGGAGGCGGGCTGCACGATGTTGGGGCGTGAGCGGAAGACGGCCTAACGGTGTGCGGGACCGTAGCCCAGCTTCATGGAGACGGTTGCGAATGGTCCTCGCCGATACCCCAGGAGCAACAGTGTCCCTAATTTACTGGGAAGTGGCGGTGCGGTCCCCTACG
This sequence comes from Schistocerca piceifrons, assembly GCF_021461385.2. NCBI lineage: Eukaryota > Metazoa > Arthropoda > Insecta > Orthoptera > Acrididae > Schistocerca > Schistocerca piceifrons. The sequence goes on along the minus strand of NC_060139.1, from coordinate 418,361,583 downwards.
GCACTGCGTAAGATCCTACGGTCTTGGCGTGCATCCGTGCGTCGCTGCGGTCCGGTCCCAGGTCGACGGGCACGTGCACCTTCCGCCGACCACTGGCGACAACATCGATGTACTGTGGAAACCTCACGCCCCACGTGTTGAGCAATTCGGCGGTACGTCCACCCGGCCTCCCGCATGCCCACTATACGCCCTCGCTCAAAGTCCGTCAACTGCACATACAGTTCACGTCCACGCTGTCACGGCATGCTACCAGTGTTAAAGACTGCGATGGAGCTCCGTATGCCACGGCAAACTGGCTGACACTGACGGCGGCGGTGCACAAATGCTGCGCAGCTAGCGCCATTCGACGGCCAACACCGCGGTTCCTGGTGTGTCCGCTGTGCCGTGCGTGTGATCATTGCTTGTACAGCCCTCTCGCAGTGTCCGGAGCAAGTATGGTGGGTCTGACACACCGGTGTCAATGTGTTCTTTTTTCCATTTCCAGGAGTGTATATTATAAATTTAATTTCCTTTGTCATGAAAGACTGTCAGATTTTTCTTTAGTATTTTCTATTGATATCTTCATAAGTGAGACTTGACGATTACGCTTCTAATTTTCACTTGCAGGTTATTGAAAACTGGGTTTATACAAGTATATATACAAACATGCTTTCGGAGAACACACTAAAAAATAAGTAAAGTGCAGATTGTTGACGTATATGGGTTTGGTGGCTGCAGTTGACGGAGCTTGAACCCAATCTCCATCAAAGAGTGTAGAGGCTGGGCTGTCGCTGTAATGTTATAAAGTTAAAGATTTAGGCTTTTGCCGTCCTTATAGACTATGCTAAAACTTCTTGGGTAGTGGTCCCGCGTCATTCTTATGCATTTTCCTATAATCCGTGTCGGCCTTACCGAGTATTTGCTGCGCTCTGAGTACGATTAAGTAGACGAAATCCCGAATTGTGGGGGAATATTGTACTGGCTAAATTTTTGTTCCTCCATACTACCAGGATGTTTTCTCTCACTAAGTACCACTGGGGTCAAATAGACCCCAAGTAGTTTATACTGGAGATACTGGCGTAAAGACATATTACAAACTTAACATTAGTGGTTCTATTTTCATAAATATTACCTTCAAGAAACTAAAGGGAATTTATGTAGGGGCCATTTCATCCCAGTGACACTCAGTGCAAAACCATGAGTAAATTTTAGTGTGTTGTAAATGTAAAACTGAACAAAAAAAAACATCATTGGATACAATTGACGCAGAGACAGAAAGTCATATATTCTGAAAAGGTTAGCTTTCATAGCAAGGGAGATACGATGTTGAAAAAATTAACTTTCAAAGCGTTGGAGATACGATCTTCCAGTATTCGAATGGGGTCATTTTGATTCCAGTCGTCTTAGGAAGGGTACAACAGCTGAGGCAAGAAATCCTAACAATGGATTCCAAAATTAGAGGGAAATAATATTTTCACTCTTGCGGGTGTTTTGTGTAACAGCTATTCAACATAACACTCATCATTCTATTTTGATAATTGTTACATACAAGAAACCAACACGCAACTTAACTTGGAGTCATCTTAACCCCAGAGGTTCAAATGGCTCTGAGCACTATGCAACTTAACTTCTGAGGTCATCAGTCGCCTAGAACTTAGAACTAATTAAACCTAACTAACCTAAGGACATCAGACACATCCATGCCCGAGGCAGGATTCGAACCTGCGACCGTAGTGGTCGCTCGGCTCCAGACTGTAGCGCCTAGAACCGCACCGTCACTCCGGCCGGCTAACCCCAGAGGTACCCTGTACAAAAACCACAAATAAATTTTAATGTATTGTTACTATAAAAAAGAGCGAAACATCCTTGGATACAATTGACTCAGAGTGAGAACGTCAAAAAGTTTGAAAACAATCGTTTTGGAAACAAGGGAGATAAATATTTCCAATGAGCTTGTGGGGTCTTATTGAGCCCAGCGGTACTAAGTGGGTTAATTTGTGGAGCTATCTTCATACATCATTAAACTGTTCCATTTCAAAGTTAAAACAATACAGTCTTCCTGATTCCTTTAAAAGGAAAAAAGGAAGGAAGAGCCTAGCTCCAGAATTTGCAGCTGAACAAGTGTCAGATCCTATTTTGGTAGTGAATAAATTTAGTGGTGTGATTCTGTGCAGTACGAAATAATATGTAGAGAACGCAAACGTTTCTCTCGGATACCGATCCACAGACTCCTTCCAACGCTACGCGAGCTCTCAGCTTACTACGTATTTCATTAGAGTAACTCTCGCCTCACACGTATTTAAACATGCAAGTAAACAACGCGTCGGGCTATATAGCGGACGAGGAAACTCGCCTGAGTTTCGGCTGCGGCCCGCGCGAGCTGCTGAATTAATTACGCAGTTTATACAAAGCGCAGGCCAAATTTCGGCTAATATTTAAAATTTCGCCCGTACGAAGATAATAGTTTAACGAAGTGTGAGTCAGTTGGCGCTCGCATCCCTCCGAGCCGTGCATACTGATGGCGGCCACCCCACGCTACCCGCCAAGGCCGGCGACGTTCCGTCGTTGGCAGTGGTGCCAATCTACCCAACCACACTCAACCCCCCTCCCCCTACCCTGCCCTACCAGCCGCATGGATGCTGTTTGCGTCTCATCGTTGTTCTGATCCTCCTAAACATCTGCTGCTGCGTAGCTTCGCCTTAGGAAACATTAGCAGTGATAACGTCACCGGCTAATGTGAGAGATGGATGGGAGGAAGGGAAACAACAGAATTATTACAGAATATCTATTTATCGGAAAATTTGACACTGTATGAATCCTGTTCAAATTAAAATCAGCGGCGACGAGAGAAAACGTGAACAAGACCGGGACTCGAATCCGGGATCTCCTGCTTACAAGGGAACCTCCCCATTGCACCCCCTCAGATTTAGTTATAAGTTGGCACAGTGGATAGGTCTTGAAAAACTGAACACAGATCAATCGAGAAAACAGGAAGACGTTGTGTGGAACTATGAAAAAATAAGCAAAATATACAAACTGAGTAGTCCATGCGCAAGATAGTTAACATCAAGGATGGTATGAGCACAGGAACGCCGTGGTCCCGTGGTTAGCGTGAGCAGCTGAGGAATGAGAGGCCATTGGCTCAAGTCTTCCCTCGAGTGAAAAGTTTAATTTTTTATTTTCAGTTTATGTGACAAACTCTTATGTTTTCATAACTTTTTTGGGAGTGATTATCACATCCACAAAAAACCTAAATCGGGCAAGGTAGAAGAATCATTTTACCCATTCGCCAAGTGTACAAGTTAGGTGGGTCGACAACATGTTCCTGTCATGCGACGCACATGCCGTCACCAGTGTCGTATAGAATATATCAGACGTGTTTTCCTGTGGAGGAATCAGTAGATCTATGACCTTGCGGTCAAATGTTTTCGGTTCCCATTGGAGAGGCACGTCCTTTCGTCTACTAATCGCACGGTTTTGCGGTGCGGTCACAAAACAAAGACACTAAACTTATTACAGTGAACAGAGACGTCAATGAACGAACGGACAGATCATAACTTTGCGAAAATAAAGAAAGTAAACTTTTAGCTCGAGGGAAGATTCGAACCAAGGACCTCCCATTCCGCAGTTGCTCACACTAACCACGGGACCACGGCGCTCCGGTGCTCAAGCTATCCTTGATGTTGCCTATCATGCACAAGGACTACTCAGTTTGTATATTTTGCTTATTTTTTTCATAGTTCCACCCAATTTCTTCCTGTTTTCTCGATTGATCTGTGTTCAGTTTTTCAAGGCCTATCCACTGTTCCAACTTATAACTAAATCTGAGGGGGGTGCGATGGGGAGGTTCCCTTGTTAGTAGGCTGCAGCGTCAGCCACTGCGCCACTCAGACACAGTGCTTATTTCAGTTGCATGGACCATCTTCGCACCCTTCCCGGGTGCCCACATTCCCAACTAGCGTCACCTATCAGCAATCTCCTACCACGTCCTCCACCCTCGCTACTTTGATTTTTCCACAGGAGGTCGAACGTAACTGTGCATCCGCAATGAAGGTGGTGGATTCATTGCCCATCGAGGTGAATCAGTTATATGAATGTTTGGTGTCTGTTCCTTCAGGTATGTTCATACTGAAGGTCATGGATCGATTGATGATCAATGCGAATCAATTAAATGAATGTGTGATTTCTGTTCCCTTAGACATGCCCGACAGAACAGACACCACTTATTCATATAACTGATTCAACTCGATGAGCAACGAATCTACCACAGTTAGTCCAGATACACAATTACGTTTGACTTCCTCTCAGAATATGCTGAAAAACAGCTCCATATTTAGCAATTATATACAACCACTCGCACACAGAAAGATCCCCACCTAAACACTGGAAAATTGTTCAAGTCACACCATTATCCAAAATGGGAAGTAGGAGTAATCCGCTGAATCACAAGCCTATATCACTAACATCGATTTTCAGTAGGGTTTTGGAGCAATACTGTATTCGAACATTATGAAGTACCTCGAAGAAAACGATTTATTGACACATAGCTCGGTTTCAGAAAATATCGTTCTTGTGAAACACAACTAGCTCTTTATACTCATGAAGTAATAATTGCTATCGAAAGGGGATCTCAAATTGATTCCATATTTTTAGATTTCTAGAAGGCTTTCGACACCGTTCCTCACAAGCGTCTTCTAGCCAAATAGCGTGCCTACGGAGTATCCCCTCAGTTGTGCGACTGGATTCGTGATTTCCTGTCAGAATGGCCACAGTTCGTAGTAATAGACGGAAAGTCATCGAGTAAAACAGAAGTAATATCCGGGGTTCCCCAAGGAAGTGTTATAGGCCCTCTATTGTTCCTGATCTACACTCCTGGAAATGGAAAAAAGAACACATTGACACCGGTGTGTCAGACCCACCATACTTGCTCCGGACACTGCGAGAGGGCTGTACAAGCAATGATCACACGCACGGCACAGCGGACACACCAGGAACCGCGGTGTTGGCCGTCGAATGGCGCTAGCTGCGCAGCATTTGTGCACCGCCGCCGTCAGTGTCAGCCAGTTTGCCGTGGCATACGAAGCTCCATCGCAGTCTTTAACACTGGTAGCATGCCGCGACAGCGTGGACGTGAACCGTATGTGCAGTTGACGGACTTTGAGCGAGGGCGTATAGTGGGCATGCGGGAGGCCGGGTGGACGTACCGCCGAATTGCTCAACACGTGGGGCGTGAGGTCTCCACAGTACATCGATGTTGTCGCCAGTGGTCGGCGGAAGGTGCACGTGCCCGTCGACCTGGGACCGGACCGCAGCGACGCACGGATGCACGCCAAGACCGTAGGATCCTACGCAGTGCCGTAGGGGACCGCACCGCCACTTCCCAGCAAATTAGGGACACTGTTGCTCCTGGGGTATCGGCGAGGACCATTCGCAACCGTCTCCAAGAAGCTGGGCTACGGTCCCGCACACCGTTAGGCCGTCTTCCGCTCACGCCCCAACATCGTGCAGCCCGCCTCCAGTGGTGTCGCGACAGGCGTGAATGGAGGGACGAATGGAGACGTGTCGTCTTCAGCGATGAGAGTCGCTTCTGCCTTGGTGCCAATGATGGTCGTATGCGTGTTTGGCGCCGTGCAGGTGAGCGCCACAATCAGGACTGCATACGACCGAGGCACACAGGGCCAACACCCGGCATCATGGTGTGGGGAGCGATCTCCTACACTGGCCGTACACCACTGGTGATCGTCGAGGGGACACTGAATAGTGCACGGTACATCCAAACCGTCATCGAACCCATCGTTCTACCATTCCTAGACCGGCAAGGGAACTTGCTGTTCCAACAGGACAATGCACGTCCGCATGTATGCCGTGCCACCCAACGTGCTCTAGAAGGTGTAAGTCAACTACCCTGGCCAGCAAGATCTCCGGATCTGTCCCCCATTGAGCATGTTTGGGACTGGATGAAGCGTCGTCTCACGCGGTCTGCACGTCCAGCACGAACGCTGGTCCAACTGAGGCGCCAGGTGGAAATGGCATGGCAAGCCGTTCCACAGGACTACATCCAGCATCTCTACGATCGTCTCCATGGGAGAATAGCAGCCTGCATTGCTGCGAAAGGTGGATATACACTGTACTAGTGCCGACATTGTGCATGCTCTGTTGCCTGTGTCTATGTGCCTGTGGTTCTGTCAGTGTGATCATGTGATGTATCTGACCCCAGGAATGTGTCAATAAAGTTTCCCCTTCCTGGGACAATGAATTCACGGTGTTCTTATTTCAATTTCCAGGAGTGTATATTAACGACATAGGAGACAATCTGAGTAGCCGTCTTAGATTGTTTGCAGATGATGCTGTCATTTACCGTCTTGTAAAGTCATCAGATGATCAAACCGACTTGTAAAATGATTTAGGTGAGATATCTGTATGGTGTGAAAAGTGGCAATTGACCCTGAATAAGGAAAAGTGTGAAGTTATTCACATGAGTACTAAAAGAAATCAGCTAAATTTCGATTACGCGATAAGTCATACAAATATGAAGACTGTAAATTCAGCAAAATACTTAGGGATTACTATTACAAATAACCTAAATTGGAACGATCACATAGATAATATTGTGGGTAGAGCAAACCAAAGACTGCGATTCATTGGCAGAACGCTTGAAAGGTGCAACAGGTCTACTAAAGAGAGTGCTTACACCACGCTTGTCCGCCTTATTCTGGAGTATTGCTGTGCGGTGTGGGATCCGCAACAGGTGGGACTGACGGTAGACATCGAAAAAGAACAAAGAAGGGCAGCTCGTTCTGTATTATCGCGAAATGGGAGAGACAGTGTCACAGACATGATACGGGATCTTCTCATGAAATTTCAATCACCAGTTTCCTCCTCCGATTGCAAAAACATTCTGTTGGCACCCACCTACATAGGGAGAAATGCTCATCACGATAAAATAAGAGAAATCGGGGCTCGCACAGAAAAATTTAAGCGCTAGTTTTTCCCGCGTGCCGTTCGAGAGTGGAACGGGAGAGAGACAGATTGAAGGTGGTTCATTGAACTCTCTGCCAGGCACTTTATCGTGAATAGCAGAGTAATCACGTAGATGTAGTTGTAGATGTAGACTTTCTGTGGAAATCTTAAAGTAGTGAGAATGAAGGACACGGATATGGACTGCAGATAGGTGGCGCTAGGTGGGAATTTGAATCGGTCGGGAGGCGCGCCGAGACAGTCCGCGCAATCGCGATAAGCGCTGTGTACGGGTGGCGCATGGTTAACGCTACTGCTTACATGGGAACCTCCCCATCGCATCCCCCTCAGATTTAGTTATAAGTTGGCACAGTGAATAGGCCTTGAAAAACTAAACACAGATCAATCGAGAAAACAGGAAGAAGTTGTGTGGAACCATGAAAAAAATAAGCAAAATATACAAACTGAGCAGTCCATATACAAGATAGGCAATATCAAGGATAATGTGAGCTCAGAAGCGCCGTGGTCCCGTGGTTAGCGTGAGCAGCTGCGGAACGAGAGGTCCTTGGTTAAAGTCTTCCCACGCGTGAAAAGTTTACTTTCTTTATTTTCGCAAAGTTATGATCTGTCCGTTCGTTCATTGACGTTTCTGTTCACTGGAATAAGTTTAGTGTCTGTGTTTTGCGACCGCACCGCAAAACCGTGCGATTAGTAGACGAAAGGACGTGCCTCTCCAATGGGAACCGAAAACATTTGATCGCAAGGTCATAGGTCAACCGATTCCTTCACAGGAAAACACGTCTGATATATTCTGTACGACACTGGTGACGGCATGTGCGTCACATGACAGGAATATGTTGTCGACCCACCTAACTTGTACACTTGGCGAATGGGCAGAAAGATTCTTCTACCTTGTCCGATTTAGGTTTTCTTGTGGATGTGATAATCACTCCCAAAAAGTGATAAAAACATAAGAGTTTCACAGTCGCGCAGTTTTCCCTGTGCTCTGTCAAAACATGTTTTTAACGTTTTCAAATTATTCCGTGTGTGGACCGTCAAATCCTGCATATGTCCAAGCAAATCTGAACATGTCCTGGAATTTTGGAGAGCGAAGTTGATTATGTGTGGGTGCCTGAACTTTGATAATTGACACACGATCACGGACAGATAATAATTGTCTGAAAATAAAAAAAATTAAGCTTTTCACTCGAGGGAACACTTGGACCAAGGACCTCTCGGTCCACAGCTGCTCACGCTAACCACGGTACCAAGGCGCTCCTGCGCTCAGCCTATCCTTGATGTTGCCTATCTTGGGCATGGACTACTTAGTTTGTATATTTTGCTTATTTTTTTCATAGTTCCACACAACTTCTTCCTGTTTTCTCAATTGATCTGCGCTCAGTTTTTCAAGGCCTATCCACTGTGCCAACTTATAACTAAATCTGAGGGGGGTGCGATGGGGAGGTTCCCTTGTTAGCAGGCAGGAGATCCAACGTTCGAATACCGATCCGGCACACATTTACACTTCTCGCCGCTAATTATATACAAAGTTAGATGCATCTGACATCAACAGTTCCTTCCCTTTCCTTTCTGCCCTCTCCACATTGAGTTTACGTGGTGTGAATCACAGCTGCGAATTCCGTTGGGTTTCTGTTCTTTCAGATATGTCCGGAAAAACAGACACCATGCTTTCATATACGCTGATATTTTGACACATGAACACATCATGGTACTTAAAACTCTACATTATGCCGTCAGAACCCTAAAAAAGTAAGAATATTGGATGCGAGCCCTGATGTAGATCATTTGCTTAACACGAAGCTGAAGCAGCTCCTGAATAAAAAAATTCAAGAGAAAATTTATCGTTGTCCTGCGCTGTAGGAATACGTTAACGAGTGGATCAAATAGGAAAATTCTGTTCTAGTATATCATTTTAACATTATTTCAATTATTCAAGGAAAATGTTTTTACGGTAACACAGAAAATGCACATCTTCTGTGAATAACCGTGAAAAATGAGATATCTTGGAGCATAACAGACACTACAAAAATTACAAAGTCGGTGACGTCTAATCTATTGTACCTCAAAATTCTCCTTGGAACTGCTAACTACAAAACAGTGTACTTCTAACACTCCAGATCCAAGGATAAAACCTGCGAGGGACATTCAGTAAGTAATGCAACACATTTCTTTTCTCGACTGCTTTCGGTTGAAAAAATGCGGAATCCGTTGTGGAACATCGTGGAATATTGCCGCTTCAGACGTTACAGTTTCAAGAAGTTCCCAAAGGTTGCGACGCTATACGTAGCCTTCAAAATAAATTCTGTAACGGAGTTCAGTTCCTAACAGAGAGCTATCACTGGATTTCTTTTGGCGGAAAAAAGCAGCATCGCAGGCGCTTACAGAATATCTACAGAAACCTAGCAGTGAAAAAAGGCACGTTGAGTCGTTGGGAGAGGCGGTTGTCATCGTCGCAACATGGTCGCGCAAACCTGTGCCTGCCGGCCGCACACCGCTGTGGCACCTAAACCGTTGGAGCGTGTGGACACTCTCATCCGAACTGATAGACGGATCACAATGAAACACATCGCTGCATAACTGGATGTATGTGTTGGTACTGCTGACACACTCGCCCAACAGTTGAGTACTCAACGGTGTGTGTGTGCTGGGTCCCTCGCCACCTGAAAGAAAACCATAAAGAGCAACGAGGGACCATCTGTGCGGAATTCCTTGCTCGTTATGAGCCCCAGCGTAACAACTTTTTGTCGAACATACTCTCAGGTGATGAAACATGGGTTCATCACTCCGAACCGGAAACTAAAACGGCACGCAACTATAGAGTTCCACCACACCACCTCTCCTCCGAATTTAAAGCCACACCCACAGCCGATAATGTCAGGGCGACGGTCTTCTGGGACCCTGAAGGGGTTATTCAGTTTCACGTCCCCATCATGGTGCGACGATCAACTCTAAGTTCTATTGCGATACCTTCAAGAAACTGATGAAACGACTACAATGTGTTCGTTCCCACAAAAATGCTAAGGAAATTCTCCTTCTTCATGAGAACGCAAGGCCTCGCACAAGTCCACACACTAGAGAGGAGCTCACTTCATTGGACTGTTCTTCCTCATCCAACGTACAGTCCAGCTATCATATCTTCAGACTTCCATCTGTTTGGGCCAATGAAGGATGCACTCTGCAGGAATAAATACGTGGATGGTGGGAAGGTTATTAGTGGATCAAGACGTTTTCCCAGTAAAGTGGCGTATGGCTGTCGCATTCGAAGAAAATTTTGTTTGGCATTAGAATTTTGTAGCAACAAGAGTCGGGAATAATATGGTGTATTGGATTCCTGTCAAAACCAACTTGCTTTTAGTAAAACGTGTCATATTACTTACTGAAAGGGTTAGAATAGGACGGAGGTATTCCAGCCTGTCGTCAGAGGTGATGGTCCCCTATAGGGTGCATAGTGTCCATCATGCACTGAGACCTCTCACATCCTTCGTCGACATCGATATGCACTTCCGCTCATTCTCCAGCTGTTGGGCGAGGTCACCCTCCTTGGTGCGTTTTCCTCCATCCTCTGTGCAGCGTCGCTTCCTGCGCTGTCTACGATAATGGATTTCGTAGCTCGTTTGCACCTGATATCCAGCGTGGTAGCCAGTCTGTTGTGGTGGGGCCGCCATGTACCTGACCACACAGGGATCACTCTGCTGATGCCGGTGCCCTTAACTTTCCATGTACTCCAAGAAGTAGATTTCCGTCACCCTGGGGCATCGGGACTCCCATAAATGGCCATCCTGCCAGGTGGCCTTTATTGCAGATGATTGGCGCCCACGGGGAGGACTCCTGGTCGGAGTGGGTGGCAGCAGAGCCGATGACACGCCATGAAGCGTAGTACGTCATCTCTTGCTGGTGGTCAAACACCAGCATTCTCTAAGTGGTCGAGGTCTAACTTAAATGCTAAGATTTACGACTCGAAATGCCTCCCCCCCCCCCCTCCCGCCCACACCATGGGAGTAACGCCAGGGTGCGGCAAAGATTATTCCGCCCTGTACCTCGTATGTACGAGAATTGATGTGGAATCTTTCTTGCCACTGAAACAGTTTTTTTTAATGGAGAATTTAGACGACATGTTTGGGGAGGTGGAGGGCTTGTTCAAAATGTGGTCAGAGTCGTTCTTGATCAGAAAAGCATCCTCTGCCCAGTCATGGGCACTACTCGTCAGTGACACACTGTGGATGTTTCTATTTCCTTCAGGCCCCATACGAGCTTAAATATGGTCCAGGGTATCATGTTTCACAGGGCCCTTCTTTTGCAGTCTGACGATGAGCTGCGCGCCAATTTAGAGCGATGACGTGTAGATTTCGTATGGCACGTAAACCAGGGTCTGAGGGGTAATGAGGTTGCCACTGGTACGTTCATCATGGCCTTCGAGGGTGACACATTACCTGAGAAGGTCAAGGTGATGGTCAACCGCTGTACATAAGCCATACATCCTTCCCCCGATGTGGTGCTTTAAGAGCTGGAGGTTCGGCCAAATGTCTTCCAACTGTATGTCCAGTATCATCTGTCTGGATTGTGGACGTCCTTCACATCCCAATACTCCCTGTGCTCTGCCTCCCATTTGTGTCAACTGTGGAGACCACCATTCGCCTTGCTCGCCAGATTGAGTCTCCAGGAAGAAAGAACAATAATGGAATCCAAGACCCTGGACCGACTGACCTATACCGAGGCTAAGAGGAAATACGAGAGGCTACATCTTGTGCATATGACGTCACCTACGCCGCCGCTACGACAACAGTTCTACCATCTTCCGTTCCATCGCCTACATACTCCACCTGCCCCCTTGATAGTGGGGAGCACTTCCCTCTCTGTTGCTTCTGCACAACCTACTTCAGGAGCAACACCCCTCCCCCCCCAACCATCAGGGGTGTTTGCCCCCACCTCTCAGTCTTCTTTGGCACCTCTCCCAGTTCCTATGAGTATAGCTGACATCCACCAGTGGCTGAAACAACCACAGGTAGCTCGTTTTCCTTAGTCCCTCAGACACAATCAGTGAAGCCCTCCTAGCTGGAAAAACCTAAGGAACAGTGAGAGAAACCTAAAAATAAAAAGACCCCAAGAACCAAGGCGCTGCAGTGGCACCCAAACCACCACTACCTACAAGCTCTGCGTCTGAGGATAAGGTGGAGATTCTGGCATCCACTGAGGACCTAGATCTCGCTGGACACTCAGGCATGATGGACGTCGATTGCACAGGTACTTATCTGGTGGCAGCAGGTGACCCTGAGGCGTAGATTGCCTCACTGAGTGTTTGTTTCATGCCTTCCCAGTCTCATGATAATGTCGTCCTCCAGTGGAATTGCGGCGGTTTTTCCCACCACCTGGCTGAGCTATGGCAACTGTTAAGCTTTACACTTGTTTTCTGCATTGCCCTCCAGCAAACCTGGTTTCCGGAAATGTGGACCACTGACCTCCGCAGCTATAAGGGATATTACAGGTACTGTAGCGACTATAATAGAGTGTCAGGTGGAGATTGCGTCTTTGTTCTGAACTCAGTATGTAGTGAACCTGTGCCCCTTCAAACCCCTCTTGAAGCTGTGGGTATCAGGATAAGGACGACACCGGAAATAACTGTCTGCAATGTATATCTTCCACCAGATGGTGCAGTGCCCCTGAACATATGGGCTGCACTGATTGATCAACCCCTTAAACCTTTCCTACTTTTGGGAGATTTTAACGCACATAACTCCTTATGGGGTGACGCCATGCTTACTGGCTGAGGGAGGGAGGGAGGTCGAAAATTTACTGTCACAACTCGACCTCTGCCTCTTAAATACAGATGCCCCCACACATTTCAGTGTGTCACATGGCACATATCCGGCCATTGATCTCTCGGTTTTGCAGTCCTGGTCTTCTCCCATCTATCCACTGTAGAGCACACGACGACCTGTGTGGTAGTGACCACTTCCCCATCTTCCTGTCACTCCCCCAGCGTCATGCCCACTGACGCCTACCCAGATGGGCTTTAAACAAGGCAGGCTGGGAAGCATTCACCTCTGCTGTCACCACTGAATCTCCCCCACATGCTGCCATGGATTTTTTTGTTGAGCAGGTCACTACAACTATCGTTTCTGCGGTAGAAAACGTGATCCCTCGTTATTTAGGGTGCCCCCGACGAAAGACAGTCCCTTGGTCGTCGCCAGAAGCCGCTGAGGCAATTAAAGAGCGTCGGCGAGCTCTACAGCGACATAAGCGGCACCCTTCCGTAGAGCACCTAATAGCCTTCAAGCGGCTCCGTGCCTGCGTTCGCCATCTTATAAAAAGACGGGAACAGTAGTGTTGGGAGAGGTACATGTCGACCATTTGCGGCCATACGTCACCTCTCCAAGTCTGGACGAACATCAGACGTCTTTTAGGGTACCAGACCCCAACAGGTGTTCCTGGAATTAACATCAATGGCGCGATTGCCGAGCACTTTGCTGGAGCCTCTTCGTCGGAGAACTACCCCCCCCCCCCCCCAACCCTTCCCCTAACGACCCCCCCCTGCCTTTCCCACCCTCAAACAGCGGATGGAAAAGAAAGTCCCCTCGTTCACTACACACCACAGTGAACCCTATAACGCCCCATTCACAGAGTGGGAACTCTTCAGCGCCCTTGCACATTGCCCTGACACAGCTCCTGGGCCGTATCGTTTCCACAGTCCGATGGTTAAGCGTCTCTCGTCTGACTATAAGTGACATCTCCTCATCATCTTCAACCGGATCTGGTGCGATGGCCTCTTTCCATCGCTATGGCGGGAGAGCACCATCAATTTGGTGTTCAAACCCGGTCAAAACCCGCTTGATGTGGATTGCTAACGGCCCATCAGCCTCACTAATTTTTTTATAAGCTGCTGGAACGTACGGCGGTTGGGTTTGGTCCTGCAGTCACGTGGCCTACTGGCTCCATGTCAGGGCTTGTTTCCCTCGAGTCTGCCACCCGAACAGCCTTTTCCAGACGCCAACAACTGGTTGACATCTTTTTGGACTTAGTAAAGCATATGACACGACCTGGCGAAATCATATCCTTGCCACATTGTATGAACGTGGTCTCCAGGGCCGATTCCTTATCCTTATCCAAAACTTCCTGTCGCTCAATACTTCCCATGTCCAAGTCGGTGCCTCCCATAGTTTCCCCCGTATTCAGGAGAATGGCGTTCCGCAGGGCACTGTATTGAGTGTCCCTCTATTTTCAGTGGCTATTAACGATCTAGCAGCAGCTGTAGTGCAGTCGGTGTTTCCTTCTCTGTATTCAGATGACTTCTGCATTTCGTACGGCTCCTCCAGTACTGGTGTTGCTGAGCGGCGCCTACCGGGAGCCATTCGCAAGGCACAGTCATGGGCTCTAGCCCATGGCTTCCAGTTTACAGCTGCGAAGTCGTGTGTCATGCATTTCTGTCGGCGTCGCACCGTTTATCTAGAACCAGACGATCCACTCACTGTAGTGGAGACATATCGAATGTTAGGACTGGTTTTCGACGTCCGATTGGCTTGGCTATCTATCCTTCGTCAGCTTAAGCGGGAGTGCTGGCAGCACCTCAATGCTCTCCGCTGCCTCAGCAACACCAACTGGGGTGCAGATCGCTCTAAGCTGCTGCAGCTCTACAGAGCTCTTGATCAATCCCGCCTTAACTATGGGAGTCTGATTTACGGTTCAGCGGGGCCCTCGGCGTCGCGTCTACTCGACCCAATGCTCCACTGTGGCGTTCGCCCAGCGATGGGAGCTTTTAGGACGAGTCAGGTGACTAATGTTCTGGTGAAGGTTGGAGTCCCTCCATTGAAGGTTAGGCGTGCAGAACTGCTCACCAATTACATTGCATACGTTCGTAGTTCTCCTGCGCATCCAAATTACCGTCTCCTTTTCCCAACCACAGCCGTTCATTTCCCGCATCGGCGGCCTAGGTCAGGGCTTACGATTGCGGTTCGTGTCCGGTCCCTTCTGTCTAATTGGAGTCCTTCCCGTTACCACCTATACTCGAGGTCCATTCACGTACACCTCCATGGTGTACACCTAGGCTGCAGATTCTTCTGGAACTTTCGCATGGCCCTAAGGACTCCGTTAACCCTGCGGCTCTCCGCTATCACTTCCTCTCAATTCTCGACATGTACCGGGACCATGAAGTGGTTTACACCGACGGCTCGATGGCTGATGCTCACGTAGGCTTTGCGTATGATTATGGAGGACATACTGAACGGCATTCCTTGCCAGACAGCTGCAGTGTTTTCACTGCAGAGCTGGCGGCAATATATCGTGCTCTTGAGCACATCCGCTCATGCCCTATCGAGTCATTTCTCCTGTCTACTGACTCCTTGGGCAGCCTACAAGCCATCGGCCGAAGCTACCCTCGCCATCCTTTGGTAGCGTCCATTCAGGAGTGCATCTATGGCCTGGAGCGGTCCCGTCGTTCAGTGGTGTTTGTGTGGACTCCAGTACACGTCGGATGACCAAACAACGAACTTGCCGACAGGCTGGCCAAACAGGCTACGACCAAACCTCTTCTGGAGATGGGCATCTCCGAAACTGACCCGCGTTCTGTCTTACGCCGCAAGGTTTTTCGGCTTTGGGAGGCGGAATGACGTAAAAGTACGCACAACAAATTGTGTGTCATTAAGGAGACTACGAATGCGCGGAAGTCTTCCATGCGGTCCTCTCGCAGGGAATCAGCTGTCCTCTGCCTGCTCAATATTGCCCATATGTGGCTAACGAACTTTTAGGGCAGGGTTTTGATTTGGATGTCATTTACGTTTATGTTACTGCTATCTCATTGGGAGGTATTTTCACAACTACAATATCATGTGACCTTCTCGGGACTTCTTCATATCAGCTAGCTCATTATTTGGTTTTTGCTTTCGTTAATTTCCTCTTCCAGAGACCACTGCATAAATTGGTAGACACCTGACACGAAACGAGTCTGTTTGCAGGCTACGTTTACACGAGATGTACGTGTGTTTGGTTAAAAACTAGCCATTTACAAATTTCGATATCGCACAGACGCTTAAATTCAATGAAAATTGGCGTATTACTCTTTGACGCTACTCGTATTACTCGTGAGACATACTTAAACGCAACACAAAAGTAAATGTATTTGTCACCTATACTACTCGTACTACTAATGATTAATTAAAAATTCGACTATAAAACAGAAGTTTTATTATAGACGTAAAATTTTCTCTGCTTCATGTCAAAAGTTTTGTGATCGTGAGTCTGGGATGGGAGATTTTTTGTGACTGGAAATCGAACACCTTTTTAGACCACTTAAAAGCCCAGTAATGAGCAATTAATGCACTTTACTATTCTTTTTAAACTGTGAGAAATTATTCGAATGAATTATCGATAGCGAATCTGTAAAGTGAGAAGGTTTCGTCAGAGTACCTAAGTCGAGGAAGAATGCGCTGCAGGGCAACTGTAGGTGAACGTAACGTGTTACTCTCACTCTTCGCTTCTGGACGATTAATACTCTCTTTCCAAATGGCGAGATACAAGCCGAAAATTATTACGTGAGATAATAGGTGGAAAAATTCCAAATATTTAAGGACGTTAGTTGTTTTCGAAAACTGCCAGTTATGTTAAAAAGCAAAAGTTATTTAATTACGATCCAGAATGAAATTTTCACTCTGCAGTGGTCCGACACACTTTTAATCTGCCAGGAAGTTTCATAACAGCGCACACTCCGCCGCAGAGCGAAAATTTCATTCTGAAAATATCTCCCAGGCTGTGGCTAAGACATGTCTTCGCAATATCCTTTTTTCCAGGTGTACTAGTTCTGGAAGGTTTGCAGAGCTTCTGTGAAGTTTGGAAGGTAGGAGACGAGGTACTGCCGGAATTAAATCTGTGAGGATGGGTCATCAGTCGTGCTTGGGTAGCTAAGTGGCAGAGCACTTGCCTGTGAAAGGTCCCGAGTTCGAGTCTCGGTCCCGCACACGGTTTTAGTCTGCCAGTAAGTTAAGATGTTTCAGAAGCTCAAAAATACGTTTGTTTATATTTTCATCATATATACCTAACCATAACGAGCAAATCGTACTGTTCAGTGATCTCCGGTCAGGTGCTGCAGTAATCGTTGACGTTATTTTGTTAATTGTTTAATTGTGGAGAACTGAAAATGTAAGATATACATGTCTCTTAGTGAAATTAAAAGGAAATGCCTCTGTAGGTCTTTATTTAATTTTTAAAGCTACGTAAATACTTCCTCATTTGGCTGTCTCTCTGACAGGCCCACAACGGATTTAAAAGTGACATTGTCAGTGAAGAGCAGAAAAAAAAGTTGCATAGGTAAAGTGTATTTTATTTCAAATTTGTGCAAATGACCTGGTTTTGTCTGTTGCTAGTACTTGCAACTTCTGCATATTATTTTGTGTGTTCTAGGTATGACAATATGATAAGCGCAATCTAATATGGTCAAAAAATCCAGAATAACATTAAATTAAGGAGTAACACAAAATGCAAAATTATTAAGGATTGAAATAATTGGGTTCAGCAGCTTATAAAATTTTAGGTTACATCGTGTATTGATATTCAAAACTCATGGAGTCTGAAATCCAATAGGGGTGGGGTAAGACATCACAGTGATATGCTATTTCATTGACTTCGCCTATTTCTGAAAGATCTATTAAGCTGAGGGAAAGTATAACTTGTGGGGGACATGTCCTGAATATATCCTATGTGTATTTTACAACTGACTGGTGCAGATCCCATCTGAATCCAACTTTTGTTTCACGAATTATGTGAATCCCGATTGAGTAGCTCATCAGAATTTTGGGAGTTTTGCAGCAGCCATATACGACCATTGACAATCTGGTGGCGAGGCATGCCCGTGGAAGACGCAAGTCATTCAGCTTGGCGGAAGCGAGGACCTCAGAAGAGCCGAAAGCGAGGCGTCTCGAATGCTTTGGAGGCTCGACACAGGAACACTTCCGTCAAAACTAAAAAGTAAAATGCAGTTTTAGCAATAGTTGGATGGACTTGTCTGTGGCTATACTGAGTGGGAAAAACAAAGTGGCCCTTTTGTAAAAATGTTTAGTAGGAGACAGAGCGCTTGCAGATTATTACGATGAGCGTCATCGGTTGTGCAACTGTACTTTTGTTCTCTATCGTTTTCAGTTACAACAACTGTCTTCACAGGAGTAAAACAGCATACTTCAATGGATAAAAATGTATTTTTGATCCATTGGTGTATACCACAATTTTCTTGTCAAGATAGTTGTAACTGAAAACGGTAGAGACTAAATATACAATTGTTCAGCTAATGGTGCAGATATGTCTTTTTTTTTTCAAAATACTTACCTGTAGTAAATAGTCAACTAACAAAAGTTTTAAATTACAACAAAGGTTCTGAGTGACTTTACGTGTGAGGTACAAGGTTGCACCGCCGAAGTATCAAAATCATGTTAGGAAGAGTGAAGGGTCTGACGTCAGAGTCCGCTAAAAATGTTACAAATAGGAGTCACATTTCTTTGTTGCCTTCGGAATGCGACAGGTGTTTGTTGATGAGAGACTTATATCTGATAGCAGTTCAAACTTAGCGACCCCATACGATTTTTGTTAGTTTTTCTACTGTTTGCGAAGTATAGTTATGAACAGTCCAGTAGAAGGTGACTTTCATTGGTGTTTAATGTTATATATTCGACTGTGACAATAACTTCGGATCTAGACGTGGTTAGAGCACTTACATTCTGCTATTATGTCATCCGCATATCGCTACTCGTAAATAGGCCTATTCTTATTATTTAACTCCCTATATTCTCAAGGTTGTGATAAGACAATCGCAGCTACCCCGCGCGGTCTTGGGCGTCTTGTCACGGTCCCCGCGGCTGCCTCCGTCGGAGGTTCGAGTCGTCCCTCAGGAATGTGCGTGTGTGTTGTCCTTAGCGTAAGTTAGTTTAAGTTAGATTAAGTAGTGTGTAACCTTAGGAACCCACGACCTCAGCAGTTTGGTCCCATAAGATCTTACCACAAGTTTCTAAGATAATCGCAGATGACCAAGTCCCGATTGCATGTCGCATTGTAGTGGTGGTGGAGAATCCCGGCATTTGGGGAGAGGGGGGGGGGGGGGAGTGGATGGTTGTGGTGTTTAGATGCTAAGCAGCATCAGAACTATAGAAGGATTTCACTTATAAACTGCCTCATGCCATCATATTTTGTTTGATGTCCTACTTGGGTCTCTAGTTCTTCAGAGTTACGCTGGGAAGGTGATTCCTTGGATTAGTGGATTTCGTGTAGGTTCCGTTATTTCTGGCGCTTTGCTTCTTTACCTTTCATCTGAAGTTGTTACTGACGTTCACCATCTTAACTGGGGGACACAGGGTCTCGGTAATGTAGTCTCTTTATAGAATATTCGCTCTATTCTTGGAGGGACACAGACTCATTAAAAACATGAATAAACAATATTAATGTTCCACAATAATTATTGTGATTCATCGCTCACATCCATTGTCCAGCATCGGCACCCTCTACGCTACCTAAAGTGTCCTTGTCAATGACTGCAGAAAAGTGTGGTCCATGTGCAGCTACTCGGTCACTAAACACTCTTCTTTTTAACTCCATACGCAAAGTCATTATGCTATCTGGACTGTTGGTAGCACTTTTGAACTCATGAGCTATTCCTTCCACTGATTCCGTCGACTTCTTGCAGCTGTCCTGAAATTTGTGACGGTCCTTGATGTCTGCCTGGTTTTGGGTTAGCAGTGGTTGTTTCCACTTCACAGTCCCATCACCAACGGTCGACTGGATGGCTTTAGAAAGCTGAAAAGTTCCTCATGGATTTGTTACTCGGGTGACATCCAATGACTAGGGCACATTCAAAGTTAGTGAATTCTCCTGATTGGCCAAGCCTGATGTTACTGCTTCTCAACGGATATTTTTCTCTCTCCTTTTGTACTGGCGGGACCGCCTCTCGTGACATATAGTAGTCTAGTGCGCATTTCACAGGTCTGTCCAAATACTTTTCGTAAGATAGAGTACCATAACCCTGCAATTTGAAGGGTAGCACCTGCTGATCAGTTTGTTGGTCCCTCGTTCCGATTAAAATAATTCCACAAGGGTGGGAGTAAAATAATCGAGACATACACAGCTGGAAGAAAGAAGAAAACCACCAGAATGAGAGAATGGTAACAAACACTAAAATGGGCAAAATCGGACAAGAAAACCACAGAGAGACGCAAGAAACATGTAGAAGAGATCAAAACAAGAGAGTAGATTACCATGCCTGGCTGACAATGAGAATAAAAAGGAGAATCCAGCCACTCTGCAACACGTTAAAAAAATGGTTCAAATGGCTCTAAGCACTATGGGATTTAACATCTGATGTCATCAGTCCCCTAGACTTAGAACTACCTAAACCTAACTAACCTAAGGACATCACACACATCCATGCCCTAGGCAGGATTCGAACCTGCGACCGTAGCAGCAGCGCGGTTCCGGACTGAAGCGCCTAGAATGGCTCGGCCACCGTGGCCGGCAACACGTTAAAACCTCCACCCTAAAAGCACTAGGATGGAGGACACAGAGCGACAAAGGACATGCGCTAAAACTTCGATCAAATGATGAAACCCTCCTCACGAATAAAACGTAAAACTTAAGCTGCTCTTGAGGCATTGTCGCCCAACAACGAAGGTAGGGTGCTGGGAAAGTTATAAAGTTCATCCACAGAGCGGCTAAAAGTGGGGAGTCGAGCAAGAGGTGGACGACCGTCTTTTGTGAGCCACAGCGACACCGAGGTGGATCCTCTTCTTTGAGAGCAGTGAGATACAGAGAACCGAGTTTACTGATCATTTTCCATATCTGTAGTGTGCGGACCCTTTAAAGAGTTTTGGTGTTGGCTTGGTACGGTGATGGTGGAAATGCATTACGTTCTCCTTTGCACGAGGAGATCAGTGTGTGTAGGTGACATGGTCATTGTTATTCATTTTGGGTATTCTGTTCTCTTATCTGTATAACTGTGCCTGTTTGTTCTTAGTTCGTTTTGAGAAGGAATATCTTCGCTCTTTATCTCCGCGACTGAAACACAGTAGTTCTTCGTAATTAAATGTCTTTCAGTAACAAAACGATTCTGACTTCATCGCTGAGTTTGAGTCCCCTAAGTCCTTCACATTCGAAGTGAGAGCGCAACAGAATGCCTGGAATTCCGGAGCAGAACTTCATCAGCATTGGTGTAGGTCTCTTCGTCGTCTACGTGAAGCAATATTCCCTGCAGAAATACCATACCGAGGGTCGAGGATTTTCGACGCGTTGAGATAGATGTCTTGTGATACCCCCGAGAATTTTTGGTACTCACCCGCTAAGATTGATGTCTCACCACAATCTGTCAGTTGCTATAGAAGACTGGTAACAACTGTGCCCATTCACACGTCAATGAATGTCTCTCATACGTGGTGGCCCCACAGGAGGGTGACGTTCTCTCACAAGGTGACCGCGCGTACTTGCTACCACCGATTTCTCCAAATTGATGGTATATGCAGGGCTTGATCAGAAATGAAAGTGACAGAAGTGGGAACTCCACATGGTCAAGTTTTTAGACAAAATTTTAGTAACAGTTTTGGTGCGGGTCAGGCGAGGTATGAGCGATTTACATGAACGTAGTTTGCAGTGAGCGGTTGCCAATGCGAGAAGATTGTAGAATGATAATCTCAGGATCGTGGGGTCGACTCCCTGCGCGGAACTTTTCTTTCATCTTCAACTTTTACATTACGTACACTTCAAATAGACTGAAATAATACTCAATCTACTGTGTTTATTAATATTTTCATAAAATGCATGAAAAAGAAAGGCAATGAGATATTTAGAAATTTCAAATAAATTTCAAAGATGGGACTGTAGAGTGTACACATGAACTTCCTATAAAAATTTAGATGATTTTATTATTTTGGAGTTTATGATTTGCACGTGCTGCGATGATAGTCATTGTAAAACGAAGGGAGGGAGTAATCATCCTATCATCTTGTACACATTATAAACTGCGCATTTTTACAGTTACATGGTTATTTAAAAGTTTTTATAGAGAAACTTTGTTTACATTTATAAAATGTTCTCTCTTGTCGCATAGTTTTTATAGAGAAACTTTGTTTAAATTTACAAAATGTTCTCTCTTGTCGCATAGTTTGGCAACAAACTATGCGTAACACTTCCTTCGCCAAATATTGGAGAGGATAGCTGCCGATGTACAATGGTTGGATTTTGTGACAACCTTTCTCCAAAAGAGCAGTTTTCAAGCCTTTTGATCAAATTTTTCATTTGAAGACAAAACAGACGTCACATGGTATGCATTAAGGGAGTGCAACTGCGGAGGGGCGTGGGGAGGAAGGAGGGAGGGGGGGGGGGGGGTGGACCTGTTCAATACTGCACCATGACAATCCTTCTTTATCTTGAAAATTGTCGTCGTATAATTGTGGTTTGTCCCCCAACACGAGTCAATTACCAGAATAAATTTGTTGCCTTGCACACACGGTTTTATTTGCAACCGCAGACATTCCTTTGCCTCTTCATTTCGTGCGTTTTATGAAACTATTAATAAACACTTTGAGAATTACATAGGTTTGCTGTGTAAGCAAAGCAAAAAATTGAAAATAAAGAAATGAGCATAGGGACTTGAACTACGACCCTCTGAAGACCGTTCTGTACCCTTCCCGCTGCGCCAACGGCTGCCTGCAAACCACTGTAACATGTGGCTCATGCGTCACCCGACCCGCGCCATAAATACTATTTTTTTTCCAAACGCTTGGCCATTTGAAGCTCCCACTTCCGTGACTTTCATTTCTGCTGAAGCCCAGCATATACCAGAAATTTGTACGAAATCGGTGTTGACCAGAGGTGCGGTCTCCTCGCCAGTCTACAAACGTTTCCTAAGCAATGCAGAATCCATATTGGAACAGATATCCGTTGTTCCTGGAACAAGCGCCTCATGGCAAAATTCACCCAAGTACTGAGTCTCCGCTTATGTCCAGATGAGCTCTCATTTGTCAGCAAACAGTTGGGAAGTGAGCGACGGGCACAGCAAAGGAACGGTGTCGATTACGACGGCTCGAGGAATGAAGACAATTCTGCCCCTGGGAAATTACTGTGTACACGCGGGCGCTAGCCCCCTGCAATATGTTCGAGGAGATCCAGAAGCTGCAAAGAGGGAGACGAAATAGCGTAAGAGGAAACTTCGATATAGGTGCCGTTTTTTGGCTGGGATTGTCAACTACAGTAAGTGAATTATAATCAACAAAATTTTGTTTTTAGTAGTTATAACTTCAAATGCATTTGATTTTTTTTAAAAAGACAAATGTTTCTAGAAGTGGTAGCTTTAAAAACGAAGGTATTTAAAATACGTCACTAATACTAACTGACATTTCATTGGCGAAATTGGACGTTGTAACATGCGTCATTTTACGTAGATTAGTTGTTAACAT
This sequence comes from Schistocerca piceifrons, assembly GCF_021461385.2. Classification (NCBI taxonomy): domain Eukaryota; kingdom Metazoa; phylum Arthropoda; class Insecta; order Orthoptera; family Acrididae; genus Schistocerca; species Schistocerca piceifrons. The sequence continues at coordinate 418,338,217 of NC_060139.1, read as the reverse complement.
TCATACCAGCTGTTTCACATGGATGTGGCTGGTTCAAATGGCTCTGAGCACTATGGGACTTAACATCTGTAGTCATCAGTCCCCTAGAACTTAGAACTACCTAAACCTAACTAACCTAAGGACATCACACACATCCATGTCCGAGGCAGGATTCGAACCTGCGACCGTAGCAGTCTCGCGGTTCCGGACTGCGCGCCTAGAACCGCTAGACCACCGCGGCCGGCCACATGGATGTAAAACAATGTCAGGGAGACAGAGAGAGAAAGAGAGAGAGACAGAGAGAGAGAGAAAGGAAGAGAGAGAGAGACAACATGCGCTGCATGATGCAAATGAGATTCGTGTTCTTTCCATTTTCAGTTTTCAGAGATTTACCTGTTCTTTCCTTCACTACCAATTGAGAAGGCTTAAATTTTCCATACTCAGTTACTAAATTAAGTTGTTCTCACTACCCAATGTTCTGTTGCTTGGCTACGTAAACGGAGTCAGAGAACGCCATCCATTTTTTTCTTGCCTTTGTCTCGCACAGATGCAGCGTTGAAATGGTTATTAGCGGATTTGGCATGCTTAATGTAAGTCGTGGCGAGATGCCCTTACTGTGGCCACCTCTCGAACGGAGATAACAATCTAACAGTTATAGGGGACAGGAAAGTGGTCGTAGGGGAAGGTATAGACGGTAGGTTTACGAGAGAATATCGGCTTCGCAGGAGAAATGAGATAGGAGAAACAGTAATTGAGTTCTGCTATAAATTTCATCTGGTAATAGTGTATGCTCTTTTTCAGGAACCAGAAGAGAAGGTACACTAGGAAAAGATCCGGAGACACGGGACTATTCCGATGGATTACATCATGATCAGAGAGAATCTTGGAAATCAGATATTGGTATACCCTGGAGCAGATATAGACTCAGATCAATGTGGTAGTTATGAAAAGTGGACTGACATTTAATAAAACGGTACGGAGGAGCTAGTGTGGAAGGAAGTGGGCTACTGAAGTACTGAGGAATAGTGAAGCACGTTCAAGTTTGCTAAAGATGGTGATACTGTGGTTGAAGCGCCCTGCTAACCCCGCAGGACATGGCAGATAGAATAAATTATGGAAAGGGGCCAAAATAAGGGGCTGTCAGTTAAACTCGAACATAAAACTTTATTATTTGATCAAACATCACAAGAGCCCAAATTTTTTTTTAAAAATACACAGCTTTAATCTTTGGGACTTAATTACCGGCTGAAAGCCCCTTTAATTTAAAAAGCGGCTGAAGGCCAATAACTTAAAACGCAAGCATAATCAGAGATTTAAAAGACAAGCCTTATCATAAAACAGTTCTTCAGTTAGGCTGAAGTAATCAAGTTAAATTCAAATCGGCTGAAGGCCGAACGCTTAAAACTCCAAAAAATTAGTTTTTTTTAAATGACAAAGTCCGTACGTGAAACACTTCTTTAATTTAGGCTGAAAGCCTTAAGAACAAGCAATTAAATCGGCTGAAGGCCGAAGACTTGAAATTTTTTTTTAAATGCCAAAGGGCTTACGTGAAATAGTACTCTAAGCTACGCTGGAGGCCTTAAGAGTAAAACAACTCTAATTTAAAACACATAAGCGGCTAGAAGCCATGCAGGTACCAACAACAAGAACAAATTTAAAAAAATAGGGCAGTACACACAAGGGCGCCCAGATGTTCGAGGGCCGGCCTGTAATTCAAACACTAAAGCTCGCTTAGATGAGACAGGCACTCGGGCCAACCATTCACGATCCGACGACAACCCAACCGACCAGGTCAGTGGACCCACCGACAAGATAACTTCACCTGACCAAGGCACAACAGGGAGTTCAACGGAACAACGTAGAAGATATTGGCGCCCACAACCAATCACACACGGAGCTGTCAAACTACACACCGTGCTGGACAGCAACAACACGGTGAGAAAACTACACTGCCTGAAACTTACGTCAGGGCAGGTAACTGGAACGTTAACGGCCACAAGGCATGAAACTCCACCGGAGGGTGGCTAGAATTTTCCAACTTGAAAACCACGTTGTTGCTCGCGGGAATATCCCAACATCCGACAACGATCTTCAGACGACACAATGTGAACAGTCTTGACTTGCTGGAAGATTAAATCAAAACTCAACTTCGTGTCCAGAGTCAGTGAGCCACGGACCTCGTAGTAATGGGAACAACGCCACACTCTCCGACACCGCATTAAGGCCGCCAGCGGGCCCCGGCCAAACTACACGCCGCCGAGAATTCCTCACTGCTCCACGCCAACAGACCGACTCCTCAGAGCCAGTACGCCGACAACATTTAAAATAACTTGTCAATCAACATCACACAAACTACACACAGTTCACGAACACTTGCACGAAGAACTAGACCATGCTAACTACAGTGACTGTACAATAACAGGGACGAATCACGAGTCGGCACACACAGGCAACCCATAAGCGATCGCCGGCCAAATACACGTCGTCCGGCAAGACGACCGACCAATGACCAACCAAAGTCTTCCCCAGTCAAATCATGTGTGTCGGCAACCGTCGGGCAAGTCTTGGCGCTCCGGACCTCACTGCTGCCGCACCCCACTGAACTTGTGCCGCGTGCCAACTCAAACACTGCCAGGTCCGAACTCACTGCTGGCTCGTTCCAACTGACTGGTCGACACACGGTGACCGGGAAGTGATAGCAGTCCAGCAAAGATAATACGGCAGGGATTATATCGATAACTCAGTGAAACAAGTAACTGAACCTAACATAACGACGTGGCAGTATGACAAAAACAGGATGTAAAATAAGGGATGGCACGAACACGAGCCACGCACGGCTCAGTGATAGGGAATAACACAATATACAATTCAGTTGAAGAGGCGTGCACATCTCTAAGAAAGAGCAGTCACAGATGTTCTAAAGACAAACATGGGTAGTAGGAATCTAATTGAGACTATATCATGGATAATTGCACTAATTCTTCAACTGATCGACAAAAGAAGGAAGTACAAAAATGTTCAGGAAAAGATAGGAATACAATGATGAAAATCATTTAGGAATGAAATAAACAGGAAGAACAGGGAAACCAAGGTGAAATGGCTGGAGGAAAAATCTGAAGAAATCGTAAAAGGAATGATAATCGGAAGGTCTAACCCAGCATATATAAAAGTCAAAACAACCTTCGCTGAAATTAAGGGTAGAAGCGGCAACATTAAGGATGCATTCGGAATTCCATTGTCAAAGATAGAGGAGAGAAAGGATAGGTGGAAAGAGTACACTGAAGGTCTTTGTAAAGGGAGGGATTGTCTTATGACGTGATAGGAGTGTGAGAAGGGATTCAATATTATAATTTAAAAGGACTTTGGATCATTTAAGATCAAATAAGGCAGAAGGAACACAAAAATTCTTTTTGGATTATTAAAATCATTGGGGGTAGTGGCAACAAAAAATTAGTCATCTTGTTACTAAGAACTTCGAGACTGGCGACGTATATCAGACTTTTGGAAAAAGATCATCTACAGAATTCTGAAGACAGCACGAGCAAATAATTGCGAGAACTATCGCACAATTAGCTTGACAGCTCATGCAACCAAGCTGCTGACAAGGATAATACACAGAAAAACGGAAAAGAAAATTAAGGATCTCTTAGATGACTCTCAGTTTGGCTTTAGAAAAGATAAAGAAGCGAAACTGAAGAAAAATCAAGACAAGATAAGGAAGCGGAACCGAAGAAAAATCAAGGCACTTTCATAGGATTTGTAGAGGAAGCCTTTGAAGATGTAAAATGGTGTATATATTCGAAATTCTGACAAAAATAGGATAATCTATAGGAAAAGACGGATAATCCACGATATGTAGAGGAACCAAGAGGGCTCAATAAGACTGGAAGGCCAACGATGAAGTGCTCTTATTAAAAAGGTCAAGACAGGAAGTTAGTGTTTTGCCCTTACTCTTCGATCTATAGATCAAAGAAGCAATGACGAAAATAAAGGTTCAAGTGTGGCATTAAAATTCGGGGTGAAAGGATATCAAAGGTGACTTTCGCAGATGACATTGTAATCCTTGGTGAAGATGAAGAAGAATTACAGAATCTGTTGAATAGAATGAACAGTCTAATAACTACAGAAGACGGACTGAGAGTAAACCGAACTTAGGCGAAAGTTAATGAAAAGTATTAGAAATGAGAATAGCGAGAAATATCGTAATATATACTTGCTCATTATTTCAAAACTGAACACACTAGTACAAAACATATAAAACATTGTCCACAAGTAGGTTAGCAAATATTGACAAGGTATTGGGCTGACTATGTTCTCAGTTATTTGTGACATTCATTTATGTGCAGAGATTTATGAGTTGCATTGCCTGAAATCTAACAGATGCCAAAATCGTTTTCTTTCTGCAGACTTACTTAAAACGCTGTTTGATAGAGAGAGTTAATTGTTATTTCCTTTAAAATTTACTTACAAAATGGAGTACGCAAACTTTGTTTATGTGACGAAAGATTGTGGCACGTAAATGCTGTGATTAGTCACACTTTGAGACGTTTAAAAGAAAATATTTAACATTTTGAATAATCTGCCAAAGTGCAGCGATTTATTGATGTCGGGGGAAAGTCGACGCTGGAAAGGACTGCAATCGGAAGAACATACCCGCGCTGGACATCAAGCGGCACTGTGAAAATAAGAGTTGTTCAGTAAAAGTTTGGAAACACAACACAACAGACAAACTGGACCCTGTCACAGCAGACAGTGCTCACTTTTCGCCGCGACCAGCCAATCATCTGTGCCTTATGACGTTGCACTGCTTCCCGGGTCATTCATTATAGTATCAACTTTACTAAATGCACGTGCATGATAAGGTTTCAAAGTTTCAGAGTAGTGAAGTAGTGAAGCGTACCGTGTGAACGAGGTTTGTAATTATTCTCTACGTATTTTATTACATACATCACATAATGTTCTCTACACATATACAACCCATAGTAGATACGAATGTCAATACTTGATAACGGTACCAGTAGCAAGCTATGGAATCGTTTCATATTTTCAGTTCACGTGTATAAATACAGGTGTTAAAGTGCTATAGATTATAGCTATGCTAATCAAAGATTACCATATGTGTTCTGTTTATTACTATTTGTTATTTTCGATTATTCCCTTGTAAGAGAGCGATTGAACTTGAGTAGTCATAATTTCTTCTCCTTTCTTCATTCTTCCCAAATTCTCTTCATACCTTCACTGTGTTCTCTCTTGCGTTCTTCCGACCATCTTTTTCCCGTCCTGTTCTTCATGTGCTCTTATTTAAGTGTGTGTTTCTTTATGATGTTTCTAAACTGTTCTCTATTGTTTATGTTGTCTTGTGTGATTCACGGTTCTTTAATGTTTTCCTCTGTTTCAGTGATACACTTTGTCTTGTTTTTGCTGTTGTTTACTATTTCAAAGATTTTCCTTGTGAGCCTGGTTTTATTCATCCTCCTGATATGTCCATAAAATTTCATCCTTCTCTTTGTAATGATGTCTGTTATTGTTTTTACGTCATTGTAAATCTCTCTAGTTGGCCTCTTCATCAAAATTACTTCCCGAAATACTAGTCCATTTATTTTCCTCAGAATTTTTCTTTCCTATTTTTCAATCTTTCTGATCTTCGTATGACCATGAATCACTGTATCAGCTGTTCAGTAACTGTCTTACTGAGATAAAAAATTCCGATTTAAAAAAAATCGTTTTTAGGTTTTCGTGCCTCAGTCTGTAAAAATGTAGACATTACAGGATCCCTTTGTTGTCCGTCCGTCTATGAGTCTGCCTGTCCAACTGTTAGAAACCCCTGTACTCAATAACGAGTAGATATATCAAGTTCAGATTTATGTCTCATACTGACGTCTACGGTTCGTTGGCGGGACCAAATTTGTAAGCTCCTAAGTTTTTGTAATCAAAATAGACAGCTATTTATGTCAAGTATTTTGATACTTGAAAGCTCACTCATCAAAACCTATTGAGTGCTTCCCGTTGACCCAGACTCGCGAAATTTGGCATGAAGCAATATTTTACAGTGCAATTAAAGGAAAAGTCCAAAGATTGTCATTTTGCAATTATATAACACGAAAAAATATTTTTTGTCATTTTTTATCCGTCTGTCTGTTCGTCTCTTAAAATTCTCTGGAACATATTAGCGTATCAAGTTCAAATTTATGTCACGTATAAAGGTCTATGGTTCCTCGGTAGAGAAACATTTGTAAGTTTCTAAGTCTATGTAACAAAAAGATACGGAAATTTATGTCACATACTTTGATACTCTCAAACTCACTCGTCAAAACCTATAGGGTAGGCTACTTCCCATTGACTTATAATCAGGAAACTCGGCAAGAAGTAAGTTTTCACAGTACAAGTAACGTCAAAAATCCTACACTTTTTAAATTGTAATGGTATCACATAAAAATTATCTATTTTTTGACTTGACCATACATTGCATTCATCATTCGTCAAAAGCTTAATAGTCAAACATTGTTGCATGCAAACATAAAATATAAGTTGTAGTCATATAGAAGTAAATAAATAAAAAGTGTTTCGTAAATCTTCTCTCTTTACATATACGTAAGAAGTTCCCTGCTCGCTTTTTTTTGTACGTCCAGGCTAGACTGAGGCATTACCGTAGAGATTTTGATACGGTCTTGAAATTCCTGGGACCAATATCTTGCCAGTATCGATATCGAAAACGGCCAAAATCGCTAATATTCTCGAATCTGACGACGGATAAACTATGTATATGCATAATTAAGATTGTTCGGAACCCTGAGTGCCCGATTCCTACTTGCACTTGGCCGATTTCTTTATCATGTAATTAGTCTCTCTCGAAGTTGAGGCCTTCAGATACCGTTATTGAGCTTGTTAGAGGAACATATCTGTGGTGTAAAATATGGTGATAAAACATAAATAGGAACACTGTTTTTCAAAATATAGCTTCATGTAAAATGATTAAATCCTCAACCTATGAAAATGTGAAAATAATTAGATTCTTAACTCAACATTCTTTGTACATTCTCACAAAAAGAGATGGAACAAGATGTAACGATCTTAAACTACTTTAGAATATCTTGTCGTCATAAGCTTGTAAGATGTAGGCTAAAAACGTACTAATTTACAAAATCTTCTCAACATTCGTGAACACAGCAGATGTATCTGAAAGTCCTTATCACCTAAAAATAAAATTTTGTAAAAAAGATTTACTCAATGGTATGAAGAATATATTGTCATAGAACACGACTGTATGACAGCGAGGACAATTGTGATAATGAGGAGAGCAGCAGTATTATGTTTCCGCATATGCTCGCGAACGTGAAACTTCCATGAAAGCCTTCCAACTATCTCCTGTCATCAGATTTTAAAATGTTCGACATGTAGCATCTTAATCTTCTGCCAATGAAATGTATTTGTTAGTGTACTCCGTGTTTTCTTAGAAATAAGTGTTATCAACACTCCGTTGCCAAGTGCTAATGTTGCTCAGGACCGTATTAGCTTTTCATTTCATTTATATTTCTCATATCGAATGAAATGTTAATCCTACGAACTAGTGAAAGAGATTTGATCCAATTTTGCAGTTGGCTGTTCATCGGCATAACCACCCAACATTTCAACATAAATTACCCTTAACGGCTGTCATCGAACATCCTCATTTCATACAGAAAAAGCAGCAGATGACTCGTGCAACTTCAATATTCTGAAGAAACAATTCGATAACGGATTCCCTCATTCACTGTCTCATATTCAATACGGTAGAGCCGTTTTTTTTTCCTAAAAACTGAACCACCGTTCACGGTTAGTAGGAGATTGTTTCTATAATGTTAATAGGAAAATCCGTGAACCAGGCACAAATTTTATAATACCGAAGTAAGGTTAAATTTTTCCCCTTTACTTACGCTGAAGAATAACCTGTTGGATCCAATTTTCTATGTGGAAAATGAAACATTCATCGGTTTTGTTTAATAATCATAACGTTTCGACTCACGCAAGAAAACGGCGCGGTGCAAGCAGTAAAATACGACTGTCATCAACACCACATTTACTCTACGAGTTCCTCATAATCTACTAAAATGCGTATTCGGTAGAAGCTCGTCTTAGACTCCGCACTGACAACAAATTGTGAAGACAGAAATTTATTCCTATTTCTTGTGCAGTCTGTAACATAAATCTTGACAGGAAGGGCACCAGCCTGCAGTAAACTTTATAACCACACGTCTACACTTCGTGACTCATCATACCCTGTACGTTACGATATTTTCCGTTTGTTCAAAGCAGGAGCTTAGAAAGAAAGAATGGCTACATGGCATCTGTTTATGTCATTGGTGTGATTTCATACTTTCGTCCTCACAGACTATAAAGAAGTGATTCGTAGGTGAGAAAGGTAGTCACCGAATTCATACTAAAATTGGTTCTTGGTATTTTAGAAGTGCAAGAGACATGTAGTATGTACATATTTTCGGCTATGGGCGAGACTTTAAAGGATATCCTATGCACTATTTCGCGATGCAAAAAGGCCAACCTCCGCCTTCGATTGATGTCCTCTGTTTGTCGAATCAGGTAGGGATTCCACGAACTTTTCGGTGCCCAACATAGACGGTAGAGGTATTTTATAACAGTCACCCTGTACCTCAAAAGACAATCGCCACCTGTCGTTTTGATTACTTGCTACAGACCCTGATTATTTTACGTCGCATCTCGACGCGTTGTCCGTTTACTTGTGGGAACTACTGAAACATCATATGTGTCTCAAGGCTGAATAAATGACATGCTGTGGGAAGCCTAAAACAGCTACAAACATGTGACTACAAATGAGTTAACATATTAAATGCTTGATGTTGAGCACACGAAAAAGAAAAAGTTTAGGAAAGATTTGGAATTATGCTTAAAGTTTGTTACAAGTCGTAAGTATTATGAAACATTGGCTGAATACGGTGTGTGTAATTTGCGTTCCATTTTAAGTAAAAATCAGTTTTTTACGCATCACAGTGTTCACACTACGTGATCAAAAGTATCCGAACACCCCCAAAAACATACGTTTTTTTCATATTAGGTGCACTTTGCTGCCACCTACTGCCAGGTACTACATATCAGCGACCTCAGTAGGCATTAGACATCGTGAAAGAGCTGAATGGAGCGCTCCACGGAACTCAAGGACTTCGAACGTGGTCAGATGATTGGGTGTCACTTGTGTCATACGTCTGTACGCGAGATTTCCACTCTCCTAAACATCCCTAGTTCCACTGTTTCCGACGTGAGGTGAAGTGGAAACGTGAAGGGACACGTACAGCACAAAGACGTACAGGCCGACCTCGTCTATTGACTGACACACACCGCCGACAGTTGAAGAGGGTCGTAATGTGTAATAGGCACACATCTATCCACAACATCACACAGAATTCCAAACTGCATCAGGATCCACTGAAAGTGCTATGGCAGTTAGGCGGGAGGTGAGAAAACCTGGATTTCGTGGACGAGCGGCTGCTCATAAGCCACACATCACGCCGGTAAATGCCAAACGATGCCTCGCTTGGTGTAAAGAGAGTAAACATTGGACGATTGAACAGTGGAAAAACGTTGTGCTGAGTGACGAATCACGGTACACAATGTGGCGATCCGATGTCAGGATGTGGGTATGGCGAATGCCCGGTGAAGTCTTTTGTCAGCGTGTGTAGTGCCAACAGTAAAATTCTGAGGCGGTGGTGTTATGGTGTGGTCGTGTTTTTCATGGAAGACGCTGGCACCCCTTGTTGTTTTGCGTGGCACTATCACAGCACAGGTCTACATTGATGTTTTAAGCACCTTCTTGCTTCCCACTGTTGAAGAGCAATTCGGGGATGGCGATTGCGTCTTTCAACACAATCGAGCACCTGTTCATAACGCACGGGCTGTAGCGGAGTGGTTACACGACAGTAACATCCCAGTGATGGACTGCCCTGCACAGAGTCCTGACCTGAATCCTACAGAACACCTTTGATATGTTTTGGAACGCCGACTTCGTGCCAGGACTCACCGACCGACGTCGATACGTTTCCTCAGTGCAGCACTCCGTGAAGAATGGGCTGCCATTCCCCAACAAATCTTCCAGCACCTGATTGAACGTATGCCTGCGAGAGTGGAAGCTGTCATGAAGGCTAAGGGTGGGCCAACATCATACTGAATTCCAGCATTACCGATGGAGGGAGCCACTATCTTGTAAGTCATTTTCAGCCAGGTGTCCGGATATTTTTGATCACATAATCTATCACGTCGTATCTCCTGAAATACGTGTCGTACTGTTACATAAGTTTGCTAGAATATTCAGTGGTGTACCTGGATACTGTCTGCAAACTGTGTTGGGAATAAGTTCGGCAGTAAAGAAGTAACAAATTAAAACGGCATGACCGACACTGAAGTTTTACCGCGTTAACAGCAAAAATGTAGTCGGCGGTAAACTTGTTTCTCCTCGTCATTTTGTATGGTATGTCGGCGAGAAAATTATGTGTAAAGTTTGTTGGAAGTATCATTTTTAAATTCTGGAGTAATATAATCCATGTATTTGCGCGCCGTCAGTTACGCCGCTTCAAGACAAATACGCAGTTCCTAACTGTAATACTTATTTTATTGTGTTAAACTTTTAACATAAGATTGTACCTCTGAATGAGCGATTAGGACAGAATTTCGAATTTTTTAATTCTGTCAGTCATTACGAGAAATCTTGAATGTCACATTTTTGTTGCCCTGGCAGCATTGTATAGGCAGCCTGCAAATGGTTTTCGGTTCCCGGTACTGGGATACTCGGTTAGTAATACAGATGGGAGGAAACGAAATGACTTGACTATCGCATGCAGAAGCGCAAAAGGTAACAGAAATCGACACAAAATAACTACAATATCTGCTTGGCAAATGATTGCTCAAGGCGGGTTACTGCGCGTGCTGATGCAACGGCGGAGTCGGTTCCGTTAGCTGATAAACATCGGACTAGAGCTGACGTATGGGACGCCGCATGGGGACAGATGCGTCTGATCGAGTCTACTATTAGCTGTTTTCCGACGTAATAAATGGCGTGTAATTACATTTCCAATACCGGAGCCTCTGCGCCGCCAGCGAACCGTAGTCCGGCTAATTATGGTCAAACCGAGGCCACTCCACTCAGCCAGCAAATATACTGTCGGCGTCTGTGCGGCGTCGCGCCAGCCGCCGATAAATACGCGCTGGGTACGCGAGGTGAATACGAGAGACGACAGCGCGCCAGGGAAGCGACACGGCAGGGGCTGTAGGGTGGGTAACGATGCTGTGTTCCTCGCAGGAGGTAGGCTGAGGACCGCCATAAGACAGTGTTACCATTTTTAGGGATTTCGCCCTTTTTTGGGGCGAAACATTATGTGTGGTTTATGGCTGTTTTAAACTGAGATTTTGGGGCAACTTTAGGTAAATCAAATTTATTCAGAATGAGATTTTCACTCTGCAGCGGAGTGTGCGCTGATACGAAACATCCTGGGAGATTAAAACTGTGTGCCGGACCGAGACTTTAACTCGGGACCTTTGCCTTTCGCGGGCAAGTGTTCTACGAACTGAGCTACCCAAGCACGACTCACGCCCCCTCTTCACAGCTTTACTTCTACCAGTACCTCGTCTCCTACCTTCCAAACTTAACAGAAGCTCTCCTGCCAACCTTGCAGAACTTTGGAATGTAGGAGACGAGATACTGGTAGAAGTAAAGCTGTGAGGACAGGGCGTGAGTCGTGCTTGGGTAGCTCAGTTGGTGGAGAACTTGCCCGCGAAAGGCAAAGGCCTCGAGTTCGAGTCTCGGTCCGGCACACAGTTTTAATCTCCAGGAAGTATCAACTTTATGTTGATAAAGCTATCAGTTGTATTAGCCACCACTCAATGTGTTACTTGTTTCCACCGCTCCACCGATTTATTACAAAGGATTGTCTCAAACTCCCGTTGAATGTAATTTAGGCAAATAATTATAGCTATTAAAAGTCAGACGTTCTGAGGTCTGTTAGTACCTCGAAGTACTTGTGGCAAGAGCAAACCATCAGTGTTTATTTTCCTCCGCGCAGCAGGTCAGATGGTGAAGTGTGGACGCAAAACCATAACTCTATACTGACAGGCGCAGTCCATTCAATGGTGAAGTTACGACCATGCAGAAAACATCAGGCAGTAAATTATGTGACGTGTTTGTGTGAAGACTGTTCAGCGTAGAGGAAAACAAGCACTGGTGTTGGTGCGTATTAATATACCGCATATAAAAATATCTGCACTTACGCCTGTTACACCCTGTATTAATTGTGCTATTGCCGTTGTTCAGGGTGACATCGGAACTTAGTCGTTATTATACCTGCAGCAATCGCACGAAAAGTTGACAGGCTACACCGGGGCCTGTGAAGTATAAAGGAAAAGCTGACATGCCGCAACGTGATGTCAGTATGCGAGAAGGAGAAATTTAAAAAAAAGTAAAAAGAAAAAGCTGCAAGCAGAAATTTATTGGGATAAAGCACTAAGCTCAAAAGGTCATCGTGGCAATTTTATTTGCGAAAACACTGAAGCACTCATTTCAGTTTAACTAGCACATCCGCCTTCAAACACTAAGGCAGAAAGATTACTGAGTGTCTGCAAAAATGAGGAACAGAGGAAAGATAAAGACTTAACAACGAAACCCTTAACGGGTTGCTTCATACGAAACTAGAAATTCTTGCAAATAATTGCTCAGTTTTAGAGTCCAATAATGCCATTCAAAGTACAAAGGAGGAATGTAAAGATAACGCTTCAATTTCTGATCCCGTAAATCGATAAACGTTTCGTATAGCGTACATTAGTACGCTGTAGTTATTTCATGTCATTAAATACGCTAAATTATATGTTGTCCTTTAGTAATTATACGTCAGATATCTATGCATTTTCAAAATTTTGGGGATGATTCCGAAAGAAACTAGGGCAAAAACCCCGTTAGTGTAAAACAGGCCATAAGATATCAGTATCAAAGGACGATGCGGAATCAAACGAAAAGATATGCCTTATTACATTTAGACATTTGCACAACAGTAAACTCATCGTGAAAAAACTTTACTATTACTGACTGAGGTCGGTATAAGTATAAAGAAGAGTCTCAATAACAGTACGTAGAAATTTTGAAAATATGTACCAGGATAAGTACGTTTTATGGAATGAGTTTTTCTGGGTTTACCGTGCACCGGTCTGTTGATTGATAAATCTGACCTACATTAGATTAAAAAATCTTTAAATTTGTTTCTATGATACCTGTTACTATAGAGAAGCAGCTCACAGTAACAAACCGAATGAAATGTAATTAGTTTGTAACCAGTCTTCAGTGGTATCGGTTTTACTTATTGATAGGTTCTTCAAACAACACTGGAAGACTATGGAACAATTATCGTAAGTTTTTATTTCGTAAGTTTTTATTTTCATTTTGTGCATAAGCAGGTCGGTACTTGGAGGGGAGGGAGAGGGTGAAGCATCAAGAAAATGACATAAAACTTTTAAGTTCGAAGTGACATACTTTCTATAACACACTACCTTATTTATAACTTGTAGTGTGAATAATATAGATGTTCATAGAGTTGTTACATTTATGAACATTGTTCACCTTGCCTCGTTCTCTTATTGGACATATTAGACTCAGCGCGCTTCCTCGTGCTCTTGACAAGCAGTCTGTACAAGATACAAACACAAGATTACAAGACATCGCAGAATTCGTTCTCACTACGCGGTTAAGTCTGACATTTTATTCGATACGAGGGATAACACTGAGGCGCCACTTCCACAAACGGTAATAATAAGGTCTCTTTCACCTTCATATTAGTCCGACCGCTGTGGCCGAGCGGTTACAGGCGCTTCAGTCCGGAACCGCGCTGCTTCTACGGTCGTAGGATCGAATCCTGCCTCGGGCATCGATGTGTGTGTGATGTCCTTCGAGTAGTTAGGTTTAAGTCTAGGGGACTGATGACCTTAGATGTTAAGTCCCATAGTGCTTAGACCATTTGAACCCTCATATTACAAAAATGTTCAAATGTGTGCGAATTCCTAAGGGACAAAACTGCTGAGGCCATCGGTCCTTAGATTTACAACAACGTTAACTAAGTTATGCAAAGAACAGCACACACACACACACACACACACACACACACACACACATTCCCGATGGAGGACTCGCAGCTCGGACAGGAGAGGCTGCCCAATCCGTGACATGGCGCCTCTAACCGCGCGGCCATTCCGCGCTTATCGTTTTCCATCTGGCATGTTTGACTGTCTCTTGTGCAGAATGTGCTGGTCCGTTCTACAGAGATAACACCCCGTTGGACAGCTTCCCGCTACACTTCCTCTTAATCTCGTCATGAGATTTCGGTAGATTTCGGTAGTATGTTCCTACGTCGGTGTGTCCCTAACGAACGTTACCTATTGGTACCACACAACGGCATTCTCAAAAACCGCTCGTCATCACGCCGACGACAGTTGGATCCTCGGTTCCTTCGGCGATGGTGAGTCCAGTTGTTTCCACTGTCCGCTTTGCTCCTCTCTCTGTCTAAGTGATACAGACAACACTTGTCCACTGCTGGTGGGCGGCTGAAAAAGTCATCGGCGTTGGCCTGACACATCTGCAACATATTCGCTGGTGCCTTGTTTGCACAGGCTGTTTGAACGGGTGTGAGCAGAAGCAGAACCTCGCGGGTGTGGCTTTTGTCATGTCCATAATATTTTGGGAAATGTTGAAAAGTGATACATGAGTGAATTACACTTTTCAGTCGGTCCCTCGATTGCGATACGCCGGTCCTCGACCACTAGAACCTCTGCTTCCCTTGCGATTCCCAAATATTTATAGATACATGGCCTTTGTCATTCAGAATTGTTTGAAAACACTACATGCTTCTGCACATTTTTTTTTTTTTTTTTTTTTTTTTTGGGAAATATCGATGAACAGGTATCTTGGCGCAGAGAAGGCGAAACGACTGTACTTGCGAGTGCGGGAACTCAGAGGAAGCAGCGCCGAGAGGAAGACACATGTTGCCCAGAGCAGGTCTGTTCTGCTTGAGCGAGCCAGCTGGCGCTCTGCCTTAACAGTGAGCACTCCGATCGGGAGGGGAGGACAAGGCAGGAGGAATCGAAACAAGACAGTTCAGCATGACAAACTGTTATCAACGACTCGAATTTACGGCCGCTAATAGACCCGATGACCAGTGAAGACCTATTGGGAGGCAACTCGGATAGAGGTGAGATCCGCCGTAAGGCCCGACAACCAGGAGCGATGGTTCAGGCTGACATTTCATTGCATAATATGGCAAGCCATGCTGGGCATACATTTAAATAAGATAATGTGGTTGCTAAATCCTACCGTGGCCGGCAAGGTCGCCGCGTCTCCCGCAATCGAGAACATCTGGAGCGTTATGGGTATGACACACCAGTAGGAAACTATCGAAATGGGCGGATATCAGTAGGTGTCACGTACATGTACAGAAAAACAAATGGTTACAATTTCGGAAAAAATTTCATGAATCATGCAACAGAAAGAGCTTCACAAACTGAGCAGGTTAATAAAGCGTTGGTCCACCTCTGCCCCTTACGCAGCAGTTATTCGACTTAGCATTGATTGATAGAATTGTTGGGTCTCCTGCTTAAGGGCACCGTGCCGACTGGTGCGTTAGGTCGTCAACATCCAACGATGTATTTTGAAGACCTCGCCTATAACGCTCGAAACGTTCTCAATTGGGGAGAGATCCAGTCACATTGCTGTCCAAGGTAAGGTTTGGCAAGCACCGAGACAAGCAGTAGGAACTTTTATCTTACTGAAATGTAAACCTAAGATGGCTTGCCATGGAAAATGGAAATGAGCGTTTGGCGTCACTGGCCGGGAGGCCCCTAACGGGACAGATTCGGCCACCTTGAGGCAGGTCTTATTACATTCGACGCCACGTTGGGCGACCTGCGCGCCGGATGGGGATAAAATGATTAAGAAGACAGCACAACATCCAGTCCCTGAGCGGAGAAAATCCGCGACCCAGCCGGGAGTCGAACCCGGGCCCGTAGGACGGCAATCCGTCACGCTGACCACTCTTCTGTCGGGGCGGACATGGTTTGACCTGAAGGGCAACAAAAGGGGGTGTAGAACATCATCGACGTACCGCTGTACTGCATGAATGTCGCGGATGACAACCCAAGTGGTCCTGCCTAGAAATGAAATGGCACCCTATACCATAATTTCTGCTTATCAGGGTCTATGGCGGGTGAAAGTCAGGTTGGTACACCTCCGTTACCTGGGGCATATCCAGATATGCCTTCGTTGGTCATCGTGGCCTGGAATCCGCTACCTGGAGCGTCTCCAGATATGCCTTCGTTGGTCATCGGGGCCTGGCATCTCAATGAGTGGAGTAGAAGTGTCTTCAGCGACGAGTTCCTCTGCGAACTGAGACCCAATGACCAGTGAAGACCTGTTGGGAGGCAACTCGGATAGAGGTGAGATCCGCCGTAAGGCCCGACAACCAGGAGCGATGGTTCAGGCTGACATTTCATTGCATAATATGGCAAGCCATGCTGGGCTTACATTTAAATAAGATAATGTGGTTGCTAAATCCTACCGTGGCCGGCAAGGTCGCCGCGTCTCCCGCAATCGAGAACATCTAGAGCGTTATGGGTAGATTTTGACGACCTAACTCGCCAGTTGGACAGAATTTGGCACGATATCCCTCAGGAGAACATCCAGAAACTATGTAAATCAATGCAAAGCCGAATAACTGCTTGTGTAAGAGCTAGAGGTGAACCTACGCGTTATTGTCTTACTTAGTTTAAGAAGCTCTTTCCCTTGAATAAACAATTCAATTTTTCTGAAAATCATGTACGTCATATCTGCCAGTTTCTTACTTAGTTTAAGAAGCTATTTCCCTTGAATAAACAATTCAATTTTTCTGAAAATCATGTACGTCATATCTGCCAGTTTCCGACCTTTTTCTTTGTCATGCTGTGTATTTACTGACACTGTTGAATTGATGAGGAATGACAATGGAATGAACATTATGTTTCTTTCAATTGGTTAGGCACAGAACACGGAGCAGCTGAGTACATACACGATATTTATTAAGACTGATGTAGCCTTATGATGGTTGTAGTTTTCAGATGAAGTTTAAAATGATATCAAAGTTCCCAGAATAAGATTTTCACCCTGCAGTGGAGTGTGCGCTGATGTGAAACTTCCTGGCAGATTAAAACTGTGTGATGGACCGAGAGTCGAACTCGGGACCTTTGCCTTTCGAGGGCAAGTGCTCTATCATCTGACTACCCAAGCACGACTCACGCCCTGTCCCCACAGCTTTACTTCTGCCAGTACCTCGTCTCCTACCTTCCAAACCTTACAGAAGCTCTCCTGTGAACCCTGCAGAACTAGCACTCGAGAAAGAATGGATATTGCGGAGACATGGCTTAGCCACAGCCTGGAGCCAGTTTTAATTTGCCAAGAGGTTTCATATCAGCGCACACACCGCTGCAGAGTGAAAATATCATTCTGGAAACATCCACCAGGCTGTTGCTAAGCCATGTCTCCGCAGTATCCATTCTTTCAGGAGCTTTTGACACCGTTCCTCACAACGGACTTCTAATCAAGCTGCTGGCCTATGGGGTATCGTCTCAGTTGTGCGACTGGATTCGTGATTTCCTGTCAGGAAGGTCGCAGTTCGTAGTAATAGACGGCAAATCATCGAGTAAAACTGAAGTGGTATCAGGTGTTCCCCAGGGAAGTGTCCTGGGACCTCTGCTGTTCCTGATCTGTATGAATGACCTGGGTGACAATCTGAGCAGTTCTCTTAGGTTGTTCCCAGATGATGCTGTAATTTACCGTCTAGTAAGGTCATCCGAAGACCAGTTTCAGTTGCAAAGCGATTTAGAAGAGATTGCTGTATGGTGTGGCAGGTGGCAGTTGACGCTAAATAACGAAAAGTGTGACGTGATCCACATGAGTTCCAAAAGAAATCCGTTGGAATTCGATTACTCGATAAATAGTACAATTCTCAAGGCTGTCAATTCAACTAAGTACCTAGGTGTTAAAATTACGAACAACTTCAGTTGGAAAGACCACATAGATAATATTGTGGGGAAGGCGAGCCAAAGGTTGCGTTTCATTGGCAGGACACTTAGAAGATGCAACAAGTACTAAAGAGACAGCTTACACTACACTCGTTCGTCCTCTGTTAGAATATTGCTGCGCGGTGTGGGATCCTTACCAGGTGGGATTGACGGAGGACATCGAAAGGGTGCAAAAAAGGGCAGCTCGTTTTGTATTATCACGTAATAGGGGAGAGAGTGTGGCAGATATGATACGCGAGTTGGGATGGAAGTCAATAAAGCAAAGACGTTTTTCGTCGCGGCGAGATCTGTTTACGAAATTTCAGTCACCAACTTTCTCTTCAGAATGCGAAAATATTTTGTTGAGCCCAACCTACATAGGTAGGAATGATCATCAAAATAAAATAAGAGAAATCAGAGCTCGAACAGAAAGGTTTAGGTGTTCGTTTTTCCCGTGCGCTGTTCGGGAGTGGAATGGTAGAGAGATAGTATGATTGTGGTGCGATGAACTCTCTGCCAAGCACTTAAATGTGAATTGCAGAGTAGTCATGTAGATGTAGATGTAGATGTAGATGCTAGTTCTGCAAGGTCCGCAGGAGAGCTTCTGTAAGGTTTGGAAGGTAGGAGGCGAGGTACTGGCAGAAGTAAAGCTTTGGGGAGGGGGTGGAAGTCGTGCTTGGGTAGCTCAGATAATGCCGGCACGGTAGCTCAACGTGTTCGGTCAGCGAGATGATGGTTGGCCTCTGTAATAAAAAAACTGAGTTGAAGGATCAACAAACGAACTTGAGCGGATGTCATGTGGCGTCCGCAACGACCAAACACAACGATCAACAACGAACAAAAAAAAAAAAATAAATAAATAAATAAAAAAGAGATGGTAGAGCAGTTGCCCTCGAAAGGCAAAGGTCCCGGGTTCGAGTCTCGGTCCGGCACACAGTTTTAATCTGCCAGGAAGTTTCGACATCAAAGTTTTTTTTGTTACTGCTCCATTCACACGTTAAACATAGAGACACTGCATATCAATGAAACTACTTAATTTGCTTTTCAGTGAAGCGTCAGTGTCTGGTAGCACTTTCTGAGTGGTGCTAATTTGAAGATAAGCTTTTGGACTGAAGTCTGTCAGTGGGGTTCTGTGGATGGTTTTCGTTGTCTTCATTGCGGAAAAAGTTGCTCGTACATACGTCGACATAATCGTAGCTGCAAACTTGTGAAGTTGTGGAAATTTATGCTGAAGAAAACTTTTATCCAAATATACAAGGTTTATTTTATTTTTTAACTTATCACAGACTGCAGGTCTGTTAAGTTCTAACTGTAGCTAAGCATCGTCCACTGACGTCTTATAAATAATTACTGCCTTCGCTGTGAAGTTCCCAACCCGGTCATAATGCTGTTTTTCATTGATTTTAAAACATCAACTCTGTACTTTAAGCACAGAGCCACTATGCGTCTAAAACTACGGCGATTAACATATCGTCATTCCTCTGAAGAGAGTCCAAGGTTTGCACATCCCCTGAGCTACATAATGACGCCTGACAGTCACATTTTACGGCGAGCGTTCACTACCCAGGCGGCTAGCGAGCGAGCGCACTCGTGCTAGCCTAGCCGCCTCCTGAACAGACGTGGCCTAGAGGACGTGCCCCAGTTATCCAACACGTCAATAGACATGTATATAGATATGATTTCTGAAATTAATTCTCTTTTTGGTGTAAGTGAATTCAGTTTAAATTTTGTTGGAAGACGGACACGTACAGGGGTGGTATATACAAATATATTTTGTACAGTGAAATGAATACCCTTGGCTGCATACAGGCGTTGATATAAGTCAACGGGCCGCTTGAAAATGTGTGTCCCGACCGAGAGTTGAACCCGGTATCTCCTGCTAACATGGCACAAGCTCTATCCATCTGAGCCACCGAGGACACAGAGGATAGTACGACTGCAGGGACTTATCTCTGGCACGCCTCCCGTGAGACCTACATTCGCAACTTATTGTCCTGCACTATATTCATAGTGCCCCTGCCCACCATACTCATTACTCGCGGCTTTACTGCCGATTCCCGGAAGAGTTCGGGCACTGTTTGTGCATCCGCACAGAAGAAGATGGTCAAATGGCCGGTGAGCCTTAACTATATATATATATATATATATGAAGATGGTATCTGTTCTTTCGGATATGTCCGAAAGAACAGATACCATCTTCATTTATAATTTTTTTAAATTAATGCTCCTCTTACTGTAACTGAAATGTTTTTAATTTTTGTTCATAGTCAAACGTAGGGCATACATGCAATACAGATTTTATGAGGATTACTAGCTGACAAACCCGGCGTTGCTCGGATACTCATTTTGACAATTTTCTTTTAGAAACGAAAATAAAATATAAACAGTGTTCATAGTGAAATATCGAAAAATTCGTTTCAATGTAATTGTGAAAACACCTCTGAAATTATGAAACAGTCGTGTATAAAATATGCATAAAGTAAAAATCAAGAAACATGATCCCTCATAGTTTCTGTTCGCCGGGCGTGGATGCTCCGTGTATCTACAATGCGGCTTTGTAAACGTCTCTATGGCAACTCCTCTTCACGACTCTGTAGACGGCAATCGTTTTCTCCTACAGCCGTTTGAACCTCACAGTTGAAAACTGTCAAAAGCATTGCCAGGTGTCAGTTGATTAAACTGTAGGAATATCACTAAAGAATGACTGTACTAAAATTTCATGTATGTTTCGGTAGTTTTAACAACTATCTCACTGTGTATGACGACATATCTCCTGAATTGTAAGTTTTGTAGATGCATTTAGCGGTGGTTACTGCCTGCGAAATTTATTGCAAGTACAGTTAGTGGCACGGAAGTTATATATTTAAACGCCATGCAAAATGCGGCAGTTTTTCATGCATATGAGTGTTTATGACGTCATGACTCCTGAAGTATGTATAGTACTTTTGTAAGTGCAGTTGGCGGCACCTGCGGTTACTGCCTGCGAAATTTATCGCCAAGTACAGTTAGTAGCACAGAAATAATATATTTAAACGTCATGCACAATGCGGCCGTTTTTCTTGCATGTGAGTGTTTATGACGTCATATCTCCAGAACTATGGCAGGTAGATGGTTTCTGCCACCACAGCGATTATTGCCTCACAGGAAGTGATTTGTGTATCAAGTTTGGTTGAAATCGGTGCGGTGGTTTAGGAGGAGATGGACAACACACGCACCTTTTTATAACATATATGGATTTTTCTTTTGGTAGATGTGAAATTTTGTACATAGACAACAGTAAAAAAAAAGGCAGTTGTTATTTATACTATAAATTATGGCTGGCTATATGCTGAAGGAAAAAATCTGCATGAATTTTTGCAGTGTTGTTACTCTTCAGAGGCAGAAAACGGATTCTCGCATAATACATAATTCACTTTACCAGTGAACTGTACTATTTTTGTTTCGATTCTTGTAGCGCCGTACTGAAATACAGTGGCACAGCGCCGTTGTACGGAATGTTTGGTAGATGAATACGCGGATAATACCGTTGTCGTTGTTACTTTTTTTATGATGGACGTTCAGTAAGTAATGCGACACATTTTTTTTTCTGAAAGCAGGTTGGTTTTATTTGGGATTCCAGAAACACCATATTATTCCTCACTCTTTCGAAAATAATCTGCGTTCAATGCGACGGCCTTACGTCACCTTACTGGAAGAGCCTGTGTACCCGCACGGTACCACGGAGACGGAGACAACGTCTTGTGCATCAACAACCACCCCATTGTCCACGTACTGCTTCCGACGTAGTGTATCCTTTATTGGGCGAAACAGACGAAAGTTAGGCGGCGAGCACACACCTTCTGTTATTCCAGCTGATGGACGAGTGTGTCAGCACTACCACCAGAAACGCCCAATTGTGCAGAGAAGTGTTTAATTGTGATCCGTCTGATACAAGGTCTTACTGGAATTAAGGAAACCATGGAAGGCAGGACCCACCAATATAACTTTCTTTTCACACAACCCGTTTATTTAACAATACATAAACTGTGTTTTACAGATAATCAAAGCATTTAACCATAAAATTTTGTTTAACAAAATGAACAAATTTGCAAAATTCTTTTGACCTTAAACCTTAATTTGAATAAGCTTTTAATTTTTGCAAAGGAAGTCTGAAGTGCTGTATTGCAAAACAGCAAACAATATGACAATGATTACAAGACGGCCGGACCTGCAACCCACCCGTTATCAGGTGAAACATTGGTGTTTACTACCGCACCGGACACAGTCTGTCTTATTAAATGCCCCTCTGTAACATATGAAAACTATATAAGCACCATTGATGACACGAGTGATTCAGTTACTCAAAACAGGTGACTTAACTTTTAATCTTAAAGCTGTATGTGGAAAGGTTTGGGGTTAAGATGGTCACCTGTTCTCAAAGGTTAAACAGATTAGCAAACAATATGACAATGGTAAGGCTTACTTCAAAGCAACCGACGGCACCCGAGGCGCGATTGGATCCCAATCAGTTCATTTTGAAACTTTTATTTTGACTAAACCCTGGTGACAGGGGTTGGCTGTTAATATTTTCAATGTTAAACTGATTGTCAGTTATTAAGACCGCTGTGAAGGAACGTCTTAAAACGTTACTTGTTAACACTTATTACAACGGAACGCACTCGGCAGAACCACAAGATCCAGCTAAAATACACCAATAATGACCCGGTATTTGAAACACAGAAACGAGCAGCTTAGTAAAACAGGTTGTTCAGATTATAACTAATGACTGAGAAATGCAATTACAATCAAAGAATTGAACCGGTTAACAGGTAAATCGAACTACAAGCTCCCTCTTTTGTTTAGCGGCAACCTGTGCCTTAGGTCAATTGTTCCGGCTGCATTTACGACCAAGAGCTGATTAATTAGAACATTAATGATCGGGTACAAATCAGAAAGGAAAGGCAATACAATAGCAGGACAAATTTTCAAACGACAACTAGTGTCGTAGTACAATACTGCTGCCTATATTTACGACCAAATAACCGACCGAGTAAAACTCCGAGGGTTGGGTACAAACCAAAAAATAATGAGGGGGGGGGGGCAGGTAGACAATGAAGCAAATCACCACGAGGATTACAGAATGTTACCCCCGCCCCACCCCCCCTCTTATCAGCAAGCAGTTCCATGGATCCACGGTGCGTCGCAGCGGTTGCTGAGTGGTGCCGATGAAAGCCAGATAGAAGAGGGCAACCAGGCCACAAGCGGTCGTCCGACATGAATGTTGCCAACCAACCGACGGGATGCTGATCTTCTGCCTGTAGTCGACGCTGACCCCGGTGAAGCACTCTGATATCTTCGGTCTACGCAGGCCGTCCTCGTGAAGCTCGTGGCTTCGGCCGCTCGGACTTCGTGACCACCTCTTGTCGCGACACTACCACCAATCCCCAAACTTCGTGGCTCTCTTTCGGGCCAGCAAACCCCGTATATATCGCCAAGGAAAGACCTTCTAAGGACACAATCCACAGATACCAACTCTTCCTGATAGAAACTGGCACTGGGGTAGCAAGAGGGATAGTTGATAAACCACCTGAGCCAGTGACGCCAGACAAAATAATCTACTAATTCAATGGCGCCACGGCTCACCATCGACCAACCCGAGTGAATTTATGGCACGTGAAAACTCGGACTGGTTTGCGCTACCATGCTACGATGATCACAGACGCTTCGCCCAACGACTCGCTGTGATTTTGTTCAATGCTAGTCTGCGGTGCTAGGATTTCCGGCACAGGAAACTCAATAATATCTCTCTGCTTGGAACGCACCTCTGTTGCTGGACACCATTTTAAATACTACGTATAGTGTCGCCACCTACGAGAACTCCATGAAACTATAGGGCAGCAGCGGGGATATTCCACGATGTACTTCAACAAATTCCGTATTTTTTCAACCGAAACTGGCCGAGGAAACTAAGTGCTGCATTACTTATTGAACGCCCCTCGTACTAACCCGTGTGAACAGAATATGACAGACTGTTTTGTTTTTGTTTTTGTTTTTCTGCTACAATAAGTCGGCAGACTTGGGATAAGGTGACGTGCAGCAAATTGCCGTTGGTTCTATAGCCAGCGTCGCGCTTTTTCGCGTATTGGGGGTGGAAGGGTGGAGGGGCATGCGGGCCACGTTTGATGAATGGTCTGCGAGCCGCGCCGTGTGTACCTTCAGGGATCAGCTTCTGCTAGCGTGATCATTATCTGCCGCGATGTATTCGAGATGCACGGCGCGGTGCGGCGCCGCAAGATAAATGCTGCGAACTGGGCAAAGCGACCGCCGCGCAGCCGTGGGAATTTTGCCAAGAAGCGCGGCGCGCGTGCCGGAATTAATTCTTGTTTTTTCCCCCCTTCGTCGGGCTCGCCAAAAAGCATACGAACATTCGTAATGGTGAGGCTTTCGGTCTGTGGAGTTTCGATCTCACTCCTTGTGGAATCGTAATTTATAATGTTGTGTTGTGCGGTGTGTATATCGATGGTTTCTTCGGTATCGATATACCCGTTGTTACAGGCTACGGAGGTCTTTGGTGCCAGGCTAAGGCCAGAGGGATTTTGAGGAGAGCGAAAATGTGGACCGGGGAGGTGCTGGGCAGCGCCGCGGTGGCTGTTGCAGTAAACTGGGCTGACGAGTGCCGACGGCTGCAGCCGATGTTTGGACAGCACTCAGTGGAAGCTCGCATAGCTCTTGAAACGTCCCCTTAGAACAATTATACATGACTGTGCTAAAACTGACACACAATATTTTTAGGGCAACGCAATCTGACTTTCAAAAATCCCTACAAAAGAATGGCCCTGACCAACATTAACCTATACCTTTCACAAATCACTTACCTCACCAAACATCTTCGTTACTCGAACTACTGCAATACAGCGAGCGCCACTACTGCCAGCTAAATAAAAGATTCAAACTACTGAAGGCACTAACTACTAATTGGCATAGTTAGCAAATGAAAGATTTTGATAGAGAACAAACAAAGTATTTACCTCAATAGTGTTCAAAAGTCATAATGTATAGCTGGCCGGAGTGGCCGAGCGGTTCTAGGCGCTACAGTCTTGAACCGCGCTACCGCTGCGGTCGCAGGTTCGAATCCTGCCTCGGGCATGGATGTGTGTGATGTCTTTAGGTTGGTTAAGTTTAAGTAGTTCTAAGTTCAAGGGGACTGATGACTGCAGAAGTTAAGTCCCGTAGTTCTCAGAGCCCCCCCCCCCCCCTCATAATGTATATAGCAGTTCATGACATCCAGTCTTACAAATTTCAAAACTCCACCATCTCTCTCACCACATCCACCACTGCTGGCGGCTCACCTCCAACTGCGCAATGCTACGCGCTGTTCACATCCAGCTACCCAACACTACAATGGCAGACAACAATGCAAACTAGCCACAGACTGCACACAGCACAGCCAGTGATTTTTCATACAGAGCACTACGTGGCGTTACCAATAAGAAAACCTAAACAGCCTACTTACAAAGCCCCCATGCTCCCCACAAAAAATTTTACAAATTGTTTTGGTCAGTGGCTAATAATGATTTGATAAAATTTTTCATAATTACAATAACAGAGATATCAAATGCACATACTTATTGATACAATGTTGGTCAAAAGCTAAAATCTTCTCAAAGTCCATAAAGAAAGTCCTGATCATTCATCACAGTAAAATTGATGTGTTTTTCTCAAAGTCTGAGCAATAAAAGAAAATGCACACGGAGGTAGTGGATTTCCATGCAGTCTTGAAGAAGTAGTGTTATCCTTCCAACGGAAAGACAGTGCTGACTCTCGACATGCAGACAGGTAATGAGCCACAACAGAGGAAACCCACAGCAGGGTCATTCGACGTTTTGAAGAATATTGGTAGGTAGGTCATCACAGAGCAGACCCACTGTAGTCCTGGTAGAGATTACGGTATTGATGGGCTACCAGAGGTGCAGACCCACTATAGTCCTGGTAGAGATTGTGGTATTGGTGGGCCACCAGAAGTGTAGACCCACTGTAGTCTTTGTAGAGATGGCCAGCAGCCATCTGTTGTGACTGTGCGGGTGCACAATCACCATTGAAGAGTCTTGCGGATAATATAGCAAGTCCATAACCACCACTTGTGCACTCACAAAGTTTTTGGAACTGTCCTTAGAACCAGCAATGCTGTTATCCAGTCCCTTGCTGAATTTTTAACACACGTGCAAACACTAACAGTCCCTACTTCTCACATAATGTCCATGTACTATGACCAACAGAAACGTGTGCAGTGAAATGGAACTTACAAGTTAATAATATGATGAACTGGTGTGAATTACAATTTTATAACATAAGAATACAATTACAAAGGTAGAAAATACATCATTAAAGAACATAACAATACAGATAACATTTGTAGTACAGGCTTTACAAAAGTATCGAAATAACATATACATCAGTGTTACAGGAATTATGACATGAGTACATACATAAAAGATCAGAATAACTTTCGAATCATCAACTTCACACATGAGCATTAAAACAGAACAGAATAAATAATGTCTAAACATCTTTACAAAGAAAACAACATATTATCAGACAAATTCTACAACATAACTCTTATTAGCTAAACACATTAAGACAGGAAAAACACAAATTCACATAGTGTAATAACACAAAAATACAGGACAGGGTTTGTTTTCAGTGTGACATTTGGTACTGCAGTCCACCCCAAAACTTCATTCCATATATCTTTCCTCTTATTTCAACATTTGTTTCCACCGAAAAGTTCTATCCAAGCATGCTTTCTGTATTTATATGTTCATACATTTCTTACCTCATTATTTATTTTCCATTATCTTACCTCATCATTTATTTCCAAGAAAATCCTACCTAAACCTGTTGTCCCTAAACCCTATTTTTTTGGTTCATATCCTCTTTCAAAATACTTTTTTGGCCAAAGCATTTTCTTATAGCTTCTCAATGCATTTCTTCCAATTCATCACAACTTGTTTTCTTATATGGCCTACCCCATCTTAAGCAAACTTAAATCTACTGAGCTCAGATGCTAAACTAAGTAATGAGGCAATGCAGCAGCTCAAAACAATTAACACAAACAGCAATGATAAAAAATACAAATGGCAAAGCAAGCAGGATAAATTAGCAAAGCAAATGCAATATTACAACTAATATAAGGCAATGCGCAGCAAACAAGAAAAATAAATCAGTAGTAAAACTAGATTAACAGAGTAATATAAAGTGAAATTTAATAACACTATGCCTAGCAAACAGCAGCAGCATATGCAATAACTTACATCTAATAATGAAAAAGCTCAAGCAGAAAAAATATTACAGTAAAGATGGCCATGTCTAATACCTATGTCACATCTTAACACTAGAGTGATGCATCACTGTAACTTGCTCTAGCAGACAAGTTACCAAGTCACTGACAAAAATTATGTATGCAATTCCTGTGAAGTGGAAATGTCTTTTTGTGTTCCCTTATTTTTTTGGAGTACATTCATCATAAAGTTATTTTTTACTGGATCTGTAGGCATAAAATATTTATATTAGTACATCTATAAAATTTTATTTTAACCAATGCTGCAGTGCAGCTAGAAACTAGATATTAAACAAAATAGGCAAAGCAAGGCGTGAAATGTCATTCACTAGCCATATAGCATTTCATACTGCAGTAAACAATCTTTCAACTAGCAAGATAATAGCCATGAAATCTTTCTCATCGTTTCATTAGGCATTTTAGTAAACATCATAAATTAAGAACCCTACAGTGTAATCATGTTTTCAAGTTTGAGGGTGTCGTATTTACGATGCTTTCTACAAAGGAATGTCAATAGCGAGGATAATGGCCTCCCTCTTTTTTTTTTACCTGTGCCTCTGTAAAGACACACACTAATGGCTTTTTCTCCAGGCGTCTGACACAGCTGGCCGCTCAAGACGCGTTACATCGAGGTCACTTGGCTTTCTTACCGAAATATTTACGACACCAGTTTGCACTACTGTGACAGTCTCATATAAAAATTTCATGGTTCGAGAATTTGCGTAGCAAATCTGTAGAAATAAAATCCTATAAATATAACAGTGTCCAAAAAAATATTCGTCGGCATTGTGATACATTCATGCATTTAGACACATTTCTTAACTCTTAAAGTGCGATTCTTGGTTTCCAACATACTTTTTCACAAGTCAGAGTCCCTAACCACTACTCATTATTCCTTACCTTATTACACATATACATATTCGTCGACACTTCTTCAATATTTCATCATAAGAAATATGTAGCATAATCAAATTCCTCATATAGAATCAGCTTATTGATCATAAACATACCGCAACAGCGTAATACACATCGTCATCATAACATCATAAAACCTCAGCCAAATCTCAAAAAAGGCGTAGCTTTCTGCAATAATGCAAAACCTAAAAAAAATTCTCTGCTCATTTCAATAGTGTCATCTACCTCAAACGTAGTTTAAAAATCATGCTCCCTTACCAAATACATCATTCAAAGCTCTCATAGTATCACAGTGGTTCCGAAAAAATATGAACAGTTCACAAAGTACAGACAAATTCAATTTCATAAGTGTGAAGTTACCCAACTGTGTAATTGCGTAAACATGTGTCACTGATGTAGTAAAAAAAATGTCTATCTCTCAGTTAAATGATCAGATAGCTGTGTAATTTGTGTGTTAGAGAAATATGCTACCGATGTGTAAAGTTGTATAAGCAAATACCATATTAGCTAGGGCTCCTTGTGCTTGCCAGACACATGGTACACAAAGTAAACGTGTACCCCCCTAAGGATTAATGTATTTATACCCTCAGGTGTTACAGATTACAGCAATGGAATGAAATGTATCACGGAAAACTTTCTTTGTAATTCAAAAATCTTTAAAAATAAATGTTTTAAGTACAAAATTAATCACTGAAATGCGTGTCCTGTAGCGCTAAATGTGCGTCTTGCTGTAAGATAATTCTGTTGAAGTGTCGTAGTTATCTTCCTCTGTAAGCAAAGTTCTGCTGAAGTCAATGTACTCACCTCATCGTAAACAAAAGTGAGATACTTTGCGTATAGATATCGTAGTTATTATGCTTATTGCCGTGATGAAGAAAGTACTATAATGTAACGTATTGTTGTGCTACGAAAAGGGCTGTCTCATTGTAGCCATACCAGAAAAGTTATTACTAAAACATGTTTTACTTTCCAGAATAATACGGAAAAACTGTGCAGATATAAAACAGATACACCGCAAAAGCAACATTGTAAATTGTCACTCATTAGTAGCATCGTGATAAAATCGTGTAGTTGTCATATAAACTAAGCACTGTGTCATCTGGTATCTCACAGAAAGTACTTTAATTCCAGAATGTACCTTCAAGTAAACCAAAATATTGCATTAAAATCTCATTAGCAGTACCAGTATATGTCCTAAGTATGTAAGCCTGATAGTCATTACGTAATCGTGCAACTAACAAGCAAGAATGTACAAACACAACACTGTGTCGTCTGTTCACTATAACAATGCATTCATAATTTCTGTTTAAAAATGTTCTCTAGGTTCTAGACTGGATATTTAACTTCAAACATTGTTGCATGTTAACAGTTTCTTAAGTCTGACAAAGCATACTAGAAATGTGAAGTGAAAAGTTTTATGGCAAAGACAAAGTTAAAAAGCAGATTATCTTTCAATAAATGGTTTTACATGTGAAATGTGGTGTAAACCTTTACTCTTCCTAGTACGCAGAGTTTCAACTTCAACGCAATTATCATGTGGTATACAATATTTCGGTAAAGAATGCTCAAATTTTTCTCGAGGTTAGTGTCTATGTTATTTTTCTCTGAGCCAGCCGGCGCACGTGGCTGCCTGCGGTGCGAGTCATTGTCTGCTATCTCTTTGTTGGCGTGCGTCGTTATAGGGATTAGGAGACCTAACTTCTACAAATTTACCTTGCCCAGAGAGCCCAGCCCTGTTTAAATCCCGCCAGTTCTGATGAAATTCAGGTCTGTCGTTATGATTATACCGTCTGTCGTAATGTCTGTAGTTCCTGTAGTTTCTTTCTTGTCTGTTAAGTGGTGGAGAATTTCTCCCTGAATTGTAACTGCGCGCTGGTCCGTTGCGTCTAAAGTTGTTCTGTCTCCCTTGATAATATTTATTTTGGTTCCCATATTGTCTGTTTCTCTGGTTATCTCTGTCATATTCATAATTACGGAAGTGTGATCTATCTCTGTAACTATTACTCTGCCAGTGGTTGTCATATGGGTGGTGTCTGTTTTGTTCACGATTTGCGTTGTAAGAATAGCCTTGTCGTGCCCGTTATTATTTCTTTCATGGCGGAATTGTGACGGATGTGACCTGTAATTGTTGTGCTCCTGTTTTAGCGTTCCGCGATTGTCAGTGTCAATTTCCAGTTCTTGTAACAGTCCCTGAAGAGCTTCAATGTCGTCTTTGCAACGTCCTGCCAAAATAATATGCCGTAAATGTTCAGGTAATATGATTAAGCAAATGCGGATGGGTTCTGAGGGGCTGTATGGGTTTGAAAGATACTGATTCTTATGCAACATGTCTTCAAAATATTTCATAAGACTGGAAAATTCAGACTGTTCGAAACGTTTCATCATTATGATGCTATGTTTTACTCAGTCTTGTGTAGCTTGAGACCAATATGCTGAGAGGAAGGCATGATAAAATTCTCCTTCACTGTGACAATCGTGAACGACCAATCGCATTATCACAGCTGGTTCATTCTCTAAGTAGCCACACATAAATTCTAACCTGTGCTCCAATGACCAGTTGGGAGGAAAACAATGAGAGAATTGATGGAGCCACGCTTGTGAATGAATGTCGTTGCCAGAATTCTTAAATGTTTTGAATTTACGTGTAGTAATGAACAGCTTATAGTCAAAATCATCATGTCGGCGAGTCACATGTCGGTCATTGTTACGTCGTTTCGGCGGTTCCATCTCAAAATTCGGTGTGCCTTGCCAATTTCTTTCATAATTTCCGAAGTGTCCTGTGTTATTATTTTGTGGTTGTTCCGTATTTCTAAGTCCCTCTTCCCGTGTTGGAGCGCGAGTGTCCTCTGAAATACGTAATTTTTGTATTACTTGTGTCAGCTGATCTTGTACTTCCCGGATTTCTCTTTGGTGTTGCGTATTAATTTGATTCTGATTTTGTTTGAATTTCCTAATTTGTTCGCACTCTTCTGTGTCATTAAAGACTGCCGGTTTTGTGTCATTCAGATTATCATCTACCTTCGTAGATAAATTATATAGCTGATCCGAAAGTTCAACTACTTTCTCTGATAATGAACTAATTTCCTCCATGTGTCTTTCTACTGTGTCCTTTAAGTTTTCCTGAGTTTTTGCAAGTTGCGTAACCGAATCGGTAGATGCAACTGAGTCAATTTTAGCTTGCAAGGTCTCATGATTTCATGAACCATAGTTTGCAGTTCTTTTATGGCTGCCTCGTGATTCTGTAATGCATTTTCATGCCGCGAAAAAATAAGTTGAAAATGCTCACAAATTTGTGTTTTTACGTCATTACAGACTTTTTGACATTTCGATTCGATATTATGTAACTCAGTAGTTAAATCTTTATGTGTTTGTTCAACTTTTGAAGATTTTGTTCCATTGTGTCTAACTTTTTAAGATTGTGTTCCACTGTGTCTAACTTTTGAAGATTTTGTTCCATTGTGTCTAACTGTTGCTGTGTTTGTCTCTGGTGTTGTTCCATTGTGTCTAACATTTGAAGATTTTGTTCCATTGTGTCTAACTTTTGAAGCCTTTGCCCCATTTGTTGCATTAACTGTAATAATAGTGCACTGGTGTCTGAAACATGTTCCTCAGTGCTTTTCGGCAGTAAATTTGCACTGGCAACATTCACATTTTGACAAGCAGAAAATGTGTCTTGACTTATTTGAGAAAACGGTGAGGACCCAAAACCTGAATCTACAGTATTTGCGAAATTGTGTCCTGTCATTTCGGATTCCTGAGGCGAGCTATTGCCGACCGATCGATCGATAATGCTTCCCTGTTCACTAATTGTTTCAGTGCCTACACCATTATTTGCAGCCCGCTCCATTTCCCAATGCACAATTACCAAATTACTTTGAACATTGGTTAATTCATTACATGGTGGCACTAACACTGCTGTCGTCTTCACTGTCATTTCTCCGTTTACTTTGAAGCGTAGTATTACGTTTTTCACACGCCATTATTGTCACAATATTTCACACGACAACACAGAAAAACACAACTTGAAGAGCAAAAATAAGAGAACACATTAACATAGCACTGAAAATAATATCTAGTTAATTGCAAGCGCAGCTGCGAAATACTTGGTGCAAATCTACATGCATGCCACAACAACAATGAAAGACTGCAACTACAAAGGAGATTCTCTCTACTATTACACGCTAGCAATAAACAAAATCTACACTAATTACACAAACAACAAGAAAAAATCAGAAGATTCCAGTGAGGTACCCTCGGCTAAGGGTCGACATATGAAACGTCCCCTTAGAACAATTATACATGACTGTGCTGAAACTGACACACAATATTTTTAGGGCAACGCAATCTGACTTTCAAGAATCCCTACAAAAGAATGGCCCTGACTAACATGAACCTATACCTTTCACAAATCACTTACCTCACCAAACATCTTCGTTACTCGAACTACTGCAATACAGCGAGCGCCACTACTGCCAGCTAAATAAAAGATTCAAACTACTGAAGGCACTAGCTACTAATAGGCATAGTTAGCAAATGAAAGATTTTGATAGAGAACAAACAATGTAATTACATCAATAGTGTTCAAAAGTCATAATGTATATAGCACTTCATGACATCCAGTCTTGCAAATTTCAAAACTCCGCCATCTCTCTCCCCACATCCACCACTGCTGGCGGCTCACCTCCAACTGCGCAACGCTACGCGCTGTTCACATCCAGCTACCCAACACTACAATGGCAGACAACAATGCAAACTAGCCACAGACTGCACACAGCACAGCCAGTGATTTTTCATACAGAGCGCTACGTGGCGTTACCAATAAGAAAACCTAAACAGCCTACTTACACTCTGTTAGTATTGATAGACTCTTGGCCAAGTCCGGGCTACTCGCTACTGCTCTCATGCAATTTTAAGTCTAAGCTCACTTTAGGAAATACTTATGTGTCAAGTACGTGGGTTTGGCTCGCCTTCCTGTTCACCACCTGTGTCACAGTAATGAGGGTTGCCTAGAGGAAGTCCGTCTGCCAGTCTGATTACTGTACCTTCATTGCTTGGGTTTGTATTGTTAGATGTGAGACACGATTACATAACACAGGTGAGTGAAAAGATTAGCTCGTGCATAGCACCAGTCATTACCAGTATCTAAATAGGTTGTAATGGATTTTGCCCTTGGAGGCGTTTCTTGATTACTCCTTGGTGTTAAAATTTTTCATGGCCATTTCTGTCGTTGTAATTTTCAAGTGACGTTTGATTCATTTGGTCTGAAAGCGCCGGAGTCACGGATCTGTACTAGATTTATGGACCTGTTGCACGCACGAAGTATGTTAATGTTTAGACGCACTTGCAGTAACTGTATTAGCGCAAGACAATGTCTACTGATGTCAATGTTTCGTACTAAGGTGATGATACTCTGTTCTCTGATTGTACTTCATCCCGTAATTTCTGTGTTCTCCCATTTACGTTCGAAACCACAGTTGTAAGATAACAAGAGCGAGTTGAGCCCAGGCGTCGGTGGTCGTTGGCTCAGTTCAAATACGTGTATCGTTCGCGCCATTCTGCCTTGCAGTGCCACCTGTTTTCTCGTCGTTGGTATTAATAATTGTTTATAAGGCGCTTGTGAATATGCTTTTTGAGGCTCGGATGCAGCTGACCCGGTGAATAATTTAGTTCCTTGAACAGCATTATCTTGAGGATTTAATGTCTTGTTTTAAGGCTAACTAATATCATTCCAGCAGTAGGCGTTTTACCACCTCAATTAAAACTTCCGCCTTGATAAAATCCTGTTGTGATATTTGATTACTCCACTGACGTAATTGGCATTAAGCCTTTATTGCTAAGGCCTCCCTGTGGAATGGTTATAATTTTCAAAATTTTGTCAGATTGCTTTAATGTTTGCCCTGTATTTGACATTTGGCGTTACGTGTCTCACAGACAGCTTGGCTGTTAAAGGTTTCTCGTTCTATCCTACTGAGGCGCAGGTGGTAAATAAGAGTAAGGAGGAAAAATCTACTCTCTTCAATGGCGCAGCACCTCGTGGCAATTACCGCATAGATTGAGATGATTTTAATTAAATACGCTGTGTTTCATTAAACCCTGGGATGACATACGTAACGTGTAAGTTATTTTAACCTTTTCATTCTGTTCAGCTAGATATCTGGGTTTCTTTTCTTTTTTCTTTTTAAAGTGAGATGTGTCACCCTCGTCCACGTTATCTCTCCTGGTTCTGTTTAAGCAATCTCTGTTTCTGAAGAGTGACATATCTCACGTTTGGCCGTTTTGTATCTTCGATTCAGTTTAAGTAAAATCTTATCTTTCTACACTATGGCATAAATCACATTTTGGTGAATTGTACTTTCACGCAGTTAAAGTAAACGCACATTTTGTTTAAGGGACACACGTGTCGTCTGTGTTTTAGGATATTTGTGTACAATAACCTATGACTGATTTAGGCGAATGATCTGTGCTAGTATGATTAATATTTTGGTTAAAGAGATCTTTTAATGGTTTTATAAAAACTGTCTGTATCAAAGAAAAATCACACAAAAGGAAAAGTTTTAGAAAATTCTGGAAATAGTTTCAATAAAAATTTTGTTGCTATGTTTTGGTTTGTGTGTACCAGACCTTACCACTTATCTTCACCCGCTGCCATTTCAAATGTTTTTCGACGTACATTTCTGTCACCTGTACAGAATGGTCAGTCTGAACATTAGTCCAAATATTATAACTAGACCGAGGACATAGGAATGACATTACAGGGGCAAATCCGCCCTTCATAAATATAAATGCTATAAAAATTTGGGCAAACTTTCAGATTGTCGCTTCGAATCAGGGACTCGATGCACGTAATAGCGTCGTCGTTAATAATACGAGGAGTGTGCTGAAAGGTGACGCAAAAACGGCCACAACATTGTTATTAACTAATGCCGAAACGTTGTACTGCACATATTGTTGGAGTGCTTCTCCCTTTATACAGCAGGTCCAGAGTTTTGTTACTCCCTCAGGCGATAATGGGATTCCAAGAAGAATCTTCTGTCCTCATAGTTGTCAACTTAGAAGCTTGACATCCAGATACAGGATATGTGCGAATATGGTACTATTGACTAGAGCAATGTGGACAAGCGAATGAGAAATTTTACTGAAGGGAAGTCACCATTACAGACAAACAGCACAGTGGATGACAAGAAGTGGATGAGACAGTGCAAACGTGACTCTCGGCAGAGAGGCTTGCGTGGATAGATGACTCAATTGGATACATTTCAGTGAAGACTATGTTACATAGCTACTTTATGTAGAGGAAGCATCACTCGAAAAGTATGTGGAGTAAATATAAAGATTATTTTGTACTGTTTCGCTTGGCTCACGGCGTAGTTGAAACACTTAGGCTTGGCACCTCTTACACCAGCTGCATGGCATGACGCTTTGATCGACATGACTCTGGAGATGCCGTGTCAGTTGCTGTCGTATTGAGGATAGCTGAGCTTGATAATCTAGTCCGACAAACAGTTATAACGATAATAAAATAGTAATATCAAACAATGGAAATCCAGGATGGAATGTAACAATATTAGAGAAGGAAAGTTGCTACTCACCATATAGCGGAGATGCTGAGCCGCGATAGGCACAACATATTCACATAATTGTAGCTTTCGCTCATTAAGGCGTTTGTCAGCAATAGACACACATACACACACGCGCACATATACACACACCCACACACACACACCCACGCACAGACACACACACACACACACACACACACACACACACAAACACCCAAGCAAACGCATCTTGCACACAAGTTTGCAGTCTCAGATAACTAAAACCACATTGTGTGAATCTTTATGTTGTGCTTATCGCGACTCAGCATCTCCGCTATATGGTGAGTAGCAACTTTCCTTCTCTAACAAAATACTAATAGTAATATTGATGATAGAGGAATTCTTATAATGGTCAATGCAAGTAAAATTGTGGTGTAATTCGTGCTTACTCGTCGAGCTGATATTGCATTTAGTATACGTTCGCCCGTTAAACATTTTCCTTCTAGTAAAATGTTTCAGTCTGTACTGTAACAGAACAATTTTACAGTGCACTTTACATTTAAATGCGAATGCAAACCAGCAATTGTGTAATTTAGAGAAAGTAGGTTTAGAACAATAACAAAAGATGAAAATGACTTGATAATGGTTTACAGAAATTATTTTAAAGACTGAAAGTCATAAACTTTCCTGCAGGGTAACACTGTTGCCTATTCGGATCTTGCAAGCGTAAACTTGGTATCGCGGGCTCTACTACTACTTACCAAAACCAATGTTTGAGCCAAATAGTGATTATAAATCTTTTTTATAAACCAAGTCTTGAACTGGCTTCCTCAGTTCCGAAAGCCACTGTACTAGTTACCAATATGCAGACGCTGGTTGTTAACGAGACGTCTAACATAATGAAGTTCATGTTTTCTGTTTATTATTTCTATCGAATGATGAACTTAACTCGTACACCCGCAATTTTTTGGAATGTGGCCATTCTTTGGCGTTCGTTCACAGAGGTAATCATGTTGTACGTTTTACTACTTGTTTCTAGTAAAATTAGTAGTGTGCTTATAATTTATACACCAGAAGGCAATATGTGATTCGCTGTCGACACTTTTTCATTCTTCTGCACACTCTTTTCACAGGGAATATAAAGGCTGGAATTATGTTCTGTGCTAGTATTACATTTTCATGCTAACCGTATCTTCTATGCTAGTATTTCATTTTCATGCTACCAGTGTCATACGAAGTATCGCCACTACTGTCATGTAGCCAGAAACCAACTTTGGGGAATACACCCAAAGCTGGAAGAACGAAAGACGCAGATAAAGACTATTATTAATGCATGCATTGTGATACAATGTATACAAATTTTCACATGGTTAGCTCACGTTCTGCGAAAAAAATTTCCTTTGAGACACAAAAGGTACGAGAGTTGTAGCGAAAGTAGCGCAGCAGCAATGATATCCAACTGCTTGTTTTCTTTAAACTGCTGTAGAGCGTTAAAATTTCACACGCAGTTATTCTTCCTTTATTTAAAGTAGGGGAATTACATAACATACTTCGCGTGTCATTAAATCATTGCACTCCGCTGGACCACACAAGTAAATGCCACAGAGCACCAGATCCACCAAGCACGACCGAGCCAAATTTGTTGATTGTTACGAAAGGGGAGTACGATTTTACATTAGCAAAGTGACTTTTTAATGGCTGCGGATGTCTTCCAGATATTTACTCCTTTGTGCTCTCAAAGTTCACTGCTGATGGCACGACACATTTCTGTAAAATAAAGCTGATTGATTTCCTCGTCATCCTAAAATAGACACCGGAACTTTCTGGTCTCTTTCGTTTCTGAACATGAGATATGAAGAAGAGATGTTACGATATGCATCTACATCTACATCTACACCTACATCCATTCTCTGCTAACCACTGTGTAGTTCATGCAAAGAGCACTCCCCATTTCACCTGGTACTAGGGCTTTTTCCCGTTCCGTTTACATACGGAGTGCGGGAAGAAAGTTTAGATGCCTCTGTGCATGCTGTAATTAGTCTGATAGTTTTCTCACGATTCTTATGAGAGCAACATGTGGATGTTCGTAGTATAACTGTATCCCTAGAGTCATCATTTGCATCCGGTTCTTGAAACTCTGTAAGTAGGCTTTCTCTGAATAGTTTACGTCTTGAAGAGTCAGCCAGTTCAGTTCTTTCAAAATATCTGCAACGAGCATGTAAAGACTGGAGTAGGGAAGGCGAACTGTCGACTTCGGTTTATTGGGATACTTTTAGGAAATTGTAGTTCACCTGCAAAAGAGACCGCTTATAAGACACTAGTACGACCCATTCTTAAGTACTGCTCGGGTGTCTCGAATCCGTACCAAGTCGGATTAAAGGAAGACTTGGAAGCAATTCAGAGGCGTGCTGCTAGATTTGTTACCAGTGCGTTCAATCAACACATGGTTATTACATAACTGCTTCGGGAACTCAAAACGGAATACCTGGAGGGAAGGCGACGTTCTTTTCGAGGAACACTATTTAGAAAGTTTAGAGAACCTGCATTTGTAGCTGACTGTAGAACGATTCTACTGCGATCAACGTGCATTTCACGTAAGGACTAAGAAAGTAAAATAAGAGAAATTAGGGCTCCACTTACCAGTGGATCAGGAAAGGAAATGACTAGTAATGGTACAGGGTACCCTCCGAAATGCACAGTACGGGGGCGTGCGGGTTATGTAAGCAGATGTAGATGTAGATGCAGATGTAGATGTAGATCTTCGTGACACTCTCCAGCAGGCCAAACAAACCCGTAAAGATTCGTGCTGTCTTTCACTGTATGCATACAAAATCCCTGCTCGTCCTCCTTGGTATGGGTCCCACATAGTACCATGAAAAGATTCTTAGAGCCCATATAATGAAGGCACATGCACTTTTCATCATCACATGTAAATAAATTGTTTTTCCTGGGTTTCTACCATTTCAGGAAGATTGAGGGAAACTCACATCAAGGGAGGTACCAGCTTCGGTCCACAGGTTAGGTTAGATTAGGTTAGGTTAGGTTATCCCGAAACCCTAATTTCTTCAACGTGTTCTGTGTTAACCTGCAGCCGCAGATCATTTACAATGAACACTGAGGTGACGAATGTCACGGAATAGTGATATGCACATATACATTGGCGGTAGAATCGTGTACACGAGGAATAAAAGACCAGTGAATTGACAGAGGTATCATTTGCACGTGATTCACGTGAAACTGATTCCGCCATTATTATGGCCGCACGATGGGAATTGACAGACTTTGAACGTGGAATGGTAGTTGAAGCTAGAAGCATGGGGAATTTCTGAAACCGTTATGGAAATCAATATTCCGAGATCCACAGTGTCAAGAATGTGCCGATAACATCAAATTTCAGGCATTACTTATTACCACGGACATCACAGTGGTCGAGAGCAGTGGCGATAGTGTAAAATTTTCAGTTCAAACGGACAGGCAACATTGCCTGGAATAACCTCAGGAATCAATATGGGCCGTACGACGAACGTATATGTTACTACACAGAGGAGAAATTTGGCAGAGGGCGACCGACGAGAGTGTCCTTGCTAACTGCTCAATATTGCCTGCAGCGCCTCCCCTGAGCTTGTGACCGTATCAGCTGGACCCTAGACGACTGGAAACTGGTGACCTGGTCAGAAGAGTCCCAATTTCAGTCGGTAAGAGCTGATGGTAGGCTTCAAGTGTGGCGCAGACTCCTCAAAGCCATGGAGCCAAGCTAATGTGCAAGGTGGTGGTGGCTCCATAATGATGTGTGGGATCTACTGGGTACTCTGATTCAATTGAACCGATCATCGAGTGGAAGCGGTTACGTTCGATTACTTCGAAACCATTCGCAAGCATTCATGGACTTCATGCTCCCAAACAATGATGGAATTTTTATGGATCAAAGTGCGTCATGCACCCGAGTCAAAATTGTTCGCGACTGGTTTGAAGAACGTTCTGGATAATTCGAACGAATGATTTGACCACGCAGATCTTCTGACATGAATCACATCGATCATTAATGGGACGTAATCGAGAGACCAGTGCGTGCACAAAATCCTTCACCGACAACACTTTCGCAATTATGACACAGCTATAGAGGCAGCACGGTTCAGTATTTCTGTAGGCGACTTCCTTCTGAGTCCATGCCGAGTTTCTGCAAAATGGTTCAAATGGCTCTGAGCACTATGGGACTTAACAGCTGAGGTCATCAGTCCCCTAGAACTTAGAACTACTTAAACCTAACTAACCTAAGGACATCACACATATCCATGCCCGAGGCAGGATTCGAACCTGCGCCCGCAGCGGTCGCGCGGTTCCAGACTGTAGCGCCTAAAACCGTTCGGCCACTCCGGCCGGCCAGGTTTCTGCACTACGCCGGACAAAAGGAGGTACGACTCATTATTTGGAGGTATCCAATGACTTTTGTCACCTCAGTGTAAACTCAAGAGTTGTGACGCTTCTGCCTACTTGAATCATCTTGATTATCTGGCACGAATTCAAGACACTGGAGTTGATAAAGATACACAGCTCTGTTTGCGTTTAATTTATACCTGTTCCATTCAACACTTTTCACCAAGTAGTGCGTATTGCTTTAGTGGCACTGGTTTCATTCCTGTAGGCATATCTGTCCACGTCGGACAGCTTGGAATCCTTTACTGATCAGAGAGGGCAAATAAAGTTTCTGTATGGGGGTGGATACACTGCATAGATGCCGGCTAGAGTGGCCGAGCGGTTCTAGGCACTTCAGTCTGGAACCGCGCGACCGCTGCGTTCGCAGGTTCGAATCCTGCCTCGGGCATGGATGTGTGTGATGTCCTTAGGTTAGTTAGGTTTAAGTAGTTCTAAGTTATAGGGGACTGGTGACCTCAGCTGTTAAGTCCCATAGTGCACAGAGCCATTTGAACCATTTGAACTGCATATATACGTTAGTGTGAATGATTTACATTAGTAAAAAAAAGAAGATATAATTACTTTTCTTGCTTTGTGTTACTATGGGAGAATTGCTGTGTGAACAATCTGCAGACTATTAGTAGGCTAAGTACAGACCGCTTGCTCTGAGGCTGGAATGTTGAAAGAGGTGGCCCAAAAAAATTCAGCGGCTGGAAGCAGTTCAGTTAGCACAGCGGAATGAGTATGTCCAGCGTGGAGAGTCCGTTGGGAGGGTAGCGCGAAGCTGCACATTTGGTACAATTTTGAGTGGCCCTCGCCAGCCGCCTGTTTAGCGCTTTTTTGCTCTCTCTCTTTTTTTCTTTTTTTACGACTGCGCGGTGCGGCCAGCGGTCTGAAGAAGCGGTGTAGCGCCGGCCGTTAGCGGTAGCGGCGCGGCGAAGCGCTGTTAGCCCGGGCTTGTTACAGCGTATCGCTCGCGTCCTATTACCGTAATGAAATGTTAACGCCCGCAGCCGCTAATGAATTCTGCGGGGCCGGCCGCGGACACAGAAAAACACTCAGCGACACGCATAAAACACGTCGCCCCCACGATACCGGCCGCTACCGACACAATGACTCATTTTTCCCTTCCACACACTGGCGATGCTTTGCAGGCCGGTTTCATTCATTGTGCACGACAGCTTTCTACGAATATGAGGTATATCCACGTTTCAGAGTTGACCACGGCACCGTTGCCTGTGTTTTTTGAGGCCTAAGTCATTAACGCTGACGCAGGGTACGAACAATTGCAGGGGCCCGCGTTGTGCACCATAAACTTTAATACCTTACTGGGCTCCATCTGCTTTTATGGGTGCACCCTGTAGGCCGCCGATATTTTCTGGACATTACTGCAGAAAGTAGCAGCTCCTGCGGCAGCTTCGGAAGACGTAACTAGCCTGCGGACGCCACGGAGCCGGCATGCTAGTTGCAGGAACAGGGCTGTAACATTAAACAACACCGAACGGACAAGCACAGCAATCCCGCCAGCGCAGCGGTACGGTATGGCATTGCAGGCTGGATCAAGCTGTTTTTAAATAACCAGGCCACGGATTTGTTGTGCAGGACACGGCTGGTAACAGCACGTCGGCATAACAAGTGGGCCGCTAGACTGTATAAACAACTGCCAGTTTCACCAGGGCACGCAGTTTTACTGTATGATTAAATGATGATGGCGTCCTCTTGGGTAAAATATTCCGAAGGTAAAATAGTCCCCCATTCGGATCTCCGGGCGGAGACTACTCAACAGGACATCGTTACCAGGAGAAAGAAAACTGGCATTCTACGGATCGGAGCGTGGAATGTCAGATCCCTTAATCGGGCAGGTAGGTTAGAAAATTTAAAAAGGGAAATGATTAGGTTAAAGTTAGATATAGTGGGAATTAGTGAAGTTCGGTGGCAGGAGGAACAAGACTTTTGATCAGGTGAATACAGGGTTATAAATACAAAAGCAAATAGTGGTAATGCAGGTGTAGGTTTAATAATGAATAAGATAAGAGGAGTACGGGTAATCTACTACAAACAGCATAGTGAACACATTATTGTGGCCAAGATAGACACAAAGCCCATGCCTACTACAGTAGTACAAGTTTATATGCCAACTAGCTCTGCAGATGACGAAGAAATTGATGAAATGTATGATGAGATAAAAGAAATTATTCAGGAAGTGAAGTGAGACGAAAATTTAATAGTCATGGGTGACTGGAAAAGGGAGAGAAGGAAACATAGGGGGTGAATATGGATTGGGGCTAAGAAATGAAAGAGGAAGCCGTCTGGTAGAATTTGGCGCAGAGCATAACTTAATCATAGCTAACTCTCGGTTTAAGAATCATGAAAGAAGGTTGTATACATGGAAGAACCCTGGAGATACTAAAAGGTATCAGATAGATTATATAAGGGTAAGACAGAGATTTAGGAACCAGGTTTTGAATTGTAAGACATTTCCATGGGCAGATGTGGACTCTGACCACAATCTATTGGTAATGAACTGCAGATTAAAACTGAAGAAACTGAAAAAAGGGGGGAATTTAAGGAAATGGGACCTGGATAAACTGAAAGAACCAGAGGTTGTACAGAGTTTCAGGGAGAGCATAAGGGAACAATTGACAGGAATGGGGGAAAGAAATACAGTAGAAGAAGAATGGGTGGCTTTGAGGGTTGAAATAGTGAAGGCATCAGAGGATCAAATAGGTAAAAAGACGGGGGCTAGTAGAAACCCTTAGGTAACAGAAGAAATATTGAATTTAATTGATGAAAGGAGAAAATATAAAAATGCAGTAAACGAAGCAGGCAAAAAGGAATACAAACGTCTCAAAAATGAGATCGACAGGAAGTGCAAAATTGCTAAGCAGGGATGGCTAGAGGACACGTGTAAGGATGTAGAGGCTTATCTCACTAGGGGTAAAATAGATACTGCTTACAGGAAAATTAAAGAGACCTTTGGAGAAAGGAGAACCACTTGCATGAATATCAAGAGCTTTGATGGAAACCCAGTTCTAAGCAAAGAAGGGAAAGCAGAAAGGTGGAAGGAGTATATAGAGGGTCTATACGAGGGCGACGTACTTGAGGACAATATTATGGAAATGGAAGAGGATGTAGA
Source organism: Schistocerca piceifrons (assembly GCF_021461385.2). NCBI lineage: Eukaryota > Metazoa > Arthropoda > Insecta > Orthoptera > Acrididae > Schistocerca > Schistocerca piceifrons. Next base: position 418,294,854 of record NC_060139.1, on the reverse strand, counting down.
TGAAGATGAAATGGGAGATACGATACTGCGTAAAGAGTTTGACAGAGCACTGAAAGACCTGAGTCGAAACAAGGCCCCCGGAGTAGACAACATTCCATTAGAACTACTGACAGCCTTGGGAGAGCGAGTCCTGAGAAAACTCTACCGTCTGGTGAGCAAGATGTATGAGACAGGCGAATTACCCTCAGACTTCAAGAAGAATATAATAATTCCAATCCCAAAGAAAGCAGGTGGTGACAGATGTGAAAATTATCGAACTATCAGTTTAATAAGTCACAGTTGCAAAATACTAACGCGAATTCTTTACAGACGAATGGAAAAACTGATAGAAGCGGACCTCGGGGAAGATCAGTTTGGATTCCGTAGAAATGTTGGAACACGTGAGGCAGCACTGACCCTACGACTTAGAAGAAAGATAAAGGAAAGGCAAACCTACGTTTCTAGCATTTGTAGACTTAGAGAAAGCTTTTGACAATGTTGATTGGAATAATCCCTTTCAAATTCTGAAGGTGGCAGGGGTAAAATACAGGGAGCGAAATGCTATCTACAATTTGTACAGAAAGCAGATGGCAGTTATAAGAGTCGACGGGTATGAAAGGGAAGCAGTGGTTGGGAAGGGAGTGAGACAGGGTTGTAGCCTATCCCCGATGTTGTTTAATCTGTATATTGAGCAAGTAATAAAGGAAACAAAAGAAAAGTTCGGAGTAGGTATTAAAATCCATGGAGAAGAAATAAAAACTTTGAGGTTCGCCGATGACATTGTAATTCTGTCAGAGACAGCAAAGGACTTGGAAGAGCTGTTGAACGGAATGAACAGTGTCTTAAAAGGAGGATATAAGATGAACATCAACAAAAGCAAAACGAGGATAATGGAATGTAGTCGGGTGATGCTGAGGGAAATAGATTAGGAAATGAGACACTTAAAGTAGAAAAGGAGTTTTGCTATTTGGGGAGCAAAATACCTGACGATGGTCGAAGTAGAGAGGATATAAAATGTAGACTGGCAATGGCAAGGGAAGCGTTTCTGACGAAGAAAAATTTGTTAACATCGAGTATAGATGTAAATGTCCGGAAGTCGTTTCTGAAAGTATTTGTGTGGAGTGTAGCCATGTATGGAACTGAAACATGGACGATAAATAGTTTAGACAAGAAGAGAATAGAAGCTTTCGAAATGTGGTGCTACAGAAGAATGCTGAAGATTAGATGTGTAGATCACATAACTAATGAGGAGGTATTGAATAGAATTGCGGAGAAGAGGAGCTTGTGGCACAACTTGACTAGAAGAAGGTATCGGTTGGTAGGACATGTTCTGAGACATCGAGGGATCACCAATTTAGTATTGGAGGGGAGCGTGGAGGGTAAAAATCGTATAGGGAGACCAAGAGATGAATACACTAAGCAGAATCAGAAGGATGTAAGCTGCAGTAGGTACTGGGAGATGAAGAAGCTTGCACAGGATAGAGTAGCCTGGAGAGCTGCATCAAACCAGTCTCAGGACTCAAGACCACAACAACAACAATTTCACCAGAGTGATCAGCAGTCTGGCAACACCTGCCATGGCTGAAGGGCTACTACGGCGTAGTAACTACGCCAGGCGCCGGAGCGGTATGGGCCAGCAAGCAGTCATTGTAGGGGTGAGCCTCCATACCATATTCTAGGACCCAGTACACCGTTCCTGACTTTGGTGCCTCATTACTGGCGGTCTACTCTAGGTGCACTCCAACAACAATCGGTCTCCTACCTTGATAGCGACCTGTTCTACTTGTGAAAAAGTTTTCCATGGACAAGATCCCATAAACATTTATTTTTTACAATGTGTGTCGACAGGCTTTGCTGTCATCTTCTGGTCTTCAAAAATTATTGTTACAAAACTTGCTCGTTGCATGTTGGGACTCATACCGAATTGTCATAATAGTGGATTAAATGTAGCACATTATGCGAAGGATTTGTCAGAAATAAAACGTTTATAATCAAAAATGACATTGTGCGCATGGTCATGTCCGTATACGTAGATCTCACGTATGATTATTTTTTCTTAAAAAACACAATAGACAGGAAAATGTACAACAGCACATCTGTTTACGATAGTCTGACATTTTCCAGTGATTGATGGACCATCTAGATGGTATATATGGTACAATTCCTTTTATAGTGCTCTAAATATTCTATTTGATCGTAAGGGACTGAATGTATCACATGTTTGTCAAACTCATTAGTTACGCTACCGTGTTTTAAAGCACTGACAAGACCCAAGTAGGGCTTAACATTTTTTCCAATTTACTTAAGGACTCCACAGTTTGATAGTTACGCCCGTCTCTACTATTGTTGAGGGAAACTACAATTAGGGAGGCCGTCACATGATTTTTTCCGACAGTATTGTGTAGAATCGCAAGCCATAAGCATAACAATTTTTATTGTGACGTAATTTGATAATGCCCAAGGGAATGAAATTATACTACTCGCCATTAAAATTGCTACACCATGAAGATGACGTGCTACAGACGCGAAATTTAACCGACAGGAAGAAGATGCTGTGATATGCAAATGATTAGCTTTTCAGAGCATTCACTCAAAGTAGGTGCCGGTGGCGATACCTACAACGTGCTGACGTGAGGAAAGTTTACAACCAATTTCTCATATACAAACAGCAGCTGACCGGCTTTGCCTGGCGAAACATTGATGTGATGCCTCGTGTAAGGAGGAGAAATGCGTACCATCACGTTTCCCATTTTGATAAAGGTCGGATTGTAGCCTATCGCGATTGCGGTTTATCGTATTGCGACATTGCTGCTCGGGTTGGTCGAGATCCAATGACGATTAGCAGAATATGGAATCGGTGGGTTCAGGAGGTTAATACAGAACGCCGCACTGGATCCCAGAGGCCTCGTATCAATAGCAGTGGAGATGACAGGCATCTTATCCTCATGGCTGCAACGGATCGTGCAGCCACGTCTCGATCCCTGAGTCAAAAGATGGGGACGTTTGCAAGACAACAACGATCTGCACGAACAGTTCGACAACCTTTGCAGCAGCATGGACCATGGCTGCGGTTACCCTTGACGCTGCATCACAGACAGGAGCGACTGCAATGGTGTACTCAACGGCGAACCTGGGTGCACGAATGGCAAAATGTCATTTTTCGGAAGAATCCAGGATCTGTTTACAGCATCATGATGGTCGCGTCCGTGTTTGGCGACATCGCGGTGAACGCACATTGGAAGCGTGTATTCGTCATCGCCATGCTGGCGTATCACCCGGCGTGATGGTGTGGGGTGCCATTGGTTACACGTCTCGGTCACCTCTTGTTCGCATTGACGGCACTTTGAACAGTGGACGTTACCTTTCAGATGTGTTACGACCCGTGGCTCTACCCTTCATTCAATCCCTGCGAAACGCTACATTTCAGCAGGATAATGCACGACCGCATGTTGCAAGTCCTGTACGGGCCTTTCTGGATGCGGAAAATGTTCGACTGCTGCCCTGGCCAGCACATTCTCCAAATCTCTCACCAATTGTAAACGTCTGGTCAATGGTGGCCGAGCAACTGGCTCGACACAATACGCCAGTCACTACTCTTGATGAACTGTGGTATAGTGTTGAAGCTGCATGTGCAGCTGTATCTGTACACGCCATCCAAGCTCTGTTTGACTCAATGCCCAGGCGTATCAAGGCCGTTATTATTGCAAGAGGTGGTTGTTCTGGGTACTGATTTCTCAGTATCTATGCACCCAAATTGCGTGAAAATGTAATCACATATCAGTTCTAGTATAATATATTTGCCCAATGAATACCCGTTTATCATCTGCATTTCTTCTTGGTGTAGCAATTTTAATGGCCAGTGGTATAGATAATTACTAAATAATAAAACAGTGTTCATTTCAATGTAACAGGGAATGCCTGTGCAGGGAAATGACTTCCTTTAAGGACAGAAGGCATCTGGTACAGTTCTCTACCATGTATCCTGCGCCATACGGGGAAGTGGACCACTTCTCAGCAGGGCTGGGTTGCGGTGCTGAGTCACGCCGAGGATGCAAGCCAGTGGCAGTTCAAGGCAAGAACACAGAAGTCAAGCAGTTTATAAAAACTTGAGCTAGTGAATTTGTACCGATCGTGTGAGGCAGGCACGCCCCTTCTCAGCACGTGTCAAGGCCGGCAAGCCGTACATTGAAGTGGCCAGATGGCGACCAGTGGCCGGCTGTGACGTCGGCGTCCAGGAGTGCTCACATTTGGAAGCAGACTCAGCAACGAGCGTTCCAGTTAATGCGGCATCGCTGCACACGGTTGATGCCATTGATGCAGCTGCAGCCCCTGGCAACACACACTGACAGTTAGACAGGAGAGATCTACTGCCTGATCCCATCACCCTCTACAAGTCTCTTCAAGGTACAAAGAACACAAGGACGCTATTCGCCTCGATAATTCCAAATGTCGGCGCAGTCATGCAGAGCTATGAAAGAAGCCAACCTTTCTAGGAAATTAAAGACCTTTCAGGTTCGCACGTACGGGATAAGGGTGAAAAGTGGTTTTAATACAAGTTAGAAATTAGAGTAAAAAAGCCTTCGTGACCAGACCTTGGAGCCGCTACTTCTCATTCAAGTCGCTTCGCCGGCCGGTGTGGCCGTGCGGTTCTAGGCGCTTCAGCCTACGGTCGCAGGTTCGAATCCTGCCTCGGGCATGGATGTGTGTGATGTCCTTAGGTTAGTTAGGTTTAATTAGTTCTAAGTTATAGGTGACTGATTACCTCAGAAGTTAAGTGGCATAGTGCTCAGAGCCATTTGAACCATTTGAACCAAGCCTCTTCCTAATTGGCATCACAGGGCTGAGTGAACGCCGTTCGAGTCCTCCTGCCAAGAAAAATTCCCTGGCCGTACCTGGAGTTGAACCCGCGTGCTCCGCGTGAGAGTCAGACGAACACAGATTACGATACATAGCTGGGAAAATGAAAATTTATTAAATGACCAGATCACGGGAGATACATATACTTTTTTAATGTTTTGTAGATTTGTTTTAATATCAAGGTCTGTACTTAGCTACACTCTATTTTTAAATGAACACACCGCCATTTGACGCTATTGTTATTTTATGCCATTTTCACTTGAATTATTCTACAGTTAGCTGTTAAAAATATTATTTGCAATTCCAATGCAATGGATGGTCAAGGATCAAAAATGCAGTGGAAATAATTATTTTTAAGAGTTACTTGCGGATTGACTTGATTCAAAATTCATTACAGCCATACTGCTGAAACTCAGTGCTGCCACTAGAGCACGGGTGCTTAACGCGGTACATATGAACGGAGTGTACTGTTCACTGCACTGCACCTCTTGAGCAGTTTTCAATAGTGTTTGTAGCATATATTGTAATATCAAACGCCATCGCTCTCTTTTCGTCAGTTACCGACTTGCGTTTAAAGGAGTCAGAACCAATTTTTCTTCGGGGAAGAGACGGTTTGATTTCTTGAACTGCTAACAGCCTGCCGTTTCGCTCCTTCTCTAGCAATAAGTGCTCCCATCACCTAAGTCGCATGATTTCACCGCAGCTCAAGCTATTCATTTATTCTCCATCTTAAGGAGCACATTGACCAGCTATTCATTTGCGAATCGAATAAACTCACTAGATGCATTTTTCTTTTTCTTTTAAACGCCACGATCTGTTTCAGCCCCAGAGACCATTTTCCAGTGGCTGTTTCTGTCGTTCTGTGACGAGGCTAACAGACTCAACCAATTCTTATTAGAGTGGTATAATTTCCAAGTGCTACAAGATACGCGTCATGTATAATACTCTCTGCATTAATCAGAATAAATTACCCATTTATTCTTAGACAAGAAGAAATGATGACCCTCATTACTATCTGCCGACTCATAGGAGGTGACGGTCGATAAACAGGATTAAAAACAGGTAACCATGTACTTCGACGGAAAGAAAAGATAATGTTCATTGGTGCTGATACGGTATGATTCTCTTCGTCAGGATACAAGTAAAGAGGACTCATAATAGTTATGACACAGCATGATAAAGTTTTTTTCGTTCTGTTATATATTTCAAGTTATACAACTGATATTACTACCGGTTCCAATTTGTTACCAAGTAACCATCGGATGATCCATTTAAAACAGAGGAAAAAAGGGGATAGTAAAATCATAGGCAATTAAATAACAAATAAATCTGACTTCAATACGCAACTAACTATACGTACCTGAATACGTTACATAGTAACCCTATAATTGAACAGACCCGGAGCGTTGCTGTTAGTGCTGCCGATATCAAATATTGTAATATTTTCTGTAGCATAGCAGCGGATGTAAGAGAAACTTGTGGCAAATTTAATGAAAAAGGGAATGACAGCGTTTGTCATGTGGCACTATACAAGGTCGTTTGAAAGTTAATTGAAAATAATGAAGTCGTAAATGATCAGTCACCAAACTGAATAGGTGATGAAAGGAAGTTTATGAAAAATTTGAAACAGGAAGGAGCAGAAGAGGGAAGTGTTGCAAGTGCAGAGAAAAGTTATATATGGGTAACCGGTTATCGGTTATCGACATATTGGGTCTAGCGACCGTGTAGAAATTAAGAATATAAACGAGACAGAAAGATGCCATCATAGCAATTGAAAGACTTATCTTAAATAAATTCGCTACTCACTGGCTCTTCGACTGGAAAACAAAGGTTAATGACGTGATTGAAGGTTATTGATTCTGTTGTCCATGGATAATATCGTTGTTGGATGATGGAAAACTTATCAGAGAAAGAATTTAAAATAGATGTAATGAGCGACAGCTCTCTTTTAATGTAGGTTAATTCAAGAGTATGCTTTTTCTGGGGCCAGCCACGAATTCCTCTCTTGTACCAACCTTTCCAGCTCAGAATAGCTCTTGCAGCCTACGTCCTCAGTTATTTGCTGGATGTATTCCAATTTCACAGTTTTTACCCTGCCCCCTAGTACTATGGAGGTTATCCATTGATGTCTTAACAATCGTCGTATCATCGTGTCCCTTCTTGTTGTCACTGTTTTCTATATATTCCTTTCCTCGTCTATTCTGGGGCGAACCTCCTCATTCCTTATTGTATCGGTCCACCTATGTTTCAACATTCTTCTTCTGTTGCTCCACATCTGAAGTGCTTCGATTGTCCTCTAGTCTGGTTTTCCCCACAGTCGATGTTTCACTAACATACAGTGCTGTTCTTCAGACGTACATTCTCAGAAATTTCTTCCTCAGGTTAAGACCTATGTCTAATAAAGTAGACTTTTCTTGGCCAGGAACTCCATTTTTGCCAGTGCTAGTCTGCTTTTTATGTCCTCGTTGCTCCGTCCGTCAAGGGTTATTTTGCTGCCTAGGTAGCAGAATTCCTTAACTATATTTACTTCATAATCACCAATCCTGTTGCTAAGTTTCTCGCTGTTTTCATTTCTGCCACTTCTCATTACTTTCTTTCTTCGATTTACTCTCAGTTCATATTCTGTACTTATTAGATTGTTAATTATATTCAACAGACCCTGTAATTCTTCTTCACTTTCTCTGAGGAAAGCAATGTCATCAGCGAATATTATCACTTATATACTTTCACACTGAATTTTAAATTCTCTTGAGCCTTTCTTTGATTTCTGTCACTGCCTTTTCGACCCGTGTGGTTTGAACAGTAGTGGCGAAATGCTACATCCTTGTGTTACACCGCTTTTAAGCCGAGCTTCGTTCTTAGTCATCCAGTCTTATTGTTCCATCCTGGTTCTCGTACGTATCGTGTATTACTCGTCTCTTCCTACATTTTACCATTATTTTCTCCGAATTTCGAACATGTTGAGCCATTTTACACTGTCGAACTTGTTCCGAGCTTGACAGACCCTGTGGGCGTGACTTCAGAACTGCCTCTCTGGCGCCTTTACCTTTCCTAGCCCCAAATGGATCCTTATTTGCCGGCCGGAGTGGCCGTGCGTTTCTAGGCGCTACAGTTTGGAACCGAGCGACCGCTACGTCGCAGGTTCGAATCCTGCCTCGGGCATGGATGTGTGTGATGTCCTTAGGTTAGTTAGGTTTAATTAGTTCTGAGTTCAAGGCAACTGATGACCTCAACAGTTAAGTCGCATAGTGCTCAGAGCCATTTGAACCATTTATTTTATCATTATTTACCAGAATTTCACTTTTCCTTTCCATTCGTCTGTTTAGTATTCTTGTCAGCGGAAGAATTACATTTTTCATGTAGGCATTTCGCCTTAGCTTTCCTGTACCTCATATTTATTTCAAGCCTAAGTGACTTCTATTTCTGTTTTTCAGTGTTTTTGTTTCCAATCTTTCTCGTTCAACTTAAGTACTTCTTCTGTTAACCATGGTTTATTCGCAGTTAATTTCCTCATACCTACGTTTTTCTTTCCAACTTCTGTTATTGTTCTTTTTCATTCCTCTTCAACTGAACTGTCTACTTAAATGTTTTATTATGTATAGCCTCACAAAACTTCAAGTGTATCTCTTCTTTCCTTAGTATTGGCGTATCCCACTTCTTTGCCCATTGGTTGTCACTGACTAGTCTCATAAACTTCAGCCTACTTTTCGTCTTTACTAAATTGTTATCTGAGTCTATCTCTGCTCCTGGGTAAGCCTTAAAATCCAATATCTCTACCTGTCCATGATATAATGTAATTGGTATCCTATCTTATCTCCCGTCCTTTTCCAAGTATAATTCCTCCTCTTGTGATTCCTGAACATGATCAGAACAGAGAAAAAATCTCGATAGAAAACGACTTCCAGGTCAGCGATGAACTTCAGAAGCTTACCCAAGAGTATTTCGGGGCAATACTAAGACGCGAGGACAACAGTTCCACATGTAAAATCAGTTGCGGACAAGGCGAATAGAAGACTTCTTTACGTTGGAATGGCACAAGTAAAGTGCGGTACATCTGTGAAAGGAAACCCACACAAGCTAGTGTTACCGCTTCCGCAGTACTACTTTAGCGGTTGGAGTCCTTATCAAATAGCATCGCTATAGACAACCAGAGAGTCACAGCATAGATAGCAACTTACTACTATAGCCCTTGAGAAACTGTAAGAGAGATTAGGAGAGGAAGGCAACGTTGTTCTTGTTACATCCGATATGGCCAATTAAGAGAACCTATGTTAGCGGCAGACTGTGCCACAATTCTGATGCACTCATCCCAAGGATCATGAGAATAAGGCAAGAGAGATTAGGCCACGTTGTCATGTTCCGGCACAGAGCCTATCACTAAATCTGGACAAAGGTAGGGCCTGCGTGGAGCTATCAGGATAAGAGATAGAGAGAGGGAGAGATATAGAGAGAAAGTCTCCGAATGCTTAGCACAGGTGATTTTGGAACTGAGAGGAGAAGCTACTGTCTTTGTAGAAAGTGAATAAGGGTGCAAACGATGTATGGTAAATTTAAGAGCAATTTATTTCCCAATGGTTCAACCTTATTCGGAGAGACTTACAGAAGTTTCATATTCCACGGTATCACTCCGCATGTTGGTCCTCTCCAGCAACTCCCAGTTCTGCCCTTCGCTATCAGAGATGAGCACTCAGCTTGTAGTCGATCTGACTGCCTACAGTTAAAGGAGACAAGTGAGAGGCAGCACTTGTTCCTTCCTATACTGTGGCACGCAGAAGCTCCAAGTATTAGCCGTTGTGACTTACACGTCAGATACCTTACTCACACTAAGAGACTAAAACGAGACATTGCTTGTTCCTCTCTACATTGTGACACATAACAAAGAAAACATCAATTATTAGTCGTTGATACTATAACGGGCAAACTCTACAGAGCTTGTTCTTTTCTATCAGGCAGAAAACTGAATAACTGTTGCTGGATACTTACCGAAAATTCGGTTGTTCTCTTCTGAATGTGTACAGACTTCTCGTATTTCTTGCTCTGTAGTGACCCCTCCCACCGATTCCGCTGTTGATCTGTTCGTATCTGCTTACTGGTAACGACTGGTTCTAACTCATGGTACTGATCACAACTGCTTTGTTCCTGCGTCCCGGTTACTTATGAACTGATTTCTCGGGGACTTCCGGATGAGTTTCTCTTGCAGCATTGCTTTCCCTTGACACTACCAAAGATTATCCTAAACATTTTCTGGAACCTTCCAGAATGTTCTCGAACATTCTGTCTGTATGCCAGCGTCTAGCTCATTTCTTGGTGCTCGAGAGCTTTGTTCTTGCTTAGCCGTTCTCATAACGCCGCTTCTTATTCAGTTGACAACAAGTCTGACTTCACACGGAGCGCTGGACTTACCGTCTGCTGTACCTCTTAATAAAGTTTCTCTCCTTTCACTGCAGTCATGTCACTTCCCCACATTAATAAAAACTAATAGTCATGACAGCGTATACAGATGGATAGACAGGTTTCCCTTGCTCAGAATGTGAATGGCACAAATGAATTACTATTTTTGATACGAAGGAACCACTGATGCAGCTCTTCCTTTTGGAATTTATACGCGGATGTAAAGTAGGCGATACTCAGTGCTTTTCACAAAGGATAAAAAAGTCACAATTTTTATTTTTCCTTAAAATGTGTATAATAAATGATGCATGGTCCCTTATCCAGAAGCAATCTAGGAACCTATTAGCAGCGGTGATGCAGATCTTCATTTGTCGTTTGGAGCACTCATCGTGCAACTCGCATAATTAAAAAGGGTCTTGTGCTCTAGAATGTTTCCATGAATGAGGATTTTTTACAATACATGGTCTCCTTTGCTCTTGCTGTGGCGCAAGCAAAACATTTTCGAAAAACAGACGTTTGCTCTGCGCGCGCGCGCGAGCGAGCGAGCGAGAGAGAGAGAGAGAGAGAGAGAGAGAGAGAGAGAGATAGAGATAGAGAGAGAGAGAGAGAGAAAGAGTTGCGAAGCTCGCGGGCGTGATGGAGTTTTAATAAAGGGCCTGTGATTTACAGCAGAACCGGGAGCTTTTCTTTCTATTATTAAATGCAGCTCTGTAAAACAGGTTCATTTGACAGAGTTTTCTAACTTCCGTCCGAGGAAGAGAAAGCGCACAATTCATTTCGGCGCGAACCTAATTCCTCACAGCCGTCGAGAATTTGTGAACTAATTTCTGCGTTGACCTCTGCCTTCCGCCCCTCACCACTGCCCCGCCATTCCCCAGGCCGCTTGCGACTGATATTGCGGTCGGCCAACTTTTTTCTGCCCCGGCGAAATTTATCACTGCAAAGCGAGATAGTTTTGTCGGTAATTGGGTCCTTATCCGGGATGTCTGCAGCCTGCGATTCGCCCCTCCGCGTCTCGGGCCGAACGCATCTGCCGGCGGCGGAGAGAGCCAAAGTTTCCTGAGACGCGGCGGGCGCAATGTCTGCGCTTATCAATAGAGGGGCCAGAAGTGGATATAAACGGGTTGCACGAATTCTACAGTTCAGTAACGAAATAGTCTTTGGATGTAATGCCATTTAATGCATTTAATGTTGACGAAAGACAACAACGAAGTTGCCCAAGAAAAATTAAGACACTGATAGGCAGAGCCTTCACCTACGCTATCATAATAGACACGGGTCGATGTAATCAAGTGCACCAGTGTCTCCAGATTTCCCAAAAGCTTTCGAACCAATAGGAAAATCCCATTTGCTTAGTGTCATAAGCCTGTAGGAGATATGACTATTCAGCCCGAAACACTTTTGTATAATATTGACTATAGCCAAATCATCCAAATTCTTTGTCTTGTTATGTTTAATGTGACTTCTTTCACCAAGTTCTTCGGTTAAGCACCTACATAAATTTTTTTTCATATTTCTTGTCAATTTAACTCACTGTAATTAATCTGTGTATGCAGTCCGCAAAGCTGATTTCTGCTTAAATGCAAAACAACATTTGTAGAAATGGTTCATGTATACGGCACGTAGGTTTCTAATTATGCGAACCCTGGAGTGATGTTAGTCGGCTACTAAATCCGTATGGTGGGAATAGTAACCAGGAGGCTTTGTGGTAAAGTCAGTCGATAGCTAGCATGCAAACAATTCAAGTTTTGTATGCTGAATTAGGTTAGGAAAGCAGCTGTGTTTTTTAATAATGCCTCGTATGTGGGAGATTACTGCCTAATTATTCATAAAATGTACGGGTTGGCTCTGAATCACAGATACCGGCGCCAAAAAGGTAAATTTAGGAACTTTTCTAAATCAAGAGAGATGAGTACGTTTGCCGAATTTATTTTAGCAACATACACTGAAGCGCCAAAGAAACTCCTATAGGCACGCGTATTCAAAGACAGAGATGTAAACACACGTATACGGAGCTGTGGTTGGCAACGCCTATATAAGACGACAAGTGTCTGGCGCAGTTGTTAGATCCGCACTACTCCGACAATGGCAGGGTATCAAGATTTAAGTGAGTTTGAACGTGGTGATATAGTCGGCGCACGAGCGATGGGACACAGCGTCTCAGAAGTAGCGATCAAGTGGGGATTTTTCCGTACGACCATTTCACGAGTGTACCGTGGATATAAGGAATCCGGTAAAACATCAAATCTCCGACATTGCTGCGGCCGGAAAAAGACCCTGCAAGAACGGGACCAACGACGACTGAAGAGAATGGTTCAATGTGACAGAAGTGCAACCTTTCCGAAGATTGCTGCAGATTTCAATGATGTTCCACAACAACTGTCAGCGTGCGAATCATTCAACGAAACATCATCGATATAGGCATTTGGAACCAAAGGGCCACTCGTGTACCCTTGATGAGTGCACGACAAAATGCTTTACGCCTCGCCTGGGCTCGTCAACACCACAATGACTGTTGATGGCTGGTAACATGTTGCCTGGTCGGACGAGTCTCGTTTCAAATTGTACCGAGTGGATGTACGTGTACGGATACTGAGACAACCTCATGAATCCATGGACCCTGTATGTCAGCAGGAAACTGTTCAAGCTGATGGAGGCTCTGTAATGGTGCGGGGCTTGTGCAATTGGAGTGGTATGGCACCCACCACTGGTACGTCTAAATACAACTCAGACAGGTGACACGTACGTAAGCATCTTGTCTGACCATATGCATTCATTCATGTCCTTTGTGCATTCCGACGGACCTGGGCAATTTCAGCAGGACAATGCGACACCCCACACGTCCAGAATTGCTACAGAGTGGCTCCGGGAACACCCTCCTGAGTTTAAACACTTCCGCTGGCCTCTAAACTTCCCAGACATGAACATTATTTAGTATATCTGGGATGCCTTGCAACGGGCTGTTCAGAAGAGATCTCCACTTCCTCGCACTCTTACGGATTAATGGACAGCCCTGCAGGATTCCTGATGTCAGTTCCCTCCATCGCTATTTCAGACATCAGTCGGGTCAATGAAATGTTGTGTTGCAGCACTTCTGCGTGCTCTCCGGGCCCCTACACGATATTAGGCAGGTGTACTAGTTCCTTTGGCTCTTCAGTGTATGTTCACCGTCGTCACCACCAGCAATTCAAGTAAGAGTTTAGCACTGTATTTACCAACTTGGACCAGTTATTTGCTATATTTGAAAGTAATAGTTGTTTTTAGCTCAACTACGTTTCGAAAACCTTGGATTACTCCCTTGTCATGTTACCTAAATAGTATGATTTTCCTTAGTGATGAAATATACCCCCATTGTCCTGTTTTATTAAAGTAAAGAGTAGTGATTGCTGTAATAGTGCTCGTTAACTTTTGAATTTTCTTAAGTATTTTGTTCCTGGAATACTCAACGTAAAATTTCACAAGCTAAAAGTTCAAGTTTGGGATGAGTGTAGATACAAAGAAAAGAACTAATTACTTCATTTAAAAGCTATTCAGAAATTAAAATCTATTCAGTCGTAAAAGATACTGAACAAAATGGTGATCAAATAAGCTTTGGAAACTGTTGACTTTCTTGTGTTTGTGTTTTAAAAGAGTTTTCTCCTTTTGTCTTGCTTGGAGTGTTTGGTTGTGACCTCATTCAAATGACAGACTAGAGTCTGGGTGCCCCTACTAAATGTTGAGCCAGTATAATAATCAATTTTAAAGTACAAGTATTTATGAAATGCAGCAATCATTTTAATAGCATTTGTCTTCTTTGAAGATTATCTGGCTACAGTTGTTCAGATCATAGCGGATTCATTATCTATTTAATACAAGGAAGTAAATTCTACCAAATGAAACATTTAGTAACCATATCAGTTAACATAACAGCTTAGAGATCTCAGATATATCAGTGTTTTTAACTAGTTAATTAGTGAACAGTTGTCATCAGCAACTGGATGATGATTCTCAGTGTTCTTGTCCCGAATGCAGAAGGTATATGTTAGTGATAGTTTCAATGAGCAAAAACAGTTAAGTTCGCAGAATATCTCATTTATTAAAATGACTGGTTCGGCACATTTAAGCGGCCACCTTCAGAATAAGAGCACCATTTGGCTGGAGATGGCGTCGTGGTGTACAGCTGCATGTGGTCATAACGGTAACTGATCATTTGATCATCAAGAACAGATTGCTGTTATCCTCTTGCCATGTTAGTTAAAATTATGAGAATCAGTTTGTTGCTCGTGGCAAACTCCTGTTCCGATGCTTGCTAGATTTTTCTGTTGTTTCGTGTCCTATTCGCGAAACAGAGTTTAGTACCAAGTAAAGCTGTACTCAGTAGCTAATTTTCTTTGGGAGCGATAGAATCTCTTTGTATCTCTTGGCCTAATTAGACTTTCGACCGTTTTTCTTTAACTGCAGTTTACTTTATAACTACCATAACGTTGTTTCGATTCCCACTACTTCAACTACTGCTCCCTATCAAAATTAATCATTTGCGTAGCTGAACATAGTCGGATTCCTTTTCCGTTAATACACGAACGCGGTCATTTCAAATTCCTTTCACAAGAGTAACATTATCGACAACTTGCTCTTGTAGTGATACATTGTCATACTTGTCTTAACGTGTTAACAGGAGTTATAGCGGTCGATAGTGTTATGAGCCGTATTGGCGATTGAGTTGAGAGCTTCTATGACATACAAAGTGCATTACGTTACTCTGAATCAAGAACCATCCGCTAAAGAGGTAAGAAGTTTATGTACCGCCAAGGATAGTGAGATAGGACCAGTATTGATCATGTGTTGGCAGCTACTGTAAAAAATGGCACTTAGACTTTTCACAGATGATCTAATTATGTACGGAGAAGAATTATCAATGAACAACTGTACTAATGTAGTCATATTATGTGAAACATACTGAAAGCCTGCTACTATTGTTTACCTTAACCGGTGAGTCCATGAGGGACTATGACGCCGTTTTTTATGCCCTCAAATGCTACCATTTATACAAAATATATGTGAATAAATGCAGTCTGTATGATTTTGATTTAAGTTTATTAGTGGCAATAACGTCTGTCAAATGCAACGGAATAAATAAAGGGAGACTAACAAGAGTGAATCAAGATATAACACTGCAACATGCATTTACGTAGCTTATACTATGAAGTACTAAGTTTGGTTTATTACGTAGTATGTCCCCAACAGAACAAATAGACCTGTCACGGAAAAGCCACGTATAACACTCCTGTCTGCTACTACTACTGCACCATAACCTCAAAGCTAGAAACAGGTTGTGACATAAAACTATTTTGTAAAAGCAATTATGGTACAAAGCAGCAGAGCAGTGTTACCCTCTGGGAGGAATTTTGTTAAGTTGACCGTGTTGTACCTAACAGAGGTGGCTTATCGGAAATGAAAGTCAGAATTACGTAAATGTTTGAACAGTAATAAACAAAATTTTGCCTATCTGCACTGTTTAACGTATAAAGAAAACGGTCGCCAGCCTAATTAGGCAAAAGAATGATTAAAATTCTCGTTGAAGAAAATAGTTATTAGTAATTCTAATGGGTAAACACAACCTATACTTGACCACAAGCGAGTGCAATTAACTCTGACACATACATATGTTTACGGTAAGGTTGAAACTAACAGTTAGAGCAGCACACACTATTTGCCAAATTATAACAGCTACCGAAACACACTATTACTTTCAGGGCTTACACAAAGTGAGTGGTCTTTATACTGTTAATATGCACACAAGAGAGACAAACGCTTAGTAATCATGAATATATAATTTCCTACTATGCAATTTTCCACTTTTACTACCATGAGACATAAAATTAACATTTATGTAAGATACTAACTCACTTTCTGCGATTAACAACATGTAGTAATGTGATCATTTACTAAGCAAAACTTTATAAGTCTTGGTCTTAAGAACTTTTACTTTGAAGTTGGCAACAACACATTAATAAGCATTTTTACTAAGAAAATTATTTTCAGCAAGCAACATTAACTCTAACTCACTCTCTTGCCACATTAACTTTAACTTTCACTTTACTATGTTCAAGAGGCACTAATTAGAAAACTGGGTTTTAACGTACTTTCAGTAAGGACACTCGGTAATCACTTTAGTTCAAACGGAGAGGACCCTAAGAGGTGTTATGATGAGGAGAAAAATCAAGGTTGGTACATAAATTCAGATATAAATTACCTTGTATTTGAGCACAATATCACACCCATTAAGCTGATCCTTCACTGTACATCATTATAGTATTACGTTATAGTGATTGTGCAATGTGGTGGCAACTGCATGTTGGTAGGTGGAATTGCAGGCAGAATTGCTGGACTCTCTCATTTCTTGGTGGCGACGATAGATACAAATTCCAGAATAGTTCCAGCTATTTATCCATCCATCCGAGGCATAGGAAAGTAGCAGGAAAAGCCTCTCTCGGAACCAGCACAATAGGTATCTTTTACATGGCAGTGCACAGACTCGTAGTTCGTCTCCGACTGCTGGCTCGTCCCCGACTCGTTGCTCGTCCCCGACTGACCATCAGTTCCACCTTTTCCACCTAGGCCAACCACAATTTGCGCGCGCTACACAGTTCCGTTCCCAAGGGGAACCACTACACCTCTTATACACAGAATTCTAAGAGCCCTAAGTGAGGATCAGCAATTTACATAACAGTAAACAACCATTTTAAACAAAACAGAACATTTACACATATAGACATTTCTACAAAAAATTATTCACACAAAATTACAATTATATACAGTAAGCTTTGTTCCCTCCAAATGGGTCAAAGCATTTAAACGAGAGATATGCTACACGGCATACAATCAAATCATGATATCAAAGTTCGTACAAAGAAAGGAGTATACAATTTTATGTTATCGACTCAAGCAAACACATTTACAGAAGCTCAATGATGTAACATTAAATGAAACAAAGGCAAAATAAATCAGTAGAGCAGTAGAGCCATGGTGTTACACATGCCCCATGTTTCGTTGAAGTTTCCTGTAACTTCAACTTCAGTTGGGACAAAAAAATTACATATATTACAAATATACAGTATACACACTAAGGAGATTCATACACTTCTTCCAAAAACATTTTCAAAGTAAAGCATTTACAGTAATTTTCATCCACAGACTGATTTAAGGAAACTCATTTTCATCATTACACAAGACACTTTTAAGCATGTTCATTACATACACATACAGTTCAAATAAAAGACAAACAGTACACAAAATGACCTACACATTAGTAGAAAAGGTATAGCCTTCAAATAAAATTAAAAAAATTAAACACATATAGAATAGCACAGAACATTCTAACTCAGCATAACAGAAATTTATCTTTCAATGTTTTTAAAGAATGTAACTTTTAGAGACACACAAGTATACTCATGATCACAGTACATTTGGCAAGGTTCAGCAATTAATGAAATATTGAAAAATCCAGTTTGCATCCACATATGTACTAATATTTACACAAAATAGCTATGAGAACTTTTTCCAACTGACTCTTTAAATACGAAAGTAACTTTTCAAGGTTTTCTCAAAACAATTAACTTTAAAGCTGCTCTTCATTAATAGCAGTCCAAAATGTCTGTTGCACATAAACACATTAACCTATTCAGAACCTGTCTTTAATCATCACTGCTGTATTTTGAAAACAGACAGTCCAAAACTTTAAGTTATTCCAAAAACCCTAGCATCAAAACATCTACATCCATTTGAATAAGAATCCATATATATTCTATAATAAATTTTCACTGACTTCAGAAAAATAGTCAGTTCATAACACATTGACCAATAAACCTAACTAAGTTCACTGCTTGCCTCAGCACTAGCAGTCCAATTTACACATTCTGCCTCTCATTGGCTTGGCAGTCTTTGCCTATAAACATTTAGACACAAAAACACAATTTAGATTAAGAACACTAAAACAAACAATTTTTAAATTAGCACACTGCCCCATCCTCTAGGTTTGGCAGTTCGTGACCACTTATCAACTTCTTGCCCCACAATGGCAAGTCTTTTGGCTACTGCTCACACAGCATATTTGGGTAGCCCTCAGCTTTAGGACCACTGCATTTTTATTCTTTTGTCTTGTTTTGCTGCTCAAAACCATATTTTTGAGCAGTTTATTGACATCATTTCCAGGTTTTTTCATCTTTATGTGACATCTTTGGCAAAATTTGCTTTAATGGTATAAAACATAAAACCTGCAACTTTGAAATAGTAATTAGACACTGATAATATTAAATCTTTCTTTACACCATGAGAAAATCAGTTAATATACACATCATTAATAGAGAAAAATTTAAATGACATTTTTGGTATAATGACAATGTTCAGGAGGTATTTGAAGATCCCAGATATGTGGTTTTTCTCCCCACTTTCTTACTCAGTAATATTTCTTCTAAAGTCAGTATTTAGTTTAATTATTTTTTCACACATTTAAGGTCATCAGATATGTCAAGCTCAGAACAATAATATTACATCTTACTGTCAGTGATTTCTACCTACTCTTTGTGGCACTAGACACATATATCTCATATCTACTTTACACATATTAATCAGGTTTCTCTCCTCAGTTTTGACACAGGACATTTTTCATCACCGTTCTTACCTATTTCCATACAACCATCTTTAGACATTAATCATATTAGATTATTCACTTTAAACGTTACCTTTATTCACACTTGCATCTTTCTGCGTAGAACCATTTATTCATTTACTTTAACTGCATGTTCCTATTCCTTTTTACTGTACCCACTATACTTTCATTATTCATGGCCATTTCCTAGTGTACCCATATTATTTATCCATTTACTTGTCCACAAACAATACACAGTATGTTACATTATTTCTACACTATTCAGTTTATTCTGATAGAGAAGAAGGAAAGAAGATAGTCAAAGTTCCGAATGAAGAAGGGGAAGGTTGCCAACACGGAAAGAAACGGAAGTAGTGCTGGCAACGACTCGGGTTCCTGGTGCTCGTCAGGCACCTGACAATGCAAAGAGTGCATGTCCCCTGAGGGTTACTACATTTTATTCATCATTGGTTTCTGTGGACATACAATTTCAGGTCGACTATATTTCTAACTCTTAAAGGCTTCCTTGACCTAGGGTACACAAGAAAATAAGCATTTGCATGTGGAGTTCATTGCACTTCAAAAGGCCCATTGTAAATGTATTTGAATTTAGAAATTTCATTATTAATTTCACTAGATTTTTCATGGGTCTTCACTAAAACATAATCTCCAAGCTTAAATTTAGTTGTTTTGAGATTATTATCATGCCTTTTGGATCTAGCGGCCACTTTCTCTTTCATTCTTTTCTTAACTAACTCTTTTTTTCTCATGCAGGTTAGTTCCTACAATAGGGGGGAATTGCAAGATCTCTTCAACAATACTTTTACTTTTACGGTCCAACAGAATTTCTTCAGGGGTAAAACCGGTGGTTTCATGGTATAAGGTGTTCATGGTCTTTTCAAAGTCACTTACAAATCTGCCCCAAGCCTTATGGTTATGGTGACAGTAGGTTCTACCTAACCTTCCTAATTCACGCATATATCTTTCGACAGGGTTACTAGCTGGGTGGTAAGCTGAAATATATCTAACTTGAACACCATGTTGCTTCATGCCTTCCTTCCAGATTTTTGAGATAAACTGTGGTCCATTATCAGACAAAACTGCTTTAGGTTTACCAATGGTGTTAAAATACTCTGTCATCTTGCTAAAGACTGCTTTAGCAGTGGCTTTCCTGATTAGATATAATTTAATAAATTTAGAGAACACTTCCAACACTACAACAATGTAAGACCAATTACCTGAGGTTTTAGGTAAAGGACCATATAAATCCACTGACAGTAATTCTAATGTGTCCTCTGGTACCGTATTCTGCATGAAACCTTGATTTACTCTATTTGTCACTTTTGCCCTCTGACATACATCACAAGATCTTATTCTCTCAGTAATTTTCTTAGTAGCACCTACATTAATCGCAACCACATCAGTTAACTTTTCAATACACTTCTTGGGACCACAATGCCCTAAGGCAAGATGAAAATAATCAATCACTTCAGTCTCAAATTGCCTAGGCCAACACACCTTCCATTCTTCAGTGCTGGTATTCTTTCTCCTGTACAAAACTCCATTAAATGTCTTGTAAAATCTACTGATTTGTGGGAAATTAGGGTTACTAAAATTAATTTTCACTGACTTCCAAATTTCATCCTCATTCTGGTGGAACCTCATAATTTTACAAATTTGCTCAATTCTTTTCCTACCTGGAACCTCCTAAATATATCTTATATGAAATTTGCCATCTTCATTATATTCCCTTGGTAAGTTGTTCATACCTTCAGGCAGCCGTGATAAAGCATCAGCTACATAATTGTCACTACCTTTAATGTATAATATCTCATAATCAAACTGTTGTAAGTACAGGGCCCATCGACTCAACCTGCCAGTAAACAGTCGACAATTCTTCAAAAAGGTTAACGCCCTGTGGTCTGTATGAATTATGGTTTTATGCCCCCATAAATAAATCCTAAATTTCTTTAATCCCCAAATGATTGCTAAGGCCTCTTTCTCTGAAATAGTATAGTATTTCTCATATTTAGTTAAAGTCCTACTAGCAAAAGCAATGGTATTATGTTCTGTTTCCCCAGATCCTGTGTTTTCCTGACATATTTCAACACCAATACCATAAGCTCTACTGTCTGTAATCTTGTGGAATGGCTTACTCAAAACTGGGTGATGTAAAATGTTTTCCCTTACTAACTCAGTTTTCAAATTTTCAAAATCTTTCTGACATTCAGATGTCCAAATATATACACTATTTTTCTTTAACAAGCTATTCAAATGTGGGCTGTTAGAAGCTTGCCCTTTCACAAATTTGTGGTAAAACCCACAAAGACCTAAAAACTCTTTCAACTGTTTCCTGTTCTTTGGAGGAGGGCACTTTTCAATAGTATTAAGCTTTTCTGGGTCCTTGCCAATCCCAGATGTGGTTATTATGTGTCCTAAGAACTTAATTTCTTGTCTCACAAATTCACACTTTTTTAACTTTAAAGTCATGCCCCCTGCTTGAAGAGCAATAAGGGTTTTGTTTAACAGGTCACAATGTTCTTTCCAATTATCAGTAGCAATCGGTAGGTCATCCACATATAGAGTCAATCTGGCACAAAGTTCTTTTCCTAACACAGAATCCAAAGCCCTAATGAAAACAGAAACAGAGGTATTTAAACCAAATGGTACAACTTTGTATTGGCAACACTTTCCTGCAAACAAAAAAGCTGTATATTTCCTAGAATCTTTGTGTAATGGGATCTGCCAATATCCAGCAGTGAGGTCTAAACTAGTTAGATACTTTACATTATGGAACTTTTGTAATAAATCATCTAAATTTTCAGGCCTGTCTACTTCTCTCCTGACAATTTTATTCAATGTCCGTGCATCAATGACTACTCTTACACCTCCATCCTTTTTATTGACTATAATAAGTGGACTATTGTATTCACTATTGCTTCTTTCTATTACCCCCCATTCCAACATTTTATCAATTTCAGCTTGTACTGCTTCTTTCTTAGCTATAGGTATTGGATATGGTCTGACAAAGAATGGTTCATGTTCCAGGATATCCATAAGGTATTCAAAGTTGTTTACGACACCTGGTTTATCAGAGAACACTTTCTTATTACTATTCAAGATATCAAATAAATCATCTTTCTGTTCACATGATATTTCTTGGATAACATCAACAATTTCCCTAGAACTGTCAGTTTTTTGATCATCCTGCAATAAACCTCTCACATGGTATATTTCATATAGTTGGGATAAACCATCATTTTCAGATTCTATTTTTAACAAAATGGG